>NC_077229.1:369883901-370562303 GCF_027887165.1 Monodelphis domestica
TTGCTGATTGTCTGCTTTAAGATTTAATTTTGTTGTTTTAAGTTCATATATTAATGTATTTAATACTATTCTGTGACACTGAGTCAGTTTAATCTACTGTGCTTTAACTATTAGATATATTCTGTTAATCTTCCCCTGTAAATACTGAACAAAATACTGTAAAATATTATAAAAGTCCATAACCAACTTTTTCTTCCATTTTGGCTTTGTTAAATTGTCACATAGGTGATGATGGATTGTCAATCTCGTTAACAACTTTTAGAGAATCTAATGAGCTAAATATCTCAAATTAACATTAAGGGGTCTTTAGACATGATTTAAAAACATTTTTTTCAATAACTCTGACTGATCAGTTTGCCTGCCTCTGAGTTATTTGTAACAAGAGGTAAAGGGTCCATTTTATTAGCTGAAGTGAAGCACTATGATAATCTCCACCTCCACATTTGTAAAAATTTAAATGGATGAGACATAACAGCCTTATACCAAAGGAGCTGGGAAGTTGATCCCAGGGCATGATATCCCTGAATGGCTCCTAAGAGGGAGCATCTCTGTTTTATAACTTGTCAGTTTACTCTACCCTTCCACCAGAATGATCTAAATACTTGATGACATTTTAGACCCAACATCAATAGTATAGAGGTTTGGCTTTTTTTCCTAGATTCCTCTGCTGCATTTTTGTAATGATGACAGTAAAATATACATTTTTTAAATATGTCAGCCAAGATTGAAATTTTGCTACATCTGAAAGATGTGTGGCAAGTATGCATTAGCTTTAAATGTCATACAGCAGACTCATGTAAATCCTAATGATAATGAGTTTGTTTGTTATTGTCATTAAATGGGCTATTATAACCGGGAATATTGATACTTTTTCAATATGCATTACCTGTTGTTTTACTGTTCTTTATAAAAAAAAAAACTGTTACTTTGTGAAAATCATTTGCTTGCACTCACAGTGGAACATGGCCAGATTTGAAGGAGGACATGGATTTCATGCTTTGGTTGAGAAACCTTTGTACTCTACCTTTCCTTAGCTGATACAGTGTGTCAATGATTATAAGCTATATATATATATATATATATTTTTTTTTATAACCTTATTGTTTTTGTTTGGCATATGCAATATACTATTTCAGTTTTATCTTTTTCTCTCCTTTTTGTATTTGAAGCAAATGTCACCAGCATTGGGAAGATTTCGTTAACTTTTTTGATTGCAGTAATATAAGTTTAAAAATATATTTGCTCTGATGTCAATGCATACCCAAAAAGCTTTAGACTATAAAAATGATGCCATTCATTTTTAAAAAAAAAATTATGGGACTTTGCTTAATGATTCTGTCAGGAGAAAGAAATACAAAAAAGCCATTGCATAGTGTCAAAATAGCACAAAGCTACTTGCATAGTGCCGATCGAGCACAAGGTCAAAGAGACCAAAACAATCCTATTTTGATTGATGATATTCTGCTCAAAGAGTGCGAGGACTTGATCATGTGTGAGACTCAAGGTTGAGTCTTTTTAACATGTGTTAAATACAGGATTTCTTTGTAACACACACTTTATATCAACTATGTAACATGAATTATTCTGGCTCCAGTATCCCTGAGAAAAATATGTAAAATCAGACCAAGTAATATGGTTTCCCACTTGCGGCAAAAATATAGTCCTTTTTTCTCTCTTATAGTATGGCAATTTCCTGTAGTCTTGGCTACAAGTGGGTAAGTAAAATATTACTGCATTTTATCCTACAGACTTGTGGGATAGCAATTACTTTAATTGGGCCCTGATTCAAGGATCTGCTATAGGTTTATTTTTCTTTTTCTTAAAATTTTTACACATAAGACTTCAATAGTCTATATTTCATCCAGAAATGACATTTTCTTTTTCTTTGAATTTTTTTGATGTTTTTGATTTCTCTTGTCATATACTTCATAACTCAGCCATGCATCTCTATGTGATCCCTGCGTTTTTCAACACCTTCTTCGGGGTGGGGGTAGAATGTATTATTACTCTAAAATGCAAAGTTTAGTTCTTTTTTTTTTAATTTTAAAACCCTTACCTTCCATCTTGGAGTCAATACTGTGTATTGGCTCCAAGGTAGAAGAGTGGTAAGGGCTAGGCAATGGGAGTCAAGTGACTTGCCCAGGGTCACACAGCTGGGAAGTGTCTGAGGTCAGATTTGAACCTAGGACCTCCCATCTCTAGGCCTGACTCTCAATCCACTGAGTCACCCAGCTGCCCCCTAAATTCTTTTTTAGAGTAATTTTAGGATAAGAAATATGCTACCTCTCCGAATCCAGAAATTGAACTTTTTGGAGAAGGCACCATGAAGATTCCTCCACAGACCACACACTGTACCAGAAGATCCAGAGTGAACTTTGGTATGTGGTGATTTGAACTTGTGGGGTTGAATGTATTTGTTTTTGTATGTATACTCTTATGCCAAAGGGGATTTCCCCCTAACTGTTTTTTTTTTTGTCAATTCACCTAGCAATCATTGGTTTTGTTCTCTTTTCCTCTTATCCTCAAATTATTGTAATTTCAAAGTTGGCATGTTTAAAAGACCCATCGGATCTCAGGGGGAATTTATAATTGAAAATCTGTAACCCTAAAAAAAGAACTACATTTCCCAGAAGCCCACTGATTTCCTGTCCTTATCTACTTCCTGTAGATAGAGGATATTAGAGGGGGGAACATGGAGTGTCCTGCCCTGTTTTTTTGGCCCTGTTGGTGAGCGTTTTGTTGGTAAGTGGGGATTTTGAAATGGCTAATCAGCCACTGGCACATGGTATTTATTTTGTATCCCTTTTATTCTTATATTTCTAATGATCCTTAATGAATCTCCTAAAATATAATATTTTGTTATTTGACTTTAATTTTTTTACATACTCAAAATCCTTTGAATCTCATGAACATTTATAACAATTTCACCACAGGTCTATTTACAGAGGAACAAGATTGTTGTGGGGCTCATGTGCCTACTGATGTTGTTGTAAGTATATCAAGAGCTAGCTGGTTTTGTATGACTGTCTTTGAGAAGCAGTCAATCTAGTCCTGTAGGAAAGAGATTGCTGTAGAAGTATGGGAGATGGCTTGAACTGTATCTTAAGCCAATCTTTCAACCTCAGCAGTGAAATAATATTAATTGGAGGGTTTTAGGATGGAAAACACATAGAGACTAACATATAAATATTTTGCTTTTATTTAATAGAGAGGAGAGTTTTGGGAGAGGAGGAAGGGGGAGAAGGAGGTCTTACAACTTAACCCCTTAGTTTAAAAGTCTTAACTAATAATCCTATCTTATTTTATCTTATCTTAAACTCCTAAGGGCCAGTCCAACAGAAAATGCAGAGATCTTATATATAGTCTTTTGGCAAAGAGAGGCTGGAGTCCAAATGAGGAGTCCCTGATGATCCAGAGAATGACTGGAGTTCCCAGTATTGTCCCTTAGTCCACCTAATGGTATTGAAAAACTCCTATCCACTCCTGATTCAGAGGACGGCTTGTAGGATGATCCAAAGATGTCCCCAGGATTACAGATCAGCAACCTCCAGCTTCTACAAACCCCCAAGAGAGACCAATAGTCCCCTCAATGGGATTTTGGGATTCTGTGTCTCATGGCCTGCCTGTCAAATCCTTGCAACTCATCTCTACAGCAGAAATATTTCTAGTGGAATCTATTATAGCCATCATCCCAAAATTGGGCAGAGAAGTTCAGAAAAATCTCTATTGCTGATAAGGAGGCTACTTAATTAGGTTTTGATCTCTTAGTCACCAGGTGTCCATATTCCTTATTGTGGACTTATCTACTCAGCCAATAAAATGATTATGAATCAACATTATTGGAGTAACATATGCTTAACCACAAGCACCATATCATCCTTTGGGAAGGGCAGAATAAGCTGAAGAGTTAGACATAAAATTTCCTGGAGGTCACCAAACCACATGAGAAATCTGCCTTTAGTTGGGATAAAGCAGTAACAATTGTAAAAGAAAAAACAAAATGTGTATTCATGTGTCCCATTCTTTGAGTTTTCTAGCATTGCCTTAGCACAAATAAATGTTGTGGTAAGGAATGGAATAGTGAGATTGTGCTTCAAACTTTCACCCATATACCTACTACTCAAAGGATCTTTACAAGTCAAAATTAGGCATGTGATCATTTAGAAGTAATGGGACTCCCAAATATCAGAGAAATCATCACGGAGCTTTTCAATCATGTCTACCACTGATTCACAATTATGTTATACAATATTTCCCCCAAGGCTGTCAAATTAGGAAGCAATTTTGCAGCACTGAAGACTGTACAGTGCTTTAGAATATTTTTTTTTCATTTCTTAACAAAGTTATCTCATATCAAACAAGCCAATAATATGAAAATGCTTTTATCCTATGTTTTAGCATTAATGCCTTGTCCTCATAGGAGAACAATATCATTAGGGACACCCCAATATTAAATCAGCTGTTTTAATTATAAGCAAATATATGGCAGAGATTACTCTAAGGCAGAGTTGTGCTCCACTAGCCACTGGGTCCAGCTGTGTTGAATAACAGCCAATTGTGTGTTGTGAATCTTGAAAACTACTCAGACTGTACTTTAGAAGATTTGATTTAGCTATTTCCTTATTGTAACAATGGAGATACTTGGTCTAACAGAATTAGGAATGTCTTGGGAACTTTACATTACTCCACCCATACTTAGACATACTTTAGGGGAAGATAAAGTTGTAAACTTTATTGAACAATGAAGGTACTTAACTCATACCTTATAGTGAAGTTAGAACTTTAAGCTAAGTCTATTTTTAGAACTAATACAAAAGGGTGTTAAGTACCTGTAAAGATTAAATTAATCACAAAAAGGTCAAGTAACTCACAAAAAACAAGTTTAACAAAGATGTATGAATTACTCAAAAGATATAATCTAACCAGAGAAGGTGAGAACTAAAGAGTGGTGAGAACTAAGAATGGGCAGTCCTAGAAAAAAATCATTTCCTGTGATTGGTAGGTGTGAAAATTTAGGGGAAGTGACATAAGAGAAAATTTCTTTAAAAGGAGGGGTAAAACATCAGTTTAGGCAATTTAGTTCAGAGTGTGTGACAAGGAAATCACTTTAAAAGACTGATATATATTAATTTAAGGTCGCCAAGGAATTCAGCTATGTAATTCCTTAATGAAAACTCAAGTCAGCAGTCAACCTTTTATGGAGTTTAATTACAAACAGGAGGAAGAAAGGTATTAGAGAGAGAGAGAGAGAGAGAAAGAGAGAGACAGAGAGAGAGAGAGAGAGAGAGAGAGAGAGAGAGAGAGAGAGAGAGAGAAAGAGAGAGAGAGAGAGAGAAGAGAATAGGGCTTAAATACCCCTTCTGTTTAGGCTGGGCCAAAAGGCCCAAGCCCTTAGATAGCTGAGGCAAAGAAAAGAGATCAGTCCCTATCACTTATGTGACCAAAATGGAGAAACAGTCTCAGGGGCCTCCACCTCTAGCTTCCTTCAGAGCAAGCTTCTCATAGCACAACCTCTCAGAACAAAACCTCTCCAACCCTCCCCTCAGTCCTCAGATCCAGCTCTCTTTAAGGAAACCATCTCAGTTCCCTCCCCTCAGTTCTCACATCTACCAATCACTGTCCATGTCTTCCCTGTGCCAATGGTGGCTCTAGCTTAACCCAGGACCGCCTAGAGGTCTGTGGCTTTGCACATGTCTGTTGAAGGTCATATTCTCAAATAATTAAATCTTGATCCTTTTGCTGCAACCCTTCCTAAATCCTGTTACCCTGAGTAGGGTGGAGATTGGAAGTTCCAAGACCTGGTTCTGTCATTCCAAGTATCTCTATTGTATCAATTCTAAAATCAATCATGACTCAAAGAACTTCCTGTTCTATGCTTAAGCATAGGTCAAAGCCCTTTTCATTGTTTAGCAAAAGGTTTCTTGTCCTAAATTAGTCTTAGGTAGGGAGGAGAAGGACCCTCCCTACCTAATGTTGGAAATGGGGAAATTTCCAACATTCATAAGTCTAAGAAATTTTAAGGTTTACAATCCCCCCTGATGATCATTGGGAGACTAGTCTCCCCATTGATCATTTAACATAATCATTTTGTAGTTCTAAATGCACTTCTAACTATAGATATACACAATATTCAATTTTCAAAGAGAAATTAGAATAGTGAGAGAGGAAATAGAAAAGAAAAGAAAGCAAAACCAATTGACAGAAAGCCAAATTAGGGGCAGTCCCTTTTGGCATAAATGTGTACAATTACAATAAATGTTCAATCAAAAGTCAGTCTAATCAATCATATCCAAAGTTCATTCTTGATCTTCTTGATGAAGTGTAGGTTTTCGGCATCTTTCTGTAACAGTTCATTCTCTGGATATAAAAGTTTCAAGCTTCTTTCTTGAAGATCTTTTCTCGAACAGAATCAAAATCTTTGATTTTTTATAACAGTAAAATCTTAAACAAAAATCAAAATTCTTGGATTTTTATAAAAATACAATCTCAAACAAAAAAAAATTCAAAAATAAAAAAAAATTCTTAGATTTTAAATTAAAATACAATCCCCCCTGAAGTAAGTATTAAAAAAAAATATCAAGTTTAGCTCAGAATGCAATGTTCAGTTATGGGGGTGTATGTGTCAATTATCAAAAGAATAGAAAAATAATCAAAAACATAAGAAAATTCAAAATAGGCCTTGTATAGGTCCAGTTTAAAGTAATTTCTATCCCACAAGTATGTAGGACATAATGCAGTAATATTTCACTTAGCCATTTGTAGCCAAGACTACAGGAAGTTGCCATAATATAAGAAGAAAAGAATTAGAATTCTATTTTGATGGGGAAATGTCATTCCCTCATCTGATTTTTTTTTCCCTCAGGGATATAGGGAGCCAGCATGATAGTCAAGCTTTGTACTTGTTTGAGTACTTTGTAAAGAGTGTAGATACAAGGAAGTCCTACGACTTAAACATAAGTTAAGCTTCGCAACCTCGAGTCTCACTTTAATATTTCTTGTGTGCTCTATTGGCACTATTCAGGTTTAGTCTGTGCTCCTTGTTTTTATCCCTTTTCCTGGAATCAGACACAAACATTAATCACAGTCCTATAATATTTTATCAATAAATGGCAGGTTCCCATAGTTTAAAGCTTTTAGGCATATATTGATATTATAGCAAGAGCATATATATTAACTTGTATTACTGCAGGGAAAAATATTAATATTAATTATGTGTACTTTCAGTACAAAAATAAGAAAAAAATCAAATATTCTGATCAAAAAAATAAAAGAAATAAGAAAAATAAGAAAAAAAATCAGTAATTCAATATATTCTTGAAAAAAAACAGCATCCATTTGTCTATGGATTATTATCTCCAATTCATATGATAAGATATAGTCACAATTCATATGATAGGATAGAGTCAATCAGTCTCAGCAGAAGATGCTTTCTTCACATGTGAGCAGTGAATCCAAGAGTCTCTTTCTCCAATCTTTATAGATGTTGGAGTAGTTAATAATATTTGGAATGATCCTTCCCATGAAAGTTGAGTTGCTCCAGTTCGCTTGAAATTCTTGATATAAACTTTATCTCCTGGGTTCAGGTCATGCAGAGAAAAGTCTAATGGTCCAGTTTGTACTGCAGCTCTGGATTCATGAAGTTCACGTAGTTTGTGCTGTAACTCCTGTATATAGGAAGCAATAGTAATATCTCCCCCTAATAGCGATGTATAAGCCGGGGAGAAAGGCTTAGCCTGTATAGGTGGATGTCCAAAAAGCATTTCAAATGGTGAAATATGTAAGTCTCCTCTAGGCCTGCTTCTAAGATAAAATAGGGCCAGAGGGAGAATTTCAGGCCATTTTAAATGGGTCTCAGTGCATAATTTGCCAATCATAGTCTTAAGTTCTTTGTTCATTCTTTCCTACTATTTGGAGAGGAGAAAAAAAAACTGAAAAAGGTTAATTAATATCAACAAAATCAATACAATCATTTTCTCAAAGGCATTAGACTCACATAGACCTAGAATTGATACTCAAATCCTAACCTAAGAGGCTTCAGGTTCATTCTCCTTGACTCTGTTTTCAACAAATGATAAAATTCTTGATTTAGAATTCTCTAAATAAATCCTATGTATGATGTGTGTAATTAGTTCCCTTCTCTCATGATACAATATTGGTATCTATTCATTAATAAGCATTTATTAAACATGTACTTTTAATATTCCAGATACAATATTAGACAACAGAGTCACATAAAGAAAAATGAAATATTCTCTGTCCTAACTATTTTCCCTCTTTCAAATTTTGTGAATTTTTCATTCTTAATCCTGGCAATGGCATAAGTTTAAATATGAACTTCTAGAAATCATCACTTTGCATATTATTTGATTTCAAGAGTGTTCAGTGTTCTTTCTTTCAGAATTCTTATAATATGTGAGTTTCTTAAATAATGGCTTTGAATATATGAAAAAATAGAAAAAATGGGATTTATTTAATGAAACCTCTGTTTGGTTCTTTGTATAATGATCATTTAAAATGATTAAGTGATTAAAAATAATTAAAAAATTAAAATTCCTGATTTTTTATATATCCCCAAAGTAAATTCTTCAAGCCTACACTAATCAGAATAAGAGGTGGAGGGAAGGATATGAAATTATGGCAATGATACTATTCTGTTCTGCAATCATGAAAGGCAGGATATTTCTTTTTTATCTAAATGAAAAGAATTTCTTTCTGTTATTTCTATTTTTCTGTCTCATCCAGGAAAATTTCATTTATGAAGAAAGTACATGGCCATCTTTATTTATTGTTGCCTATTTGAATCAGAATTTCTAATATCCACTTCAATCAATTGACTAACATATTTAAAATAAATAGTCAACTGATCAAGTCAAGGCTTATCCTTGATGTTGATACTGAGACTATTATCTCAGCTTTTTTCTTACTTTCATTAGTGGACCCCATGCTAATACTCCTGGCAGAGTGTATGACAAGAGACACTGCTAGGAAGCTTTAGAAGCAGTTGGCATTCTCTAATCACTGGAACATCTGAAAACAACATGTGCTTTGCATTTGGCAAAGGATAAGGTGCTATCTGTGTTTGCCAAATGTAATCAATAAAGCTACAATTTTTGTAGTCTCATCTAGATCAAATTCTCCTCGTTTAGTAAGCAGATCCCTCCTTTCACATTGGAACTATTGTCCGTTTTCCTTTTGATGTCTCTAATTTCTGTAAATTCAATTCCTGTAAGATAAACACAGCTTTGACTTCCGGTTAAGATGGCAGCTTAGAGAAAGCTAAAGCTCAGATCTCCGGAAAACCCTTCCCGACCAATCTCAAACGATAAGCTCCTAAGGCGCCGAAATTCAAAACGATCAACAGCACAGACCCTGGGAACCCTCCTCCTGGACCTGGACCCGGTTCAAAAGGTACGGCTCCCCTTAAAAGCCAGAACCCGAGATCACTCGGACCTCAGGGGTAGGAGCGCAGAGTCCAAGGCTCCCGGAAGCCGCAGCCCGGCCGGCTCAGAGAGCAGGGTCCTCGGAAACAACAACCCTCAGGGCCTTCTACAGTCCCGGTGAAAGTTACTGCCTGGGGCTTCCGCTGCAGAGAGCTGGTCAAAACAACAGCAACCCTCAGGGCGGGCAAGACAGCCTCACGGGCTGGATCCTGCTATCCAAGTCTCAGTGAAAGTCTGTGCTCTCGGAGCTTGGGGAAGCGGCAGCCCATCCCCCCGCAGGCCGACGAAACAGCCTCACGGCCAGAGATTCTGAAGGCAACTTCCGGAAAGCGAGCCGGGGGGAGAGTGTGGCCTCGTGGTCCGACCCTTCCATTCCAGTTCCAGTGAGGCATATTCAGTTTAACCCAGGGAAAGCCCATAGAACTATCTGCCCAGGACTGCCTCTGAACACCAGAAAGAGACAAGAAAAACTAATCCTCCACATTCAGAGATGACAAACTCCACAGAACCACAGAAGCCCCAAAATACCAAGAAAAATAAGAAGAAAGGGGCGACTTTGGACACATTCTATGGAGCCAAAATACAAAATACAGAGCAGACAGAAGATAATATAAAAGAAAATGCTCCAAAACCTTCCAAAGGAAATGGAAACTCTCCACAAACCTATGAAGAATTTGAATCAGAAATGACCAAAAAGATGGAAGCCTTCTGGGAGGAAAAGTTGGAAATAATGCAAAAGAAATTCACGCATCTACAAAACCAGTTTGACCAAACTGTAAAAGAAAACCAGGCTTTAAAGGCCAGAATCAGGCAGCTGGAAGACAACGATCGTGTAAAAGAGCAAGAATCAATAAAGCAAAGCCAAAATACCAAGAAATTAGAAGAGAACATAAAATATCTCACCGACAAGGTGATAGATCTGGAAAATAGGGGGAGAAGGGATAATTTAAGAATAATTGGACTCCCAGATAAGCCAGAAATAAACACCAAACTGGACATGGTGATACAAGATATAATCAAAGAAAATTGCCCAGAGATTCTAGAACAAGGGGGCAATACAGCCACTGACAGAGCTCACAGAACACCTTCTACACTAAACCCCCAAAAGACAACTCCCAGGAATGTAATTGCCAAATTCCAAAGCTATCAAACAAAAGAAAAAATCCTACAGGAAGCCAGAAAAAGACAATTTAGATATAAAGGAATGCCAATCAGGGTCACCCAAGACCTTGCAAGTTCTACTCTGAATGATCGTAAGGCATGGAACATGATCTTCAGAAAGGCAAGAGAGCTGGGTCTCCAACCAAGAATCAGCTACCCAGCAAAACTGACTATATACTTCCAAGGGAAAGTATGGGCATTCAACAAAATAGAAGACTTCCAACTTTTTGCAAAGAAAAGACCAGAGCTCTGTGGAAAGTTTGATACCGAAAATCAAAGAGCAAGGAATACCTGAAAAGGTAAATATTAAGGAAAGGGGAAAATGTTATCTTCTTCTTTTACTCAAACTCTCTTCTATAAGGACTACATTTATATCAACCTATGTATACTAACATGTGGGGAAAATGTAATGTATAAATAGGGGGTAAAGAAAGACCAAATAGAATAATCATTCTCACACAAAGATTCACATGGGAAGGGGAGGGGAAGAAAACTCCTATAAGAAGGAGAGGAAGAGAGGGGGGGGGGTTACTTAAACCTCAATCTCAGGGAAATCAGCTCTGAGAGGGAAAAACCTCCAGATCCATTGGGATCTTGAATTCTATCTTACCCAACAAGGGTAAGGAGAAGGGAAAACCAAGGGGGGGAGGGGGAGAGGGAGAACAAAAAGGGAGGGTAAGAGAGGGGGGAGGGGGAGGGAACAAAAAGGGAGGGACTAAAAAGGGAAACATCAAGGGAGGGGACAAGGGGGACTGTTTCAAAGTAAATCACTGGACTAAAAGGTAGAGCCGAAGAAGAAAAGGTTAGAATTAGGGAAGGCAATCAAAATGCCAGGGAGTCCACAAATGACAATCATAACTTTGAACGTGAATGGGATGAACTCACCCATAAAACGTAGACGAATAGCAGAATGGATTAGAATCCAAAACCCTACCATATGTTGTCTTCAAGAAACACACATGAGGCGGGTTGACACCCACAAGGTCAGAATTAAAGGATGGAGTAAGACCTTCTGGGCTTCAACTGATAGAAAGAAGGCAGGAGTGGTAATCATGATATCTGATAAAGCCAATGCAAAAATAGACCTGATCAAAAGGGATAGGGAAGGTAATTATATTTTGTTAAAAGGGACTATAGACAATGAGGAAATATCATTAATCAATATGTATGCACCAAATAATATAGCACCCAAATTTCTAATGGAGAAACTAGGAGAATTGAAGGAAGAAATAGACAATAAAACCATACTAGTGGGAGACTTAAACCAACCATTATCAAATTTAGATAAATCAAATCAAAAAATAAATAAGAAAGAGGTAAAAGAAGTGAATGAAATCTTAGAAAAATTAGAATTAATAGACATATGGAGAAAAATAAATAGGGATAAAAAGGAATACACCTTCTTCTCAGCACCACATGGCACATTCACAAAAATTGACCATACATTAGGTCACAGAAACATAGCACACAAATGCAGAAAAGCAGAAATAATGAATGCAGCCTTCTCAGATCACAAGGCAATAAAAATAATGATTAGTAATGGTACATGGAAAACCAAATCTAAAACCAATTGGAAATTAAACAATATGATACTCCAAAACCGTTTAGTTAAAGAAGAAATCATAGAAACAATTAATAATTTCATCGAGGAAAATGACAATGGCGAAACATCCTTCCAAACCTTTTGGGATGCAGCCAAAGCGGTAATCAGAGGTAAATTCATATCCCTGAATGCTTATATTAACAAACAAGGGAGAGCAGAGATCAATCAATTGGAAATGCAAATGAAAAAACTGGAAAGCGATCAAATTAAAAACCCCCAGCAGAAAACCAAATTAGAAATCCTAAAAATTAAGGGAGAAATTAATAAAATCGAAAGTGATAGAACTATTGATTTAATAAATGAGACAAGAAGCTGGTACTTTGAAAAAACAAACAAAATAGACAAGGTACTGGTCAATCTAGTTAAAAAAAGGAAGGAAGAAAAGCAAATTCACAGCATTAAAGATGAAAAGGGGGACAGCACCTCCAATGAGGAGGAAATTAAGGCAATCATTAGAAATTACTTTGCCCAATTATATGGCAATAAATACACCAATTTAGGAGAAATGGATGAATATATACAAAAATACAAACTGCCTAGTCTAACAGAAGAGGAAATAGAATTCCTAAATAATCCCATATCAGAAATTGAAATCCAACAAGCCATCAAAGAACTTCCAAAGAAAAAGTCCCCAGGGCCTGATGGATTCACCTGTGAATTCTATCAAACATTCAGAGAACAGTTAATCCCAATACTATACAAACTATTTGACATAATAAGCAAAGAGGGAGTTCTACCAAACTCCTTTTACGACACAAACATGGTACTGATTCCAAAACCAGGCAGGTCAAAAACAGAGAAAGAAAACTATAGGCCAATCTCCCTAATGAATATAGATGCAAAAATCTTAAATAGGATACTAGGAAAAAGACTCCAGCAAGTGATCAGAAGGATCATTCACCATGATCAAGTAGGATTCATACCAGGGATGCAGGGCTGGTTCAACATTAGGAAAACCATCCACATAATTGACCACATCAACAAGCAAACTAGCAAGAATCACATGATTATTTCAATAGATGCAGAAAAAGCCTTTGATAAAATACAACACCCATTCCTATTAAAAACACTAGAAAGCATAGGAATAGAAGGGTCATTCCTAAAAATAATAAACAGTATATATCTAAAACCAACAGCTAATATCATCTGCAATGGGGATAAACTAGATGCATTCCCAATAAGATCAGGAGTGAAACAAGGATGCCCATTATCACCTCTACTATTTGACATTGTACTAGAAACACTAGCAGTAGCAATTAGAGAAGATAAAGGAATTGAAGGCATCAAAATAGGCAAGGAGGAGACCAAGTTATCACTCTTTGCGGATGACATGATGGTCTACTTAAAGAATCCTAGAGATTCAACCAAAAAGCTAATTGAAATAATCAACAACTTCAGCAAAGTTGCAGGATACAAAATAAACCCACATAAATCATCAGCTTTTCTATATATCTCCAACACAGCTCAGCAGCAAGAACTAGAAAGAGAAATCCCATTCAAAATCACCTTAGACAAAATAAAATACCTAGGAATCTACCTCCCAAGACAAACACAGGAACTATATGAACACAACTACAAAACACTCGCCACACAACTAAAACTAGACTTGAACAAATGGAAAAACATTAACTGCTCATGGATAGGACGAGCCAATATAATAAAAATGACCATCCTACCCAAACTTATTTATCTATTTAGTGCCATACCCATTGAACTACCAAAATACTTCTTCACTGATTTAGAAAAAACCATAACAAAGTTCATTTGGAAGAACAAAAGATCAAGGATATCCAGGGAAATAATGAAAAAAAACACATATGATGGGGGCCTTGCAGTCCCTGACCTAAAACTATATTACAAAGCAGCAGTCATCAAAACAATTTGGTACTGGCTAAGAAATAGAAAGGAAGATCAGTGGAATAGACTGGGGGAAAGCGACCTCAGCAAGACAGTATACGATAAACCCAAAGATCCCAGCTTTTGGGACAAAAATCCACTATTTCATAAAAACTGCTGGGAAAATTGGAAGACAGTGTGGGAGAGACTAGGAATAGATCAACACCTCACACCCTACACCAAGATAAATTCAAAATGGGTGAGTGACTTAAACATAAAGAAGGAAACCATAAGTAAATTGGGTAAACACAGAATAGTATACATGTCAGACCTTTGGGAGGGGAAAGGCTTTAAAACCAAGCAAGATATAGAAAGAATCACAAAATGTAAAATAAATAATTTTGACTACATCAAACTAAAAAGCTTTTGTACAAACAAAACCAATATAACTAAAATCAGAAGGGAAACAACAAATTGGGAAAAAATCTTCATAGAAACCTCTGACAAAGGTTTAATTACTCATATTTATAAAGAGCTAAATCAATTGTACACAAAATCAAGCCATTCTCCAATTGATAAATGGGCAAGGGAAATGGATAGGCAGTTCTCAGATAAAGAAATCAAAACTATTAACAAGCACATGAAGAAGTGTTCTACATCTCTTATAATCAGAGAGATGCAAATCAAAACAACTCTGAGGTATCACCTCACACCTAGCAGATTGGCTAACATAACAGCAAAGGAAAGTAATGAATGCTGGAGGGGATGTGGCAAAGTAGGGACATTAATTCATTGCTGGTGGAGCTGTGAACTGATCCAACCATTCTGGAGGGCAATTTGGAACTATGCCCAAAGGGCGACAAAAGAATATCTACCCTTTGACCCAGCCATAGCACTGCTGGGTCTGTACCCCAAAGAGATAATGGACACAAAGACTTGTACAAAAATATTCATAGCTGCGCTCTTTGTGGTGGCCCAAAACTGGAAAATGAGGGGATGCCCATCAATTGGGGAATGGCTGAACAAACTGTGGTATATGTTGGTGATGGAGTACTATTGTGCTAAAAGGAATAATAAAGTGGAGAAGTTCCATGGAGACTGGAACAACCTCCAGGAAGTGATGCAGAGCGAGAGGAGCAGAACCAGGAGAACATTGTACACAGAGACAAACACACTGTGGTATCATCGAACGTAATGGACTTCTCCATTAGTGGTGGTGTAATGTCCCTGAACAACTTGCAGGGACCCAGGAGAAAAAAACACCATTCATAAGCAAAGGATAAACTATGGGAGTGGAAACACCGAGAAAAAGCAACTGCCTGAATACAAAGATTGAGGGGACATGACAGAGGATAGACTCTAAATGAACACTCTAATGCAAATACTATCAACAAAGCAATGGGTTCAAATCAAGAAAACATCTAATGCCCAGTGGACTTACGCGTCGGCTATGGGGGGTTGGGGGGGGGAGGAAAAGAAAATGATCTATGTCTTTAACGAATAATGCTTGGAAATGACCAAATAAAATATATTTAAAAAAAAAAAAAAGATAAACACAGCTTTAAAATGTTATAAAATGACATGAAACAATTTCCCCTAATCTTGCTGCCAAGATATTGGAAACAATCTAGACTAAATAATATCTTTACCGTGGATAAATAGGATCAAACATATATAAAACTGAATATTTTTTAAAATATCCATTGTAATTCTCAAGCAGAGGAACATCATATTATTTATTTGGAATACAAGGAAGAAATCTGAAAGATGAAGTGGTAGTGAAGAAAGACAAATATCAATCACTTTCCTTCTTAAAATCCTTTAACAATTCATGGCTAGCATTCTGAACCATTCAGCATACATTTTCATCTTTCTTTTATTTTCAACCTCTATCTGAGTTAAAGAGTATTTCACTAATACATAATCACCCAGATAGTATGGCTATCACATTGCTTTTTCATTGTGCATAATAGCTATCTGAAAACACACATTGCATACATTTCTATATTCTTATTCTCTAGTTTTGGGGGCCTGTGAGAGTTAGTTATGGACCAGGGCCTGCTTTGGGGAGGATAGTGTCACAGGGAAAGTGTTTACATAATAATCATTGAATGGCATTATCAAGTAGTGGAATACAGTCACTCTGATGCCTTCTCTTTGGCATGTGCTCTATCCTAAGGCTAAGATCCTCCTGTCATACCTCATTGCAGTACAATACATATGGTACTAGGATGTTTGCCAATGACATGCTTCCAAAGAGATGCAGCATAAATCAGAGAGCAGAATGGAAAAAATTATCCCCTCAAAGAAAATCTTTCTTTCAAAGAAAAGCTTAATATGCTTTCAGTATTTGTCCTCCTTTTACCTTAAATCATTCTGAGTCATATAATATGGAGCTACAAATTTGGAGGAAACACAGACAGGCACTGAATAACTGAATAACCAGACATAGCTACTCTACCTATGTCCAAAATTAAAGTTGTTTTCCTACAAAACTAATAAATTTGATTTCTCTCCACCCTTCCTCCCTCCCTCTTTCTCTTTTTCTTTTCTATTTCTCTCCCTTTCTCTCTCCTATATGTATATATATATATATATACACACTATATATAATATATACATACAATATGCACATATTTTATACATATATATACATACTCAATATTATATATATAATATACATGCACAATTTTTGTACACTAACTACTTAACTCAGATGCCTTGCCCACTGGTCTTACGGGTATTTATGCCTTTACAATCCTTATTTGCTTGAATAACCATATATATGCAGTCTTTCTGTTATTCTGCTGAATCGTGCTAGAGAAAGTTCCATAATTGTGCTGACTGTATCCACTACAATTTTATACTTTCTAATCTAAAAAAAAAAACCCTTACTACATCAAAAAACTCTTTACTACATCAAGAAAAATTTTTTTTATTTTTATTTAATATACTATCCCTTTGGTGGCAAAGAATTGGAAACAAAAAGGATGTCCATTATTTAGAGAATGGTTGAACAAGTTGTGGTCTATGTTTGCAATGGAATACTATTGTGTCATCAGAAATGACAACAACAACAAAAAGATGATCACAAAAAATCCTGGAAAGACATATGAAATGATATAAAGTGAAGTCAGTAAAACTAGGAGAATGTTTAACACAGTGACAATAATAAAGTATTATGATCAACTGTGAATATCTTAACTATTATCAAGAAGACTAAGAATCAGCACAACTCCAATTGACACATGACAAAAAGAAAAAAGTTATCCTGTACCGTAGAAGAAACTGACAGTCTGAATGTAAATGTAAACATTGCATATTTTACTTTATTCCCTCCATGAATTAATTTTTCTCTAGTGTAAGTAATATGTGTCTTTTCCACAGCATGAACATAGAAACATGCATTATATTAATCATATATGTACAGACTTTATTATATTACCTGGCTTCTTAGGAAGGGGGGAGGAAGGAGTGAGAGGGAAATGACACAAATTGCAAAATGTCAGAAAGTGAATATTAAAAATTGTATTAATGTACAATCTGGAAAAACTGCAAAAAAATAGATTATCCCTACAAAAAAACCTTTCCCCCCCATAACTCCAACATTACCTAGTCTTGCCCTTCCCCTAAAGGAAGGACTTCTTTTTGTATTTTTTACTGAGAAAAAAAAAGGGTTTCACTTGCATTTTCTTTTTTCTTATATATATATATATATATATATATATATATATATATATTTATATATCTCAAACCCTTTGGAAGAATAAAGAAAAAGAAGATGAGAAGAGAAAAGAAATGGGATGGTGAGGATATTAATGAGAATTGAGAAATAATTTCTTGTTAAAATTATAAAAATTATGATAGGATTGAATTGTGATAAAGCCTACTCCAAATAGGATTTATTTGATACATATTACATACCTTTGGTTTCCTTCCTCTAACTGTACTTAAGAAATATAATTGCCATAGCTCTGGAATTCAAATGATATTTCCATCTCAAGAATAGTAATGGAAGATGTCTATTTTTTAAATCAAAACCCAAGTGTACATTTATAAACCATTTTGGTTTGTTACTGCCCTGACTTACACAAATTGTAAGGTCATATTCCCTTACTCAATGATGAAAGTCTAACTGTTCTTCAATTAGAGATTTCAATGTCTTTTTATGAGCTATAGAAACTTGGCTTTGAGACATTTGTAGACAATAAAAGAAGATGGAGATAAGCATCACAATGCAGAAATAATAGTACCCTCTTGTACTGCCAGTCACAATGTACTACACTGTGTAATAAGTGTTGAAGGCTATTTCACTTGAAAAATATCAACTCTTTTCAATCATATTACTTTTTTAATTTTTAATTTTTAAAATTTAAATTGGCTACTTAAGAGAATATTTCCCCCATTTGGTTTAGAAAAGAAATAGATTGAATTGCAGGTGAGAACTCTAACAATGAAATTCTACATAATGAAAATGTGTCACACATTTTCAAGGAAGTAATAATAGGCATAGAATAGTGTCTGAATTCAATTCTTGGAAAAGAAAAAAATAAACTTATGCAAACAAGGATTTTCTCCTCAGAACTAGACAAGTAACTAGAATTTCAGATTTTAGATTTGTGCTTGAGATTTCCTTTTTTGTAACAAAGAAAGAATACTTTTCATTGCAGCAAGCATTTGGTTTGGAGGTGGAAATGACTTCAGAATGAAAAAAGAGCAGAGTGTGATGTGGTGAATGTATCTCATCTCAAAATTAGCTGCCAGCTATGAGAATCAGAAATTCCCCTTTTAGGCTAAATACTGGGTTTTGTTTATTGTTTATCAAAGTCCCCAGCATCTTTTCAGTTTCTTTGGAAGGCTGAGATACATTTGTCATGTAAAACTGATTTTTTTTCACATTCAATTTTTATAAGGACCATAGAAAAATTGTTTTTGTTTTTCTCATTGTGATCATATTCTCACAGTTTGGTATATTGGGTATAATATTAAATATTTGTTTAATTTTATTATCCATTAGTTCAAAAACACATCCATTTGCTAAAGAATTTACATGTCTTTAAAAGTTAGGAAAACACACATTTAATATCATAATTTCTTGTCTTTCTGATGATCCTAAAAACAGATTTGTTTCTATTTCTTATTATTTTTAGATATCCAACATAACATTTCTCTTAAAAATACCATATAGTAGATTTTCAATTTACCATGATTTATTAAGATTATCATTTTCCATTTACAGTTGATCAAGCTATCATGGCCTCAAATATAAGAAATGTATAATCCTGTTTTTAATGGGAGGTAGGAGAATTGATTTGATAGAGATCCAAGTAGTCAAGAGCTTACCATTCTCTATAATCCCAATTCTGTCATACTGTTTCAGCTCCCATCATAGGCTACATTTATCCATGTCTACCCAATAT
The DNA here is from genome assembly GCF_027887165.1 of Monodelphis domestica. Lineage (NCBI taxonomy): Eukaryota > Metazoa > Chordata > Mammalia > Didelphimorphia > Didelphidae > Monodelphis > Monodelphis domestica. The sequence goes on from NC_077229.1 coordinate 369,903,362, forward strand.
TTTGCTGGCATCCTAATTTTCTCCTCATGTCTCTAAAAGGTACTTGGAAGCACATATTAGCAGTCCACATGTTAATCTTATTTCTGTTGCTGGAGTAGAGCATCTTTTTTGCTCATTCATTGTCCTGATAACCTTTATATTTCAGTTCTTCTTTAAAGTTCTTTGTTATATGGTTAACCCACTTTTTATTTAGTATGCAACAAAGTATACAGTATATGGCAAAGTATACAAAATGTAAAGTTATAACAGTCCATTTATTATATTCTACAGTACTTATCATGCATTCCTCATTGACTTCTTGGCAACATTAATTTTAATTTTATTAATTTTAATTTAAAGCATAGTTTTCCATGGTTTACAAGCAAATCAATAGAACACTGTTAATAATGATAAGTTCATTTTTTTTTCAGAGAAGTATTGTAATTTCCTAAGATAGGAAGGATAATTGTAAGAATAGCTTATGAGAATGGTTGGGTAGATCTAGAAAAAGTTTTTTTTTTCCTTTTGTTTTTAAGAATGGTGGAGTCAAGTATGTCAACAAGAATTTATTGAGTATTGTTAGTGGTAAATTTTGGGAGTTATTGACCGAATATATTATACTAGTAGTTATCAGGGATTAATTTAATCCCAATAAAATACTCAAGCCAGTCTTGGAATTTTATGGTGGTTTAATTATAATAGGTGGAAGGAATTAAGAAGAAGAAGAGAGAGAAAAGGGTATAAGATTTCTCCGGCCTAGCCTAAGCCAAAGGAAGTTCAGAGAACTCAGCCATGAGGCCTCCTCAGAAGATTAAAACTAGTTTGGCTTCCAGCCACAAGGTCTACTCCAAGATGAAGGGCCTCCTAAGAGAATTGTGCTTTTAGGAGGTAAAGGAAAAAGGAATCAGCCTAAATCACTCACCCAGGTTTCTCAGGGAAGATGCCTCACCTAACCCATGCTACCAAGCTTCTCTAGTCCCTTACAGGCAAGCCGCAATTGCCAATTGCCAAGTCTCCAAATGCCACCCAGCACTCCTCACATTGTGGACAGAGAGCAGTGTCTCCATGAAGGAGAGTGAGAGTGAGAGCCATGTCTCTGCAAGAGAGCTGGGGAGAGAAAGTGACTTGGAAATATATAGACCATTTTTGGACATCACTTCCTGCATCTCACATGTACCAATGGTAGCTTAAGCTTGACTTAGGACAGCCCAGGGGGTCTGTCAGTTGTTTCTTATTTGTCACTTTCTAGCACATGTCTGTCATAGGCCATCCTCCTCACCACTTAATCCTTAAGTAGGGGTGTATACATTCCTGGTTGCTAGACTAAGCAGGGTGGAGTAAATCTAAAATTCATAGTATTAACTATATACCAAAAAATTTCATTGACAGTATGGATCATGATGCCACAAAGAATAGGACATTATTAAATGACTGAATAGCAAAAATGACCAACTATGTACCAGCCATTGTGTTAAATGTCGATACAAATACAAATAAAAATAGATATAGTCATAAAGATATATACTTTAAAGAGCTTACAACAAGAAACTCATTATCAATACAAAGCAGTTTGAGTATTATTAAAAAAAAATAAAATCCAGAAGACCAGATTAGAAAATTGTGAAAATTTGCAGTTAATGCTAAGGATAAAAAAGTTAGTTTTTTTTTTTTTTTAAGATAGAGGAGAAGATCAAAAGGGGAATAAAATTACTATTAGGATGAATGTGATTATGATAACAAGTAACTGAAAGATTGGCCAGAAATCCTTTCCTCATATTTTGCTTTGGTTTTTCTCTTAAAGGATTAATAACCTACAAACTTAAATTTAAAGATTTAAAATATCTAACAGGGAATTGATAGAGAATATAAAAAATGAAAAGAGATTTCAATTAATTCAAATCACAAGACAAATCTAAACTCTATCCAAGAGAGTTTACTAAAAAAAGGCTGAAAATTTGGTTGTTGAACTCCTTTTAACTATTACCAAAGACTGCCTTATATACAGTTCTACTGCATAGCCACAGTCTTTCAATAAGATGAACTCTACTTCAACTGAGCCTAATAATTTAAATAAATAGAAAAAAATATCCATGTTTGTAGAACTTTTAATAATCTTTAGATGGTTAGTTTCTCATGCAGACTCACTCTTCCTATTTTTCCTGCTACTTTTGTGACCACTTTTCATATTCCTTTGTCAGATCTTCTACCAGATCATTCCTCAGTTTCCTCATTTTCCCCCAAAGATTGGCCTTGGAGTTTTTCTTCTCTTTTCTATCTCTCTTGATGATGACACCAGCTCCAGTTTAGATTCAAGTATTATCCCTATGAAGATGATTCTCATATCTACTTTTCTAGCTCTAACCTCTTTCTTAATGACTACACTTGAATTTCCAATTGTGCCTTCACCATCTGGAATTGGTGAAACATTTCCAAATTGAATTATTTCCTTATCTTTCTTCCCAAATCCATTCTCCTGATTTTATTCTGTCTAAGGCATCACCATCCTTTTGGTCACACAGTTTTACAACCTTAACGTTGTGCTCCGTGCCTTAATTGCACTTACCTCATCTATGCAATCATTTACAAGTCATCATTTGGACCTCTGCAACATCTCTTATATTAATTCCCTTCTCTCCTCTGATATAGCTGCAACCCTTCTGAAGGCACTTTTTCACCTCATACCTAGACTATTGCAACTGCCTTTTCATTGACCTACCTGCCTCTAGTCTCTCTCCATTCTAGTCCATTGTTCAACCAGTTGCCATAGTGTTCTTTCTAAAAGGCAGATCCAACCATGTCTTTCCCCTCCCCCATATGTATATATGTATGTGTACTCAATAAACTTCAGTGATTCCTTGTTATTGGTAACTATAAAAGCCTCCTCTGCTTTTAAGGACCTGCACAACATTCAAGGGGCCCTAGATTCCTTCCTATTATTCTGGCTAACTTACCCTTTATTTCTTCCCACATATTCAATATATACAGTGACCATGTTTCTTCACGCGCCTTCTGGCTCCTTTTCTTTTCTCGGGTTACTCCCCCCTCCTGCATATCTGGAATACTGATTCTCTTCACCTATGCCTCTTTGGTGTCCTGGCTTGCTATATTCTTTAGGAGGCTTTATTTTGTTCTTCATTTTAAATCCCCTACCCAACCTCTCTACCACTACCACTCCCAGTGTTCCTTATAGCTGAGATTTCTTCCCTTTGCCCTGTCCATTTCTTATACAAACATATTTATTTGCAATTGTATCCTTCTTTAGAATACCTTGAGGGCAGAGAACTGGCTTTTGTCTTTTATTTTAAATCTTGTCTTTTGTAACAGGCTGGAATTTAGTGAACCCTTAATAAAGGCTATTGTGAATATTCTGATACATGTGAAACTTCTCTTTCTATCTTTGACAGCCTTGAGAAACATGACTAACATTAAGATTTTTGTCTTCTCTTAAATTTTAAACCTTGAGAAAGTCTTGCTATCTTTTCTCTGAACTCTGAAATCTATTCTTCCTTTGTTCCACTTCAAAAAATGCCAAACATTGTCCTTGTTATATATAGTGAATCCGCTTCTTCCCAAAATTTTTATCACATTTACTTCATTAATATTTTAAACTCAATCCAATTTAATTCTACATTTTCAGTTTAATTAAATAAGTTCTTACTATGTTTAAGGCACAAACCAAAGAAAAAAGAAAAAAATAAGTTCTTTCTCTTAAAGAGTTTATACTCTAATTTCAAAGATGTAATTTGCAAACTAGTAAGTCTACTATAGGAAATAATGTGACACAGACAAAGAACCAATTCAGACATATGCTATCTTTTTCAGATGGAAATTCTCTTTGTCACTTATATGTACTGAGGATGAAATTATCAGCAAGGCAAGTAAAGAATATATAATCTCCTCTGGTTTTAGCATAAAGAACTCCTGGAGATGTGCAGATCATTTCAGTCTCCCATCACAATTATATCATGTCTTCATAACAGCTATATACACTAGCCCAGAGGCTATTTGTGGCCCACTCCACTATTGAATTCAATCCTATATCAGGCAAGATTGAAATATTCTTTTGTACCCAGCTCCATTATAAAAGTGAACTATGCAGCAGGGGCCAGAAAAAAAGTGGTCTTATGTTTTCCTCACATGCTGTGAAAATAATCCCATATAGTTCAGAATGACTGAATGTTTTTATTTTGTTCCAAATTACCTGTGATACTATAGAACTCATATCTTGTTCAGTTTTAATCGCTTCTCAAATAAAAAACAAAACCAAAATTCATTTGTTGCCTATTTTCCATTTAGAAGCAAAATAGCAATTTTCAGTATTAAACAATATCCAGGCATATTCAACCCTTCAAAAGTATAAAGAGTTCAGAGAAGCAGTGTAAAGATGTCGGCATAGAAGCAGCAAAAGTTCAGACCTCTGAATACCCTTCGTTACCAATCACAAACTGAATGCTCCTAGGGTACTGAAAATCAAACCTAACAACAAGACAGAGCCAAAGAACCCTCCTGCTGGACTCAATTCAAAAGGTAAGTCACCCCAAAAGCCAGAAACCGAGAACACTTGGATTTAAGGGGAAGGGAGAAGAAAGGTCCTCAAACCCTTCCCCCCCACCTAGAGCACTAAGCCTCCAGTGGCAGCAGGAACCTCTGGGAGGGCAAAGGAACTGGTCTGGAGGGTGTACCTTATGGGCAGGGCTGTGCCAGGCTCAGAACATAGAACACAGGTGGTGAGGAAGGAGCTGGAGAGGGAGTGTGGTGCAGGCAGCCTGGTCAGAGTGGCAGAGAGCCTCCATATTGCTCCAGCCTTCCAGGAGGTTTTGACCTCAGAGCACATCCAGTCCAACCCAGCTAAACTTAATCCCATCAAAAGTCTTCAGAGGTCAGGGAAGTTCAAACTCCAACACCCCTCCCCCACAGACTGCACTGAGAGATCTGACAAAGCTGCAAGAGAGGAGACTGACAGAAAGCCACAAAACCAAAAAAATGAGAGTAGCAAGAGCACAGGCAAATACAGGGAGAAAAGAAGGGATAAATATGAGCAAATAAGAAGAAAAGAAGAAAGTACAATCAACCACTTCTCTACAGGCAAAGAACAAAGAGCAAATGGAACAGAGGAGGAGGCAAGCAATAACACAGAAATCCCAGCGAATTAGATTCAGGCTTTGGAAGAGCTCAAAATGCAATTCAAAACACAATTAAGAGAGGCTGAAGATAATTGGGAAAAGAATTTTAAAACTAAGATAAGTCATCTGGAAATACAAAATAGTGTTTTGAAAGCGAAAATCAACCAGTTTGAAAATGAGGAAAAGGAGATGAAAGATGAGGCAAAGAAGAAGAAAGATGAGGCAAAGGATTTAAGAGATGAGGCAAAGAGAATGAAAGATGACCTCCAAAGAAAATCAGACCAGAAGGAGAAGGGTGACCAAAAAGTCAGGGATTTCATCCAGTCTTTAAGAACCAGAATACAAAAACTAGAATTAAGTGACCTCACAGGGCAGCAGGAACCTATAAAACAAAACCAAAAGAAAGAAAAATATTGAGGAAAATATGAAGCATCTCATTCACCAAACAGGATTTAGAAAATCATTTGAGGAGAGACAATTTACAAATCATAGGTCTACCAGAAGACCATGACAAAAGAAAAAGCCTGGACATAATACTTCAGGAGATTATCCAAGAAAACTGCCCCAATATTCAAGAACAAGAGGGAAAAGTGGAGATTGGAAGAATCCACAGATCACCTTCTGTACTTACTCCCCAACAGAAAACATGCAGGAATGTTATAGCCAAATTCAAGAACTATCAGACCAAAGAAAAGATATTACAAGCTGCCAAGAAGAAGTCATTCAGATATGGAACCACAGTGAGGATAACGCAGGATCTGGCTGCATCCACACTGAAGGACAGAAAGGCATAGACTATGATATTCCAGAAATCGAGGGAACTAGGTCTACGACCAAGAACCAATTACCCAGCGAAACTGACTATATTTTTACAGGGGAAAGTATGGACATTCAACAAAATAGAAGAATTCCAAGAATTTGTAAAGAAAACACCAGTCCTAAAGAGAAAATTTGATGCCCGAGTTTAAAAAGATGGAAAAACACAACAAAACAAAAAAAATTTTTTTTAAGACACTCAATAAGTTAAAATATGTATCCCTATAAGAAAAGAGCTCATTGGTAACTCTTAAAAATTGTTATTATCACCTGGGCAGCTAGAAGAATTACACTTAGAGGGAACAATGACAAATTGTATTGGATGAAAGGACAAGACAAAAATAGGTATATAGATATATGCATTCATAAATACATATACGTGTATATATATGTACATATATATATATATATATATACACACAACTAGAGCTAAAAAAAGAGGTTAATACTAAAAGAAATTGGAAGAGAATCAAAAGGGAGTAAATTTATATGTCACAAAGAAGTTCATGGTAGAAGGGGGGAGAACATCAATACACTGGAAGGGTAAAGAGGTTAGAGATAGGAAATACTCAACTCTTACATGCATTGAAATTGACCCAAAGAAGGAAGAACAATCCAATCCATTGGAGCAGAGAATAAATTTGCACCCTATAGGGGTGTAGAAGGGTAACAAACAGACTGGTGGGGAGGGAAGCAGAACAAGGGAGTGAGAGGGTAGGGGTAGTTTTAGAAAAATGGCAGGGAAAATAAGGGTGGGGGAATAAAGGAGGAGGGAGGAAAGGGAAGTAAAATAAGGGTGGGAACTAGGGGGACTGATTAAAAACAAACATTGGTATTGAAGGAAATAGTGAAAGAAGAAAAGGCAGGACCAGGAGTAGAAATCAAATTTTAGGAAATACACAGCTAGTAATCATAACTCTGAATGTGAATGGAATGAACTCACCCATAAAATGCAAGTGAATAGCAGAGTGGATTAGAATCCAAAACTCTACCATATGCCGCCTACAAAAAACACACATGAAGAAGTTATATACACATAGGGTGAAAGTAATAGGATGGAGCCAAATCTATTGGGCATCAACTGATAAAAAGAAGGCAGGAGTCACAATCATGATAGCTGACAAAGCCAAAGTAAAAATAAATCTAGTTAAAAGAGACAGGGAAGGTAATTACATCCTGATAAAAGGCAGTATAGACAATGAGTAAATACCAGTACTCAACATATATGCACCAAATGGCAAAGCATCCAAATTTCTAAAGGAGAAACTAGTGGAGATGAAATAGATAGAAAAACTATACTAGTGAGAGACCTGAAACCTCCTCTATCCGAACTAGGTAAATAAAAACAAAAAATAAATAAGAAAGAGGTAAGAGAAGTGAATGATATCTTAGAAAAATTAGAGTTAGTAGATATGTGGAGAAAAATAAAAAGGGTCAAAAAGGAATACACTTTCTTTTCAGCAGCACATGGTACATTCACAAAGATTGACCATGTATTAGGGCATAAAAACATTGCAAAGAAGTGCAAAAGAGCAGAAAAATAAATGCATCCTTCTCAGTTCACAATGCAATGAAAATAATAATTAGTAAGGGTAAATGGAGAGGCAAATCAAAAATTAATTGGAAATTAAACAATATGATTCTCCAAAATCATTTAAAGAAAAAAATCATAAAAACAATTAATAACTTCATTAAAGAAAATGACAATAATGAGACATCCTTTCAAAATCTATGGGATTCAGCCAAAGCAGTACTCGGGGAACTTTATATCCTTGAGTTCAAATATTAACAAACCAGAGAGGGCAGAGGTCAATGAATTGGGCACGTAAATTAGAAAACTAGAAAGTGAACAAATTAAAAATCCTCAGATGAAGACTAAATTAGAGATCCTAAAAATCAAAGGAGAAATTAATAAAATTGAAAGTCAAAGAACTTTTGATTTAATAAATAAGATGAGAAGCTGGTACTGTGAAAAAAAATAGACAAAGTACTAGTCAGTCTAATTAAAAAGAGGAAAGAGGAAAACCAAATTGACAGTATCCAAGATGAAAATGGAGACCTCACCTCTAATGAAGAGGAAATTAAGGTAAAAATTATTATGCCCAATATGGCAATAAATATGGCAATCTAGGTGATATGAATGAATATTTACAAAAAATATAAATTACCTAGACTAACAGAAGAAGAAATAGATTACCTGAACAACCTCATATCAGAAAAAGAAATTGAACAAGCCATCAAAGAAGTCCCTAAGAAAAAATCCCCAGGTCCAGATGGATTCACAAATGAATTCTAACAAACATTTAAAGAACAACTAATCCCAATATTATACAAACTATTTGACAGAATAAGTAAAGAAGGAGTTCTACCAAATTCATTATATGACACAAATATGGTACAGATCCCAAAACAAGGCTGGTCAAAAACAGAGAAAGAAAACTATAGACCAATCTCCTTAATGAATATAGATGCAAAAATCTTAAATAGGGTACTAGCAAAATGACTCCAACAAGTCATCACAAAGGTTATTCACTATGACCAGGTAGGATTCATACCAGGAATGCAAGGATGGTTCAGTATTAGGAAAACCATCCACATAATTGACCATATTAACAAGCAAACCGAGAAAAAACACATGATAATCTCAGTAGAAGCAGAAAAAGTCGGATAAAATACAATACCTACTGCTATTGAAAACACTAGAAAGTATAGGAATAGAAGGGCCTTTCCTAAAAATAATTAAAGTATATATCTAAAATCATAAGCAAACATCATCTTCAATGGAGATAATCTAGAAGCCTTTCCAATAAGATAAGGAGTGAAACAAGGATGCCTATTATCACCTCTATTATTTAACATTGTATTAGACATACTAGCTGTAGCAATTAGAGAAGAAAAAGAAATTGAAGATATTAAAATTGGCAATAGGGAGACCAAGCTATCACTCTTTGCAGATGATATGATGGTCTACTTAACAAATCCTAGAGAATCAACCAAAAGCCTAGTGGAAATAATCAACAACTTTAGCAAAGTTGCATGATACAAAATAAACCCACATAAGTCATCAGCATTTCTATATATCTTCAACACATCTCAGCAGCAAAAATTAAAAAGAGAGTTCCATTTAAAATCACCCTGCCAAGACAAAGATAGGAACTATATGAACACAACTACAAAACACTCCACACAATTAAAACTAGATCTAATCAATTGGAAAAACATTGATTGCTCATGAGTAGGATGAACTAACATAATAAAAATTACAATCCTGCCCAAATTAATTTACTTTTTTAGTGTCATACCCATTGAACTACCAAAAAACTTTTTTATTGAATTAGAAAAAAAAACATACAAAAGTTCATTTGGAAGAACAAAAGGTCAAGGATATCCAGAGAAATCATGAAAAAAAAATGCTAAGGAAGGACTTGCAGTCCCAGATCTCAAACTATACTATAAAGCAGTGGTCATCAGAACAATTTGGTACTGGCTAAGAGACAGAAAAGAGGATCAGTGGAATAGCCTTGGGGTAAATGACCTCAGCAAGACAGTCTATGATAAGTCCAAAGATCCCAGTTTTGGTGATAAAAACTTCTGGGAAAATTGGAAGATAGTATGGGAGAGATTAGTTTTGGGTCAACATCTCACACCAGACCCCAAGATAAACTCAGAATGGGAGAATGACCTGTATATAAAGAAGGAAATTATAAACAAATTAAGCAAACACAGAATAGTATACTTGTCAGATCTTTGGGAAAGGAAAGAGTTTAATACCAAGCAAGAGCTAGAAAAAAATCATAAAATATCAAATCAATAATTTTGATTACATCAAATTAAAAAGGTTTTGTACAAACGATACTAATGCATCCAAAATTAGAAGGGAAGCAACAAATTGGGAAACAATCTTCATTATAAAACTTTTGACAAAGGTCTAATTACTCAAATTTATTAAGAACTAAACCAATTGTACAAAAAAATCAAGCCATTTTCCAATTGATAAATGGGCAAGGGACAAGAATAGGCAATTTTCAGTTAAAGAAATCAAAACTATTAATAAGAACTTGAAAAAGTGCTCTAAATCTCTTATAATCAAAGAAATGCAAACCAGTACATCTCTGAGGTATCACCTCACACCTAGCAGAATGGCTAACATGATAGCAAAGGAAAATAATTAATGCTGGTTGGGCTGTGGCAAAGTCGGGACATTTATACACTGCTGGTGGAGTTGTGAAGTGATCCAACCATTTTGGCTGGCAATTTGAAACTATGCCCAAAGGGCACTAAAAGACTATCTGACCTTTGACCCAGCCATAGCATTACTGGGTTTGTATCCCAAAGAAATAATGTGGAAAATACATATACAGGAATATTCATAGTTGCGCTCTTTGTGGTGGCAATAAATTGGAAAATGTAGAGATGCCCTTCAATTGGGGAATGGCTGAACAAATTGTGGCATATGTTGGTGATGGAATACTATTGTGTTCAAAAGAATAATAAAGTGGAGGAATTCCATGAGAACTGGAACAACCTCCAGGAATTGATGCAGAGTGAGAGGAGAAGAACCAGGAAAACCTTGTACACAGAGACTGATACACTGTGGTATAACTGAATGTAATGGACTTCTCCATTAGTGGCAATGCTTTGACCCCGAACAACTTGGAGGAATCTATGAGAAAAACCACTATCCACATTCAGAGGAAACACCATGGGAGTAAAAACACAGATGAAAAACAACTGCTTGAATACATGGGTCAAGGGGATATGGTTGGGGATGTAGACCCTAAATGAACATCAACAACATGGAAATATGTTCTGATCAAGGGCAGAAGTAATACCCAATGAAATTGTGTGTTGGCTGCGGGAAGGGTGGATTGAATTCAGGGAAAGAAATGATGTGGTTATTGTAACCAAGGAATAATGTGCTAAACTGAGTAGGTAAACTAATTCAAATGGAAAAAATATATATAAAGCATTTAATAAAATGGGGAGAAATCAAGGGAAAGAAAAACCTTTCCCCATTGTCTTTAAGTAATATAATTTGACTAGACCTGTTCACATCATTCTGTGCTATTACAGAAGATGGAAGAGATCCTTGAAATTGTGACAACACAAACCTATACCCATTGTCCTATAATGTTTAAAATAAAGAGGCAATAATCAAACTTTAAAGAAGGATGGAGCAAAAATAATGATTTATAAAAATAATAATCATTGATCATTAAACTCAATTGAAAAAACTATTCAAATCTATGACCAACTATATATGGAGGACTCTCCCAGGTCCCTCCCACTCCAGTTGCTAAGGACTCTCACTTTCAAATTATCTTCAACTCCTTTGTATATTTAATTAATGTAAAATTATTTATATAACTTCTGCCTCATTAAAATGTGGACTTGGTTGCACAGTAGCTAGGCCATGGGGCCTGGAGCCAAGAAAACCTGAATTCAAATCAGATCTTAGACACTTAGTATCTAGGAAAGTTACATAATTCCTCATTGTCTCAATTTTCTCATCTGTAAAATGGGCACAATATTAGCACCCACCTTAAAAGTTTCCTATGAGGATCAAGTGAGATAACATATATAAAATCTTTGTAATGGTTCTCCAAATAACAATAGAACTTGAGGACTTATATTTTGGGGGGAATTAAGTACAGAAAACATACACTGACATTTTACAAGCAGGTTTGGGAAAGAGACTATAGCTAGTGGCTAGGGTTTCAGGGAGCAGCCTAACTTACAAAGAGTACAAAAAGAATGGTTTTTTCCAGGTACTGGTCTTCTTGGGAAAGAATTTCTAATGCAGTTGGGGAAACTTCTAAGACAAAAAGGTGATTGAGAATTTGAGCATTTCTATAACTCCTATTCAGCACACTTAGTGGACACTTGGAGATCCCTTGTTCAGTCTAAGACAAAGTCAGTTTGGGATTTCTTCTAAAGGCAAGTTCTCAAAGGAAACGGGCAAATTTGCCCCTTCCAGAATGCATGTTGTTCTGTATATTGCCAACTCTAGTGTTTTTATATTCAGGAGGACAAAAGGAGTTTGAATTAGTACTTTTTTATTAATAGACTCCAGTCACCTTTGAACACCATAGTTGTGAATTATCTATGGATGTACACGAATATTGTAAAAATTTCTTTGATTCTCAGGGTCTACAGTTTTGAATTTACCAGTCACTCTACTTATTTCTTTGAATATGTAACTCTCTTCCCTTCTTAGACAAGGGGCCTAAGCTGAGTAGACAACATCTGACTTAATTTTCCAAGGGAAGGAGAAAGAAGAGATGTTTGTTGTTGTGGGGTGAAGGTGATGATTAGTTTGAAATGATTGAAGAATTGGTTTGGCAGAACGTGGCCCTGGGCAAAGAGATAAAGGAATTTTATGGGAAGAATCATATATTTGTAAAGTGGCATCCAGGGCCCCACTGAGGTTTTGCAGAATGAATTTGTAGTTAGTGAAAAAATTTGAGTATTTACATTTAAAAAAATTTTTCTAACTCTAGAGTACTTGAGAAGATGATGGATGTCACCTAGGAATGAAGATTTAAGGTGGAAAATAATAAAAGTTTTATAACAAGAGATTCTTGTTGCCAAGAAGGTATTAAAGTGACAAAGTATAATGTCAATAGTAGATATATAGACCAGTGAATGTGGAATGGAAGAGATAAACTGAAATAATAGCAATAAATTAAATGTCAGAAGGTCATAATAAGGGCAATGAGTGGGGGTAATATACCTGAGTGTGTGATTTAAAAGCTTAGATCTTTGTGGTGTTATAATTCCTTGAAACAGGGAGCCAAAAGTTGTGACCATGTAAAACTAGAGTGATGAGAAGGAGGATGATGGAGTTAAGGAGGTTGAAGAATTGAGGCTATAGATTGCTAGAGGACTCCGATGAAGTCAACAAGGGTAATGGTGAAGTAGAAGATGGTGATTCAAATAATAAGCTCATTGACAAGATTGGGAAGTTGGTAGATGATTGTCATGAAATTGAGAAAAGGATGATACAGATTAAATGGATATTAAAAGAGGAATAACATTGAGAAATAATGATATATTTTGAAAATGGCAGTGAGTACTGTCAACATGGAAATATAGAAATCCCCAGTTTATTTAGTTTGAGGGTAGAAACCTTATCACAGGAGAAGTTTCCTCCTGAGGTAAGGTCCCACTTCCCCAGACAATGGACATCCTGGTAGTTTGGGTGGGAACAGCTAATCCCATCCAATATTAAGTATCTCTTTTGTCCCAATGGTTTCTCCCCCTAGGCTAAGGTCCATTACCAAGGTGGCCCAGTCCTGGACGGGGTCTTTACCTTTTGTGTCCATTGTGGGGCATCAGCCCTTCACTGTTATTCCTGCCTGGAACTCCTCATTTTCCTTTCTTACCATTATAAACTGTCCCTCTCATTCTAAGCCCCCAGATCATCTAGTGTGGTATATTGATTCCCCAAATTCTTTTGTTCCCTGGAGTCCATCCTGAGTCGGTGGCACTCCCAGAGGTCAGTGACCAGGGTGTCCAGACTCTGTGCAGTCTTGGAAAGCAGCTCTGTTGTCACATTAGTAGCGCTAACCCCTTTTCCCTTGATTAAAGAGTGATTTTGACTATTTAATAGTTCTGCGTTTTTTCTAGTTGACAGTACCTAGGAGCAGTTTTCTTCTCTTTAGTTTTCTGATTTGGGAGGAATTGGGGAAAGATTTCTCTGTAAAAGAAAGCCAAGTATCTGTCAATATGAAGAGGTAAAAGAAATGTGAAAATTAAGGGATGTATGAAAGTTGGATAATAGAGCAGATATTCCAAAAAGTATTTGACCAGTAGCAGCATTGTTGAAATAAGCATGATGCCTGCTGAAGTGACAATTTTGACAGTTACAACATTTCTGTGGTTGTGAAAACTCTAATTTATTTATTTAAAAATAAATTGCATTACTTCATGTGCCTGTGGTAACAAAACACTGAACAGGAAATAAGGACCTTTGGGTGTAGCTTTTGACATGAATTTAGTGTGTAACCTCAGGCAAAGCCACTTTGTCTCAGTTTCTTAAACTGCAAAGTAAGCAAGTTGTTTTTACAGGAGGTAAAATATTCTATGATTTTCTCCCTCCCTTCTCCCTCCCTCCTTTTGTTACTACCTCTCTCCATCTGTTTCTTCCTTCCTTCCTTCCTTCCTGCAATTTCATCGGTTAATGGAGCTCTAAGTCAGATGAAGGTAACTTTTAGTGAAGATTAACTTTTCTTAGTCTTGGAGAATTGTTTGATACTCTGAGAGATTAACTGACTTTTCTAGTCACAAGGCACATTATTGTCAGAGATAGAAAATTAGTCCAGGTCTTGATTCTGAGGTGAACATTCTCATAAACATGGTGAAAATTATATTGAAGATAAATTTATATAATTTTGTCTATATCTTCACATTAGTTTGTTTTTGTTTTTATATTAAATGCTACTCACACAATTAGAAATTCAAGTCATACTTCTCTCTGTTAAAACATATTCATTTTACTTGACTAGCCACGTTTATTAATTTTTTGGGTAATTACTTACATTCCTTTTTAAAATTTCCTTTGTTGAAAGGATCACAATTTTCTCCTTGGGGAGCTTCTCTTTGAAGAAACTTTAGATTGAAGGAAAAAAAAACCAAACATCTCTTGTAATGACATTTCCCTATAAACACAATTCTAATGAATGACCTATTACTGAAACAGTTTCAGATGACCCATCCTTTCTTGATCCATTTTTTCCAAAACATATCTTAAAAAAACATACTTTTTTGTTATCTACCTTCTTCCTTTTATATAAACTTTAATTCATTCTGAATCTTTATTTTTTAATGACACAATTCTTACCATTTTTGACTTTTGTAATAGATGTGGGAAAGTCATAATATAAGACCTGATAGAGGTAGAAATTCCAATATCAGTCATTTCTGAAATTCTAGAGCTAAAGCTGGTCAAAGTGAAGTTGGCTACGAATGCTCCTCTAATGAGGCTCATCCTACCAGTCCCTTGTTGATTTCCTGGCCCCTTTATCTAACAGATTTCTCTTTTTCCTCTACAAATGATCATATCTGTAATTATATATTCATATATAAGTAAGATATAAGCTCTTTGAAGGAAAATGTTTTTCATTTTGGTTTTATATTTTAAATGCTTAGCCCAATGTCTTTAACATAGAAGGTGATTTATAAAGATGAACTATAAAAACATTTTCTTTTTGATAGATTTATTAATAAGATTGGAGGCTCAAATGAATACTGTAACCATAAAACATCTCAATTCATTTTATTTAACAAGCATGCATGCAAATGCTCTAGCAATCAGCACATAACTTTAAGATTAGACTGTTGGACTGCATCAGATGATGAGTTTAGTTGCTGTTATAGACTTAATATTACTCTGTTAACGCTTGGTCTAGTGGAGAAGGACATTCAGATAAGCTCTTCTCAAATCTCTGATGACTTGGAGATTCAGAATTTTAGAGGTCTATGAAATAGAATTGACCTCAGTACTTGTTGAAGAGTGGCAACTATTAGAAAAACAAACAAAAAAACACCGCAGGCAGCTGGATAGCTCAGTGGAGTGAGAGTCAGATCCACAGGTAGGAGGACCTTGGTTCATATGTGGCCTCAGACACTTCAAGCTGTGTGACTTTTGGCAAGCCCCTTAACCCCACATTCCCTAGCCCTTGATCCTCTTCCACCTTGGAACCAATACACAGTATTGATTATAAATTAGAAGGTGAGAATGTTTTAAAAAAAATAATATTGTCTATTCTTTCCCTTATGTTCACTCAGCTTATTGGTCACAATTTGAGAAGCCATGGTATCTTGTTAACATAGAGGATTGTTTCAATGAAAGTCATGATTTAGAATGAGGCAAAATGAATTTTATGGCAAATCAGATGATAGAGAATCTGGACTGACTTTCTTCACTCAAAAAGTAACCTCCTTAGGCAATAGCAAGTACCTCATATAGTTGTTTTCCTGATTTAGCATAAAAATAACTTGTCAATTATTTATTCATTTCATTTCAGCTAGCTGTCATGCTGGAAATCAACAGCTAATCAAGTCCTTCTTGGTCATTAATGTCTAACTGTCTAATATATTATTTCTATGACCTTATTTGCATTTTGACAAGGGCCCACTCTAGATAGAAGGCTTTAAAATGGAATAAACATATAAAATTAAATTCCAATTATTTAAGTTTTAGGAGAGATTTTATTCATTTGGAGATTTATTTATTCATTCATTTGTTTATTGATTGATTAATTCTGTCATTGAAGAGAGATGTTGCCACTAAGGGTTTGTGATATTATTTCTAAAACCTTTCTACATAAATGATTAAAATCAGGAGGAATGAAAGGAAAAGCTTTCCATTAAAGGTGAGAAGAAGTTTGTCATATTGAGGTTAAATTAGTTAAATTTCAATTAAACAATGTTAAGTGTGCTTTTGTTGATTTTGCAATAGGATCTCTCTCTCTCTCTCTCTCTCTCTCTCTCTCTCTCTCTCTCTCTCTCAACTCATCAACCTATTGACCTATCATTTACCTATCCACTTGGACCTAGACTAACTGGCATATATGCCTAGAAACAAACTTCATCAAACTTTTGGGAGTCAAAATTTAAAATTGCTTTTACCCTATATGATTTAACCAATATACTCCTTCACAAGAGGTTTTAGGGCATATAGAAAATTTCAATCAATTAATGGATTGAAGAATACCATTCCTATAAAGATGCAGGAGATAATGTGAAGATGATTGTTGCATTTGAGACTATTTAATTCATTGACTATTTCAGTACAGTTCATTTAGGTTGTGCCTCTACCCTAGGAGACCATATTCTTTGATTCTTTTGGAAGCAAGTAGCTCTCCTGTTAGAAGGCATCATGGGAATCACCCTTCCCCCAACCTAGCATATATGGTAAACTACTGAGATCAGGTGAACAAAAGCACATATCTTTTCTAGGTGAGCCTGAGGCTGAATCTTGGGTTGCCTGTTGTCTGTTTTTGTTTCATTGTGTGCTTCTACTTGGCCCATCATCAACCTTGAGACATGTCCAGAGTTGGAAGCAGCCTTGTGTTTTCTAAAAGCCAAAGATCTTCATACTATCTAATGGACCTTACTTATGACAAAAGAAGGAATTTCTGATAACTATTCAGTGTCCTTATAGGTGATGAAATATGACAGTGCTTTTTTTACAAGTTTCTCTCTCTCTCTCATATGTACTTTATATTCTGATGTGTTTTAAGAATCCTTCTCTTGGTCCAGTATAACTCACATGGTCACCTTTAAGCCTGAACACCTTTATCTTAATGTGAATCTTTAAAAGTCAGGTGATGAAACCAAAGAAACAGTACCAAATCTAGTTTCAAACATTCCTAGCAATGGCATATGCATTTGCTGCTATTGCTTAGTGTTTTACTGTTTCTACTGGAATAGAGGTAAATCAGTTTATCCCATCATCTTCCTGCAAGGATTATGTGTTCCACAGGAGTGCCAAAAGAGCCCCAGGTGTCAAGTCACTCCCTTTATAAAGATCCACTGAAATACTTGTTTTTTTGTGCCTAATTGCCAATAAGGGGATACTTCATCACCTCGATACCCAGGGTACTGAGTCATAGCTTATAAGGAGCAGTAGACTTTTTTCATCCCTAAAAGACCCAAATGCTGAGCTGGCATATTTTGAACTCTCAACACAATACATATTTATTGGAAACAATTAAAAGAGAAAAAAAAACATTTAGTCATGATATTAGTTAAGAAAATAATCACTTTTTTAAAATCCACAGGTATGAACTTAGCTAACTGTCCTCTGTGGGCACAATTGATCAAATTTAATTAATGATCTTTAGTTTTTCTGAATGAGCTAGACATACATAAAAGTGAATAAAATCATTTTTATTATAAAATTTAAAATTAAATTGTTAGAATTAGAACATAATTTTAGTTACAGTTTTAAAATGTTTTAGTTTTTAAGTCATTAAGTTAAAAATCATAATTCTATGTAATGGTAATAGGTAAATACAAATGTTAATTTGGTTAATCATCAGATAGATTAGCAAAAGCTAACACAAGGCAAACTGGATACACCAAGAATAAAATGGTATAGAATAGAATTGAACAGAATGAAACATTCAAGCAAGAGTGGAAAAAACAAACAAACAAAAACATAGGGATAATAAGTCAGTAGTTCTCAACTTTAGGGATGTAAGTCCCAAAGGGACTTCCGAAGACTAACTGGATGCTTGGCTTATAAGGAATGCTTAATAAATAAATTTTGACTTGAGCTCTTGTTAGATTTCCATATCCAAAAGATTTTAAGTGGGTAATTGTTATTGCAAGATTACTCCAAAAATAATTTTGTGTACAAAAATACCTTCTCCTAATTTTAAAAAAAAGGAACCACTGATACCTGGTGGCCCCTCATTTTAAAGATGATGCAACAAAGGGATAATGAAATTAAGTAACTCACTTATATTCAACACAGTGCTTTGAACTTTTTCACTGTGCCCTCTCCTCAGTAGATGATTAATAAATGTTAAATTCAGTTGTTCAAGATTACACAGTGGGAGGGAGGGCCACTGGGTAGCTCTGTGGGTTAAGAGTCAGGCCCTGAGATGGGAGGTCCTATCCCAGGTTCAAATCTGGCCTCAGACTCTTCCTAGCTGTGTAACCCTGGGAAAATTGCTTAACCCCCATTGCCTAGCACTTACTGCTCTTCTGCCTTGGAATGAAATACATATTGATTCCAAGACCAAAGGTAAGGATTATTTTTAAAAATCAAGATTACACAGTGGGTAAATGGCAAAACTGACTTTGAACTTGGATCTCCTCACTCCATCTTTGATGTCAAACATTCCATGCTGATATTTTCAAATTTGATGTTCTTAAATTTCTTGTTTAAACTCTTTTCCTTTACTGGGAAAGTTCCTTCTGTGTTACATGTATCTAGTGCCCCTGGATGTTTTCCTCCTTTCCTCTTCTTTATTGCCCTTCACATTCCTTGAATGGGAAAAGATTGTTTTTCAAAGCAGTGATGTGCAGACCGAGATTATTTCAAAAATTTAAAGTATAGCATACATGTAAAAGAAGAGAGAGGGAAAAGAAAAGAAAAACCTCGAAGTTGAGCAGGGTCTGGGGAGTGAAATTTTAAGGAGAAATGATTGTTTCTGAGTGATGAAATGGGAGGTAGGTTTGAGTGCTTTACCTAGGGGATGTGATGATTATGCAGTAGGGGAAGTAAAGTAAAAATAGAGACATAACTTTTGCTCCCTTGAGAGTAAAAATTTTCTACACTTTTTGCCTAAAAGCCATTGATTCCCTCCATACTTTTTCTGATAATTCCTTTTTGTTTAGGACCCTTTCTGCCTCATAGGCCATTTTTCTTATCTAATAATAAATTCTTAAGTATTCTCATAATGCCACTGGTACACACTATGCTAGTTAATTTTGGAGACAGTCTGAGTGGCTATACCAGCAAAAAGACAAAGAAATATTGAAAGTGAACAGAATCTTCTTATGTTTCTTTCTTTGAAAAATAGTCTGCTTGTGGAAAAAATAGATGAAGAAAAAAAGGTAGAAAAATATTACCAAGGCAGACCTGTGACTTTAAACAAAAAATTTAAAGCAGTAGGAAATAATCCAAACTTTCACAATAAAAACTATTTAAACTGTATCTTTTTAGATCTTGGGGAAAAGGGGAGACCAGAAGATAAACTCATTTTTTTTTAAATTCTTGGTGATTCAACTAAGGATCCTTCTTTACTCAAGGGACAATGATCCCAGACAATGCAAGTTTGGTTACAGTGATCTGTTTCTCTGTCTCTGTCTTTCTCCCTCTTCTTTCCAGTTTTTTTAATATTATCATTTCATTTATTTATTTATTTATTTATTTATTTATCTATTTTATGTCATACAACCACATCCATTACCAAAAAAATGGGGGAAAACAAGTCCTTGGGGAAAAATATGCTTCTCCATTACTGATGTTCAAAATCTGCATTTTTCGTAAGGTTATTACCTCTCTGACCATGTAGAGATCATGTGCTTTATCATCAATCCTTTGGAATTATGTGAATGTTATAGTGTAAGTTGTTCTTCTAGTCCTGTAAATTTACTCTGAATCAGTTGATATGTCTTTTCTAGTCTCTTTGAAATTATTCCCTTTCTCCTTATTTCTTACAGAATAATAGTATTTTATAATATTCCTATACCACAGATAATTAGATCATCTCTCAATTATTGAACATGTTTTTGAATTTTTTTAATACTTTGCCACCACAAAACATTACTAATATATATTATTTTCTCTTTCTTTGATTTCTTTTGGGAATGCATCCCACAGTGATACAACTGGGTCAAAGAGCATGTACACTATTTAGTAATTCTTGTGGATTTGATTCTACCATTATCATTTGTACTAATTCTCCTCATATTCCCCAAGCTCATCCCCAGAAAATATCACCACAGAGATTGCTTCTGCTTCAGTAATCAATGTAAATCAGCATTTACCTCAGTTGATTCTTCCCCTTTGATTGTAGGACTGGAGGACAGAGCAAAATATGCCTCTCATACTTTTCTAGACCTCAAAATCGCAGTCATCTCTTCATTTGTCAATAGAAATTCTAGTTGGTTCTGACTCCACCATTATCATTGTGACCCCGGTGCCTTCAGATTTCACTTAAATGTTGTCTTCTCCTCAAGCTCCTTCAGAATAGGTATTATCTTTTTCTTATTTGTATCCCCAGCACTTAATATCAGGCCTTTGGAAATGCCTTTGAAATCATGAAATAAAGGGGGAAAAAAAGGGATATCTACTGCCACTGAAGGAACAGTCAGAATCCAAATTGAAACATATCATTCTTCACTTTATTTCCTCCATTAATTTTTCTCATGTGAAAATAATGCCTTCTTTCATAACACGATGGACATGGAAATATTGATCATATGATGATATATATACTACCTTTATTATATTACCTGGCCCTCTTGGGGAAGAAAGAAGGGTGAGACACAGAGAGAGAACATGGATTTTTAAGTACCAGAAAATGAATATTGAATAATATATTGACATCATCTGGAAAAAATTAAAAAAAATTAAAATGCTTATCACATTGCATCATTTTGGTATGGCTCTTGGTCTTATATATTTGTGTTAATTCAAATATATCTTATATTAGATATTAGTCTTTTATTTATATATGACAAATATTTTTTGCCATCAAATTCTTTTATTTTGCTTAACTGATTTTTGAGGAGACAAAAACTATTTTATGTTATACAATAAATGCTGTCTGCTTTGTCTTTTATGACTAGCAAAAGTGTTTTTATTTTTTTGGTTGTTTTTTTTTTTCTATGCTATCTTATTTCAACCTAACAACAACCCTAGAAAGTAAATGCCAGTATTATCTCCATGTTATAGACAATAAAACTATTAGTACTACAACCTAAATTAATTTATAGATTTAGTACTCCGCCAATAAAATATTGAGGAGATAGTCTATAGAATTAGAGGGAAAAGAATAAAAGCTAATTTGGAGGAAGAAAATATTTAGAATATCTAGGGCAAGTTATGACAAAAAACATAAATGAAAATGAAATAAAATATGTTTATTATGAATTAGTTACAAAGGTAAGGGGAAAAATCTAGTAAACCTGTGGAACAAACAATATAAAAAAGAAACAGAAACAATGGAAATAGTAGCCATATTTTTGATGAAATTAAGCTTATCAAGGGCAGTAACTTTGGAAAGAAAAAAAGTTACTAAGACTCCTAAGGTTACTTTTTACTTGATACTAATGAAGTTTGAGACCCACCCCCAAACACTTCAGTGTCTTCACTTCTTTCAGATACTTTGTATATTTACTCTTCAGTGCCCTTCACAATTTTACTACTTATAACATTTTTAGTCCAACCTGATTGATTTGACTACTATCTTCTCTTTATTGTTATTTCTCTTTTCCTCTATAAGTGGTTCAATGACTGAAATCAGAGTCCAAAAGTAGTGGTTTGGTTGTGGAGGTGAAGAGGTGCACCCCTGGGGTTCGGGAAGGATACCTTTCTACAAGAATGCAAGACTCCGAAACTTAGCTTAAAAATAAAAAGAGAAATTTCTTAAATTAGAGAGTAATGTTGAGAATGGCCAGGAGGATAGTACAGGTGGAACAGCAAAATGGAAGGCTGCTCCTTGGGAAAACAGCAGGGATGGGGGGGAAAGGATGTTCCCCTGGGAGGACAGCATGGATTGAAAAGCTGTCTGCCAGATGATATCAATTCTGAGGATTTTTATACTCTTTACAACAGATGCTGTGTTATGGTGAGGACATGACTCTTTGGAGTGGTAAACCTTCAGGCATTTGGTCAGGGGTTTGGTCATCTGACTGGGGTCAGCCTGGAGACATAGGGAATGACCCTTATCAAAGATTCTTTAATTTTAGGGAACAGACAGAGGTCTGAGATACAGCCCGATAGTATGGAGGTGTAACCTGAAGGAGCATCTCTCTGTACATCTTAAATCTAAAGGAGGATGAGAGGACGTTAATCCTCTCAGGGTCCTATAGGGGTCATTAGATGTTTTGGGTTAGGAGTCATGAGGATGTAAGGGAGCAAAGGAATTTCCTGGAAAATAGTTTGCTCGAGTTTCTGGGGGTACAATGCCCATGTCTGTTCTACTGTTCTTTATGAAGGAAACAGTTTGTTGAAATAGTTTTTGCAAATCGTTTCCATTTTCATCCTTTTGTTGTCTTTCCATTTTTATCCTTGAATGGACTTGAGAGCAAGCATTTTTAAATTTAGTTTTATTGTTGCTCTTTGTCATTCTCTATTGTTGTGCCTTAAAGTAGAATATTTTCCTCTTTGTCTTTGTTGAGTAAGTGAACAAGCATTTATTAAGTAACTACTATATACCTAAGACCATGCTGAATAATAGGGATAAAAAAGAAAAAAAGTGTCTCTGCTTTCAAGATGCTATTTATGTTAATTTTCCTTCAACTTTAGTTAAAATGGCACAATTTCTACTTTGTACATTTCTACAAAGATAATTTTTTAAATCAACTTAGCAATAAAAGAAACACATAGGAAGAAGGTTTGGAAATTTATGAATGAATACGGAGAGACGTGAAACAAGATAAAGCCATCAGCTTTTCAGCCAGCTCCAGACTTCAGGTGTGCATTTTGTATTGAACAATTTTGTAAGACAAGAGGATAAGAGCCTTAGAGATGGAAGGGATTTTAGAGGCCATCTAGTTCAAATTTGCCACCTCTTTGAAAAATGATGATCCTGAGATATTATATCACTTGTCCAAGGTAAGACAGTTAGCAAGGGACAACATGACAATTTTATCCTTGGTCCTCTGCTACCAAATTTCAAACTCCTTTTACTATTCCATGTTGCCACAAATATTAATGCTAGGTAGCTATTGTCTGGTAGCTATATGCCTAAGTACCTACCTCCTAGAATTCTGGCCCCAAACCCAGCACTGAGAAAGATTCCTTATATTACTTTGAATAAAGTGATAGGGATAATTCTATATTTTCTGAACTCTCTGTTCCATTAATATTACATATGTTTTTCTTTCAATGGCCCTCAAAGACAAAGTTATTGAAGAAGATGGATGACAGTGATGGAGTGAAAGACACTAAATCTTTCACAATCTCTATGTATTGGAAAATATTTTGGTGACAGTCCCTGAAGCAGTTTGTTTCATGGGGGTGGTTGTTATTTGTTTACAGAATCCTGCATACATCTTGGTAAATAGAAACAGTTGTGCTCCCGAATGGGGAATTAAGCCCTCCTGAAAAATCTTAAATTACAGTAAGATACTTGTTACAGTACAGCTAATCCTTCATTTGAAGTCTGTCATTTCCCTAATGCACACCCATAAACCAAATTAAAATTGAACTTATGTTCCAAATGAGAAGCTGTAGGTGTACACATGTATTTCTGGCACTTGGTGCCTTCCGCTCTGGGTGAGAACACCCACCCAAGTAGCAGATGCATCTGTGCAGAACTCGTTTTCTCTCTTTTCCTTTTCATGTAAATTACTTATGTAAATAGGATACAACTTTCCTACATTTCTCTAAGAAGACCTACATAAACATTCCTCTACTCAGTTTCCTTGGTATTTAGCTATCTTGTTCACTAGTACTGACCTTATTAAAGTGATTATTTTCTGAACCAAAAATTGGGACAATATGGGCTGATGAAGGATATTACTTCTGACACCTTATGAAAAATTAGATTTCTTTTTTCATAATGCCAGGACTGTTCTGGCACACCATGGAAGGACAGTCACTTGATCCTTGATGTTTAAGGTCTCATCATTTCCTGTCATTTTTTTCTTTACAAAAAAGACCTGAAAGGGACTAATCTATCTTACAGGTTCATTTTATAACCTTCTCTTAGAATCAGAGGGAGAAGAGGAGGAAAGAGACAGGGAGAAATTTAGACAATGTTAAAATAAAACCTATCCATGTAAACCTACTGATTTTTTAAAACATTAGAACCAAAAAAAAAAAATAGAATCACTAGATCAGATACTTTTCATACATTTAGAACCTGAAGGAACCTTAGAAAACAGATCTCTCATTTTACCGAGGAAAAGAATGAGAAAAAGTAAATGGCTTGTCCAAAGTCATGCAGTTTGCTCCAAAAAAAAACATGGTAAGGCTAGACTACAATCCGCTGGTAAAAATTTGGTCTATATTAACTGGACGAAGTAGGGAAGGAGGGAGAGAAGGAAAGAAGGAAGAAAGAGAAGAAAGATTTAATAATATATTATGGATGAGAGACAGTGCTGAATGCTTTATAAACATTATCTCATTTAATTTTTATAACCACACAGGTTGTAAGTAGAAGATGCTTTTATTATTCTAATTTTATAGTTGAGGAAAAAATTTAAAAAAAATTGTTTGTTAAATTAAAGTTTCCAGGTTTCTCTGGACCTCCTTATCCTTTCATTAAAAGATACATGTATATCTAAAACTATGGCTTGCTTGTTCCTATTTATCTGTTCTTTCTCTAGAGTTGGCCATACATAATTTATTCTTCAAACAATATTTCTGTTGCTGTATGTAATGTTCTCTTGGTTCTGCTTGTTTCACTCTTCAAAGTTTCAAGCATATCTTTCCATTTTTTAAAATCAATTTCCTCATCATTTCTTATGGCACAGAGGTATTCCATTACTATCAAACACCACAACTTGCTTTGTATATCTTTTGATCCAGCATTACCACTATTTATTGTTTTTTTTTCCTAAGATGATCAAGGAAAGAGTAAAAGAATTTTTGTATTCTAAAATATTTATAGCAGCTCTCTTTGTGGTGACAAAGAACTGAAAACTGATGAGAGGCCACCCATAGGGGAATGGTTAAACAAGTTATAGTTGAAGAAATTGAGGCAGACAAAAGTAAAATTATTTATCCAGTGGCACAAAGCTAGTAAGAGTCTGAGGCTGCTTTTGAACTCAAGTCTTCTTGACTCCAGCTTCTGAGCCTATGCCACTTGGTTATCAGGAAATGTTGATCTAGAAATTATTTTTCTCCTGCTGTTCCTTATCTCCCTCCCCCTCTTTAAAATCTCTGCTATATTGTAGGGGATCTGTGAAATAGTTTCCTAAAGACAATTTAAAATTTATTCTAAACAATTCATCTCCTGTTCAACAAGCATCTGTCTCCATGACCAGTCAGGAAAAGGGGTGACCTTCAAAGAATAGATCATTTGTCCCCAAGAAAATGAAGACAGAGCCCTTTTGACCCTAAGTGTATGTGTTTGTTTTCTAAAATACTCATAGGAAGGAATAATTTGCTGAATTTAATAATTTTTCATTGAAATTAGCAACAAAATGAAGAGGTATTAAATTAATATGCTGGTTTTTATTAGTCTTAGGAAGAGGAAAATAGTTTTGGTGTTGTTTTAGACTCTAAGTTAATTCAGAAAAACATTAATCATGCACTTATTTCCTCAGAAACTCAACCTTTTGATATTTAGCTACCAGATATAGCTACCATTGGGACGTTAATTTTAGAGGTATTTGAAAATTTGTGGGAACAACAGTTTAGGAAAATTGCTGGCACATTTTTGGCTATGTAATGTTAACTTAAAACATAAAGTGTTTGAAGAAATAGTCACAAAGCATCTGCTCTGGATTCATCACTAGAATATTCCAAACTATAAGGCTCAATAAAAAGTGGCTGAGCTCATTCCAATGACATGCCATTCTTCTCAGAAAAGAAAGTAAGTTCTCTTTTTTTTTAATTAATTAATTTATTTTTAAAAAACCCTTACCTTCCATTTTGGAGTCAATACTGTGTATTGGCTCCAAGGCAGAAAAGTGGTAAGGGCTAGGCAATGGGGGTCAAGTGACTTGCCCAGGGTCACACAGCTGGGAAGTGTCTGAGGTCAGATTTGAACCTAGGACCTCCCGTCTCTAGGGCTAGCTCTCAATCCACTAAGCTACCCAGCTGCCCTCGAAAGTAAGTTCTCTTGAAATTAATCTCCTTTTTTTTTTTTAAAGTACAAGTGTCAAAATCTGACATTGTCTTCAAGATGTCTATTTCTTTGAGAAAGAAAAAGATAATTTTATTTTCTTCAGAAGTATATGCACAAATGTATATTTTGCAGAAATGGGAACCCTAATTTGTAGGCACAAAGAATCTTTTTATAGTGAAATGACATTCTGTTACAGTTAATGTTCTTCAGCCTCATGTATTCCAAGATCTGCTTTGGGGGAGGTTTGTTCAGAAAGGCACACAATTCTGGCTTTCTTTAATGGCCAATTTTTCCTTGCCAGAAATTTATCTTTGCAAACCCCTGATAGAGGAAGTAGAAACATTTTGACTATGATAAAATGACAAAGGCCCATTCTTTCAGAATTCATTCTTCCCCCTTCCAAACTGAGACTTCCATTACATCCTTTACTCTAACCATTTTTTTTTCTTTTAAGAATATTTTCAAAAGAAAATCCACTGGGACTCATGATTGCTCTTGTTTTCCACTTTAAATATGCTTACTGTGCTTCTACCCTTCATCCTGTTGTCTTACCTAGGCTTTGTTCTTGCCTGCTGTATCACATTTGCACTTCTAACTGTCCTTTTCTTAGATTCCTTTGGAAGTAAACACCTATTTGGGCTTGGGGGAAAAGCATCTAATTTCAAAGAAGTAATGGCCTTTGAAACTGCAGTTTAAAAAAATCCATGACTTAGGCCACACTCTATGTGATCTCCAATAACTCCTTTGTGCATGATGCCCTTCTTAATGCCTTCTTCTCTTTTGCTTTCCACAGCTTCAGGAAAGTGAGTCTATTATTCAGTCTTTTTCAGAGCTATAACTCGTTTGCAGTGCGGCTCTGAACTTGACCTGACAAGGCAAGCT
Organism: Monodelphis domestica; assembly: GCF_027887165.1. Taxonomy (NCBI): domain Eukaryota; kingdom Metazoa; phylum Chordata; class Mammalia; order Didelphimorphia; family Didelphidae; genus Monodelphis; species Monodelphis domestica. Next base: position 369,930,648 of record NC_077229.1, read on the forward strand.
TAATGATCTCATGGCCTTCAGAGAAACTCTTTGCTTCACACATTAAAAGTAACTAGACGTGTCCTGAAATCTTACATGATTAATTAAGTCAAGGGAACTCTATTAATCATAGCTTTGGGACTTGTACCTCCTAGTGGACACATTTTTAATTTTTGCAGTTGTTTGACCCTTTGTATCCCAAAGAGTGTTACTTGCAACTTATGTGGTGTTATCAAACTCCAATCCAAACAACCATCAGGCATTCTGCAATAGCACCTAACAGGATACCCTGGACTTTTAGAAAATAGGTATGTTTATGGATTAATTAATGTACACAGATCCTCCATATTGTCTCTTGGTAAATTCTATCATCACATAGTGGTTTGTTTTTACTTTCCTAAAAGAAGTGGGTAACTGGTTGAAAAGTTATTTTATGTCCTGCTATGAAATTCTCTTGGACTTTCATCTCTCTTTCAATGTTCTGTCATTAATGGAATATATCTTAGAGTTATTTATATAAGAACAAAGGAGACCAGAGAATTTAGAGCTAGAAGGGACGTTAGAAGCCATTTAGTTTAACCTTCTCATTTGACAGACAGGAAAACTGAAGCTCTCTTGTACCTGAGGTTTAGGAACATTATTTATTCTCTATTTAAAATTTTATGCCAAATCTGAGAGCCACTGTAGATTTCCCCATTTTAAAGTCAATTTTTAATAATGGAGAATCTATCTCTGCCAATAATAGAAAGCTACTTCATGCCAGTCACTTGAACTTTGATATTATGTTGTAAATTAGATCAAGAAATCCGAATGCTGTTCTAAGATATTTACAAACCAAAGGGTATTTTGTTGTTGTTTATTTGTTTGTTTTTGTTTTGGTATTCCCTCCCACCCATAACTGATATCAAAGCTATTTAACTTCCTGTTTCTGGTAACAAATATCTCCACATGAAGTTCTTAATCACATATTGTATATAACTAAGAGTAGTAATTCAATTCTAATGAATTTTTAATTTCTCAGGACTTATAGTATCAACAGGAAAGACAATCTAATAAGATGCTTAGAATATGGAACAAAATGTCTTTTAAAAGTGTACAACTAAAATTATATGATTGGATTGAAAAAGTATCTTTCCTTTCTCCAAATCCAGCAGAAAGAATGAGATAAAAAGAGAATGAGAAGGAAGAAGTAGAGAGATTGCATTTGTTTTTCATTTGAGTGCCAAGAGAGCAATATTTCCATTTTACTCCATCTTCCAAAAGATACTTCAATAGCAAAGAAAGAGCAGTACTGCTGTTGGCTGTTTTCCTCACAATGAATGACCCAGAAAGTGGAGAGATCCCCCGATGACTATAGCATATAACTGTATACAACACATAGCAACAAAATATAACATTGTTGCTTGTCCTTAGTTTTTTAAGAGGATCAGTGATATCAATGGGTAATAACTTGACTTGTAACATTGGACTTAAGTGAGGCAATGTTACACAAAGTCCTGCAGTTGCCCATTTTCTAGTCTTTGAAATCAAGTAACAAGAAAAAAAAAGTCAGGATGACAGGCTATGGTACAGGATGTAGTGGATGACCTTGTCATATTTAATATTTAATATTTGGCCCCACTCTAGGTGCTTCGCTGCACCTCTTTCAGCTCCCTTCATAGCTGTTGTAAGAAATTATTCTCACCCACCCATTCTGTCAGGGCAAGTGCCAGGGGGAGCAAGTGCCAGGGGCAGATATCCCTCTATCTCCCCGTTGGGTTTGATTCCTGTCAATTACCATCAATCTGGCTTAGCCTGCCTGCCATCAAGGTTTACTGAGTCTGGCCACTGTGCATGGTAACACATTCTTGGAGCCACACATGAGATTTGGGTGACAGATGGATCCCAAAAGTGGTTGAACAGTCCTGAAAAGATCTTGATAAACCCTCCCATTAGAAGTGCTAGTCTTCCCTAACATTTTATATAACCTATAACATGCAACAATGTTAGGTTCTTTGCTAGGGACAAAGTTTATTTAACAGATTGTGATATATAAATTTCTGAACCATAGTACCATTCTCTGGCCACACCTCCCTTATTGTGTTGTTTCCCTCTTTAAATGCCACCTCCTTGAAGATGGAGACTGTCACTGCTTTGTTTCTTTTTAAGTTTTCAACAAATAGTAGAACACCTAACATAAACATGTGGCAAATGTTCATTCATTCTTCATTCATCAGGAAAATCAAATTGTGTGAAAATTCTTGGGGAAAGGATATCACGAAGTAGGTTTAATGATTCTATTGTAAAATGTTGTTTTGTAAGTCTTAATTCATATCAAATGAGAACTTCAGTCTCAAGAGACAATTTATTCTGTCATTAAATACGTAATGGGATTTCTTTTGAAAAAGTTTTTATTCTGAAAACATTTATTTTTTTAATGTCGTGGATACAACATGCCAATTACTTGCTATTTGTCTTGTTTAGAAGCATGTCCCTAAGCAATTATTGATTTTTAGCTGAATTTTATTCTTATAAAAGAGGAAATGAGAAATATGAAGAAATGCATTATACAATGTAGTTTGGTAGCCTGGAGGAAAATTCAAAATGTTGAATGTGATTTTACCAAAATGAGCAAAGAACAACTATTCCAAAATGTTCCATAATTCAATCTCCAAAAAGATATTTATAAATTCTAATATTATCATAGTTCTCAAGGTGGAAAAGCATACAGAGGTTATCTAGTACAATTCCTTACATTTGCAGCTGAGGAAAATGAGACCTAGGCAGGTTAAGTGACTTACCTCAGTCTGACAGCCAGTAAGCGTCAGGGTCAATGTTTGAACATTAGGTTTATGAATCCCAGCTCAATGCTCCAAGTTCAACACGCTCCTGCAGCATAAATCCTTCATGAAAGTCAATACCATATTTTATAAATTCAGGCCAGAGCTCTTGGTACCTGATATGAAACCCTATAACTACATAAAACTGATTGTCTTTGTAAGTTTATATCTGCAAACCTGTTCTTAGCCCTACTTACCCCGGTATTTAACTTTTTTTTCAACAACCATAATAGGATGACTTAGTAAACAAATGCATAAATGCTGCCAGAATGGAAGGAAAAAAGAGTTTTAGAACACAGTGAAGATTTCAAGTATATTAACTAGAGTGAAAGTGTGGGTACTAATAAAACACAATTTAATAAGAATTGTTGAAAAAAGTTTTAAAAAATCAAGGTGACATGTAGAAAGGTATGGGAGTTATGGTTAGATAGAAGTTGATCTCAAAAATATCTGGAGATTGTGATGACTGAAAGATTAATAGGAGTGAAAAGTGGGATTTGGCAGTTAATCTTTCAGAGAGGGGCTGTGTGGAGAAGTATGGTGTCTTTATACTCTGCCCTAGTCAGACCACACATGGAGTATTGTGTTCAGTTCTGGGAGCCATGTTTTAGAAAAAAAAATGATAAGGTCCAGCAAAGAGCAAATAGGTTGACAGAAGGCCTGAAAGCATCACGTGATATACAGATCCACTGAAGGAAATGGGACTTTTTGACCTGAAGAAGAGAGATAATTTTTGAACTCATGACTTTCATCTTAGGCTGTGTATTTCACTGTGAACGCAACAAAAGGACAGAATTATTTCTATCTGTGACAGTGCAAGACAATTTCCACCTCCACTCTGCTAGCCCAACTCCCACCTTTTAAAATGTGGAAAGCCTAGGGTGTTCCAGGATCAACTTTAGTGATGACCACTGGTGTCTCAATGCCAAATGTAAATGTCCTCTCAGGGAAGAGGAATAAGAAAGTCAATGGGTGCAACCAAGATTAGTAGAGAAACAAAAAGCTGTGAAAACTTCTTATTGCAAGTGTCTCTGACAAAATTCTCATTTGTTAAATATATAGAGAACTAAGTAAAAGTTATAAGATTACAAGCCATTCCCCAATTGACAAATGATCAAAGTATATAAACAGGCAATTCTCAGATGAAGAAATTAACCTATCCTTAATCTTATGAAAATATGATCCAAATCACTATTAATTAGTGAAATGCAAAGTTAAACTCTGAGGTACCATCCCACACCTAACTAGCCTGGTTGATATGACACAAAAGGAAAATGATACATTTGGAGGGGACATGGTAAAATTGGGACACTAATACACTGTTGGTGAAACTGTGAACTGATATAGTCATTGTGAAGAGTAAACTGAATCCATGCCCAAATAGCCATCAAACGTGCACATCCTTTGACCCAGCAATAACACTACTAGGTATGTATTGCAAGAGACCAAAGATAGGAAAAAAGGACCTTCTTGTACAAAAATATATATAGTAGCCCTTTTTGTGATAGCAAAGAACTGGAAACTGAAAGGATACCTGTCAATTGGGGAATAATTGAATAAATTGTAGTATATGATTATAATGGAATATTATTATGCCATAAGAAATGACAAAAAATGATTTCTCTCTCTCTTTCTCTCTTTCTTTCTCTCTCTCTCTCTCTCTCTCTCTCTCTCTCTCTCTCTCTCTCTCTCTCTCTCTCTCTCTCTCTCACACACACACACACACACACACACACATACCACTATACACAAATCCTGGAAAGACTTATTATGAAGTGATACAAAGTGAAGCAATCAAAACCAGAAGAACTCTGTACACAGTAACAGCAATAATATTTAATGATCAATTGTGAATGAATTAAGTATTATAAGCAATTCAAAGATCCAGGACAATTTCAAAGGACTCATGATGAAAAAAGGCTATCCACTGCCATAGAAAGAACTGACAGAGTCTGAATGCAGATTGAAGCATAACATTCTTCACTTTTATTTCCTCCATGATTTTTTCTCTAGGGTAAGCAGTGTGTCTTATTTCACATAATGAACATGCAAATATGTATTGTGTGATAACACATATTAAACCTCTATCATATTACCTGACTTCTTAGAGAAGAGTGGAGAGAGAGAGAGAATATGGATTGCATGGATTAGAGTAGATTTCTCCTTTTTACCTCAAAGAGTTCAAACATAGCTCATAATTTTTATTTCTTCCCCAACTCCTACCCTCATACGTGGAGACTTAAACATACAAATGACTTCTCCCTTAAATATCCTAACTACTCAGTTTTTTAATCTACTCTCTTCCCATGACCTTACTTCATTCACAGAGAAAGATAACCATAGAATTGATCTTGCTATCAATCAAAAATTAACCACTTTCATGTAATTAATTCTTAAATTCTCTTATCTGGCCATAATCTATTGGCTTGCCATCACTCTCTTTCTCAGCTTTCTAATCCCCAAACCTACTTTTCATCCACAAGGTGTTATTAAATCCTTTGACCCCTCAACTCTCTCTCAAACAATCACTAGCCACTCTCTACACTTTTCCCCAATCTTGTCCCCAGGGTAAATCAGCTCAACCCTACCTCCTTCTCAAGTCCCTGGCCACCTTATCACATAACCAATTATACCCTACCAAATCTCAGCATTTTTGTATCATTCCCAAGATCTGCTGCTTCAGTTCTATTACATTGCTGTTGAATGAAGGTGGAGAAAATCACACAAGCATTCTGATTGAGTACACTACAAATTTATATTGTGCAATTTCAGCTGGGTCCTCAATGCAATTAAGATCTCCTACATTTCCCTTATGAATAGTACAGTCAATCAGCACTTCTCCTTGTATCCATCTCACATCATTCAAATGCATTCTGTCACTATCTCCTGCTTCACTATCTCACACAAAGACTCATTCTCCTCCTTATCAAAGCTAACCAATCTATCTTCATAAGCAAACCCACACCATCCTGTTTCCTCCAAGATATTGCACTCTCCATCCCCCCTTTTTCACTCATTTTCAATTTTTTCCCATCTTCTAGAGCTGTCCCTATCACCTAGAAATATGCCTCCATCTCCATTCTAAAAAGAATACTCACTTGATACTTCAATCCTTGTTATAAATGTTGTTTTATATTTTATCTGTTGTTGTTGTTGTGTGTGTGTGTGTGTGTGTAAACTCCTGAAGAAGGCTATATGCAACAGATATCTTTATTTCTTCTCCTTTGACTTTTGTTTTAACTCTCTACAATTAGGTTTCCAATCACATCTATTGAAGCTATTTTCTCCAAAGTTACCAATAATCTCTTAATTGTCAAACACGAGGATTTTTTTCCTTATTCCTCATAATTTACCTCCTTAACCTTTGACAATATTGATCATCTTGTTGACAATCTCTTCTAGGTTTTCAGGATGTTATTCTCTCTTTTCTAGCTCGTCCCCTATCTATTAGATAGATCATTCTTGGCCTCCAATGTTGAATCTTCTTCCAGATCATGCCCTTTAACTATAGCTATTCCTTGAGATTCTGTCGGTCTTCCTTCCTCTCTATATTATTTCACTTGTTTATCCCATAAGTCATAATTAATTTAATTATTATCTCTATACTGATGATTCTCAAATCTATCTACCCTGCCTTAACTTCTCTTCTCACTTTCAGTCTCACATTGCTAACTACTCTTTCAAAATTTTGAATTGGATTTCCAGTAGAAATTTAAATGAACACATTGAGGGTACTACCATGCTTTTTGTTCTCCAGGCTCACAACCTAAATATACTGCATACTTCTCATTATATTTCTCTCCCCATATCTGATTTGTTGTCAAGAATTGCTTATTTCATCTTTATAAAATCTCTTACATATTCCTTCTTCTCTCCTCTGCTACCACTGTGGTACAAGACCTTATCATCTCACACTCCCTGGATAGCCTTTTAGTGGATCTGCCTACTTCAATGCTCTCCTTACTCCATAGAAATTCTCTGCTAAGCCAGAAAAATGATTTTCCTAAATAAATTTAGTAGTTCCCTATCACCAAGATTAAAACAAAAGTGTATGTTTAGTATTAACAAAAGAAAACTTTCATGCCTCTCCTCATCCCCTCATACATATTCCCAGGCTTTTTAAACCACATTTCCCTACTTATTCTCTACAATCCAGTGACCCTGGCCTTCTTGCAGTTCCAAGAACAAGAAATCTTATCTCTTGGCCCTGGGCATTTTCTTTAGATCCTTTGCAATGCTTTCTTTCCTTCTCTCTTGGCTGCCTTCAAATCCCAACTAAAATCCTGTCTTCTCTAGGAAGCTTTTCTTTATCCCTCTTAATTCTAGTGCCTTTTCTCTTTCAATTATTTCCTATTTATCTTGTTAAATGTCTAGTTTGTAGGTTACTTGTCTCCCCCATCTTGAGTTCCTTAAGGGTAGTGACTGTCTTTTGCCTCTTTTTGCATCCCCAGCACATAGCAGAGTGCCTCACCCATAGTAGGTGCTTAATAATACTTACTGACTAAAGACAGAGAGGGCACATAAAAGCTAACTTCAAATATTTGAAATGTAGCCATGTAGGAATATTAGATTCATTCTGACTATAAAGGCAGAAGTAGGAGCAATGGGTGGAAACTGTAAAAAGGCAGCTTTAATATTGATATGGAGGGGTAATCAAAATAATTTTAGATCTCTAATAGTGAAATGACTAGTTTTGGAGGTAGTGGTATTTCTCTGATAAAAGATTTTCAAACAGGTGTGTTTGCAGTTGTGAGGAATGTTGCACAGGTTTTCACTCAGCTAATGGCTGAAATGGTTGTTTTCTAAAATCCCTTCCAACTCTAGAATTCTGTGAGCCACATAATAGAATTGTTTATGATAACTAATTAACTGACTCAATAAATAAATAAATAAGTAAATAAATGTTTCCAATTTGTTTCTAATTATTGTACCATAGGCCACATATTAAGCTTGGTGCACACGCCTCAAGGCATTAGAGACAATTTTGGGCTTCATTGCATTAATGAAAACCAGGATCTGAAATTTTCCTCCTACACTCAATCATGATGTGGCCATGGACAAGTCCTTTGTCATATATAAGCGTGCTTCCTCATCTGCAAAATTGTACCTTTTGTCCAATATTGTTTTGAGACTGACTTGAAATAATGTATGTAAAGTTTCTTATGAACCTTAAAGAGCTATGGTATGCATCACTTGTTGCTGCTGCTATTGTTATTTTATTGTTAGTGGTATTCTCAAGGCTCAGATTGCCATACAGATTGACTCTAGTTAATATATATTGTATCATAGTTTGTCTATGTCCCTCTTATATGTTTGGTATTGTTGTCACATTAAGGAAATCATCTCTTACAGGAGAAAGTAAAATAAAATTTTCACTGGCAATAAAATGTGCACATATATCTCCCTTTATTTTCTGTGCATCAGCTACGTTCAGAAAGGGGTTCTTTTGGCAAATTCAAAGGCAAAAAAGTCTCCATTTCTGTAAAATTCTTCCCCCTTCCTTCTTTGAGTTACTGTACCTTTACATTTTTGTTATTCTTTCTAATCATTGGTCCCTTCCACTTGTAAAATAAAAATATTTAGTGAATAAACCTACTTTACTTCTTCTTAATTTTGAAGATTACTATAGTATTTTAATTTGCATTCTATTATGACATCTACTTAACTAATTTTTATGGATATTTTCTCAACATGTTTAGGAAAAGTCTCATTTTTAACCTCTATTTCCCTCTTCAATGAGCTCTGCGGACATCTAAGACTTTCTTTGCCTTTCTCTATTATTTTTTGAAACAACTGATCTAGGGAACTCCCTAGATACCACCTTAGGAATACTTGTCATCTGAATCATAAAGTAGTTATGGAAAAGAATCTTCACAGATAATTCCTAGCCCAATTCCCCACATCACTAGAGGAGAGGGATGCTTTAGGGAGAGGAAGAAAAGACACCCTTGGTTTTGCTAATCTACCAAGTGGTAGAATGGGAGGCCCTTCATTTTTGGTGTCAATCAGATCTATTTAGTTGGAACCATAGAACAAATGAACACAAAAATGCTGAAAATTAGCACATAGAAGGCAATTTATTTACCTTTATCTGTGTGGAAGCAATAAAATGAAACATTCTCAAGCACCATTCAAGAGCAAGTTCAGCCTCTGCTAGGAATCCAGAGAAGAAATGAAAACAATCCCTAGGGTCCTCTGAATCTTTTCATGCTATGAAAGATTTCTTCCTCTCTGGAGTAGGATGTTATGGCTTTACATTTTCCAAAGCTTAAATGGCAGAATTGGGGTTGGTAATAGGAGTGCAGCTTTTGCCAACATTATCTAACATGTTTCACAGACAAATGTGGAGCACATACTTTAATAACTTTAAATCAGTATCTGAAAGTAGAGATAGGCAAAGCTATAATTCAAGGAAATGAAAATATTTCCTTTACAATCCTAAACCCCACAGCCTGGACTGAGCAAATCGAAGTGGAGCCACTGAAGCAAGAATTGTTGCAGAAGCACTGGAAACCATGCTACTCCTTGTTCCAAAGCTTCAGGCTATTTATAATCAGAAAACTTATCTGTTTGGGGAAACAAAGCCAATCATCCATATGCTCAATATGATTCAGCTTGAAAATTCTATTTAATATATCCTAAATGAAGCAGAAAACTAAGGGCTGAGATTTTTTCCATTATTTTCTTTATTGTTATTGTTTTTGTTTCTAAATTTTTCAGTTTTGTGTTGGTGAAAATCCTCAGTGAAATGCTGATTAGGTTGCTTAGTTCTCCTATATTCAAGACATAGTATTATCTAAGGAAAAGTGCAAAATCCAGGGGGGCCAAGAGGCCTGGGTTTTAATCTTATTTTTGTCCCCTACTCTCAACTCACTGTTGGGCAAGTCATTTTTTTTAAATCTCTCTACTCCAGACTATTCATCACACTGTTATCAAATTGACATTCTGAAATTTCAGATCCTACCATGTCACTTCCCTTCTGCTCCATCTTGACCTCAACCTAGTAAATATTAATGATTTCCAATTATTGTCAAGGATGACCTGGAAACTGAAAGGATGTCCATCAATTTAAGAATGGCTAAACCAATTATGGCATATAATTATATGGAATACTATTGTGTCATAAGAGATGACAAATAAGATGATCACAAAAAGTCTGGAAAGGCTTAACTATTATCAATAAGGCAAGGATCCAGGACATCTTCAAGGGACTCATGAAGCAAAAAGGAGATCCAGGGCCATAGAAGGAGTGGATGGAGTCTGAATATAGATAAAAACATACTGCATTTTATTTCCTCAATGATTTTTTTTCCCTCTGGTATAAGCAATATGTGTCTTGTTTCACAGTATGATGCACAAGGACATATATTTTATAAGATAATTTATGTACAATCTGTGTCATATTACCTGCCTTCTTGGGGAGAGGGGAATGAAGAATGAGACATAGATTTTTGGACATAGCTAATATGGTAATTTTTTTCTCTTGGATGAATTTATTATAATTTGTTACAATTTATAACAAATCAATATATTACTGTTATAAATTATATTGTTATATTTTTTATTTTTATTTACTTATTTTAAAAAACCCTCATCTTCCATCTTGGAATCAATATTGGGTATTGGTTCCAAGGCAGAAGAATGGTAAGGGCTAGGCAATGGGGGTCAAGTGACTTGCCCAGGGTCACACAGCTAGAAAGTGTCTGAGATCAAATTTGAAACCAGGACCTCCCATCTTTGGACTTTGCTCTCATACACTGAGATACCCAACTGACCCTATTATGTTTTTTAAATAAAAAGAAAATTGTAACTTGAAAAAAGTATATAGTATGCTTTGACATTCAAATCCCTTCATAACTTGCCCTTCCCCCTTACTTGCATAACTTGCCTTTCCAATCTTACGATATTTTATATCCCTCCCGTGCCCCATGTACTCTAACCCTCAAATGAAGGCACTTAAACTCTTGAGTATTTTCACTGGATATCCTTTTTAGGGATCTCCCTTCTTCTCTCAGCTACCTGGCCTCCCTGTTCAAGTCCCAAATGAAGCCTCACCTTCTATAGGAAGTTTTTTCCAGTCTCCTTTAATTCTTTCTCTGTTGATTATTTCCTATTTATCCAATATATAGCTTGTTTGTATGTAGCTGGTTTTCTGTAGACTTCCTGATTTGACTGCTGGCACCTTGAAAGTAGGAACTCTCTGTTGCCTTTCTTTACATCCTCAGCATTTAGCACAGAGCCTGCCACATGTTAGTCATTTAATAAATGTTTGCCTGAGTTTCATTATGTGTAAAGTGAGATGGTTATAAAGTTGGTTATCCTTTTCAACTCTAGTGTTAAACATCTCACAGAATTTCAGACACTGTGACATTGTCAATGATATTTGGTCATGAAAATGTAATTTGAAAATAATATTAGTTTTGGAAGTAGAAGATTGTAATTCATGTTCAGTCACTGGCACTTTCTAGCTATAGAACTTTCAAAAGGCATATAAACATTATTAGCTCAGTTTTGTCATCTAAAATTTTCAAAGTATTTTCTGACCCCAGAAAATTTTTGGAGTACCAAATGAACTATCTAAGCTTGTGACATGTATTTCTTTGTAAACCAAATAAATAAAGAATGAATTTGGTTGGACTATGATATTATTGTGGGGTGTAGAGGTGTACCTCTGGGGTTCAGGAAGGATACCTTTCTAAAGAATGCAAGACTCTGAAACATCTTAAAAGTAAAGAGAGAGATTTATTAGTAAAGTTGAATTTTTGGCTAGCAAGACAGCATGAGTGAAGCAACCTGGGAGGTTGCTTGCTCTCTGCATGCCTCCATTCTGGGGTTTTTATGTTCTTCTACAGCAGTGGAGCAAGGGGTTGGGGGGGGGGAGGAGGTTAGCCCGAGGGCATGGGGGTGATTCTCCAGATTTGGAGGATGAATGAATGAGGTGTGTCTCTTTGTCCATCTCAATACAACGGGGCAGTCAAAAGAGGGTAATCTCCAAGATAAGGGAGCAGAGGAATTTCCCTGATAATAGTTTGCCTGAGTTTCTGGGGGTGTAGCAAAGGATAATGTAACTTATACAAGAAATGATTGACCTGCCTTGAGACTCAGAATTCTTCCAGGGCTGTCAGGATTCTGAACTGTTGAAGGGACAGTTCCCCAACTGTGTCTTTGCACCTGGGAGAAGGAGGAGACAGGTGTAACTTTGAATCATCTTGAGCCCATCCATCAAACAACAGGCCTTGAGGATCTTCTAGCTGTGGTGAAAGAATAACTCCAGTCTTCCTGGTGGATGGCCAGACTGGAGAATAGGACTCTACCCAGCTGTGACAACTGAAGACATCAGCTGGACTCCTGTTTCTGGCTCATCAAGGATTCTTTGTGAGATACTGATCTTATTCCCTGTAGAACTTGTTTTTTATAAGTTAGGGTTTAGTTTAGAGTAAGTCAGATAGGGTTTATATAGTGGGTTAAAGAATTTAGATTTCCCCTTTTCCCCTTTCCCTTTTCTTTATCCCTTCTATATTAAAATAAACACATTATATTTTCTCTATCTGTATTACTTTCCCTTCTCCTAACCTAAATAATATTCACTTTCAACAGTTTGGCAGAGCTAGATAGGTTTAAGGAATCTTAGAAAATTAAGCTTTATTTATAGGAAAAGCAGTTTCTATAGGGAAGTCAGGTAAGGTTGGGATATTTCATTCCCACTCTGAGAATGGTACATTCCAAGGGTGGGGGTCAGCAGAATTCTAAGACTCCAGCTAAGGGAGGAGAGACATTTAATAATTAAATACCTTTTGTCACATGGTATAGGAGGCCATTTTTGGCAGCCATATTGGAAATTTTTTTTTCAAGCTTTTCCTTTTAAGTATATGTTTGTAAAATTATTCACAGTGGATTATAATAACTCTTATTCACCTATATTATCCTTAAATGTAAACGTGTCTGGAGACATGGTAATTTATGTTTTGATGGTATTGTGGGAATGCATGTTGCATATCCCATACATTGTATTTGTGTTGTTCCCTAATGTTTGTTATGTAAGATTGGACTATAGATGGATGAAACGTTTTATGGATATCACAATGCCAACTGTCTAGTATCATGTCCCCCTATTTTGTATTTGTCTATATATCCTATATAATTTCTCATTGGTAAATGGTTCAAAGCGATTATGATCTGGTTAACAAAGGATTCAGAGCTCAAACTAATGGTGATACATATGAAAAAACAACTTGATCAATTGGAACTATATATAAAAGATAATAAGCTTCTAAACACAGAATATGGGTACAATGCACATGTCACTATGAAGCCCTAATAGTCAATTTGGTCAGTGTCTTAATTTATCAATGTTAGTATTACAGATGAAAACCTAACTGTCAATAACTAAAAAGGAGGGGTATTGTTCAATCATGTCTCACTTTTCATAAACTCATTTGAAATTTTCTTGGCAAAAATAATGGAGTGGTTTGCTATTTCCTTCTATAACTCATTTAACTAATGCTGATTTAATCTGAGTTGGGTGATTTGCCTAGAGTCACGCATCTATTAAGTGTCTGAGGGCAGATTTGAACCCAGGAAGATGATTCTTCCTGACTCCAGACCAAGCATTATAGCCACTGTGATGCCTAGATGTTCCTTGGAAGAAAGATAATGGACTTCATTTCCTTTGCACAATTACAAAACAACCAATCAGTTGAAGGTTCTCTGTAAAGTAGAAATGCATTTTTGTTATTATCAGTGTCCTTGTGGATTATTACTATCCCTGAAGAATCACCCAAGGGAAATATAGTGTCTTGAATAGAATTTAACTTAATGTCAATGATAATTTACATGTTAAAAGTAGTGTAAAAGAGATAAAATAAATGGAGAACCAGAGAAAGGAGAAAGTCTGTCAGATAAGAGTGAGAGGTAAATAAACAACCTTCTTGTGGCACTAAGCCTCACATATTATTAGAAATCTAGAGAAAAGCTACAGGATATTGAATAGATCCCTCAGAGAGGGTGTGTGTGTGAAGACATAGAAAAGAGTGGCACCATTCATTGATTGAATGAAATGTTAAAGTATCCATAAATAACAAAGCATGATATATCATAGTCAGCTACCTTTATTCAATTTTGTTGTTATGCATTCACATAGGAAATCTGCATGAGTCACCTCTTTTTTGTTATAATTTAAATAATCTTTGAATTTGAACTATAAATTTGGGAGGAGAGAATTTATGAGATCATTGAATCTAATTTTATGAATTATGGGATTCTTTTTACAAGCAAAGTAAAGGAAGGCCATTTAAAGACATTATTGGATGGGATTAATTTTATTACATTCTGTGCAGAGCAATATCATATATACATACATATACACATATGTATATACAATATATGCCATATACATACATACATTTGCTTTTAGTACTGAAGTATAAAAACTCCATGTAGAAGGAGATGGTTAAACAAAACACTTGCACAAGGAGAATTTAAACCAGAGAATCCTTTCTTCCTCAAAAGCAGATGACTATGAACAATAAAGATAAAATGCTGAATCTAATGGATTAAACCACTAAACTTGATTTAATGTGTATTTCAAGTGTTTGAAAAGGTGATTTTAAGCCCTATGTTTTCAATTACACATTAAGAAAATTACTCAAGAAAAGTAATACTACTCTAATATTTTAAGGATCAAAAATTTTATTGATATAGCTGCTCCTCCCTATTGAGATCTTAGCTTCTCCGAGTCTTACAAAAACTGTTCATGATTTGTTGAGGCCAAAACAATTCATCACTTGGTGGTCAACCATAATTATTTCATTCTATCATGGGAGAGGTGTATGGAGTAACTAAAGGTTCCTGTTTAGAAAAGGGAGAAAAGTATATCTCAAACAAAAAAAAAAAACTTTATGAGAGATGAACCATATGGAAGATCAGTGAGATGGCAAGACAGTAGCAGGATTCCTTGCCATTGAGAATACTCACAAAAACTCCATCATAAGCAAACTTTCACCAGAAAAAGAGTTCCTTTCAGTAAGGAACTAACTATATTTGAGATAAATGCTGACTATTGAAACTTCTCTCTTCCAGTTTATACTACATTCATATCTCATCCTGTGTGAGGTCCCAAGTACCAATTCCTGCATCTTCAGCTGGTGTTTGACCATACTGCATTCAGGAGTTGAAAATCTAATGAGTTATTTATTGTATATTTCCTTTAGCCTCCTGACAGAAGTGGTAGACAGAAGTCATTCAACAAAATACCATTGAATTTCCTAGAACTTCTGAATTTCTAACAGCTCTGTCTGTTTGGAGACTGTTGGAGTTTAGCTTTAGAGATGGCAACCTGAGTTCTTGGTAGATGTTTTATTTTCCATTATCTATTATTATTATTATTATTATTACTAATACTATGGTTATTATTTATTATCATTTGCTTATTGATTCTGTGGCAAGATTAAAAGAAAAAATATGAAATTAATTAGACTTGTCTACTTTTACATATAGTGACTCATATATTCTAAATTCGTGTCTAGTGCTTATGACAGTGTTATAATTAAAATTAATCTTGAAGACTATATACTAAATATATAATATCTAAAAGGTCTCTAATCTTGGGGGTATCTTTATTCTCAAATTTCCCTCACCATAACCAAGCCACTGTTTCTTAGAGATTTAAGACTAGATAAAGGCTGGAATGCAAGAGACAGAAAGAGATAGATAGAAGCTGGAGGTGGGGATTGGAAGAGGAGACCGAGAGGTAGTGGAGGGGTGAGAGAAATAGAGAGAGGGGAAGAGAGAGGGAGAGAGTGAGCTGGTTTCCCAAAGAAAAAAATTACAGAGAGAGAGAGAGAGAGAGAGAGAGAGAGAGAGAGAGAGAGAACACTTTCTGATTCTGTATTGGCTTTTTAATCTAAGTCTAAACCTCTCCCCTAAGATTTTCCAATTTGCAGGATTTCTTTTCAGTTTTCACAGATCTCATCCCTTGACTTCTGCTGGTCAGGAATCTAACCTATCACACTGATAAATTAAAATATATGATTCTATGTCATTCTATCAGGTAAATGTTCCCAGGAATGGGGAATGGGATCCCCTAAATATTTAATTCAATCACCAATAAGTTCAGGAAATGATATGGTTTGGTAAAAATGAGTTCTGAGGAGTTGATTTCTGATTTAATAAGCTCACCATATAAGATGCAGCAGGGAGAGGTGATCAGAAATAGGACTAGGCAAAAGAAAGATCTGTGTTCCAGCCCTAATTCATTTTAGCTACATAACCCTACCAGGTAAATCATATAACCTCTGACTTCCCAGATCAACTATCTTAAGATAATAAGTTGCAAAGGCAGCTAAGTGTCTCAGTGGTTGGAGAGGTGGGCCTGGAGACAGGAGATTCTGGATTCAAATCTGGTTGTGGAAATCACTTATACACAATTGCCTCATCCTTACCTTTCTTCTGTCATGGAACTAAAACTTAGTATTAATTCTAAGACAAAATACAAAGGTTTAAAAAAATGACAATAATGAGCACAAAGCTCATCTGTGTCAGTTGTGAATGAGTAAATTGAAGAAAACCTGCAACAGAGGCAATTGATGAAGATTTGTAGAAGCTGTCAATCAAGGAGCATTCCAGAAGGGAATGTGACCGGGAGAAGATTGTTAAAAAGGAAACATCCAAAGTGTTGGAGGTCTCTTTTTCTTCTGAGACAGGAAGGAGTAAGAACTGAGAAGATCCTCTTCTTACTGATTTCTCTCTTTGTATCAGAAAGTGACTTAAAGATCCTCAACCCTGTTAGCCACATCCCTCATTCAAGACTCTACAATATTATTCTTAATATAGGATTAATTAAAATCAGAGAAACACTAAACCCTCTCTCTCATCCAATTTCTTCCCTTTTACTTAAATAAACCCCTTGTTCCAACCATTCAAAGAGTGAGTTATCCATTAGATATATAAAGGAACTTACTCAGATCTGACTTCCAGTTGTCACCAACTGAAGAGACTAATTGAAGGGGAGGGAGAAGGGAGGAGGGAGAAAGGAGGAGGGAGACAAGGGGGGAGGGTGGCAGATATGATTCCTCATTATCATAATCCTTAAAGACTAACCACCTAATACAATTTGGCATCCCCAAAAGGTCTTACCCTATCCCATATTAAGGAAGCCAAATAAGGAGAAAAAATGTTCATACAAGTGGCTTGTGGCATGATACACTGGGTGGAGAGGGTTGGAAAAGAGAGGGAGTGAAGGGGGGAGAAGATTAGGAAATAGATTGATTAATCAGCCATCAGTAGGGATCAATAGGCAGAAACCCAGAGTAAACCCCAGAGCAGTCCTCTGTGTACCATCATCCCTGTGTGCCAGTATCCTCGTGGTGGCATCCCGCAGTATCCCTGTTCTACCTCCATTATAAATAAGCACACTCAGGTTCCTATAGGCAGCCCTCTCTAGTCACAGCCAGCCAGAGAACAGTTTATCCTCTCTGTTTCAACAAGAAACAGTTTCCAGTCAGTTTACGTATTCTATTACAGAAAGAAGGAAGGAAGGAAGGAAGGAAGGAAGGAAGGAAGGAAGGAAGGAAGGAAGGAAGGAAGGAAGGAAGGAAGGAAGGAAGGAAGGAAGGAAGGAAGGAAGGAAGGAAGGAAGGAAAAGTGGGGTTTCTTCAATGAGAATGTCCTATACCAGTGGTATCAAATTTGAATGCATACAAGGACTACTAAACGAAATATAACCATCCCTCTAAGGTAGATATTGACTCAGAAAACCACATATTAATGTTATCTATGTTTTACTGTATTTTATTTATTTTGTTAAATTTTTCATAATTTTATTTTAATCTTGTTTGGACTCCATTCTGGAATATTGTAGATTGTGTGCTGCCCAAACCAAGTGTCCAATACCTCTTCTCTCTACCAATTCAATCACAGGTTAAATTATAAAAAACAAAAATCCATAATGATCCACTTGGAGAACAAGTAGATACCCACCAACAAACAAGTTGAAGATTAAGTGTTGTCATTCATGAGAATTATAAAGAATTTAAAACCTCCTCAGTACTTCTATTTGGTGATAAATTGGTAGGCCATTGTTCTTTGTAATTGGGGAGAACCAAAATGAAATCATAATGATGAGGTTGTAAAAATTAAATTTATATCTCTAATAATAAAAATATTATGGTTTAGGAATAGAAATCAAGGAATAAAGAGGATACAAAATAAAAACCACGTGCTCATGAGTGATTAGCTCATTTAAAATCCCCATGCTTAGCTTATTACCATACTTGCTCCATCATGCAAGAAGAGAGAGCATGGGCGTTACTGACAGTTAAATACCAATAATATGATCTCTCCAATGTGGAGATGCAGGAGATATTATAGGGAGTTCTGGGAAATACCAAGGACTTCTGGGGAATGAAGTCTAAGATTCACAATTTCCATTTATACAAGGTCAATGTATAGTATGTGTGATTAGAACAATACAAGCTCAGGAAACTCTCGCACAGATGAGGAACAAACAGTCCATATAAACATTTAGGATGGAAATATCTCTACCCTTGTATATCTCATGTTTTTCTGAGCTACTTATATTTCTCCTTTGCTTAAAGGACATAGCATTTTCTTTTTTTTTCTTCTTTTTTTTTAAACCCCTATCTTCTGTCTTGGAGTCAATACTGTGTATTGGCTCCAAGGCAGAAGAGTGGTAAGGGCTAGGCAATGGGGGTCAAGTGACTTGCCCAGGGTCACACAGCTAGGAAGTGACTGAGGCCAGATTAGGACACAGCATTTTCTTTGATGTAGGCATGCCATGCTGGATGGTCTTGTGTCAATATCTCCCATGTCTCATAAAAGTTCTTTAGAGAGACCTGGAGAGTGTCCTTCTATTGATTCTTCTGACCTTGTGAGCACTTGCCTTGTCTGAGTTCACTGTAAAATAATCTTTTAGGCATTCAAACAACATGGCCAGCCCACTGGCATTGTGCTCTCTGTAGTAGAATGCTTGGCAGTTCAGCTTGGGAAAAGACCCCAGTATCCAGGACCTTATCTTGTTAGGTGATCTTCAAAATCTTCCTAATGGAATTCAAATGAAAGTAGTTCAACTTTCTGGCATGGTGATGGTATATTGTCCAGGTTTCACAGGAATACAACAGTAAAGTTTCCATAACGGCTCTAAGGACATTCTGTTTGGAAGGTAGCCAAATACCTTTTCTCTCCTCTCCCACACTTTACTTCAAAGCCTCCCAAACACTGAGCTAGCTCTGGCAATTAGTGCATTAACCTCATCATCTATATGTTCATTCTTGGAAAGTTTACTGCTAAGGTAAATGAACTTCTTCACAGCATTCACAATTTGCTCGAACTGACAGTTCTTTATAAATGATGTGGTGCTAGCTAGTGGAGAACCTGTTTTCTTGGTATTAACTGTCAGACCAAAATTAGCACAAGCAGGAGAGAAATGATCCACACTTTGTTGCCTCTCAGCCTCAGAAGCTATATCCAGAACACAATAATCTACAAACAAGTATAATCTGAAAACCAAGCACCAACTATCCTTCTATGTTAGTCTTGGCTTGTATGTAGCCTTTTCAAATTAAATAATTGACTATCAGTGCAGCAGCTAATCTTGCTGCCATTTTTTTCCCATGGTAAGTGTCAATAAAAAACATCATGCTAAAAAGAATGAGAGTAAGCATACACACCTGCTTCACTCCATTGGTGCCTGGGAAAGCACAATAGCATCATCCATTATCCAGGACCCATGTAAGAATGCCATAATGAAACTGGCATATAATACCTCTGAATCTCTCCAAGCAACCAAATATTGCCATGATTTTTCACAAGCCCTCATGACTGACAGTGTCAAAGGCTTCAGTCAGATCAATGAACATTGCGTATAGACCTCTGTTTTGCTCCTGGCTGAAGTCATGATGTGGTGTTTGCTGCTTGACAAATGCAAGAGAAATTCCTTATAAATCATAATCCCTGTTAAAACTATGCCATATGTTAATGGTGTCACTCAGTGATTTAACCTTCACATAATCAAAAGCACAATGAGACATTTATCTTAAACTGGAAAAATGGTTTCTTGTCCAATACAACATCTCTTCTTGTTTGATTATAATTAAAACCAACATAAGCAATAAGTATGTAATAAGTTATTAGCTTCAGTTGACCCATGTGAAGATGTGGTAAAGATGTGGCACATGTACCCTAGCAGCATGGAAGGGCCTGCTCAGTTCCCCCTTTCTACCATGCCTGAGGACATTTTTGTGTTCCTTGCCATTCTGTCCAGCAGACCAATGCAAGCACTTCCTCTGCTCTCTGGGGTAAAAGGAGGGGCTCACAGGTAGCTTGAAAATTGAGTTTGGGCACATAATCTCTAAAAGTTTCACCAATGCTGCTACTGACCACTTATTCTGAGGGAATTCTTTGATTTGGCTGAATGTTGTTTTCTGAGGGAAGACTATGGAATTACATCTGAATGGGAGTTTTGAAATATTTGAGAGAAATTTTCTTTATTGTTTTTTCCTTCCATAGCAATGCATCTAACTAACACTCCTCTCCATTTCCAATTCAGCAGGCATGCTATATTTATTTAAATGATCTTTTTCTAAATGCATTCATAAGAAATATGATACCAAAAGTAAAAATTTAAGGAAATAAAATGCTTAAGGAAAACAAGATTTTTTGTTTGTTTTGGATATTTTAAAGAATAAATGGACATGATTATTTCAACAAGCCTACAGACTTTCAACTTCAGATTTTTTTCTTTTTTAAGTTAATTTTTTAATTAAATGCAGTATTTTGAAAATATATTTGGGTAGCTAAATGATACAGTGGATGGACTGCCAAGTCTAAAGTCAGGAAGACTCATCATCTCAAGTTCAAATCTGACCTCAGAAAATTACTAGCTATGTGACCCTAGGTAAGTCACTTAACTGTTTGTCTCAGTTTACTTATTTGCAAAATGAACTGGAAAAGGAAATGGCAACCTACTTCTAGAATCTATAATACCCCAAATGGGGTCACAAAGAGTCATATATGATTGAAACAACAATTAAAAGAAACTTAAATAATACCCTGTTATTTTAAGTGATCTATTCATTAATTTAAAAAATGAGGTTTTCTACTTTTAATTCACAAATTATTTTTAATTCAATAGGATTATTTCAGAGGAGAAAATACATATATTTTAACTTTAAAAAACGCCACTACTGTTAGAAGTTAGATGGTCACTTAAGTAGATTTTAAATCAATTAATTCAGTAATCAACATTTTCTAGTTCATCTGAAGCAACAGGGTATTCTGAGCAAGAGATATAGGGTAGCATATGCCAGGCAAGTCAAACCACACTATTTTCCTTAGACCCTGAGAGAGATATCTCAGAATCCTGTCTAAGATCCTTGGGAATGTTAATGCCCCACAAATAACAAAGGACCTGCTTCTAACCTGGTCCACATGCCCCAGACCACTGGTCCTAATTTTAGTCCAACTGTCATAGCTATTACCCTATCTGGGAAGCAACTTCTGTTAGTTAGGACTGTATAGACCATTCATAAGACATATGAGGTGGTCGGGTACTTCTAGTTTAACAAGAAGATTGGGGATATAGATATGGTCAAAGTAAGCCTACCTTGGTTGTTTATGAATTCACTTTTTGTTTGATTTGTTTCAATATGACAGTTTGCCAGTGTGTGTAATTACATAAGCAACTCTGGCTATAATTTATAATCTTATAAGCTTTGTCTAATTCAATAAGAGATTAAGTGAAATGCTCAGTGCTTCATATTTTTTATATTTCAGACACATTACTTGAACCTCTGTTTTCCTGAATCTAAAAACAGGCCTTTATTTCCCCTGCCCCCCCTCTCTCTTTATCTCTCCCCACTCCTCTCTGATTTTCTTTCTCTCTGTCTCATTAACACATAAATAAATATATATATATATGATATTTACTTGTATTTTGATTATATTTTGGAGTTGTATTATTTGTATATTATATAACCACATCATATATTTATATATGATATATGAATATATATCAAAGAAGTAATATATGACATTTTAAAAAGGATACACACATATATATAGAGATAGATATAGATATATGGGGAGTAATAAAAACAAATAGAAAGACAGTCTCTGGCTTCAAGGAGCTTATATTCTTATGGGAGGAGATAGTATATAAAGGGGAACAAAGAAGCCATCCATGGTGGTCAAGGTGGGAAGGAAGAAATACCTAGTGAAGCATGATTCTGAGGTGCAAGAATTCAGTTACAGGGCCAGGAGAAGGTTGAAGGCCAACTGGCTGAGCCTTTTCTCAACACAGAAGGTCTAGGAAGAACTGATCCAATGGAAAATAGAACTGGTCTTATAGAATAGTAGTGTCCAAGTCAAATAGGAACAAATCCATTGGCATATTGACTTAAAGAAAAAAAAAATACTAATTAACATTATTTGTATTTAACTTTTATTTATTTTGTTAAAAATTTTTTTGATTACATTTTAATCTCATTTGGGCAATGAGTTTGACAGTCCCAGAGATATTACAGATTAAGGAAACCCCAGGTGCTGAGAGAAATCCCAGGATGAGCAGAATAATAACCCAAGATGAGTAGAAAAAATATGTTTCAGAAAGTTAAGAACAAGGAGAGGAAGAGAATGAAATTAGCCATTAACATTAAAAAAAAACACACTTTTGAATAAGGAATTAGAATGACATGATTTTTTTGGCAGGGACTACAGTGAAAGGTAGAACAAGAGTTTGAATGTTAGAAATTTTCCAGATTTGGAACTTTTCTTTTTAGTTTGACACTGTTTTAATCATTTATATAAAGCCTATTCACAGCTTGACAAATCATGAGACATTTTGTATGGAAATGTCCTTTCCACCAGAGCATACCATTTGGAAATGTATATTTGCTAACAATTTCCATAGTACTGTTTTCATGTTAAAAATAATAAATGCCCACATGCATATGGAACAATTAATCTCTTGTCTAAATTGGACAAAATGTTGACTACCTGTAAATGGAGTCTGAATTGGTGCTTTGTTCAAAGACCTAATGTAATTCTTGACATTTAAAATTTTATTTTAAGATATGCTAGGTATAGGGGTGAAAAGAAACCATTTTCATGTAATTCAATAAAGTTGAACTAATAATATGTTGAACTAATATATATGGGGGAACATTAAATGATCTCAGTTTAAAGGAATTGAAGAATATCTGGAGGATATTAAAATTTTTTTCATAGTAAGATATTACTAGAAAGATATCCATAGTGGTGTTCACATTATAAGTAATGCTTATAAATGTCTCTGTTGACTAAGCTACCTTTAGTCCACAGGAGTCAGTGGTTCTTACCAAGATAAGAAATATGTTTCCCACTCACAAGTAAGGTGGGTCCATAGTCTCTATTTTCCCTCTGTAAATAAGAGTTTAAATTTAGATTTTATGCTAAATATGAGAATTCTCATGTAATATTGTGGACAGGGATTTAAAAATATTGTAGCCTAAGTCAAAATGACTTTTAGCAGCTTTATTTACAAAGAAGTGGAAAGAGTGAAAATGGAAAAAATGTAGATAAAGAGACAGATTCTAATAATACTACCAGCCCTTCTCCTGAGAAGCCAGGTTCAGGCCTGGCAGGGGCTCCCTTGTCTTCAAATGGATTTCTCAGTTATCTTCAGCCAGAGGTCCACCAATACAGCCTCCTCCAAAGCCAAGGCAAGGATCTCAGCCACTCACTCCAAATGCCTGGAATCTCTAGAACCAATCTCTCCAAAAGCCAGAAAGGAATCCCTAGAACCAATCTCTCCAAAAGTCAGGAAGGAATGCCTTCAGACCATGTTCGTCTCTTCTTTTTATTCTCCTTTTTTCCACATCACTTTCTGTCATTTCCTGTCATTCCCCATTCTTCACAGAAACCAATGGCAGTCTTTCAATTTGCCTAGCACTGCCCAAGGAGGTAGGGGGGGGGGGAATGACCTTTGGAGGTGTGGGCTTACTCTAGTATGTGACTTGTGAACTCTCTTACTTAGTGTTAAGTAGGGGCACTTTAAGTTCTTGATCTGATTAGCTAAAAATAGAAGAGGGGAGAATTAATCCTACCTTCAGACCTCCAACATTATTCCTGTGCATTGACCAACACTTTGCAGATTTCAAATAAACATATTGACATTGATTACTTGAAAAAAGGAGCTGCAATTTCCAATTCTTTTTGTGAGAAATACATATAAAGTAATTAAGCTGGAGGGAATCTTAATTTATGAAAATGTTGTTTACATGCTGCTTCGTAATGGCCCCAGACTACAAAGTGATTGACAGAAGCTACATTGTTTGATGAGGGACTTGTAGGGAACTAGGGAATAAAATCTATTTGCCTGTAGAGAATGAAATGTGAGTACTAAAGCCAAAATTTCAAAGATGATGTGAAATAAAACATTTCAGAGTGTGTTTTCTCCACTACATCTCATCAGTCCTTTCCTGGGAAACTCTGACTAGTTTTCTAATACAGTTTCAATTGTTTAAAAGGAAAAAATACAGGAGAAACAAGTCTCATAGAAATTTAGGTCAAAGACAAATAATGTGAATTTATGACTACAAAAGTTCCACAATTTCAACTACATAAATACAGCTTCTATTAATGCAAATGGCAACTCCTTTTGTTTTAATTCTTCATGATTTTTTTTGATGAAATACAATTCATTATCTGAATGTGAATTTCTTTGAACTTAGCTAGTTATCAAATACCAAACCCAGAACCTATCTTTGTGACAGTATTCACAGATTTTCTAACTTGATAGGATTTGTTCAAGATTACATTCAAAAGAATTGAGGGGAAAACATGCATAGTTAAATGTCAATTAATTAATTAATAAGATAACTAAGAATGCAGAAATAATTGCCAAACATACTTTCATATGAATGTAAAGGCTTTATGAAAATATTTGTGTGTGTGTAATATTTCCTTGCCAAAGAAAAAGAAAGCAACTGTCAATAATTAGATTTTAAAACAATAACTAGTTGAATGAGAGTAGAGAATATGTGATGCTGTTTATTGTTAATTCCCATTAGAAGTTTATTACATAGAGTGAAATACAACCTTAAAGGCTTTTCAGTTATGATCCTAGATACTCCAACAATGAGTTATGAAGTACTTGCCTTCATTTCATGAGTGTCACTTGTTTATTTTCTCTAGAAATTTCAGTACTCAATCCTTGACCAATCATATCAGATTGTATTGACATAATTGTCCAATAAAATGTTGGGTTTGCATCTTGAGGATTGTTATTAGTACCATGGCTTTGAGCTTACTGGTCACACATAACCTTCCAAATTATAGCCGATTGAATGAATGATTCTTTAGTCAGTCCTAGATAGTACAGTGGATAGGGTGTAGGGCTTAAAGATAGGAAGATGTAAGTTTAAATACAACCTCATATATTGACTAGTTGTATGACCCTGAGCCAGGTGCCGCCTCACTTTTCTCAATTCATGTAAAATGAAGATAATAACAGCACCTACTTCACAGCATTGATGTGAAGATCAAATGAAATAATATATGTTAAATGTGCCTAGAATAATACCTACTAAATGATAAATGTTATTTAAATGCTTATTCCCCTTACTTTCTCCTCCACTCTTATCACACCATGGAAACAATTTGAGGGTTATTTTTTTTTCATACTTCCACTCACCCCCTCTTCCTTCCACTTGTTGATTTTTGTCTTTCCCAGAAGTTTTCATTCCTAACATTTTTCCAGCCAGATGTTTTCTGTGCATATGTTAAGATCATATAAGATTTATTGGCAGATGCAATCATGGGGATTGTTTAATGATCTCTTAATTTTCAATGTCAAATAAGGTCTAAAATATGGAGATTTGTACTCACTAAAGATATTTGCCACAGTCATAAGGGAAGTCTGGTGCAAAGTTGAAAAGAAAGAGAAGTTCCTCTAGGTAGTAAAGTCTATAGATGCCTATTTTTGTGGATGATACTATGTTTACTGTATTAAGTCTTGAGATACCATAGATCCTCCTCCATTACAGTAGTAATTGATTGGAAATGAAGCAGAGTAAAAAAGTCAGTGTCATCTTCAATGTTTTAGACATGGTGATTGGAAAAATGGCGGCATCTGACAGAAATGGGGAAATTTGTAAACGGATGTCCATCAATTAGAATATAGCTGAACAAATTGTAGTATATGATGGTGATGGAATACTATTTTGTTGTAAGAAATGATGAATAGGATGATTGCAGAAATAACTGGAAATACCTACATTAACTGATGCAGAGTAAAATAAGCAGAACCAGAAAAACACTGTACACAGTAATAGCAAAATTGTGGAATGATCTAATCAAATGTGATAAATTTAGCTACTATCAGAAATACAATGATCCAGTATAATTCTGAGAGATTTATGTCAAAGAATACTATATACCTCTAGAGAAAGAACTGTTAGAGTAGGGATATAGAAGAAAGTATACAATTTTCCACTTGTTTATTTGGGTATATGTTTTGGGGTTTTGGTTTTATGAAATAATTTACTTTCAAAAATGCACAGCACTGAAATATGTTTTATATAATAGTACATGTATCAACCAGACTTAATTGCTTGGCAGCTCTGGGAGGTAAGGAAAGAGAGAGAGAGAGAGAGAGAGGGAGAGAGAGAGAGAGAGAGAGAGAGAGAGAGAGAGAGAGAGAGAGAATTTGATTATACAATTATAGAAATCTTATGTGTAAATTTATTACATGTAATCTGTAAAAAATAAAACAAAATGTCAGAAAAAAAGAAGTATGGAAATTTGGAGGGAGGAGAGAGGGTTTAGGGGAAAACAATTAATTCTTGAATTTGTAATGTCTATAGGATACCAAGGAAGATATCAGGCAGTTGTTAATGTGGTAATGGAACTCAGAAGAGTGATTAGAGTTATATATCTGAATAGATATAATCTGAATAGTAGAAGTCAATCTGAATAGAGCCCTTAAAACTTGATATCACAAAGGGAAAGAGTAGAGAAAGTAGAGAAAAGGACACAGGAAAAAGATTTGGGTGACACTCATGTTCATTTGATTGGAGTAGAATGATAGAATCAAGGACAAGGTAAAGGAACTGTCGAAAAGTTAGAAGTAAAAAGGGGTCAAGAAGACACAGAAAACAAAATGAAACTAGAAAAGAAATAATAGAGGTAGCTATTGAGTTCTGTTCTATGGCCTTAGAAAAAATGTATAAAGTCGATTTCTGCAAAGGACATTTAATTTTCCTATAAAACTGGTGAATTCTTTGGGAGTCCTAAAGAAGTTTTGAAACAAAAAAAAAAACTGACATCAAATTAGTCACAAATATTTGAAAAGAATCTGAAGAATAAAAGTTGTGGATAGCCCAAAGAACTATGCATAAATATATGATGGCCATCAGTAGTCAGTTAACAATGATGACTTGCACATAGTAAGGGGTTCAAAAGATAATATCCAGAAAATGTATGGTCAGAAATCCAAGTATGTTGTCTTATATTAAAAGAGCAAAAGGTAACAGAAAGATAATCTGAGTGCTATACTAGTATGTATACTTGTCTTGACTTTGTACTTAAAATATTCTTCTGCAGCTTTCTTATCCTGGAAGACTTCTCTGCCCTAACATCCACTTGGTGAATCCCTCCTTGATATTATAGCTTTTCAAGAAAGTACCCAGTGCAGTGATGCTTGTTCCTTAATACCTTTTTTTGCTACAATCTTTCCTCGGTACACTTCTTTACCATGCCCTCACTGAGTTACTTTCTTATCCTTTTCTGGCATTTCAAATTCCCTTTTATGTGTTCTTGTCCCCCATTTGAATGTAAGCTTCCTGAGGTCAGATTTTGTCATCATTTTTTATTATATTTGACGTCCCATTACTTTTCACAGTGTTTACCATACAGTAAAACTTCAAAAAATTAAGTGACTGAAAAATAAAAGGAATACTATATTTTGGTTAGATCTTCTCTAGATTATTTCTGTGAAGACACAGGCAAAAATTAGATTGAATTAGAGGGACTGAATATATTATGAACCATGCCATTGAAAAGAATCTCTACATTGATGAGATCATGAAATTGCCAAAGGTTTGAAGTGCCTAGACAAAACATCATAAGAACAAAGACAAATGGTGACTTTACATCCTTATAATTGAAATAATCAAATGAAATTGTGATGTGATCGATTTGGACATTCCTTAGATAATATAGATTGCTAGCAACCTTACCTTCCTTTACTGAGATTCCTGTTTGTATCTTCTCATAAGTTTGTCATAGGATATCTATTCAGGGCTCAGGGTGGTAGGGATGGGAAGATTGAGTGATATTTCTCCTTTTTCTTGACCTAATAGGGATAATAATGGATAATTTGGGATGATAATTCTGCCTCTTACCACATTAAAAGTCCCATTTTTTGGTTGTTTTGATTTTTTGCTCACATATTTCCTTGTATCCTGAATGAAATCGGAGTTCAAATACTCTATGACCCTGGGAAAGACAAATGCTCTTTTCATTTCCAGTTTCCTCACTTGCAAAATGGAAATGAAAATAGCACCTACTTCATAGAGTTGTTATGAATTACAAATTAGATCTAACATGTAAAGCACTTTGAAAATTTTGAACTATATAAATATTACTTACTATTATCATAGCCATTTGATACAACCAATAAAATTAATAATAAAGAAGGCACCCTGAGAAAGTTGGTGTAGGACTGGTGTTGGCAAGATTTGCCTCTGTGTCTCTTGGACAACTTAATCTCTCAGTGGCCAAGGTCACTTTCTTTTTTCTTCTTCTTTTCTTTCCTTTTTTATTTTGAACTGAAAATTTTAATTTAGAATATTTTTCCATGGTTACATGATTCTTGTTCTTTTCTGCCCCTCCCCCCTCCCCATAGCCTATGCACAATTCCACTGGGTTTTATTTATGTCATTGATCAAGACCCTTTTCCATATTATTGATAATTGGACTAGGGTGATCCTTTTAGAGTCTACAGCCCCAATCATATCCCCATCAAACCATGTGATCAAGCAGTTGTTTTTCTTCTGTGTTTCTATCCCCACAGTTCTTTCTCTGGATGTGGATAGTGTTCTTTCTCATATGTCCCTCTGAATCATTCTGGATCACTGCATTGCCTCTAGTGGAGAAGTCCATTACATTCAATTGTACCACAGTGTATCAGTCTCTGTGTACAATGTTCTCTTGGTTCTGCTCCTTTCACTCTGCATCAATTCCTGGAGGTTGTGCCAATTCACATGGAATTCCTCCAGTTCATCATTCCTTTTAGCACAATAGTATTCCATCACCAACAGATACCACAATGTGTTCAGCCATTCCCCAAGTGAAGGGCATCCCCTCATTTTCCAATTTTTTGCCACCACAAACAGTGCCGCTATGAATACTCTTGTACAACACTTTTCCCCTGTTGTCTCTTTGGGGTATAAACCCAGCAGTGGAATGACTTGAACAAAGGGCAGACAGCCAGGGACACTTTCTAAAAGTGTATTTTGCATTCCATTTGCTGTTCTTCTTTGGCAAAGACAGTAGTCCAATAAAATCATTAACCTAGACCTTTAGAATGTTGGCTTTAAAATCTGTTTTTTTTTTGTGATTAAGTTTGAGGGTTATTAAAATAGTTTTTTAACCTTGAAAGCTATATTCCTATTATGTAATTCTTGGGCCAATTAGTGACTTCTGTGTTTTACCTCACAAAATAAGAACCCTTATTAGGATCATAGTGTATTCTATGCCCTCATCCACATATAACCTGTATTTGTGTATATGTAAATATAAATATATGTTTTTATATATGTATGAAAATATGTGCATATATCCATATCATACACATGAGTTTGTATAATTAGAGGCTATTTAATTATGAGAAACATGTATTGATAGATGGATAGATGGAATAGAATAAAATAGAAAATAGTGTGCTAGATATCAATGACCACTGACATGTAAGAAGCTATTCAAAGTTTCTCCACTTAAATCTCTACTCAAATACATGTACACACAGATACATATATGTACATATATATATCCATACATATACATATATATCAAGAAGTATTTAACAGCCCATTATATGCCAGCCAGTATGATAAGTGCCAAGAATACAAATACAAAGAATAAAACAATCCCAGGCAGGCTACATCACTAATACAATCCAATAAACATTTATGAAGTACACATTATGTGCCAGGTACTATACTAAGTACAGAGAATAAAATTAATAAAAAAGATAGTCACTCCCCTCAAGGAATTTCCAGTCTAATTGGGGGAGATAACACACAAAAGGAGGCAGGAAGGCAGGGGTGGTAGTATAGACACCAGGGAACAAATTTTTCCTCGGAGTTGAAGCAGTAAGATTATAGATGAAGAGTAGAATGAGCCCCAAATGTAGTTTCTACTCTCTTTAAAGGAAGACATTGGGAGGAGTTTGCTTCTTTACCCTCCAACCCTACAATCAGAGGGTAGAGGAGAAGGAGGTGGTGTCAATCAAGAAGAGTTAGTAACATGATCATTAGTAGAAGTGAAGAACTTAACCTGCAAAGGATATCTCATTCCCTGGAATTAAAACTAGGCAGTGGGTAGATGCTAATCTGCCCTCAGGTTCTAGTTGATCCTGAGCAGTGGGTTTTGGATTTCTCTTTCTCTACTGATATTGACTTGAGTTCTCACTGCTATCCTATGCTCCACTTAAAAACCAATTATCTTTTATAATAACAGCTGATTCTTATATAGTCTGACTTGAAAATTGCCTCATTTTATCCTCACACTAACTCTGGGAAGAATATGCATTTTGCAAATTGAAAAAAAGGCAGACAAATGTTAAGTGACTTGTCCAATGTCACACAGCTGAAGTTCAAATATCTGAGGCTGGAACTTGGGTCTTTCTGACTTGGAAGCTATAGTGAGAACAAATGTACAAACATTCCTCTCAAAAGGTGTTAGGGATATACTTGTAACTTATTTGCTATATAAAATTGAACCCACTAAATTCACATCTGGATTCTGCATGCTTGCCAGATGAATTCTTGACCCAGTTAATTCCTTGCTTTAATTTTAAGATCTAACTTCATTTCTGGCTAGTATAACCTGGGTTCTTTGTTAAAAGAGAGATGGACTAGTTTCCCAGCCATATAAAAATAGGATCAAACAATGCAATGAGATTTTCTCCTAATTCCCAAAATTGAACCGTTTTCTTCTAATTGTACAAACAACCTATATGTCTTATCTTAAAAAATGACCATATACTGATCAAACAGTTTCTCTTATTCTCTGGGAAATCTGGATCTATATTTTCCCACTACTCTGTAAATTTGTAAGAATATGAATCAGTAATTATCTTTTTTTCACTTTTAACCACTATATTAGAATGCTCCTCTGAAATTTAAAAAAAAATCATCATTCTATCTCTGTCCTAGCAGAAATAGTAGTAGTATGTCACAATTTGTAAGGATACACATTCAAATCAGTAGTTCAGTAGTTGCTAACTTTATCTTAGAGACACTTTTTAAAACTACTAAAATAATAAGATATTGAGAATAAAACTCTTAAGATGATAAAGATATTTGGAATTTTTTTTTCCTCTGGAAAAACTGAGAAAGTGAAAAGAAAACAATGAATGAGAAAGTGGGCCATCACCATTTTTTACCTCATTAGGCTTAATGATTTTAGCAATTTAGTCTTCTCCTTGTTGATCTATGTTACCTGGTCATAGTTCTTGTCTTTATATCAAAGCTTGTACTCTGCTGCCAGCTTACTCACATGTCAGGAGCACTTCTGCTTTCTTTCCCCTGGAATTCAAATATTCTTGTGAATTGATTGTATTCATTTTTCACCCTGTTAACCTATAGGAAACAGGAGCTCTACCACTTCATATATTTATCATAAAACTAATATGCTAATAATAACATTTAATATTATATGAATGATAATTATCCTTGTCTTATTATTTATTATTTTTAATAATTTGTTATTTTCATGTCTTAAAGGTTAAGTATGATCAAAGTTTCTATTCAGTTAATACATTTCTTAAATATCATCTTGTTTTTTTAGATGATGGTGAAGAGTAAGAGTACATTTTTAAGTCAAATAACAAATTGAGTAAAAAGTTTTGCTCTGTGAAGACATAGTTAGAATAGTCAGTCTCTGTCCCATTATACAGGTAATGAGTAAAAACTCAGCACTGAGCCCAGAGCAACTATTACCAGAACACTGACAATGGAACATCTCAAAATTTTATTGTATTTCAAGGGTAGTATTGCTATATTCTACTTTAAGTGCCATTTCCAATTGTAATCACATCTTTTAAAGCCTAGATAGATGATGGGTATTTTGATTTCTTCTGTAAGTTTCAATATTGAGAAAGGCCCCAGACCCATTCCTAGCAGGGTGTTTCTAAATCTTAATCTTAAGAGAAATCGGGTTAGGGAGTAAGTGATGGATGAAACAGAAAAATGAATTCCTCCTATGTCATATATTATACAAAACCATTTAGACCCATCCATCAGCATCATTATTTGATGATTTCCCCCCTACTTGAGTTTTTATCATAATGTTCTAGAAGGAGTATACCTGCTTCAGATGTGATTTCAGAGAGAGGTTCAGTATCTGTCATTTCCAAATTTGCGGGGGGATGGACTTAGGAAGTTTCACATCACTGTTATATAATTCATGTGCTGTAGATGGTAAAAAAGACCAAGATAAAGATAAAGCAATTATTAAGCACTTACTATGTGCCAGGCACTATCCTGATAAGAATCATAATAAAATTATTTTAAATCCTTGTACTGTTTTGACATAACCTAGCTGTAAATAATAATGACTTCAATTTGTATTTCCAAAACTATTGTTTAGATTTAAAAAAAAATGTATTAAAATTCTCTTCCTTCTTTGGGAATAGCTACTTTAAAGAAGAATCATGGATATTTCCTTTTTGTATAGTAACATTAGGTTGTGTTTTAATAATGATGTTCCTGTCTTCTGGAGTCTCTAGCTTGCCATCAGGAAGAGAATAGTCTTTGATGCTGATTTTTTTAGGGGCTTGTCAGATTAAAGATTAGAAGATACCAAGATATATTTGTGTTGCACTATCAGGCATTGATTTCCATTAAAATAACATGTCTCCCGTTAACTAGAATATAACTCAATATGCTCATTTGAGGACATGAAATCTGATGAAGTCTGATAAAATTATTCATTATCTTTGCCCTTAAAAGAAGAATTTTGCACATCTTTAGCGAATAAACATCTTTAAAATTTTTTACAGTATGTGTGATTTTGGTCACATATTCTTCATTTAGTTTTAATTAAAATATGTATTATAGGTATTATTAGATTCCTAAAAAGTATTTTATGCTCAGAAAATGTTTGCTCCAGATTAATGTATGTCTCCAAGAGAAAAAATAAATAAATACAGCATTCAACAGGTTTTATATTTTAGTTTAAATTTCATTAGCCCTAGAATTTTGTGCTTATTTAGTAAAGTATACTATTGTGGACTGTTTATTTTAAATTGGAAGCAACTTCCCAAATGTTCACAAATCATAATTTTTCTAATATCTAACATGGAAGAATTAAGCATTTTCAATGCTCCAAAATGCGTCAAAGTTTGAGAAAGGAGTCTTATAAGATGGTATATTCTGTTCTTGGATCATAGGATCATATGATTTATAGATTTAAGGTAACTTAGAAACCAGATAAACATTTCATTCAAACTCCTCATTTTGTAAATGAGGATCACAAGGATGATGTAGGTAAAGTAATTTGCCCCAAATGAAAGAGATCTTAGAGTCAATTCTTCTGCTTCCTAAGCATCCTTCTTTTAGTAAACAACGCTGCTTCTCCAACTTCTCTGTATATATCACTGATAGAAGAAGTATGGTACACTGTAAAGATTTTTAAATTTGGAGTCAAAGGTGCAGAGTTTAACTCTCGTTTTCTACCTGTATGAACTTAGAGAAGTCATTATTCTATCTTGACCCTAATTTCTTCTTGCAATCTGAGGAAATAGAATTACATGAACTTTTGGCTCCTTTTAAGACTCTGAATTTGGAAATGGTATTTCTAATTCTATCATTTTTGACTATATTCACAATTGATACTTATTTTATCTTTATTAGATTATTAGATCATGCATGAGTCTAGAGTCAAGAAGACCTGAATTCAAGTCTATTCTCAGACACTTTCTAGCTATTTGACCATAAACAAATCACATAGCCTATCTCTGAGTTGAATTTGCTCACCTACAAAATGAGGATAAAAATAACACCTACATTCCAGGGTTGTTGGGAAGATCAAATGAGATAGTATTTGTAAAGTGCTTAGACTGGAGTTTTGCACATAATAATTCTATGTAAATGCTAGTTATCATCATTATTATTTATTATATTCATTAATTAAATAAAATATTTTTGAGAGCCTTCTGCATATAGAATGTCATCCTACTGAATGAAATAAAAATTAGATAAGAAATGATTCCTTTCTTAATGAAATTTATAATATTAAGTCAATACAAAAATAATTAATTTCTGAAAGTACTATGATTGTCTTGACATAGATAATGCAGGTGGCTCTTTGCTACCTCCATGCTTTATCTTAGCAGATGTACTTAAGTTTTTCCTTTGGAATAATGCATGGAAGTTAAAAAAATAGATGGGATATCTGGTGTTATGAACATAAAAAAGGCCAGTTTGGTTGGATCTTTGAATTTGAGAAGGATTTCATGTACGATTAGGTTGGAGAAATAACTTAGAGCAAGATTGTTAAGGGCTTCAAAAGCACAACAAAGAAATTTACAATTCATTCTAGAAGCAATAATAAGCC
This sequence comes from Monodelphis domestica, assembly GCF_027887165.1. Taxonomy (NCBI): domain Eukaryota; kingdom Metazoa; phylum Chordata; class Mammalia; order Didelphimorphia; family Didelphidae; genus Monodelphis; species Monodelphis domestica. The sequence goes on from NC_077229.1 coordinate 369,965,282, forward strand.
ATTCTGAGTCAATTCACCAGGAGAGTGACATGGTTAGATCAAAGCTTAAGGTAATTAAGAGATCATTGCAACTTTTACAGTAGCAGTTCCTGTGGAGTTCAAAAACACAATGTAAAGGATTGGATGTGAGAGAAAAATTAACTATTATGAACAGTATATATATTTTTTTCAGAGGAAAATGAGCTTCAAATGATGTCCACTCTTTCCACTTCATGTTTTCACATTTCAGAGTCTGATTAACTATATGTTACCAATTATAATAATATTAATCTAAGAGCAAAGGACACAACCTCCTTCCCCTTCTTTCTCCAGAGTATTCTTTTTTCTTCCTCTCCTTCCTTTCTTTTTTAAGGTATTTAAAATATAACAAAACAATCCTAAATCTTTCTTAATTCGCTTGATGGCAGGATTGTGAGTGGACTTGATTCTTCACTTATAGTAAAGGTTTGTAATTTAAATATTTCTTGTGTAGTCCCTTCCAGTTCCTCAAATATGTTTACTTTAAAAAAGTGTTTCAACTTGTATGTTTATATTTCAAAGGTTTCACTCAGCATTAGTCTTTTTAACAGGAATAAATGATTCCATCAAAAATTCATTTTCTCCCTAGAGAATTATACTCAATTTTTCAAGAAAGTTATTCTTAGTATTAAGATTTTTTCCCTTTGTTTTTCAAGTTCTCCCCCCTTTTTAAAAATTTGTAACTGCCAAATTCTTTGTGATGAGTCAGCCAGATGGCTTAAGTGGGTAGGATTCTGATCTTGGTATTGGGAAGTCCTGAATTTAAATCTGGCAGCAGTTTTAGCTGTATGACTTAGCAAATAACTTAACCTCTGTTTACCTTAATCCACTGGAGAAGGAAATGGTAAACCACTCCAATATCTTTTCCAAGAAAACCCCATAGATAGCATCAGTTTGCAGTATATTTGAGACCATGAAGAGGCAGCCACAAATGAATGACTAAAGAAGACCAACAAATTCTGTGATGTAGTCTAGAAGTCATTGTTACCTGAACTTTTTCTTTTTGTCTGCTTTCAGTATTTTCCCCTAAACCAAAAGCTTTGGATTTTGACAAAGTTTTTTTTATTTTTTTTAATTTAACCCTTACTTATTTAACTTCTTCTTTTCTGTCTTAGAATTAATACTGTGGATTGGTTCTGTCAATATGAAATTTGGATGCCTCAGTTTACCCCTGCCCTTTGAAAAGCCCCAGTGTCAGACACACCTGTTTTAGTTTGAACTATGGACTTTAAGACTGTTTGGAGATTCTAGTGTGGGTGGGTTTTGTAGACATAGTAAAAATGTTAAGTGCCTTTTATTTGTCTTAGAAGCTTCTCTTGTTATGTTAAAGTTCTCTCAGAAGTTCATATTTTAATTTGATCTTTGTCTTTGTAAAGGTTATAGCTGACCTGCATTGATACTCCTGAATCTGGCTACAAATTCCTTTGCAACACATTTGATGTTCTCCAGAAAGGTATAAAGGACCAGAAAGTTCTGTCCCTCTTTGGAGCTAGCATTTTAGCATGGTGTCTGCTCTCAGGGATAAGTCCCCAGAGTCACCAGGGTGAAGGCCCTGTGTGGCATTTAACGCTGGGCTCTGTGTGGTGGCCAATATTGGACCTTATTCCTATTCCTGATTAAAGATTAGGTTTTTCTTACTACTTTGGAAGTTCTGTGTTATTTCCAAGTTAACAGTTCCAATGCAGGAGAGTGGTAATGACTAGGCAATGGGGATTAAGTGACTTGCCCAGGGTCATACACCTAGGAATCTGAGGCCAGATTTGAACCCAGGATGTCCTGTCTCTGTCCACCTGCCTCCTTGACAATGTTCTTGAGGAAGTAGCTAGTACAATTCTTTTCATTTTACTTTACCCTTAGTTCTATATGGACTAGGTAACTTTCCTTCATAATTTCTTGTAGTATGATACACAGGCTATTTTGTTTATTGTGGTATTCAGATAATTCAATTATTTTTTTCTCTCCTTAACCAGTTTTCTAGGTCAATTGTATTCAGTATAAAGTTATTTGTGTTTTCCTCTTTAAATGTTTTAATATTTTTTTGTATCATAGAGATATTATTTTCTATTTAGTTCAATCTCATTTTAGCTGACTCTATTGATTAGGTAGGTTTTTTTATCTTTTTAAAAAAAAACTGAACTATTGATTTTTCTTCCATCTTTTTCTCTAGAGATCTAATTTCTTTCCTAAATCATTCCTTTATATTTATGCTTTCATTTATATCCTTTAAAAATGCTTGCTTTATTTCATCCAAAATATCTAATTGACCTTGAATCCAAGATCTGTTTCCCTTTGTAGTTTTGCTTATTGTGAATCTTAAAAACTACTCATACTGTACCTTAGAAGATTTGGTTTAGCTATTCCCTTATTGTAACAATGGAGATACTTGGTCTAACAAGAATCAGAAATGTATTGGTAACTTTTAAAATTACTCCACCCTACTCAGACAGTGCCTTAGGGGAAGATAAAGTTGTAAACTCCTGATTCAACAATGAAAGTCTCTAACTCATACCTTATGGTAAAGTTAGAACCTTAAGATAGGTCTATTTTTAGATCTAATACAAAAGGGTGTTAAGTACCTATAAAGGTTAAATTAATCATAAAAAGTTCAAGAAACTTACAAAAGGCAAGCTTAACAAAGAGGTGTGAAGTACTAAGAAGATATAATCTAACCAGAGAAGGTGAGAACTAAAGAAAATGAGAACTAAGAATGGGCAGTCCTGGGGGAAAAAGCATCTACTATGATTGGTAGACGTGAAAATTTAGGAGAGGTAACATAAGAGAAAATTTCTTTAAAAGGAAGGGTAAAAAGTCAGTTCAGGGCAATTGAGTTTGGAGTTGAATTGAGTTAGATTCTGAACTGAGTTCAGGAGATTCAGTGGAGGACTGGAGCTTGCTTGGAGATGGTCTTGTGGTGAGTAATAAGACTGACTCCCTCTCCCTAGGGTTCAGGGAGGCCACTTTGGCTTAGACCTTTAACTACTTCCTGGTTTGGCCTGAACCAGAGAAATTTAAATTAACTCTCTCTATATTTCTCTCTCTCTCCTTTCCTTAATTCCTTCTCTCTATATTAATTAAAATCTCCATAATTTCCAGACTGACTTGGGAATTTTATTTGGAGACCATTTGAATCTAGATTTCAAGTCACAACACTAAAATTATCCTTATATTATACTTATGTAATTATTCTAATATCGTGGGTCTGGTTCTTCAGTAGACCTGGTTTCATAATTATTCTTTATTGTTAAGTTCTTTTTTGTTTGTTTATTCAACTTACCAATATTGTTTCTAGAATTGTGACTTTGTATCTGAGCCACTCTCTTTGTCCTTTGGAGGTCTTTCTTGGTACTGATCTGTATTTATAGCTTAGCAATTGTTTTTCATGTTTGTTTGTTTTTTTAATTTCATGGAATTTTTTTAAAACAATGTTAAAGAATCTTCAAAGGTGGCTTAAGCCAAATATGAGAACTTGCAAAATCTCACTGAGGGCACACTATGACAACTACCCTCCTCATATGAACTGTGATGGGTTCCTACCAGTTCTGGATCTCAGTAACACAGCTGAAGGTGGCAGATTTTCAGACACCACAGTTTTGTGCTTTCTAACCTGGCTACTTGTCTGTTGACTACAATACCTTCTGTTGGATGGATCTGAATGCCTGCTCCAGAGACAGTAACAGAAAAGTTGGCTTGTTCATAGTATGAATTACAGTTCACAGTAGAAGGTCCTTTTTATAGATGAGAACTCTTTTCCATGACCAAAACTTTAAAAAATCCACCAGTATGCCGTTGACATTTTACTAATTTTGAGTTCAGAGTTCTCTTTTTACTGATGTTAGAAACTCCTCTCTTAATTCTCTTCCTTTCCCAATATTGCAACAGAATGCTACTCTGATTACTCCTCAACTTTTGCTCCCAAACTTCTGCCTCTGATCCTGTTTCCAGTAATCCTAAATCTTCTTATCATGTATCTCTTTATTTCCCATCTTTATCTTATTTTTTTTGCACATAAAAGCCTTTTGATATAGTCTATTAATCCATCTACACTAAAATAACCCATGAACACCTAGCTATCTTGGAATTAAATGAACTCATATTAATTCTCATGTCTCTTTCTACATTTCCAATGAAACATTATTTTCTTTGAATCCTGACTTCAGTCCCAAGATACAGGTTTTTATAAGATACATGTTCAAACTTGGAGATTACTTAGGTAAATTTTAATGTCAAATGTTAACAAATCAGTGTATACAATTAGAGGATAAGTACAACTCTGCAGTTGTAATCATAGACACACACACAAGGGTCCCATTCCATCACATTTTGGGGATGAATTTGCTGAATATGTCCCTTCAAGATTTAACCAATTCTCTTAGAGCTATAGACTCAGTAGCCCTTGACTCTCATTCCTTCTCTTTAATTTCTTATTTTTCTAAATGAAAATAAAAAGTATTTCTATGTATTTCACAAGGGTACCAATGCAAATTTCAAAGTAAATAGGCTAACAATACAATGAAATTACCTAAGCTTGTATATATACACACACATTATACAAGTCTTCTGGTAACACACCCACACAGAGCCAGAAATTGTTGCTATTTCTCTGATGGTGCTTATTAGTTACATCTTATGTATTTATTATTCATGCTGGAAGTTTCTATTCATTATTCACTCTTCCTGATCCAGAGGGAAAAAGTCTGAGTAGAGTAACTCAAAAAAGACTTTTGGAGAACAGATAAAACCTCTGAATATATCCTTATCCTTTACTTTCAGAAATCTGAACAATTCATATAGATTATTACAATGATAATGTTGAATATTATTATTTAATCAAAAGTACTGAAAATATTAACTCCTGATAGATTGCATAGAGTCATATAGTGAAATTTGTGGTCTAAAAGAATTATACAATGTGATCTCTTCTCAAAAGGATTTTGTTTATATGGGCAATTTTATTTTTATTTTTAATTTTATTGTAATTATAAATTCAGTCATTCCAGTCTTCTAGCTGCATGGATTTAGAACTAAAAGGGATGCCATCTAAATGAATCCCACTCATTTTACAGGTAAGAAAACTAAGACCTAGAGGTTAAATTACTTTTCCAAGATTAAGCAGTTAGTGACAGAGGCAGTGAAATTGGAACTCAGGTTCAAAAACAGTGTTCTTTACACTGTACCAAAATTCCTTGATTTTTACTTAAAATATATAAGATTTCAGTTATTTTTATTATTATTCATCTTAATGATAGTGTTAAACTGGGTTTATACTATTTAAGGCAACTGTAAATGGTCAATAGGAAACCTTCTTTGACAAGGGATGGTGCTCCCTTCACTACCTAGAATTTATCTCCATTATAGGAGGTTATAAAAGGTGTCTATAGTCTACTGAAGAGAAATATTCTTTCAGTCAAAAGCACATATACCATTTGAAAGTAATGTAGTAAAGCAAAACCTGTTTGAGCTGTCAGGATTTCAGTGATTCCTTCAATGAAAGGTTTATCTATTCCATCAAAGAAAAACATGTTGAAAAGGGAAGAATGTGGTTTGAGTTGTAATGGGGACACTGTATTCTTCCTAATTACTTAGTTGGTGTAGCCTTAGCTCAACTCTGCCTTTTACATAGAAATATGATTTTGATACTGAGCATACCTGACCCTGTATCTGCTCATTTAATCTACAGTAGTCAAAGAACTGAAGGAAAGATAAATCAGGATTCAGTGAGAAGTTTTAAGCTCTATGTGGTTCAGTTAGGGACTGCTAGACCAAAGGAGAAACATCTAATTGAATGAATAGTACAGTAAGAAGAAAATTTTAAAGCAATGTAATTAGAATGATCAGAAAATAGGTTTTTCTATCCCTCTAAGTTTGTGATACTTACTGCTGTAACTGGGTGGATCATTCCTATAACACTGGAAGCTTTAGGATGGACTAATCAGTATTGTGTAATATAGGAACAAAGACCAGATCCACCCCTACTCTATCCCCCTATAAGTGTGTAGGCTGATCTAATTTGTAAAAAAAATTCAAGGCTATCTTAGTTCATAATTTAAATTCAAAAATCCTTTTCACACCATAAGGATATAAGAAATCTTTATATTTGCCATGTTAAATCTCTTCATCTCTGTAAGAAATCTTAAAATGAAATTGGTAACAGATTCTAATCTATGTTTTAGTGGTATTAAAAAGAAAGAAAATTCAGTTCATTCACTCAAGGATCTTAAAGTCTGAATTGAAATATATGAAAAATTATCAGCATGAATAAAATGTCATTAATGAAGTGCTGAATTTGAAATCAAATAATTTAAAATCAGATTGAGTTTGAATTCGTGCTTAGTTACTTAGTTAATTTATGAGCTCTGTGCCTCACTGAGAAAATGTATAAAATAAGAGCACGAAAATAGATGGCCACTAAAGACCCTTCTAGTGTTCAGCCTTTAATCCTTTGATGAAATTATGGTAAAAAATGAAGACAACAGGTACCACATGGCTGTACATAACAAATTGTCCAATGAATAGTGTAGGTGATAAGTGCTATGAATTAAGATGTGAACAAAGTCACTTTCTTCTGAAACAGTGGGAAGAAACTTGGGTGGGAAAGTGGGAGATGCACTAATCAAGGGATGTAGGTAAGTATGGAAAAAGATAAAGGCAATTATGTACCTAGAAAAATGTCACAGGACACCATAAGGTAAGATACACTGTGAGGACAGTGAATAAATAATTTTGTATGAAGTTGAGGGTTCCTTTAACTAATGGAAGCTGTATAAATGGAGATTTTGAACCCTAAACTTCAATCCCCAGAAGTCCTTGGTATTTCCCAGAATTCCCTATAATCTCACCTGAGTCTCCATGTTGGTGAGATCACAATTGGTATTTAACTGGCAGTAATGCCTCCCACATGCACTTTCTTCCTTGCAATGATGTAGCGAGTATTGTGGTAAACTAAGTGTGGGGATGTTAAATGGGCTAATCAGCCATGGGAACGTGGTTCTTATTTTGTATCTTCTTTATTCCTTAACTTTTAATGATCCTTAATAAACCTCATAAAATATATTTTTATTATTAGTGATATACTTTTAAATTTAACAAGGTTATGCCTTGTACAGATTGCTTGATAACTGAATTGTGGAAGGCTTTGAATATTAGGCTTGTGACTTTGGAGTTTTTCCAATGTCAGAGGAAGCCATTGAATACTACTGAGTCAGGGAACTCCATTATGATGGCTATGTATTAATAGAATTACCCTAAGAATATTATGGAGCAAATTTATTGAGACAGTTTACTACCTCATAGTTTGCTTTCTAAATCTTAAAGTACTATTTAAATGTATGTAATTATTATCTGGGACAGCTAGATGGCTTAGTTGATAGAGTGCCAGACCATGAGTCAGTAAGATCTGAAATCAAATCCAGCCTCAAATAATTACTAGTTGTGTGATCCTTGACAAGTGACTTAACACCTTTCGGTATCTTTGCCAGGAAAACATCATAGTCAATATGGTCCATGGGGACACAAAGTGTCGAACTTGACTGAACAACTAAAGCACAATTACTATGCATGGTATTTAAAAATTTAAAAACTCAGATTCTAAAGTTGGTTATTGGTTCATCAAAATGGAGAGGCTATTTGGTATATTGGATAATGAAATATATTTAGAATTGGTAGACCTGGATTTATTTGGATATCATCTCAGATCACCTCAGCTTCTTATCTTTAATATAGGGATAAGGTTATACAAATTTACTTTCTGGATTGTCTTGAAGAAATTACTTTGAAAATCTAAAAAATACTAGATAAATAAACGTGTTCTATTTTTTAGAAAGTTCCAATACTGAAACAATCTAAGACATGAAATTAGTTAATAATAGTAGGGATATAATGCTATTAATAATTATTGCTAATATGTATGATATTTTCAAGTTTACAATATATTTTACTTGCTATTTGATGGGTTAGATTCTTCAATTTATACTAACTCTTTTTTATAAATGAAGAAAATGAGCTTCCTCATTACCTTTGTTATAAAAACTAATCTTAAACCCTCTTCTGTATGTCATTTAAGTTAGGTTCCCCATCCTAGCTCCAAGATACTCATATATTACATATTTACACTCAAAGGTTTAGTGAGAAACAATCTATGGTATCCAGCAAATCTTCTATCACTCTATCATTGCACAGATGACTGTCTTCCATGCCTGAAATGCCTGCTTTTCTCATTCCTGCCTACTAAGATGCTTAGTGTCTTCTAAACTTCATCTCTATGTAATATTTCCCCTGATTTCCCAATGACTAAATCCTTACTCTCTTCCCACAAGAAATTGTATTGTTTTGTACGTGATTATCATATATGTGCATAAGATGTCCCTTGTCAACTTTTAAGAGGAGGGATTTTATTTCTTCTGGTTATGCATTCCCAGAGGCAAGCAATACTTGGCACATAATAGATATTAAATAATGGTTTCTGATTTATTGATATTTAAATGAAATTGATAATTCTACTTGTAAGAAACTGAATTTCAGTATAATTTAATGTATCTGTTATATAAAAGAAGTCTTTCTTTAAAGTAGTAATGCCAGTCTATTCCTAAGTTGTTTTTATTTATCTCCATCATGGACATCTTCTAATAAAGGTATACTCCAGTTTTGCATTTTTTGATTCTTTGTCTTCTCAAACCTTGAATAAATTTCCAATGTTAAAGCATATCAAACAAGACATGCACAAATATATTGAAGCATTTCAAATAAAAAAGGGAAGAAAAGTTATAGTTTTTAAGCAGATGACAATGATTGACAGACAAACATGAAACTGTTCCTTGGAACTTGCATATGCCAAGAAGTATTCATCATATCATCCTGAGATGTAAGAGTGTACATCAGGGCCACAGATGTTTATTTATTATTTTTAGTATTACTTGTCAAATGCTGTTCTCACAAAGTGGGGCCCCTGGCAAGGTGAATTATTTTATTAGAAACATCAAAAGCATTTTCTAATTTTGACATTGCCTTCTGGCTCTGTAATTTCCTGTAGTTTAAAATTTCAAGTCATGCAGCCAGACCCTCTTCCCCACAAAAGAAAAAAGAATGATGCCTGATTATATATTATTCACACATGACACAAGTAATAGCAATATAAAGTACCCTATCAGAAGAGATAATTAGAAATTTCATGTAAATATGATTATATTTTTCAATATGTCAAATATGTCCCCCGTTTTCCATCCCCATTTTGAATCCCTTTGCTCAAGACTCAGGCAGTAGAAAGAGCAATGCTCCAATTGTAAAAACTTGGCTACTCTCAGCAAAGCAGTGGTCTGGGATAATCCTGAAAGACATGACAGGAATGCTATCCACATCCAGAGAAAGAATTGTTGGAGTTGGATCGATGCAGATGAAAGCATATTATCCTTCCCATTAGTGCATTTATGGTTTTATTTTGGCATTTTGGATATGTTTGAATGTGCTTTTACAATGACCAATATAAAAGTATGTTTTGCATGATAATAAAAATAGTATGTAAAAAAAAAAGAGTGATTCTCTGAGAGGCATATTTAAATGGCAAGATGGCCACTTATTGAGTATTCTAGGAGAGATCATTTAGCCTCTTAGAAACTCAGTTTTCTAATTTGTAAAATGGGAAGTTTGGAATAATTTACATCTAAGTTCCTTTTCACCTCTATTTCTATAATGCAGTGATACTGAATGTTCCATTCAGTAATGCAATCTTATTTTTTGACAATTCTCATTTTTTCTAACTCCTCTTTTGTAAACCTCAACTTCTAACATTAAATGAAACTTATCATTGAGGAGGACTCCATTTCACTGGCATTTCAGTCAAAATTTGACATTCAGTAAAAAAGCTGATTGCTTTTTCCTTCTATTTACTCTAACTCACAGGGGCAGAAGTTGTATTTGGCATGCCCTTTATTTCCAGTGCCACTTCCAGATTCTTGTTCTTTCAATATTATATGACAAAATTTCTGGACAACTATCCTGTATTCATTTGTTCTTTCTGACATGTATAGACTGTAAGGATACTTCCTCACTTAATGATCATGATGACATTTGGACCATATGCTTCCTCAATCCCCTTCCTCTTGTGTCATCACATAATTTAATAACAATTTTAATGAACTAACACTATGTACTCACATCTCTTTGGACTCATCAGCTCCATTTTTACTCTACTTCAGTTTGGTCACATTATTACTTAGAAATGTTTCATCTCTGATATATTGAACTCTCAGTTTCCCATCTCTGAAAACAGTTTATAGTCTTACCTTTTTATTGCTATTTTTTTTCTCCAATATCTATTATTCATCTTCATCATGACCTTTGGTCTAATTATTTCTTCCTATTCTCCCAATACAACAGCCCTGTTCTGGGTATATCCCACAGTCTTGGAACCAAAGGCAATAATTAAAAAAAATTAAAACCCTCCTTTCCATCCTTGCATCCCTTAATCACTTGATTTTATGCCAAATTGGTGAAATTCCTGTCATATATTTCCTCCACTCTTAATTTAATGGAACTAAATTCTCATGTAATCCTTAAAGAAATTACAAATTCATGCTCTCTGAGTCTACTAATAATTTCATTTGGTTCCTTATGGTTGTATTAAAATATTTTTATATCTATCTGAATTTTCTGATGCACTTTTCCCTTTTGTTTTCATTGTTCAAGTATAGCTGAACCTCCTCAAGTGCCTTACAATTCATCTGAGATCTTGCTATCTTGTCAGCAAGGATTTTAACAGGGTCATGGGAAAGTCTGCCCCATGATTTGCCTGATGCTGAACATTTTGTGTCTAAGGTAGTCTTCAGATCTAATAGTAACCCTGTTAAAAAGAAATAATTTTTCAATGTTAATTAAAGTTAGTTAAGTTAGTTAAAGAAAGTTAAAAAGAAAGACCTGACAATCCTTTTGAATCCATGTTGTCTCTTAGTGATCATCCTCTATTTCCAAGTATTCACATTATATCATTTTAGTAATTTGTGATATAAATTTATTAAGAATTGAAATCAGTTTCACAGGCCTGTAACTTGAAATGCTCACCTAATCTTCTTTTTTGACAATCTGGACAAGACATATCCCTTTCCAGTCAGACAACATTATTTATTATCAGAACTTCTCAAAGGTTTGGAGTCAAGTCAAATATAAGCCCATGCTTTCTCTGTCAGACCAATCAAAGTCTTAGTTTAATTTGCATCAATGAACCATTATATAACCAAATGTATAAAAGAACTTCTCTGACTACCAGGTGTTAACTAGTGAGGAGCCTTGAATCTCATTTATTGGCAATTCCTGACTTTGCTAATGAATTGATCATGTACAGAATCTTGTTCCTAAGTTTCTCTCTATTACAGATTTCTATTGTGATAATTGGCAAGCCACTCAAGATCTGAAGGATAACACTCCCACTCCTGAATGCCTTCTCTAAGGAAACCCCTCTTTTCTTTTTTTTTTTTTAAACCCTTACCTTCCGTCTTGGAGTCAATACTGTGTATTGGCTCCAAGGCAGAAGAGTGGTAAGGGCTAGGCAATGGGGGTCAAGTGATTTGCCCAGGGTCACACAGCTAGGAAGTGGCTGAGGCCGGATTTGAACCTAGGACCTCCCGTCTCTAGGCCTGGCTCTCAATCCACTGAGCTACCCAGCTGCCCCCAAAACCCCTCTTTTCTAAGATCACCTTGGAGGCTGGTCTTCCTCCTCATTTTGAAGCCAAATTAGAACAAACCAAGGAAATATCTAGGGCATCTAGATAGTTAATGTATAAGTAGAATTGAAATTGATTTTTACAAGTCTTAAAATCTATTTTACACATTAGAATCATAGCAAAATTTTCAAAATGAGGAAAGGTCATTAAAAAATGGTCATGATGGAAGAAAATTTTAAATGACAGTCAACTGCTTTTTTATATGTCAGCTGACTAAAGCAAGATAACTTTTCAGTTATGGCTTTTACTTCCTTTTAAGTGAAATGGGAAAAAGCAAAATAGATTTTCAGCTGGTAAAAACATTGACTATCTAAATCATTATGCTTAATTGACCTTTCTAAATTGGCACAGACATAAAGGAGGATGATCTGTTGGGAATATTTTTTATTATGGGCCCTAACTTGGACAAGTTGGGGATGTACCAGTAGATAATGATCTCTTCCACAAGGGAATCACAGTATGATCAATTGTGGCAATTTCCTAATAATTTACCTCCTGGGGTCACTTATGACTGTGGTGCTGGTTTTCCATTTAATATCCTTTACTAGTAATGATGGGATCAGGTAATAGTATTTCCATGGAAATGCCCTGGGGAATATTGTTTAAATCATAGAGTCCATATAAGTTGCTAGTTAAACTACAAATGCCAAATGTGTTCCTTGTTCTGTTAAATTAAGTGACCTTTGATCTAAGACTATTAGAGATTTCAATGATGAACTATTTTGGAGTAAATTAGACACTTGATTATCGCACATTAGAGAAACTGAGAACAATTATTTTGATGATTAAATACTCTCACACCCCTCAAAAATGTACTGTGAATTAATTTCCTGTAGTCATCCTGTCAGATGTGACACATCACCACTAATTAAAGGGTCCCACATCTGACTATTCTATTCTGACTGCAACCTCCTCTTTAGGTACTTCAACTATTCCTCCTATGCTGTGATAAGAGATATTATTCAGTTATTTTTAATGTAATGAATAGTCTTTATGATTTTATTTTGGATTTTATTGTCAAAGATACCAGTTTGCCATAATCTCCTCTAACTCATTACAGATAAGAAAACTGAGATAAAGAGGGTTGAATGACATGCCCAGGGTTACACAGTTCCTAAGTGTCTGAGATTTGAATTCTGGTTTTGCTGACTTGAAGCCTGGCACTCTATCCACAGCCACCTAGATGCAGAGTAAGAGCTCTTTCAAACAAGAGTGACTGGCTTCTGTTTTTTTTTTCTCCAAAAGAGATTTAAATCTGATGTCACCCAGCCCAGAAATATAAGACCTTTAATATTCTGTCTTATTATACCCAAATTGCTCACTATGAAGGAAGAAATAAAGAAAAGAAGAAATCTAGGCAGAAATCTCAGACAGGCTTGGCCACTATCCAAGTACCTCTGATACTTTTTTGAGTAGAGCCCATAAAACATTAGGGAATGGGTATTATTTTATTGACACAAATGGGGTCTTTTACTAGACAGGTATTTTTGTAGAAATTAAAAGAGAGGCTTAGAGAATAAAAATAAAAATTGGAATGCTGGGAGTATCTAAACACAAATTTACAGTATGAGAGTTTGGGGATTTCTGTCTTATCTGTGCTTTGTGTTATCTATACTGGCAGGTGTTTCAGAGCATTTGTTTTATACCACATCCTGATAACTCAACCTAGGGTTGTTCCTTTTGTCTGATCAGCCAAAGGAAGAAATCTATACAGAAAATGAAACTTACAGAAAGTCTTCAAAAAGACAAATCTGTATTTTCTCTCTATATTTCTAACTCTATCTATGTTGGAAATAGCAGTGACAAAAGACAGATACAAAAACTAATTTGACAATAAATTTGTGATTTAAAAAATTCTGTACTAAAATTTTCCAAATTATGATTTGAATGTTTTTAATGAGTATTTTATGATTTTTACTACCAATAAATTTTGTAAAGTTTGGTAAAAACAAGTATCACCATATTTATTAGAATATCACAAGAAAAAGGAAAGATTCAGTAAAACAGAGATTCAATGACATACATAGAAGTATTTTATTTGTTTTTTCAAACTATCAGCTTCTAGTTTTATTTATTAAATCAATAGTTCTTTGACTTTCAATTTTTATTAATTTCTCCTTTGATTTTTAGGATCTCTAATTTGGTTTTCATCTGAGGATTTTTTATTTGTTCACTTTCTACTTTTTTAATTTGCATGCCCAATTCATTGACCTCTGCCCTCTCTAATTTGTTAATATATGAACTCAAGGATATAAATTTCCCCCTGAGTACTGCTTTGGCTGCATCCCATAGGTTTTGAAAGGATGTCTCATCATTGTCATTTTCTTCAATGAAATTATTAATTGTTTCTATGAGTTGTTCTTTAAGCAATTTTGGAGAATTGTATTGTTTAATTTCCAATATAAAGAAGTATTAAAATAAGAACTAAGGAAAATAATACAGGAAAAATTAGAACAAAACACATGACAATTTATTTTCAAGACACCAAATACAAGCTTAAATATGTTTGTTTTATAACATTAAATATTATGTTGGAGAATTAGTGATTGAAATAAGACTTTGAACTGTTCAAGTCCTCTTAACAAAAGCAGTTTCAGTTTGTCAGACCCCAAATGTGATGGTTTTCAGTGAAAATAGACTTAAAACTGTACTTAAAGGGAATGATGAATTTACTAAAGGATGACCATATGACTATTTTTCTGATTAAAAGACAGAACAGGAAATTTTTAGACAACCTTCAGTTTTCTCTCTCCAAAAGAATACAGTAAGTAAAGTATGATTTTATTTAACCTTCTTCTACATACTGCTTTTAATTAATCAAGCTGAAGACACTTAGCAGTCCCTGTTATCAGTCCTTTCATTGACTCCTCAGTTGAAAATGAATCCCAAAGTGCTTGCAGAAAGAGAAAAGCATGTTTTAAAATCAGAAATCAACTGAAAAGTAAGTAAAATTTCATATGACTTATAAATATTAGCATAAACTGCATTAAAGTCTTGCAACTGTTGATTCAGTATCTGCTGATTGAGTTACTTATAGTTAATCATGGAAAAAAAGAGAAAGAAAAAAGGAAAATTGGAAAATTCTAGAAGATTTTAAAAATTCATAAATTTCAAACACCCACATCAAGCAAGAACTGTCTGTAACATGGTGAAATAAACCTGAGAAAGAGACAGAAAAAGAGTTGTTGTGGCTTGCCTTTCATTTCCATTTTTTTTAACCCTTACCATTTACTTTAGAATTAGTACTATTTATTGGTTCCAAGACAGAAGAAGAGTGGTAGGAGCTAGACATTGGGGGTTAAGTGACTTGCCCAGAATCAAACAGCTAGGAATTGTCCAAGTCTAGATTTGAACCCAGGACCTCCCATTTTTGAGTCTGGCTCTAAATCCACTGAGCCACTTAGTTGCCCCCATTGCCTTTCATTTTCACAGAGGACCAATGACATCATCACAGGATGACTTCTTGACTCAGCCATGAATTGGATTTAAGTGAGGCAGTTACCCAATGTCTTTAGCCTCCTTCTATCTTTCAGAGTCTTTGAATTTCAGTGGCAAGAAAAATGTCAGGACAATTATCTATGACCCAGGATGAAGTTTATGACTTTGGCATCTTCTATATCTCAACATGCTCTAAGCACTCCATATTGCATGCTTTAACTGCTTTTATGACCATGGAAATAAATTATTCTCCTATGTTTAATTGACTAGGGCAATTATTTATATTCTTGGAGTAGACATATTCCAAATTTACAAATAAGTTTGTAGCCCATTGTTTATCCTCAACCTCAGTCAGCCCATCTGCCAATATAGTTTTACTGGCATGTGGCCACTATACACCACAGGTGAGAGTGGAGTGACAGGTGGACCCTAAATATGGGTGAGCAACCCTATAAAAGGTTCAATAAGTCATCACATCAGAAATGCTAGTCCTACTTGAATACTCATTTACCCTGAGAAAGAGTATAATACTGTATAATAATGAACAATATGTTATTATTATTGCAATTAATTTTTGTAACGTATTATTATGTGTAATTAATCTAATAATTAAATAACACATGTCATACATATACACATATATATGTATATATATATATATCTTCAAAAAAATAACATTAAATATGGAGTCAGGAAGTATTTACTTATTTCCATGGCAGTATTGTACTGAAGTTTTGAAAGGTTAAAGTAAAACTTGTGAATTATTTAAGTAGTAATAAACATTTTATGAAATGAAATTATGTCCCTGTAAGGGGAAAATGGTAGGTGGGATACTTAAAATTTCTATAGTACAAGAGATAAGAAGTAATTAATATGCTTAAGACAATCAAAGGTACATTACTAGTAAGAAGGTGATAACTAAGATACTTAAGATATCTTTGAGAGTTTGATCCTTAAAGTACTTAAGATCCTTATTGAAGATGCTCTAGAACTGAATCCCTTTTACGGGAATGAATAGGAGAATATATAGAAAGAGAGCAGGATGTAAGTTGAATATAATGGTATATTATTATTTTTAATATCAAGTGATAAAATTAATACACTTTGAAAAGAAAAAAGGAGAGGAAGTTGGGGGTAACTTATCCCACATGAGGAAGCATGAAATAATCAATGCAGTGGATGAGAAGATGAAGAAATTATTGGGCACTGCTTTAATCTTACTCGCATTGGAAATGACACAAAATAGAAATAACATCCACATTCAGCTAAGTATAGAAATCTGTCTTATCCAGTAGAGAAGTAAGAGAGTGAGTTAGAACAATCATAAACAAAAATAGAAAGACAGACAAAAGGCAGGGGGAATTGGGTAACAGGTAAAAAGAAGCAAAAACAATCATGAACAGGAAAAGTCTGAAAGGATTAAAAGAAAAGGGTAAACAGAAATGATAAAAAGAGAAGATAGATGGAGAGATCAGAGATAAGGGAAAAGGACTTAAATGTACAAACCTATTTTCAGCAGCTCTTTTTATAATAGCAAAGAATCAGAAAATGAGGGTGTCAACATCATGTTGGGTTTGGTTGAACAAGCTGTGATATATTGTGGTATTGGAAAACAATTTAGCTATAAGAAATGATGAAGATGAGTTCAGAAAAACCTTGAAAGATTTATATAACTAATTGAAAGTGAAGAGAACAAAACCAGGAGAATAGGGTATACAGTAATAGAAACTTTGCATAATGAGCAACTATGGAGGACTAGACTATTATCAGCAAACCAACATTCCAAGAGAATCCCAAGGGACTAATGATAACCAAATGCTAGCCACAGACAAATAAAGAACTGTTTTGATTCTGTTTGCAGATCAAAGCACACCATTCATGCCTTTATTTCCTTCATTAGCTTTGTATTATATATGTATATATGATAAGTGTCCTCAGTGTTTAAAAAAAAGATAAAAATGAGGGAAGTTTGTACCCCTGAGGAAAGTTTGTATGCCAAGGTATGGAGAGAGGGAAAGAGAGGAGAAGCCTCTTCTCAAAGTGGGGTTCAGGGGAGACAGCAGATGTAATGGGTTGTCTCAGAAAAAGGAGAGGAGGTTTGAAGATTTTCCCCCTTCTGCCTTCCCTCCTTAGCTAAAGCTGCTCTCCCCAATTAGGTCTTGTCCCTCTTGTTTCCCCCCCTCCCCTCCACTACTCGAGACCAAAAGATAGATGTATAAATGGATCAGCTTCAAAGTCTCATGCAACAATGTCTTCTTTAGCTATCTTGTCAGAATGGTGTGGATACTTAAGTTGCTGTTTTAAAGATTTGCTAGCCCCGTTTGATTTTCCACTGTCTAGATCCATTCTGCAAGTTAAAAAATTTTCCAAAAATGATTTAATCGGTTCTTTGCTTTTCTCCATGAAGTTTTGTGTGCCCATGTATTGTGAACCATAAATGTCACGTTTCATGTCTGCTATTATCTGAGCAATTTCATTTTCCACCTCAATTCTAGACTTTTGTTTTGTACCTAAGTTGTTTCCCTTGGCATCTTGCCCAACTCTCTCTTTCTCCACCACTAAAATGTTAAAGTTTTCATTTTCCTTTCTACCATCTTCCTTTGTGCACTTTATGCTTATTCCCTCATGTTTCCTCCCTGGGATACCTCCCAAATTAGTCTCTTTTTTACTAGATAATGCTAGAGCCTGGCATCATGCAGTATAATGCTTATTTCTCACTACAACTTCTGAATAACAGGGTTTTGCTCCAGAAGCTATTGCTGCTTCCACGGATTTCAGGTCTGGGGTCTCCTGTTCTCTAAGTCTGCAGTGAGAGCAACACTGCTAGACATTAGAGTCCTGTCTCCCATAGTTTTTGTTATTATATACTTTTCCCTGATAATATACATTTTGACCTTTCCTATCTCTCTTATTTTGGCCCTGTTAATAGCGATGTTTCATTGGGCAGTTTCTTACTATGTGTCCTTGATGAGAACTCAAAAAGCAAGTCCTGGTATCTCTTTGTAACCTCTGTTGACTTTGGGGTGTCTGTCTATACTGTGAGGTAATGTCTTAATTGTAGCCAGGTTCTTAACTTCCTCTAATTCTTTCTGCCTTAATATTTCAGAGGTCTCTTGGAGCTTTTTCTTTAGATCTTTCTTTTCTTTTTCTTGATCTACTTTGTTATCATGAAGATAGGTGGTAGTGTCTCTAAGTTCATTACGTGAGATAGTGTGAAACTTAGGGAAATAATTCCTGAAGAAACTCCCAAGTGCTTATCACAGCCCTTGAGAAATTGTCTCCTCATGTGTTCTTCTGATTCTTTTGAATCAGGGCTAAAACCAAGCAGTCCCTCAGTTTTTTGAATAAAGTGATCAATAAATGAGCTTGGATCTTTATTTTTTTTCTTGGGATAATCTGTCAAATTTTCTCCATGCATTGGGTCTTTCCAACAATTGCTTCATTTCCTGTAATAGATCCTCACGGCATTTTCTTAGATAAGTTATTGGTCTTGGATTAGAAAAATCCAGATCCTCAAAAACTTCTAGCCATTTTGTGAGTGAAGAATATTTTTTAATTTGCTCAATAAATTTTTATGTTCCTGGGGTGTAAAAAGTTCAGATAAAATAACTTCTACATCCTCAAAATCTGGTTCATAGAGGCGAAATGCTCTCTTTAGTTCTTTAATTGCAAGATGAGGCTCTAATAAAAATTTAGGCATACATTTTCGTAAAGACTGTAACTCATGGGTGGTGAATAACTTATGAACCTTCGCATGTAAAATACCAGAGTTATCATTTTCCTTAGCTATATCATGCAAAGGCATAATCTTTTGAGCATTTGATGCATTTGCAAGATAGTTAGCAGATGCATTAATTGGTGCCTGTATGTTATTGGCAAGGTCATTTCCCCCTACTGCACCTAATGGTGTCCCAGTATTAGTATTAGTAACTACATCGACCTTATTAGTCTGTCCCATCATGTCCCCGGTCTCCTTGTCAGTTCCCTTCCCCATGCCTTGTTTTCTCTGCATGTAATCCTGGTACATCTCAGTTATAATAGGGATCTGATCAAACAATGTCTCTAATCTATTATCAATGACTAGAGCACGTACAGTTTTCTTTTGGAAAATCAGGTTGGCACAGCTTTGATATTCATAAAGATGTTAGTCACTAACAAGAACAAAACATAGACTTTGAGTATGATTTTCCAGAAGTAATTTACAACTAGATAATTCCTTGGCAACTGTGTCCATCCCATA
This sequence comes from Monodelphis domestica, assembly GCF_027887165.1. NCBI lineage: Eukaryota > Metazoa > Chordata > Mammalia > Didelphimorphia > Didelphidae > Monodelphis > Monodelphis domestica. The sequence continues at coordinate 369,984,686 of NC_077229.1, forward strand.
ATCATATTGGTTAATGTCCCCAGAACATTGTCTATCATCCCTGCCACTGTATTATAAATGATACAGTAGCCCCAATAAATGGCAATTATTCCTAGAACAGAAGACCAAAGTATTAGTTGTAACATGTTTCCCATTAGATCTTTTCTAGGCTCTAACTGCCAGGAGCGAACAGTTAGAAAATGGTTCTTGTCCCCACAAGCTTTGCTTCTAGCTAGATAGGATCCAAGATGGCTAGATCCTATCACTGACAGCACTAGTACAGCGTCCCTTTTACAATAGACTCTCTCCCACAGTATTGTAACTGACCAGAGTGCCAGTTGGTAACCCCATACCAGGAATCAAGATGATTTTTATCCTGTGTGGAAAATGCTCGGCAGTCAGTGACAAAGGCAGCTAGCATCAGGAGTTGTAATTGACAACAACTGCACAACTGACAGTTGATGACAGTTGGTGACAGTCACATTTTAAAAAAATAAATGGGGTTCTTTTAAATCTGGGGTGCCATCTGTTTTAAAAAATAAAGAGGGAAGTTTGTAACCTGAGGTATAGAGAGGGGAAAAGAAAGGAGAACCACCTTCTCAAAGTGGGGTTCAGGGGAGACAGCAGATGTAATGGGTTGGCTCAGAGAGAGGAGAGGGGGTTTGAAGATTTTCCCCCTTCTGCCTTCCCTCCTTAGCTAAAGCTGCTCTCCCCAATTAGGTCTTGTCCCTCTTGTCCTCCCTCCACTACTCAAGACCAAAAGGTCTCCCTTTGATCCATTAACTCACACTCAGCTTGGGGAACAGATAACTTTTAATGTTAACTCAATCAGGTAATACAAAAGGAAATAAAGGGCAGGGAAGAATGGGAAAAGGAATGTGGGGAAAAGGGGTCTCTGTCTCTATATAAACTCTTTCCCCTCCCTCCTTGGGTTTGGGGTGAACTCAGGCCTTGGTAGCCTGAGCCCCCTGAGAGAAAGTCAAATTGACACACCTCATGGTAACAGGAGCTGAGGTAAAGTCTGCTCAGATTGCTTTTCAGAAAGTCCCTTTAATTGGGAAGTATTGGGGGGAAAGATTTCCCCCAGGAAACCAGCAGGAAAAGTGGGTAACCCTCAGGAAAAAGTATTTTTCCATCTTCTCTCTTTGGCTTCTCAAGACCAAGAGACCCTCATTGTTCTCCAAGCCAGGGTCCACTTCTCCTTCTGTATTTTCACTCCTGGTGCCCATCCCCCATTGAGGTGATCAATTTCACATACTCTTCAGTCTGGCACTTTTTTCTCTAGTGCCAGCCTCTGTCACATCAGTCACAATATAGGGAATATGGAAATATATATTGCATGAAAACATTGATATAACCCATATCAAATTATTTGTCATTTTGTTGGGGGGAAGGGAAGGATAAAATCTAAACTGAAAAATATCAGAAAACCATTGTTGATTATTTCTATATGTAAAAAAATAAAAAGAAGAAAACAGAAGAAACGGACTTACCTTCTGAATGATTTGAAAGAAAATGGAGAAAAAGTTACATCTTGAGTCCTTCATAAAATTATAATCTCCATTTGATTCTGTTTTACTAGTGAAATTCCTATTATTTCTCATTAATATGTTGTAAAATTGTTTTTTAAAGACATATCTTTAAATCAAGAAATTATTCTATTTCAAATAATCTCTCTTCTGGAATTCATTGCTAATAATAAGGCAAATTTATTTATAGATTCAAAGGATAGTAATCTGCTTTATTCTCAAAGAGTTAATGAAAGTTGTATGAAGTCATTAGAGAAGACTATTTCAAGGCTATAGCATTCTTTTGAAAGTCAAATAATTTTTTAAAAGTTGCTATTGTTTAACTTACACAACTGTTTTAACCAGAACTAATATTATGTTCATAATTGTATTTCAACAATTGTAGGCTCAGCCTGATTTTTCAATCTAAATTATATTTTAAAGTTAAAACTTTAATTGATAACATTGGGCCCTAACATTTGAAATCTTGACAATTATTGGTTCACCATTTTGGATAATTTCACAAATTTTGTAAAAAGAGGTCATTAGGAACTAAGCTCTTTCACAGTTAAAGAAAAAAGTGTTTAGAAGCTTCTTTATACATTTAAGAATTAGCAACAAAATGGAAGTTACTTTTATATGATAAAGTAAGAAAAGAAAACAGTGAAAATACAAAGAAAACTGTATAACAATACAAACTTCCTGTTTTAACAAGATTAGTAGAAATCTTTTAAGGAACCAATATTCATTCCTATGCCATCTTTGGCCTCTTGCCAATATCCCTGGTCATTGACAAGTAAATTTGGTTTGGAAATAGGTTGTTACTCCAATGTAAAAGAGTTTAACTTTGAGAAGGAACTAGATGATTTTTTTTCTCCCAAATCATTATGCTTATTGTAACCCGTGACACTCTACAATGAGCTAGAAATATTTCAATAAGTGTTTCTTCCCAAAAGAATGAAGAATCATAGCCCTTTACGTGATTATTAGCTTCTACGCTTAGAGTTTGTGCTATTATACTTTGTGAAAATGATTTCCAAGTCCTTGTTCTATCTCTGGAAGTTTTTGTTGGAATCTTAAAAAGAGATTCAAATAGATAGTGCTTCCCTATTTTCACAATTATAAAATATTTGTCACACTGTCATGATGTGAGCATTATACAATTGTTGCCTAGTATGAAAAATATGAAATATATTTCTATGTGTATGCAAATACATATGCATTTATGTTTATATACATACACATTCATAAAGCTTCCATTCCTATGGATATTATACATTATGTGTGTATGTTCATTGTATATATATTATATATATGTATGCAAACATTTATAAATTTTATTTGCAGTTTAATGTAATATATTTATGCATATATTATAAACTTGATGACTCATGGAACAAAGAAATATCTTGCATCTTATAAATGGAAAAAATAAATACATTATGATGGTACAATAATAGATGTCCAAATAATGAAAACTAATTTTAAAATACCATTTTAATCTTGATAAAAATAATAAGTGATCAAAAAATTAGTAGCTTTTTACAAACACTTTCATGAAAAAGTAAGTTTAAAATTAATGTAGATTATGGTTTCCTTTTTCTTTTTTAATTAGAACTATGATTCTGTTACTAATAAAATTGGAGACTACATTACCAGATTCATAAGCATTTATTATTAAAAAGAGAGAGAGAAAGAGTTCAGCCTTACTAATTTAAGGTAAGATCACGTCCCAGATTTCAGTCCAGTGCCCTAGAGCGATCTCCTCCATGCTGCACTACCCCTACCCCTTAGCAAGTGCCAGTCCAAGGAGTCAGTCTGTAAAAAGCAGAAGTAAAAAGGTGCTCTCTTCCTGTACTCCCTTTTAAACCCCATTATCCCCTCCCTCCATGGCCATGTTGCCTATTGAAAGTCATTTTAACACTCAAGTTGAAGCCAGTGTCAGGCTGTCAGATATGACACGTTCCTCTGTGACACCTATGTCCTGCTGCAGGGTTCTCAGAATCAGCATCCCCTAAATAATTTACTTCACAAAATCCTTTGATATAGAAAATTGCTATTGAGGCAATTGTCTCTGCCCAAAGAGATAGGAGCACCTGCTCTGTACTTCAGAGTCTTAGAGCTGCCTTGGGTACTGAACGATTAAGTGATATTTTCAGGGTCAAACAGCCATTATGTATTGTTAGGGTGAATATTGATCTTGAATCGGTAGACGGCAATAGTTACCACTGACAGAGAGCTTCCCTTGATGGCAGTTGATAACACTAGCAGGAGACAGACTATTAAAACAACAACAATTTATTTAACTTATTGAAGAAGCAGGGACAGGAAAAGGAGAAGAAAAAGGTAGGAATTATATTGATATTGATTGATCTATTTACACTAGATCTAATGTATCTATCTAAAATCCAGATCCCAAATCTGTCTCTCACTAGACGTCTTCTCTGAAAAATCAGGGCTAACTTAACTCCCTTTCTATCTATTAAATAAATCTATCTAATATATTATACAATGTTATATAATAAATTATCTATTCTAATTTAAGAGTATTCGAAAACTCCTTTCTTTATTTTGTAGCTTCAAAGATTCAGTGTAGCTCTCTGTCTTTCTCCAGTCTTGGAGGATTCACTGTGACAGGTTCACAAATGCTGCCAGCTGTCTTGCCCTCTCCTGCCCCCTGTGGTGATTCAGGGAACAGCCTGAGCTTCTCTCACAGTCGGTTGAAAACCACTCCCAGATTCTTATTCCCTATCAAGATGGTTTTCTAGGCTAACTGTCTCCAAAAGCTTCCAGGATTCAAAGAACCAAAGCCCTAGACACCTTTCCTCAACAAGGAAAATCTAGAGTGACCAGTATATCCAACTGCCTCTCCTAGGGGAAGCTGGGAATTCTTTACCCCTGACCCTCTGAAAATTCTCTTGCTGATTAAAGGAGCAGAGATGAAATTCAAAAACTTTTTTTTTTTACCTTACAATCCTTATTTCTACTTAGGACTAATTCTTTAATTAAGCTAATTAACTAATTAATATTTGCAGTATCCAAGGCCAGAATTGAACTCTGGACTTTGTGATTTTGAGGTCTGCTTCCTATCCATTATAACATGTGCCTTCTGTATTAATGGAGGATAATTCTTAATAGTTAATAGTATAAAAATAAAACATTTAAAAATATCTAAAATGGCTCCTTCTAATAGCATCTGCACAAACTGATACTTCCTTAGAACTAAATTGAGATGAGATCCAGAGATCCAGTGACTTGCTCCAGGTCACACAGTCATGAACCTCAGAGGCAGGTTCTGAAACCAGGTCCTCTCACTCCAGAATCAGTACTATGCCATTCTATTTGAAGAAGTGAATTTATTTCAGACACATCTTCTCCTAAGACATCTGACCAAGGACATTAGGATAAAAACACTTTAGCTTCTCTATGCTCTTTGAGATGAATCCTATTTACTAATATAATCTCTTCACCTGGAAGCCTTTGCAATTGCTGACCTCTATGAACTTGTGTTCCCGTTGTGAGCATATGTGAAGGATGTTAGAGTTTGGCGTTAGCCCAAATTTGGAAATAGAAAAATTTTCTCTTGTCTTTTTTTTTTCTTGTCAGTTCTGCCTTCCTTCCTACATCTCCACAGATGCCAACTTTGTATCTCATCCCCCAAAGGCTTTTCCTTTGGTTAAATTACAGCTAATAAATTGCTAATCTACACAAAGGTGCTTATTTGGATGAGAACATATGTTCCTGATGCTATAGATGCTCTTGAAGTCTAATCCTTCAAAAAATGGAACTAGAGCAAGAGAGGTCAACTTCAGTCTCTTGGCTTTTGAAATTTCATATGTGGATTTTAATGCTAATAAAAAATTTTTAAAAATCTTAGAGGAAAGTAGGAATGAATGAAATAACATCAATAATTCATTTTTTAAATTATTAACTAAAATAACTCATTTATTAAGCATTTTCTGGTTTACTAAATAATTGTCACAAAAGTCATATGAGATTTCATTTTATATTATTCACATTTTATAGATGAAGATACTGAGTCTCAGAGAGTTTAAGTGACTTGCCTAAGGGTTAGTGAAACCATACTGACTCTTATTTACTATGTCTATTTTTAAGTACTCACACAATAACCCTTTAACAATTTGTTATATGGTTATATTAGGAAGCAAGAAACCAAGAGACTTGGTTAGGGTGAAAAAGGTAGACCACTGTGCCACCTGCCACTGCAGGAAGAAGGGATTTGGGACTCCAATATACTTGTGGGGAAGAGATTTGAGGATATTGGCGTTTAAGTAATAATTCACTGATAATTATGGATTATGCATACTTATAAGACCCTTTGCTTTTGACACAGGTCTTCCTGTCATATCTATATATCCCCAAAAATACACTCTTGTTAGATATATGCAATTATATTCTTGATCAGACTTCTCAAAAGCATCTTCTTACTATCAAATTGTAATAGATAATGATGATGATGGATGAACTTATGAATTCATGGATATAAAGATCCCCAGTAAAGAACATTATTCTATCAATCTATATTGGCATCTTTTTTACAGTTAATACTCATTCAATTGCTAGAATTCTGAGAGTTTAAATAAGACACCTAGGATTACATAACCAGTATGTGTCAATGATAGTTCAAGACTGATTCAAACATTCTCTCTCTCTCTCTCTCTCTCTCTCTCTCTCTCTCTCTCTCTATATATATATATATATATATATATATATATATATATATATATAGACACATATAGACACACACATATATATATATATATATATATATATAGAGAGAGAGAGAGAGAGAGAGAGTAGAGGCTAGATTATTTCTGTTGCAGATATAGGCAAAAGTTGGTTCTGAGAAAAGAGTACTGTGTACATCTTTCTTTGAAGAGTTCATGAACTAGAATTTGAAATGCTTATATCTGTATTTTATTTTACATATTGAGTAATATATTATAAATCAGAACTAAATAATTTTTAAAATAGATAAATATTTTCCAATATGTTGATTTTACTATGTGTCCTTGCTCTATGTCTGATAACTCACTCAAGTATTTTTTGCAATAGTTAGGTTTAAAAGAAATTTTAATCCAGTTTTTCTAAGACTTGTCATATTAATTTAGGAAGATATTGAATTAAAAAGGCACTTGGGACATGAGGTTGGCATTAATATAATCTTTATTTATTTATAATGAAAAGTAAATTACAGAATTAAAAATATCTACATAATCTGACACTTCAAATAACTATGTTTGCTTGTTGTAAATTTAATTCAACATCCCTCTTGTCCACCCCAAAACTCCCCAAATAGAAACACTTAAAGAAATATGAAAATTTATTTATTCAAATTAGATTTTAAAATTCTATAGTAATGTTTATAAGAAGTCCAAGTGAGATCAGGAGGATCTTCCCCAGAGCCCCCTGACACATATAAGCATAATCTTTGGACATATACATAAGAATAAGAATTCTTGGCAAATTGAGAGGTTTTCAAGTTTTATTGGGAAAGAATTGGTATTGACAAAGATTAGGAATTGAATTGACAACTTTTCCTTAATTCCCTTTTCATAGGAACATACATAGGAAAAAATAGGAGCTATATCAGCAATATAAGAAATGAACTCTATGGGAAAAAGAAATAGAAAAAAAATGCTATGGAGAGTTTCCTATAGTATAATCAGTGTGGAAATTTGTCAGCAGGGTGGGAGAGCCTAGTCAAAAGAAAACATTTTTACCAATATTCTTAATATATGTCTCTAGACTATTTAACTCATTTCAGGAGGTTATTTATCTCTTACCTGTTGAATAGGAATAGTCAATTTGACTGAAGTTTTGCCCATTTGGCCAGTTTTACTGTGATGTGGTCATAGCCCCAAACAAATATTGTCCAGATAAATCAGATATGAAGCAAGTTTTATCTGAAGTATTCAGATAATCAAAACAAAGCTAGTTTAAAGTAATTGTCTAATTGCCTTATTTCTCCACTTCCTGAAGAGAATAATTTATTTTTTTAAATTATATATCCACTTCCATATTTTCAGCAGGTTAGCACTCTCATTTCTTTTCAATTTGTTAATTTTCTCTAAGTATGATAAATGCCTGAGCTTTTAGCTAGAGCACTTTTGGAAATGACCAATTAATTAAATAAAGGGAGATCAAAGTTTAAATAAGAAAGAGGAACAAGACAAAGTCCAAGGAAACTCCATATAATGAAAGGCACATATCTTTGAAATGCTCATTATTGTCCTGTTATCCTGAAATGATAGATGTTTTGTTGTTACTGTTGTATATACATTGATAATCACATGTATACTGAAATTTAATGTATTGTTCTTTAAAATGCTATGCTTACAATGAAATCAAATTAATACAAATGGAATGTTTAGTTCAAAATGTTAGTGTGGATAGGTCATGTTACTTAATGCTATGAGAAGCCTGCCAGTTCCCTTCAAAATTTTTGGATTTCTTTGAAGAATATTACCTTATTTTTTTCCAAATAACAGAAAATAAGAAGCTTCAGAGAGCAGAATGAACTAATGCTGAATTTTCCAATATGACATTACCTTGATTTTAGTCATTATCATTTTGTTATTTATCTCACAAAAATTAAGCCCTTTATAATTTCTCTGATTGTCACTGTTAACAATGGTGCTGAACTTCATAATATCACCCTACCCATGTTAATTTGATCTTTTTTTAATGAGCAAATTGGATTGAAACTGAACTAGGTGTCTGATATGATATGATTATAGTGGTGATTAAGGTAACAGTTGCTTTAAATAACACTTTAATGTTTCAAAATTTTATTTATTATATTAAAATATCCAGTTAACAACCTCCCTCACTTTTCTCCCCATGAGAGGAGGCATCATTTGACAAATATATATATATATATATATATATACATATATATATATATGTATAACACTATGTCTTATTTCTATTTATCAGTTTTTCTTTAGAGGTAGACATAAATCATTTTCCAAACAATATTTCTGTTGCTGTATATAATGTTTTCTTCATTCAAAAATTATTTGTATCATTTGACCATTTTATCAATTGTGGAATGGCTCATATCCTTATGTATTTGACAAAATTCTATCTACATTTTTATATGAGACCTCTATCTGAGAAACTTTCTATAAAATTTTCTCCCAACTTACTGTTTTCCTTCTAAGCTTGGCTATATCAATTTTGGACAAAATTTGGACAAAAACTATTCAATTTAAATTATTAAAAATGATCAATTTTGCATCTCACAATGTGTTTACTTGTTTATTCATATTCTTCTCTTATCCATAAATTTGATCACGACCATATTCCCTGTTTGAATTTGCTTAGGACGTCAACATTTTCAAAATGTTACATATTACTTGCCCTCACAATAATCCTAAGAGGTTAAATGCTACAGTTATTAGAATCTCCATATTACAGTTGTTGAAACTTGCAGATGAGACTTGCCTAAACCAAATGACTTGCCTCCAGTTTCACAGATGTTTTGAAGTAGAGTTCAGTTCAATTCCAGGTTTGTTTTGAAAGAAAGGCTATGTCTAGCTTTTTGCCCATTCTAAAATATAAATGAACTGAAAGAACCTAAAAACAACATGCAAATAAAGGAACTAGAGCTTTTAAAAAACAATTACTCTTCAATATCAATTAATTCTTTAAGCAAAAGATCAAAAGCTTACTCTTATTCATTGTAAATTAAAGAGCAGTGATTTCTAAAGTTCAGAACTGCCTGAGAAGCAAAGGACATCTGCTCTACCCAAAGGAGAAGGGGAAGATGGTTTTATCCTCCCCTCCTCACATAGCTGACCTTTCTGTTTATCTCCAACACAGCCACATCCATCTTTTAAACATTATTCACAAAAGACTGCTCCTTCTTGTTATTTCTGTCTCCACAATAGCCTTAATATCTGTCCCCTTTTCTCTGTACTCATAGTTACCACACTAAATCATACTCCGCACCCCAAAACTGGCTTACTGCAATGGTGTCTTGATTCCCTTCGTCGCCTTTTTTTCTACTTTAATCTATTCATGATACATTTATCAGAATGACTTTTCTAAAATGTATTTTTGATCATATTACCTTCTAGCTCTCTAAATTTCTGTGGCTCCCTAAGGTCAATTATTCAGTCTTTTGTTTTGAAAGTAAGCACTTCATCTACTATTCCAACTTCATTATGCCTCTACTATACTCCAAGCAAAATGGTTTCCTTCCTCTTCCTCACACTCATACTAAGTACCTAACTCAAATATTCAAACATAAGTAGGAAATTAAAATCTGATACCAAATATTAAGCATATCAATACATGAAAAGAGAAATCTATTTATATTGAAACTTTTTTGCTGAGGCAATTCAATTTTTTTTTGCCTCATGTATGGTAACATTTATGCATATGGAATCATGACTCTTACTAAAAAAACAGTGTCTTTATGGATTATTTTGACCTAGTACTTTGTTTTATTTGTATAAATTTTCAATAAAAACACATTTAGATTCTACAGCTTTGAAAATGATATAGATAAAACTTTAACTCCCAATTATTAGGACTGTTCAGAAGTATAATGAAGTGCTTCAAGAAGTAGTGAGTGGCCTTTCAATGGAGATATTTAAGTAAATAATCACTAATTAGGGATGCTGTTGGGATGTTTGAGATCATTTATTAAGACTTAAATGAGATAAACTGTGCAAAGCAATTTCCAAACCTTAAAATGTTATATGAATGTCAGTTATAAATAATTAAGCAACAACCATTTATTTAACATCTGCTACATGCTACGTGGTACGAAGTGGAATTAAAAAAGAAAGAAAATTAGGACAATATCCAACTTCAATTAACTTAGATCCTTCTGAATGCTGATGATGTTATTGAGTATAGAAAGGTTTCTGTTCATGTATGTCTTGTTCTAAATGACCTCTGATAATTCTTCTGCTTTTAGGTTTCAATGATATGTCATCTGATGAATTCCAGGTCTTCTAACTCACTCTTTCCAATGTGTGCCTTAATTTTTGCTCTCTTGAAAAATTTTCATATTGTTATATTTATCATTCTAGTATGTATCTATTTACTTCTCTATTTTATTATATATATTCTCTATTTTATTATATATATTTTATTATATTTATGTTTGTTAAATATGAAAAGAAAGTTATATATACATTTTCATATATGTGTATAAATCCATATGCATATATATCCCCCCCATATGTGTGTGAGTATATTTATATAATAGCATTTCTTTACCCATTATTGGGCATAGAAAGATTTACTTTTTTTTCTTTCATCCGGAATTTAATTTGGAAACATCATTGTGAGTCCTGCTCTTTGCCATTTAATAACAGAAACACCTGCTCAGCATGTTATCAAATCATACAATTCTTACTAATATCAGGACACTATAGCAATCTTGAGTTTCAAATAATCATATCTAAAGAATTCTCAGCATTTGATGTTTAACCTATAGTGAAATAATTTAGCTACATTTAAGATAAATATATATCAGGAGGAAATGAAAATTCTTATTCTCTGAAGTTTATCAACATGTCAAATATTTATAAATAAACAACCAGTGAAGGGAAAAATGACAATTCGAATTCATCTTTATATAGAGACTATTACAGGCAAAGGGATAGAGAGATTAACCCACTGACTACCTGGCCCCAGGAAGCCTCAGTCTCAGGTGGCACCAAGAATGCCAAAGACCATGATGAGTGAGGCACCCATGACAGTGAAGAAGGACCCATATTGGGGATTCTCAGACTTTGTCTATATTGGTCCATAGGTAAAAAGGTGGACAGGGTGAGGAAAAAGAGGCAAGGATACCATTCTGGGTTGCAGGTAAAGGACTGGAGAGCAGGATGTTGTAAGTTTGGAAGAATCAAATACATCCTTTTAAAAATGGTTTTATTTTATTTGTAATTTAATAAACAAAAGAGATGTAAAAAATGAAAAAGAAAAATATAGTTGGGCCTTCATCTTAATATTAACTATTGGTATGATGTCATGTGTCACTATGGGTATAACTGAAAATCTCCCTTAATATATGTTTGATAAACAACTGATTTGTAGGATAGTAATTGTTCAGGCATAAATCTTTTTATAAAGTCTTTAAAAAGGCAAATCTCAAAGCAAATATCAATTTCTGGACTGTTAATTCAGATGAAATCATCTCACAGAGTTATACTAGTTCATAAGCTTAGCAATATTTTGAATATCATATAACAAATGGAAAAACAGCACCAAATTTTTAGGAAAGGCAGTTCTCCTCTCTATATTTCTATTATATTTGTCAAAATTGAACTTTAATTAAAAGTTATCATTTCCACTTACTCAGTATCTGAGATTTAGATGTATATCAGTGTTATCATTGTCAATGAAGTTGGTATTATTCATGTTAAGAATATCTTTGAAAAAATCAGCTTTAAATATACCTTCCTGTTAACTTTGAGATTGTGGCAGCCTACCTGAGGTCTCTTATCAGGGTCAGCATGAACAAACCTGAAGTTTAAGGACTAGGGTCTTGTATGTGTTTTAAACAACTTGTAGAGATTAAAGACATTTCTCCACTTAATATTTTACCAATAGGATTTAATTCCGAGAGAGGGAATAAAAGGGAGGAAGAAAAGAAGAGGATTGATGGAAGATAGTTTTGGTGAGTACCAGTGCTGTGATTTCATAGGTGTGTGGAGTTATGTAAACCTTAAAATTTCTCAGACTTATGAATGTTGGAAATTTCCCTATTGGGGAATCTTCTACTTAAAAAAATTCCCTAGCAGATAGTGAGAATTCTACTTGAATGTGAAAACTCCTTACCTTGGGAATATCCCTACTCCACCCTACTTAAGTCTGCTTTAGGACAGAAAACTCCTTGCTGAACAATGAAAGTGCTTTGACCCATGCTTATGGAAAGGACAGGAAGTTCTTTGAGTCATGCCTGTTTTTAAAATTGATATAATGGGATGCTAGGTACCCATATAGGTGGGGAAACTTGTAAACTACTTACACCTAAAAGGGTGATAACTTATTCAGAGGTTTTTTCTTAGTGAAATTGTCGACACAGCAGCATTTTTTTTTCTGACTTACTAAAGAGATTAAAACTACTCAGCTGTGAATTCAAAATGGGCGGTCCTTTAGAAACATCTACAGTGATTGGTAGATGTAAGGACTTAGGGGAGGTGACAGAGGAAATTTTTGCCCTTAAAAATAAGAGCTTGGATCTCATTCAGGATCTCGATTTCTGATTCTCATTCTGGAGGATCTCATTCTGAGAGACTCATTTCCTTGAGGACTGATGCTTGAGGGCTCTTTCCTTGGATATAGATCTCTTTGAGGAGAAGTGCTCTTGGAGGAAATCTCATTCTGAAGGAGAGCTCCTTGAGGAGCTCCTCTGAGGGGCTCTGTCCCTCTGGGGTAGGAGCTCTGGAGGCTCTTGAGAGAGGCCCTGTGAAACAATCTCTGGCTGGAAAACTCTGAGGAAGGATGCTGGCCTGGTGTCACTAGTATCCTTGTTTAGTCAGACCTTGTGGTGAGTGTTAAAAAACTGACTGATTTCTCTTTTAAGACTCAGGTCTAGGCCATATTGGCTTGAGGCCCTTCATACTTATTCCTTTCTTACTCACTCTCTCTTTCTTTGATTACTCATTGTATTAATTAAAATCTCTATAAAACCCAATTGACTTGGGTATTTGAATAATTGGGAATATTTCCCTGGCGACCACCTTATATTTGATTTTAAAACCCAAGACACTCTAGTGAAACATATTTCTGCGGTAAAATTTACTCACCCTCTCTTATATCTATCATAATTTATATCTTCCACTATTTTAATCACTACAGTTTAAGACCTCAACCATTTTAAATCTCACAGTTACTAGTGAGGAATTCCTCCAATGATAGATATTTTCCTTACAATTTATAACCTTGTCCTGTCCATGATTGGTGAACAAGACAACTGTGATGATGATGAGTTTCTTGTTGTCCAAAGAACCAGAAATACTAATAACAGAGGGAGAGATTGATCTAGAATTAAAATTGGAGACTAAAGATTGAAGGGAACTGTTTATCCTTCTTCTATGATTACTGATTTTGTGAGGAAGATGATTGTGAGATGCCCATTATGAGATATGTAATAATAAGTTGGATTCTTTTGTCTGGCCAACATCTCAATACATATCACCTCTGTATCTGTTGTATTTCATCTTTCTTGGTCTTGGAGAAATGTCTATTCTGTTGTAAGAAATACAATGTGATTAGTGACACCAACATATCTATTAAAGGCATCCAAAATCTCACTGATGAATAGTTTTAGAGCTTAAAAGCAGCAGCAGCTAGGCTGATTGAAATACTAATGCTGAAGGTACATGCTATAAAATTTTCTCTTATTTTTTTCTATTAGTAACTTCATCAAATTTCTTCTCATGTCAGTGATACGTATCTTCTTTCACAATATGATGAACATAGAAATATGTGCCATTTGTATAACCTATATTATATTACCTGCCATCTTGTGGAGGGTGGATGAAATGGAACAAAGCAAAGAACATGTATCACAAATTGTCAACAAACAATAAAAATTCTATCTACCTGTAATTGGGGAAAATATAATTTAAAAGAAGATTCATGCCAGCAGTGGTTGACTGATCATTTGAGGCATTGTATTCTAGAAAGAGTCAACCCAGTGGACCAAGGGATTGATTTGACAAGTGATGACGACAACATAATCTGGAGAGAACTTGGCAAGGATTCTGCAAAGCAGAAAAGGATTCATAGATCCAGAAAACTATGTTTTCCAGGGAAACTATGTTTTCTCTATATGTGGGGTGCTTTAAGTTTGAGCCTACTCTCCATATGGACTTTGTTGCAAAAGATTACCCACCTCTATTATGGGAACAATTGTTTTGTAGTTACTGCTCTTAATATATCTTCTCTGAAAACTGGCTGATTAGTATTGAAGAACCCACTTTTGTGAATTAAATTATTAATTAAAATTGTGAATTAAATTAAATTAAATTAATTAATTTAAATGTGAATTAAATGCACATTGGTTGCACTACGAGTGAAAAACAAACACCTTCCATCAGAAGACCTAGCCTAGTGCTTTGAATAGAAGTTGAGGATATAGACCAGGGTGAGAGGTGCTGCACATATAGTTACTTTTTAAAAAAAAATTGTTATTATTTTTATCCCTCCCTTGCATAAGAATTTTCTACCTAATCACAGCTGTGAGAGGAACCTGATCTAGTTCTCTCCTAATATTATTTCATCACATCCTTTAATGTTCAACCACATATCCATCATCCTTCATGAGTCTCCATCTGCTTGTACTCAATCACTCTATCTATATCATTATTCATGACCTTCTCTTAAGTTACTGCCTTGGTCTTCTTTTCCTTCTTGACAGTGTCTCTTTGGGTGATCATTTCATCTTCTAATTTCAAGTATCACTTTTATTCAAATGATTCCTGAATCTATAGATGTAGCCTCAATGTCTCACTTAAATTCAATCTGGCATTACCAAGTGCTTGTTTCATATTTTCATTCAAATGATGTGGTAAACACAATTTGTAAGAATAAATAAATAAATAACATACAACCTTGCATTTTATTAGAACTTATTTTTTTTACAATGTTCTGGATTTATATTGATAACAAATCTTTCTTTCAAGTCACCAATTTAACATATTTGTATTCATTGTTGCCTCTTCACCCTTTGCTTTTCTTTTTTCCTCACCTTTTAGTCTACTTACCTCTTTTTCCTTTACTATCACTCCCTGACCCCAATCCCTTTTTATTCATTCACTTGCTAATTCTTGTCACTTCCACCTGCACAACATCTCTGAGATATATTTGCTTCTCTCTATTAACATATTTCAGGCTCTGAAGTGAAAGGGAGGAAGTAATAAGGAAGATAAACTTCTATTTTAATTATGGCATGTGTTCAGCATTTTGTTGTTCAAAAGCTTTTACCATTGTTTTCCCTCCATTCTTTCTTGTCTCTATTAGTAACTTTCAGTATGACTGCTGGAAGGGAAACTCATTTTGGATGTTATTTAGTGTTTTATTTACTTTGTCTTCTTTGGGATTCACTCCTTACTTTCTGAATTATGTACCAAGGCAAAAAGGAATAAAAGGGAAACTATAATTTCCAAGCTCTCCAGGGAAGAGTATGAATTAGAAACACTATAATATCATAATCTATTTTCTTCTAGTAGCTCTTGAAACTTTAAATTCTAATGTAAAAAGTGTTCCCAAAGTATCTATTGTCCTGACCATGTCCCTGCTGGCTGGTTCTGAAAAAAATGAGGAACATAACTATATCAGTATTTTTATGTTGAAAAGTTGTTTAATGTCTTTAGAAGAAGCCAAACAGTAATAATTTCTTTGCAGCCTTTTGGAATCTGAACATCAAATACAGCCATCTTCAACATTATTGATCTTCTACCATTCAGTTGTATGAGTTTACCCTCTAACTTAAGCTTGGGGTGGCAAATGAAGGCTGGGGAACTAATGGGCTCTGCTCTACAGTGGATGCCTCAGAGCCTGGATTTTAGAATTGACACTTTGTGGAAAATGAAGTAAAAACTAATTACGAAACAAATTATACAATTAAATAAAAAGTAGCAGCTGGGCATTGCAAACATTTTATATGAAAATCATAACAAATACTGCTTAACTTTATGAAACCAAATTGCAGTGAGTTTGTTATCTGTTGTGAGGGTTCCACAGCAGCAACTCATTTATTACAGCTCAGACTGAATTTGCATTTCTGTGGATCTTTCCTCCTGTGTGTATTAAAGAACCATCCCAATTATGATGAAGTGGTAGAACAAGTTCACTCATTTGAAAAGAACAACAAAATTTGAAATCCAGATAATGCATATTCTGAACCGCCTACAAAAGATTTGTTTATTGAAATTTGAACATCACAACCCCTTTACCTCTGAAACTAACCACAATTCATGCTATTAGTTATGTTAAAAATTTTGGCTTAATTTTTAATTAATACTCACCAACAATAGAGTGTGTGTGTGTGTATACATATAGGGAGAGATAGGAATTTGATAGATAAAATAGGTAAATAAGGAGAAACATATGAGAGTTAATCTGATATAATCTGAAAGAATATTGACTTTGGTATTTGCATCTTTATTAAAATACCAACTATTACTTAATATCTTTGTGACTTGGGCAAGTTATTTAAACTTCATAAGTTTTAGTCAGTGAGGAAGCATACATTTAAAGATGTTCCCAGGCTCCAACATTCTATTTGGGGAATATAACTTGCAAAGAATTATGTACATTATTATAGGGTATAAATGGTGGGTAATGGATGAGGGACAAATGGGGAAAAACAAGTAGTATTTAAGCTAAGTCTTGAAGGAAGCCAGAGAGGCAGGAAAAAGACATGGAGAAAACTAAAAGCATTCCATACATAGAGAATCTTCAATAAAAAGGTATCAGATGAGACAGATGAGACTGTTTGACTATCATGGTCACATCTCAATTACAATGAGTTTCCTTCTTCTGACTGATAGCTCTTTTCCTCTTTGAGATTTTATTGCTTCATAACAATGATTGTATTTGAATATAAAGAGCATTGTAATTTTTGTAATCAACTATCCTAATTATCTTATAATGACAGCAAGAACAAAGAAAAAACATGGGATTTCCCTCAAGTAACTGGATATTTCAGGTAAAAGTCACAGAAAATCATTTTATTCCATTTTTCTTTGATGGTATAGGTTAGCTGAAGTATATCAGATAATGAATAATTATGCAAATCAATGAGAATATTTTTATAATAACTCTTAAACTAGTGTTATTGTAACTGTGCATTAACCTTTGAAGGTTTTGCTATTGCTTAAGAAGTTGAAATGGAACATATAACTTGCCAGAGGAGGAGGAATAAATTCTGTACTAATTAGCTGTTGGCTGATGTGAGAAAATGCTTGTTTGACCCACATTGTTACACTTTTTGAAGGTTCCATTTAATTATCTTTGTTTCATAATGCCTTTCTAGTAATAACACTCTTTTTCACATTTTGTTTTTGTTCATTGACATCAACATAATTTTATTTGTCAGTTCTTTTCTGTTCCAACAGCTGTTGCATTTAAGCAATATTAGGTATTTTGGCAATATTGGACACTTATGAAACAGCTTTCCAGCTGAGATCCTCCATCTTGGATTTCATTCACAGTACCATAATCATATTAGTGCCACATGGATAAAGGTTATTTATCCTTCAGCTTTCTTTAATGGTTGAGAGTGTCATTAAGGGAATTATGATCAACAATAGCATCTGAGAGCTCATATTACATTTTATTGGTTTATTTTGTTGCATTTAGAACACACTTTGTTGAGTGTATATGTATACTTTCTTATTCATACTTTGATTTCTATATTAACATATGAAATAAAACAAAATTATAGTTGATGGTATAACTCTTTTTCTCCAAAGATTAGGGAAATTACTCCATGAAATGATTATTTTAATATCTCCTTGTGTTAAGAAAATGACCTTAGATTTTCAGGGCTTTGGCAGCAGAATACAAATCTTTACAGATTGTACCCAGATGGAAGAGCTTTAAATTCTTAGAAAAACATTGTGTCTGCTATCCAATGCCCAGTCTAACTAAATATAGGGAAGGTCATTTTTGATATATTAGTGCCTCAGTACTGAATGTTTGGGCCAGGGCAACTTGTGAAGAAGACAAATTAGTTTCTCAAGCAATTATTATATGAATAAACTTTTTTAAAGAAATGAATTCAACAAAAAGTTAATGCTATAAAAATATAGCAGTAGTAGTTGTTTTCTGTCTTTGCTTTAGCTGTTCAGAAATTTCTCAGATGATTAAAAATATTGATGAATGAAATTATTTAAAAACACAGGTTTATTTATCAGTGTCCTAAAAACAGATGAAAAATAATTTCACAATGGTTTTGATTAATATACTGACAGTGATTATCCTCATGTAGGATTATTATTCATCAGCCCTCATTAGTAAATCACCAGAAACATGTTATAAAATCTCAATATTCTCCCTCTCCCTGTAGATATACCAAGAATACACAGTTAAAAAATATCCAGGAATGGGTCTTAACAGCTGCAAAAAAATTAAATATTCTGACAGAAATCTTCAGTTGACTTAATCATCCATGGTCAGTTTCCTTGTCTGTATTATCAGCAGAAATGTAAGAGTACCAATTATTTTGATTACACTACTTTGTAAGTAAATGATGCTGATTGGTTTGAATTAAAGTCATAGCCAGATTAATTCTCAGAACTACTTTGATGAAATGCAGATAGACTTCACCTTTCTTCCTTTGCTTTACCTTTCCCTTTGTTAGCTCAACTCTTAAATTCAATTCCATTCTGATTGAGTCACTCCTTTCATCTTCCAATTCCCTTTACCCATTTCTATTCAAGGGAAGTTTTCTATCAAGTACAGCTGAGTACTAGATGAGTAAAGCCAAAGAATGTTTGGCAATGTTATGAACACAAGTTAGAGATTTTTTGTTCTGTCAGAATAAGGTGAGTTTGATTTGTATAAAAGTAGTCTTGTGATGCCATGTCATGTTATGGAGACACTACACCCTTCTTCATGTCATGGAAAGTTTTGCCTTTCTGGAAAATGTATATGTATGGTCCTGGTAACTGAATGTATTTGTAATTCTCAGATGATTCCAGCTAAGCTATTACCAATAGACCAGCTACTTGACAAATATATACACAAATTTTTATTTAGACATGTCCATCAGTTAAACAAAGAAAAATACTAAATACATCTCTGATCCATGTAGTCCCTTTGCACATCTCCATTGATCATGGCAGTATAGCAAAAAGAGAAAGGTATTGTTAAGAACTGGATACTTTTTGGATAATTTGTAAGCATTAGTTGGGTTGTCAGTACCTTAAAGGAGAGATGTTGCCAAGTGAACAATGAATGGACATAATGGAAGAATTGAATTATATGTCAAACTATGAAAATAACTAATGAAAATAATAATCTCTCACCTTCAGTTTCCTCATCTGTAAAATGGGAATAACAACTATTCCTATATCATAGGATTGTAGAGAGGCTGGAATGACATAAGAGATAAAAAATGCTTTGCAAATCTTAAAGTTGATGGCATTAAGGAATCTACCCTTGAGCCTGACTGCTCAAGAGTATCATTAGAACCATGATAAGGGAGAGATGGAGCTATCCTACCTCTGTAAATCTGACTTCAAAGGCATCCATTAAAAAAGAAACTTAACCACTGTGATGCATCCTCCATCAATGTCGTTTATGAATATTTGGTAATTGCAACATTCTCTGGGACTTTTTTGAGATTTTTAAACAAGAAACATAAACATTCAAAAGCATTTATTTTAACTCTTTACACAATGGATAGCCATCTTTTTTCTCTGTTCCTTATATTTCCTACTATTATACACTGAAGGAAGGCAGTGCAGTCCAAATCTGGGGCTTGACTTTCATCTGTAAAAGAACAAGACAATTTCTACCACCTATTTCACTCATCAGTTTCATATTCTTCACTCTGACCATTAGGCTTATATTTCTCACTATGCCTTCCACATGAGAAAAGAAATTAATAGTGAATGAGATTTTGATCTCTTACTACAGCTCTTGCTTTATCTCTAGGCTTTAGGGAGAAGAGAAGATGTAAAAGAGGCCCTCCCCTCTCACTAGCACCTTTCATCTGACTGTATGTCTTCCATGTCATGCTGCATTTGTCTCTGGCCTGAATTCCAGAATCCTCTGGGAAGTTATTAACATACATACATTTGGTTATACTCTACACATCCTCTTGATCTGAACCCCTGTAATTCATCTAAACCCTCACCACTTCTTCCTCCCACCAACCTTCTCACCCCTAAGTTCCAATGAAATACTACCCACCACTTCCATCATGCTCTCTGGAATGCCTATTCCATACTTAATAAATTTGCCTTCATCTTAAGTCTTTTCCTCTCCCACTCCTTCCTTATAGTAGTCACTAAGATCTGGCACCTTCCTGATAATATAGGCTCCATGATAATCCTTTCCAGTAATGTTTGTACCATCATTCATTCCTTTTATCTCACTAATGAAGGCAAATGAGCTGAAATATCCCTTGCTCCAACAGATGCTTCCAGGGTTTCTCTCTATCTCAATCATTTAGTAACTTCTCTTTCTTTAAAATTTATGCAATTCATATGTATCACCCAAGCAAAATCCGAATAGCCCTAATTTTTTTTTCCATTTTCCTTCAGTCACTCTTATTTTAATCATTATTTTGTTTCTTTTTAATCACTTTTACTTTTCTGGTATCTAATCTGCATTTCTGAGGTTTCATTTGGTGTTTTCAAGTCATTTTCTTTCTTATCTTGAGTTTTTCTTTCAACATAGTACCTTTTGTAGTCAAGTTTTTTTTTCCTTGTTTCCTCATTCTTCTCTACTTTTTTGATTTTGATCTTTATTCTAGAGTTAGGCTATGGTCTCTTTTGGTGGTGTAGGTGAGAATGTTTGAGCTGAGTTTCTGACTGTTTATATCCTTCTGCTGCTTTTATAGCTCAGTGTGGGATCCAGGATGTGCTGCTCTGTACTGTGCCCTTGGTCAGTCCTGCTTGAGTATCTCAATACTTCTCTATCTTCCTCAGCTTCTCTGGAAAGGAAAAGTATTTCCCACTGTGCTGTTTTTCTATACATTTCAAGATCAGAATTTGGTGTGGAAAACTTTCTATATTGTTATGGAGTAGCTAAAATAAAAATACTACTTCTTATTCCACCATACTAACTCAATACATCCTGAGCTAACAATACTCAAATTTTCCTGTCCTTCTCTATTTTTTCTCCTGGTCTCTAGGCTTGCTTCTCCAATTGTCTTTCAAGCATCTTGAACTAGATTTTCAGCTTACATTTTAAACTCAATATGTCTGAAACTAAATTATCATTCCATTTAATGTCTCCTTTTCTCCCCAAATTCCTTATTAGTGTTGAGGATTGTTTTTAAGATTGCTGACTTTATTGGTTTTAAAAAAATTCTTTACAATGGCAGTGAATATCCTTCAACCAAAGTTATCCAAATGGCATAAAAGACCAGAAAAGGCGGGGTTAAGCAAGTGGGGAAGCCACTCCAAGACCCACCCAGGAAATCTAGTAATGAACACCACTGAACTTTACAGGACAAGTGGCATGCTGAGGAGGGAATGGGAGGCTCAAATCAAAAGGAAGGTGGAGTGGGGAAAATGTCCCTGTGGAGACAGCAGGAAAATATTTCCTTTGTTGGGAGGTAGAGATAGAGGGATAGGATTTCCCACTTGGGGATGCTAACTGGGCAGACCCATCTTGGGAACAAGGCACTGGAATCATAAGAAGGCATCACACCATTCTTGAAGGCAGCCAAAGCAATCTGGAAACTGCTTGGCATTGACCCCCCAGGGGCCTTTGAACCATTCCCAGAAGAGGTCTTTGTCTTTTTTCAGCACCAGGAACTCACCCAGGATCAATAAGGTCTTGTCAAACCTTTGGCCTCAAGTTTCCTGCCCAACACTTCCCTGATGCCCATCAGGCACCCCACAGGCTTGTCCTCCATGGACCAGGCCACAAAGTCACCATGCTTCTGGGAGTTTGTCACCTAGGGAACACCTTCAAGTCCCTTCTATTTCTCCCTCCCTCCATTTTCAATCTATTGCCAAGACCTGACAATTTAGTCTTTCTAATAACTCTCACATACCTGTTTTCTCTTCTGATAATGCTCCAACCCTTGTGTATGGTTTAATAACCTTATGCTTAAATTACTGTAATAACCTGACCATGAGTCTTCATTCAACAATCTAATTCATCCTACATTCAGTACCAATGTGATTTCTCATAAAGCACAGGTCTGATTGTGTCACTTTCTAGTTTAAGAAACTCTAGTTGCTCCCTATCCCCGCTAGGATCAAATAAAAAAAAAAAACAACACTTTGGCATTTAAAATTCTTCATAACCTACCTGCCCCCAACCTTTTTAGTCTTCTTACATCTTACTCTTCTTCATCTACTTCTTGATCCAATGATACTAGTTAGTTTCTATGTTGTTCCATGAACACAAAACTCCATCACTCAGCTCTAAATATTTTCTTTTTCTGGCTGTCCCTCATGCTTGGAATGTTCTCCTTCCTTATCTCCATCTCCTGGATTCCCTGGTTTCCTTTACATCCCACCTAAAATCCTATCTTCTACAGGAAACATTCTTTGTATAGGAAGTTATTAATTCTAAAGTTTTCCCATTTGTCTTTTGTATACTTTTGTATATGTTATGTTTTTCTTTGCTTATTGTCTCACTTATTCGAGTTTCTTGAGGGCAGGTACTGATGTCTTGTAGGTTTTTTCTCTGGCACTTAATAAATATAATAAATGCCTCTTGATTAATGATCAGCAGCATTGTTGAAACTAAAGAGCCTATTTATTTCTGTTGCAGTGCAAATGCTGAAAATAGACAGCTAGTTGAGTCCAGAAGTAAATTGTTAGAGGTGAGAACAGGTTGTATTATTGTATTGATTTAGAATCTTGAACCCTATAGACTACATTTCCCACAATCCCCTTTTCCTTTTCCTCTTTATGTGTCTCCTTGTATGGGGGGAGTTTGGAGTTTTGTTTCCACCCACACTTGCTCTCTCTGGATTCATGGTGGAGGAGGGAGGAGTGGCTCTTGGTTTTTGCTAGCCTTACTTCCTTATGCTTCAAGATAAATATTTAATAAATATTATTAAGTATAATATGTGGAGTATTGGATATTAGTTTTAATCTTTACATTTTTGGCAGACTATGAAGTAATTCTAGAACTCAGCTTTTCTTTTTCCTTTTCTTTAAAGCCAGCAGCCTGGTTACAGCCGAGTAACCCAGTGGTTTAAAACTGCTACTGGTTTGCAATCAAAACTGCTTTTCTGCTAGGAATTTTCAAACCCCCTCTCCAGCCACCCAGCTGTGGCTCACTCCTTTAGCTCTCCTTCTGCCTTCCTAGCCTCTGGCAGCTGTAAGTATTTTTACACCCAGGCCAGCCTACAGCTCTCCTACTGGCCCAGCTGCCTTAATTTAGGGGACTTGGTAGAAAATCCACTCCCCGCCCACAGCCTGTAGAGCAGCCCAATCAGCCTGATTGACCATTCCAGCCCTCAGCTTGGCCAAACCCAAACTAAGCAGCAGGCCCATTCCTCTCCCTCTGCCTCAAACTACTACCTCAGCCACAGCACCCTAGGCCCACCCCAGTGCTGCTACTGTGTTCTGCAGCTGCTGAAGCCTAGTCACACCTGGCTTGGTTTCTATCCATGACCCAAACCTGCTGTTGAGTTTTGTTGTTTGTTTGTTTGTTTTTTTTAGCCAGAGCTAGTTCCAGCCTGGCCCATGCCCCCACATTGCTGCTGCTTCTATTGCTTCTACTGCCCTGATCCCCAATCCAGCTGGTGAGTATAAGCTTCCATTTCCCCAGCCAGCCAGAAGGGAAGCTCCTTTCCTTGCTGTACAGCTGATTGCCCCCTAGGCTCCACCAGACTCTTTGCCTTGACTGGGAGGGTCCTAGTCCTCTTTAAACCACCACAGCTTAACTCCTACCCCTCCTTGCTTTACGAAATTTGCTTTACTTCCATCTCTTGGTCTCTGGTGGATTTTGTAGTTATATCCTCTATTTTGGTTTCTGGAAGTCCCTAACCATACCCCTTACCCTGAAAAACCACCCCTAACCATGCCCCTAACCCCTCCCAGTCATAGTGTTAACTCTTGGTCACTAGAGGTCAATACTGAGCACTGTTTTTTTCCTACCTTTTTTTCTTCTCTCTTTTCTTCTTCCTTTTCTTTTTCTCTTTCTTCTCTTTTATTTTTTCCCTTTTCCTGCTTAGCTACAGTGGTTTTTTTTATGCCACTAGATGGCAACAATAAATAAATAATTAAAAAACAATTTCCCCCTTTTTTCTTTTTTAAAATAGAAATCAAATAAAACCATAAAAAATAAAATAAAATAAGCTAAATGCCCTCACCTTCTACCCCTGCCCCTTTTAATAACAATAATTTTAAAAAAATATACATAAATTTTTTCCCTTTTTTGATTAAAATGCTAAGGAGCATAAATGAGACTACCCATGAAAGCCTTTTGCTTTTTTACCCAATTAGAAGTATGTAAAATTCCAAATTCCCTCCTCCTCCTTGTACTCCTAGGACATTTAATTTTTCTGATCCTCATTCTCAAGACAAAAGATGCCTCTATTTGAAAGATTAAAGCAGAAATGCAGGCTGACAGGAAAATTCAATAAAAAAATTTCAAACATTTACATGACCTAATGAAAAATACTGATCCCATCCAAAACAAGTCTAATTTTTGTGATCCTCTTCCTGAAACACAAATAGAGGACTGTCCTTTTTCTCCCAAAATGGAGATGAGACACCCCTCTCATATACATAAGGTGCAGATCTTCTCTCTCTTACTCTGCAACATCTCTCTCAAGGTCTGCAACTCCTGGTTGATATTACCTCCCCAATCCTTCTTCTAACCCCCCAACCTCTCCTGCCTTTTCTCCCACTGCATGACCAGCCCCAACTCCAAAGAAATCTTGTTCATACCTGTCCCTATACATGTTACCTCAGCATCCCCACAGTCAACTTCTTAGGAATCACAGACATCAGATGACTACTATGAATTTCTTTTCTCCTTAAGTAAGTGCCCCAAGTAGGACTCAATGGGAATGTGGTGACACTAAAACAACATATTCCTTTTAGTCCCCACGAAATTAGAGAAATGAAACACAATGTACCTTCATTTGAATGTGAACCTTTGGTTGTGACCAAGAAGATGGCTGATATTTTTTATCAATATGACCTGTCCTATCAGGATGTTGAGAATTTGCTCAATGTTTTTCTAATTGAACATGAGAAAAATAAAATAATCTCTCATGTTAACAAGGTCCTGGGGAATGGTGCAGCACACTGGCTAGCTCAGGATCCTGCATGGGATTATAACAGTACTGTGAACCAGTTGCAGTTACATTGTGGTAGTGATACCATTATAACACCTATGTGAGAATGCTCTGAGAATATAGAAGCATAGTCAAAATTTGAAAGCCTTAGACAATCTGATGATGAGACACCCTCATAATTCATAGATAAGCTCATTAAGCTTGGGGGTTGATATCTAGACCTTGATATTTCTAAAGACAAAGATTTAACATCTTTGTTGAAAATAAAGAGACATTTTGTCAACAACTTTTGCAGGGTGGTCCAACATTATTTTAAGATGCATTTATTACAGTGGCCTCAGATGGACCTTAAAGAGTTGAGAAACATTGTTTCTTATGTGTTTAAAGGCCCAAAGGAAAAACAGGAAGAAGCTAATAATGTCATAGAAACCTTGAGAAAACAAATCAAATTATTGGAGATAAGATTGGTAAACAAAACAAAGGGTATGGTGATCCAACAATGGTGCTAGTCCTTCTCCAAGAACCTAACTCTCAGTCCCTTACCTGCCAATTCTGCCATAAGAAGGGCCACATAATGATGAACTATAGGAATTTTTCCCAGGTAATGATGAAGTATACCAACTGGAAAAATTCTTATAGAAACAACTACAGGACTGATAATTATAATTTGATTTTAGGAATCATAATTTTAGGAATGATAATAATCCTAGGGACATAAATCAGGCAGCTGACAACTAATACCAAATGACCCCACAACAGTATATTTTGAGTGGAGCTTGACCAGGAACCACCCAGGGAGCTACTGCCCTTCAGGAGGAGCCCAAGGTACTACCCAAAGATTATGATGGTATATGGGGGGGGGGGGGTTGGGGCACAGGAATCAGAGGATACAACCTTTGATTTTCCAGACCCTGACATCTTACTGCCCGTTGTCCCTATCCAAGGCTCCCCCCATACTAATGAGCCTCATGTAACATTAAAGATCAGAAACACCTATTATGATTGTCTTTTGTACAACAGAGCTTCCCAGTCTGTACTGAAGAATACACCTGATTCGTATTGCAGTTCCATTGACTCAGTTAATGTCAGAGGGGAATTAGGGACACTCCTAAAGGTTCTCAAGCTTTCCCCTAGAATAGTGTCCATAGGACCCTTTCATGTGGAACACCCTTTTCTCTTAATGCCTGGATCCCCTATAAATTTGCTGGGGAGAGACCTTTTGTGAAAGGTTAGTGCCACAATAAATTGCTCTCCAGATGGCTCTATGACACTGGAATCTTCTGATGTTGGTCTACTTAAATCAGCTGTCCCTGTCCAAATTCAAACAAAATCTAGCTCACCTCCTTCCATTCCTCAGTACCCTCTTTTGAAGGAGGCAATTGATGGCATTACACCAGTAATAAATTCCCTTATTGACCAAGGTATCATAATCCCCTATAAATCTAAATACAATATGCCCATCCTGTCTGTTAAAAGGCCAAAATTGGGGCCTGATGGCAAGCATCTCTATCTCTTTGTCTAGGATTTGAGAGCTGTGAAGAATCATGTTATAAAGAGACACACTGTAGTTTCAAACATAAATACTGTTATTTCTTCTATTTGTAGCACAGCTACATACTTAACAGTAGTAGACTTGTGCTCAGCTTTCTTCTCTATACCCATACATGAGAACTCCAGGCACATCTTTGCTTACATCTGGAAGCGCTCCTGGGGGACCTGGACTCATCTGCCCCAAGGCTTCGTGGACAGCTCTACTCTGTTCATGCAATTCTTAACTGCTGATACAGATGCCATAAAATTGAAATACAGTTATTTAATTCAGGATATGGATGATTTACTCTTGGCCTCAAGAAATGGCGAAACATGCCAAGTGGATAGAAAACACATCCTCTTAGAGCTACATAAGAGAGGCCACACAGTCTCCAAGGACAAAGTTCAGTGGTGTCTCCCCAAGGTACAATATTTAGGCTTTATTTTAACTGCTGGATCCCATTTAATTTCTCTCAAGTATATTGAAATTATCCAAAAGTTAACCACTTCTACCACTAAAAAGCAATTGAGAGCTATTCTTGGAGCAACAGGATTTTGTCAGCAGTGAATCCCTTGCTATGGGGAAATCACTAAGACCCTAATAGAAGTCACAAAAAAACTCAGTGCCTAAACCACTTAAATTGGAAACAGATCACCCAACAGTTCTTTCAAATTTAAAACAAACTATCCTGTCTGCCCCTGCTCTAGGCATACCAAATTATGATAAACCATTTACCTTATATGTTCATGAACAAAAAGGAGTAGTTTCAGGTGTTCTAACTCAACTTTTGGGACCTGCTCAACATCCAGTAGCCTATTATTCTGCCCAGCTTGTCCCAGTAGCTTCTGGAGCACCACCATGCCTTAGAGGAGTAGCTGCCACAGCTTTATTTGTAATCAAATCTCCTAATCTGGTATTGGGATGCCCTCTTACCATAATGTGCCCACATGAGGTCGAGACATTGTTATTAAGTCATGGGACATAGGCATTTACTGACCAAAGGATTACTAGGTATGAGATAACCCTATTAAATAATAAACATATCACACTAAATTGCTGTGGAGTTCTTAATCCTGCAACCTTGCTCCCTGATTTACCAATTTCCAGAGAACTTTTACATGATTGTACATCTTTAGTATCCACTGTTGATAAACCTTGTAATGATTTATTAGATAGCCCTTTGGATGATATGGATTTAATATTTACAGATGGTTCTTCATTTATGAGGGATAGTGTGCATTATACAGGAGCTGCAGTAGTTACTGAATTTGATATTCTCTAGTCAGCTTCCATCCCTCAAATATAAGCACACAGGGTACAGAACTCACAGATTTGAAACATGATTATATCATTGCAAAGGATAAAAAAGTCACAATTTACATAGACTCCTGCTACACCTTTGGTATATATCAAACTGTTGGCATGCTATGGCTTCAGAGGTGATTCTTAACATCAGCCGGAAAATGTGTTGCCATTGCACACCTTATTACTGAACTTCTTTCTGCCATCCAGCTTCCCAAAGCTATAACTGTTGTTCATTGCTCTGTACATACAGGTGGCACTGACCCTGTCTCCAGGGGAAATAACCAAGTAGATATCACAGCAAAACTGGAAGTCTTAGAAGGCCCTCAATTAATTATACAACTAACAATTACTGATGATTTGGATCTATCCCTTTCTTATAATGACAAGGAAGTGAATAAATGGAAGCAGATATTTAAAGCAAAACAGATAAATGGAGTATGTGTTATCATCAGATGGCAAACTCTTACTCCCTAGAGCTGTCTGTAACCAGATTTGTCACTCTATTCATAAACATGGCCATTTTGGCACCCAAGGTATTGTAGACTTTGTTAAAAGAGTATAGATAGCACCTGGAATAACTGCAATTGCCCCCAAAGTGTGTACAGCTTGTTCTACCTGCCAGGCATTTAATGAACACACCTTTCAATGAAAAACCTTTGGTGGATGTCCTCTTGCTTACACACCATTTGATCCCTACAAATTGATTTTATCTCTATGCCAAAAGCTGGACAGTATAAATTTTGTCTGGTCATAGTTTGATCAACTGACCAGGTTACCCAAAGCATTTCCTACTGCTCATGCCACAGTGACTTTTGTTGCTAAAATCCTTTTGAAAGAAATTATTCCTCATTTTGGCCTGCCAGCATGTATTGATTCAGATAAAAGAACTCATTTTACTGATTCGGTGTTATCTCGAATTTATTCATGTCTGGGGATTACTCCTAAATGGCATACACCACATCATCCACAGAGCTCCAGCCAAGTTGAACAGATGAATAAAGAACTTAAAACCATGATTGGCAAATTATGCACAGAGACTCTTTTAAAGTGCCCTGAAATTCTACCTCTGGCCCTATTTTATCTCAGAAACAGACTCAGAGATGATTTACACATCTTATCATTTGAGATGTTATTTGGACATCCACCTATTCAGGCACAACCAATTACCCCTGTCTATACCTCACTGTTAGGAGGGGATACAACCATTGCTACATATATCAGACAATTACAAACAAAATTGAAAGAACTCCACAACTTTGGAATTGTTCCAGCAGGTCCCATTGATTTCTCACTTCATGTACATAAAGAATTTCAATTGTACTGGGTCGACTGAACCTGCTTATGATGGACCATTCCAGATCCTATTAACTACACCAACAACCATAAACATTTGAGAGAGGGACTTGTTGATTCATTGTAGCCATGTAAAACAAGTATCTTCTATTGATGGTGAAAAATTGCTTGCACTGATTTTATTTGACTATTGATTGTGATTGGATTTCTTTATTGCTGGATTTATACTATTTTGTTGTACTTTATTTGATTGATCCTTTTATTTGCACAAATTGCCTTGTAGGGCAACACATGTACTACCTCATAGAAGAAAATCTGTATTAGTGACCTATATCGACCTGATGTGGCTTTTGTAACATTTTGTGCCTTTATTCAATTTTTTTTTGTATTTTTTTGAATGTATTATTGCTTTGTCTACCTCATTTGCACTCACATTGTTTTATCTGCCTTATTTGCACTCACACTGCAGATCATGGTAAGTCAAAGAGGAAATGAATCTTATTTTTTGAAAATTAGTCCCTATAATTTACCTCTGTAATTGTGATATATACACAATTTTAACAACTTGTTTTCTCTCTATATGTCATACAGTATTTGATTTTTTCCTTCTTTTCTGATTTTTTTGCCTTTGAAACACATCACTAGTATTGAAAATGTTTTTATTTAACTATTTTTACTTTTTACAATAACATAACCTCAGATATCTATTTACCTAGAATATAAAACACATACCCAAAAAGCTTTGGATTATGGCAACCTACCAGTAGTTATTTAACTATTATGAGACTTTTTCTCAATGACTATGTCTAATCCAAGGACAAATGGACCACAAAGGAGCACAAAACTTGACTTGCAAAGTGCCAAACAAGCACAAAAAGGTGAAAAAAAAACAAACCAATCCTACGGGGATTGATGACATTCTGCACAAAAAGCACAGTGACTCGATCATTGTGAGACTCAAGGTTGCAGCTATTTAACTTGTGTTAAATGTAGGACTTCCTTGTACCAAACTCTATATCAAGCATATGACATCATTTGCTCTGGTTCCATTATCCTGAAAAAACAAAGAAAAGGATAGTTCCAGGAAATTCTATTTCCCATTTGTCTGAAGATCTAGTCACTTTTTCTATTTTCTCTCATGATACAACAAACTTGCTGTAATTCAGACTCCTAAATTGGGTTAGTGACTAATTGTTGTATACTTGTGGGACATAGATCACTACAAGAATCTTTGTGAGTTGTGATTTTTTTTTACTTTTTTCCCCTTTCGTTCTTCCCAGAATGTTTTCAAGTTTTCTTTTTATATTTCTTTAATCTGACTCAGAAGTTTTTTTTTTTTAATTTTAATTTTAATTTCTTTGATTCCTTGATGTTTATTAATACTTGATTCTTATGCCTTATGACTGGACCATGTATCTCTGTGTAATTACTACATGCATTCCTGTTTCCTCCTCAGGTAGGGAATGTATTATTATTTTCCTCAGCAGGGGACTATGTTATTGTTGGGAACGTTGACTTGAATTTGAGCCAAATTTAGAACAATAGACTACCTCCCAGAATTTAGAATGTTCCATGAAGATGCCTGAAGATACCACATACTGTACCAGAAAATCCAGAATAAACTTTGAGATATGGCAAATTTGAACACTGGGGGGCTTAAAATGCTTTTGTTTTGAATGTACACTCTTATGCCAAAGGGGACTGCCCCCAATTGGCTTTTTGTCAGTGTACCTATTATTGGTTTTATTCCTTTTCCCTTTTATTTTCCTCAACCCCAAATTATTATAATTTCCCTTTTAAAACAAATCTTTGTATATACCTCTAGTTCAAGTTATAAGTTAGTTATGTTTTCATGATCCATTGGGGAGACTGGTCTTCCAAATGATCACAGGGGAATGTATTGATTTAGAATCTTGAACCCTAGAGACTACATTTCCCACAATCCCCTTTTCCTTTTCTTGTTTGCCTGTCTCCTTATGGGGGGAGGTTGGAGTTTCTGTTTTCCTCCCACACGTGCTATCTCTGGATCCATTGTGGGGGGTGGAGGATCGGCTCTTTGTTTTTGCCTGCCTTACTTCCTTATATTTGAAGATAAATATTTAATAAATATTATTAAATATAATACTTGGAGTATTGGATATTAATTTTAATCTTTACAATTATCTATAGAGAATTAGTGTTATTTTAATGACTACAAATCACAAAGGTCCACCTTTTTAAAATGGCTAAAGAATAACCATGGCATATTATATAGACCTATTAAAATTGAAGTTAAGGATAACCCAAAAGGCAATGGAAAGTCATATTTGGAGATTACAAATACAGGTTTACATTGACACCAAGTACATATCTAATAATAAAGACAAAGAAGATGGGCTTATATCACTAATATCCTCTGTCTACAGGAAGTACAGAATGACAGGAAGTCAGTGGGCTCCCAAGAAATGTAATTCTTTTTTAGGGCATCATATTTTCAATTATACATTCCCCCTGAGATCCATGGAAGACTAGTTTCTCCAATGGATCTTGTAAACATAATTAACTTTGAAATTATACATACAAAAACAAATGCATTCAACCCCACACAGTTCAAATCACCATATACCAAAATTCACTCTGGATCTTCTGGTGCAGTGTGTGATCTATTGAGGCATTTTTATGGTGCCTTCTCCAAACAGTTAACTTTCTGGATTTGGAGAGGGAATATATTTCTTAACCTTACTCTCCAAAAGAATTTAAACTTTGCATTTTAGAATAATTATACATTCCCTCCTGAAGAGGACGTTGAAAAGCATAGGGATCACTTAGGGATGCATGGCTGAGTTATGAGGTATATGAATCAATAGGAAAGAGAAATCAAAAACATCAAAAAAAAATCCCTACTAAATAATTTCTGGATGAGATTACATAGACTTTCAAAGTCTTATGTGTAAACATTCTAACTAAAAGAAAAATAAATTTATAACAGGTTCTTGAATCAGGGCCCAATTAAAGTAATTTCTATCCCAAAAATCTGTAGGATAAAATGCAATAATATTTCACTTACCCATTTGCAGCCAAAACTACAGGAAGATACCGTACTCTAAAAGAGAAAAGACAATACATTATAGGAGCAAATGGGAGCCAGGATGGAGCCAGAATAAACAATGTTGTGTATTTTATATAGAGTGTGTGGTACAAGGAAGACCTGCTTTAAACACATGTTAAACAGCTGCAACCTTTACTTTCACACATGCTTCAGTCCTTGCACTCTTTTTACAGAATGTCATCAATCCATGTAGGATTGGTTTGGTCTCTTTGATCTTGTGCTTTATTGGCACTATTGCAAGTAGCTTTGTACTTCTTTGGCACTATGAAATGGCTCTTTTTGTATTCCCTTCTCATGGGAATCAGACAGAATCATTAAGCAAAGTCCCATAATTTTTTTTTAACTATCAATGGCTTCATTTTTATAGTCTAAAGCTTTTTGGGTATGCATTGACATCACGGCAAATATATTTTAAACTTATATTACTGCAAAACCAAAAAATTAAAGAAAATCTTAATACTGGTGACATGTGCTTCAAATACAAAAAGGATAGAAAAAAAGAAACTGAAATTGTATATTGCACATGCCAGCAAAAACAATAATAAAAGTTTTAAAAAAAATATAGAGATTACAATCATTAACACACTGTGTCAGCTAAGGAAAGGTAGAATACAAAGGTTTCTCACCCCCAAAAGTAAGATCAATGTCCTCCTTCAAACCTGGCCATAATCTACTAGGAATACAAATGATTTTCATGAAGTAACAGTTTTTTTTATAAAGAACAGTAATACAGCAGGTAATGCACATTCAAAAAATATCAAAATCCCCAAAGCTATAATAACCTATTTAATGACAATAGCAAACAATCCCATTACCATTAGAATTCACATGAGTATGCTATGTGACATTTAAAACTAATGGGTATATAAACTAATGTCTCCTTGTCACAAGTTTTTCAGGTGTAGCAATGTTTCAACGTTGGCTGCGATATATATATTTTTAAAGTCTATTACTGCCATCATTACAAAACTGTGGCAGAGGAGTCTAGAAAAAACCAAACCTCTGTACTGTTGAGGTTGGGTCTAAAAACCTCACCAAGAATCTAGATCATTCTGGTGGAGGGGTAGAATAAGAAGTAGAGTTACAAATAAGAGATCCTCCTTCTTGGGAGCCATCCAGGGATACCATGCCTTGGGATCAACTTCCCAGCTCCTTTGGTATGAGACTGTTATGTCCAATCCATTTACATTTTTACAAATGCAGAGGTGGGGATTATAATAGTGCTTCCCCTCAGCTACTAAAATAGACTCTTTACATCTTGTAACAAATAACTCAGATGCAGGCAAACTCATCAGTCAGACTTGTTGAGAAATTTTTTTTAAATCATGTCTAAAGACCCCTTCAAATCAATTTAAGATATTTCGCTCATTAAATTTTTCAAAGGTTGTTAGCCAGGCTGAGTCAACCCATCATATATGTGACAATTAACAAATGCAAAATGGAAAAACAAAAGCTATTTATGGGCTTTTACTACATATACATTTATATAAATATATTTCAGTATAGTTATAGGGTAAAATAATAGATTTTAAAATAATATAAATATAAAATTAAATGAAAGCTGCAGATAATAAATATATGAATATATTTATATATAAACATATAAATATATAATGAAAAATAAAAGATAGAATAGATCTAATAGTTAAAACACTTAAAATGATTCAGTGCAATAGAATATTATTGATCAGATTAATATATGAACTTAAGACAAAATCAAATTGTAAACAAAACAATCAGCAAAATATTATAAAATACAGAGACTTTCATAAAATAATGGAGTCTGAAAAGGTTTAAAATTTTCTCCTCCAGACTCTTTAAAGTTCCTTCTGTATCCATTTGGATTCCTTTTGTCAGAACTGTGATATTTCCCATAGTGAGGGAGAACATGGGGTTGAGGAATCTCAAACTGGATAAATCTTAGAGACTGGGCAGGACCAAAAGGCAAAGAGTTGTAGGGAGATGAATTTCTCCCCTGAATCTCAGGCAAGATAAGTGAAAGATTCAGTGCACTCATTAATGGTAGTAGCTGTTTGAAATCGGCAAGGTACTGCTCTTTCATAGAGGATGCCACAGTTGTAATTTTACTTCCTGTTTGGAAGAGTAATTTCCTTCTTCCCTTCCCCCTGAGATAATATGCTAGGGAATAGTTTGTTTCCCCAACCATGTGGAGAGGGAGTTGGGAGGCTAATTGTTGCCTAAGGAAAATGCACCCCAGTTTTTACCACTTGCCTGGAGATCTCCTTCAAATGTGTGAGTTCCAAAGACACATTGGCAGTTCCCAGCAGCCCAGCAGGACCAACAACAGCATTAGGGTTTGGGTCAGAGATCATGAGGAGGATTCAGGATTGGGAGCAAAGAGCAGGAATAGGCAGTATCAGCAGCAGCAACATCAGAGGCAGCAGCGAGGAATTGAGGAACATGGGCTCAAGCAGATGGGTGAAAGAAGTGGCTTATCTCCTCTTTACCAAGAATCCCCCTGCTAAAAATAGCCAGGCTGGTGGGGAGAGCAATTGGGTGAAAAGTTGGGAAAGAAAAGGGCAGCATTTCCAAAGAGAGATTGGAGTTCTTTCAGAGTTTGAGATAGTGGGTGTTGTAGGCAAAAAGCCTTGGCAGGAGAAATGTGGCTTAAAATTTATCTAGGCTATCTTTAAAAATAAATTGAGAAGTTCTTCTCTGACTAGTGGTTGCCATCAATGTAAAATTTAAAATTAAATCTCAATGATAAAATATTATATTTTAAGGGATTTATTAAATGATCACTAGAAATCAAGGAATAAAGAGGGTACAAAATAAAGATCACATGCCGATGGCTGATTAACCCATTTAAAATCCCTGTGCTTAGTTTACCAATGTCACCAAGCTTGATGTCATCATGCCAAAGAGGCCCAAGAGGACTGCCCACTCACTAAAATCCTCTGTCTACAGGAAGTACCTAATGACAGGAAGTCAGTGGGCTCCAAGGAAATGTAGTTCTTTTTAAGGTAACAAATTTTCAATTATACACCTTGGTCATGATAGCTTTATTTGAAAAGTTCCACTTTCCTTTAACTTAGTTCAGATCTTTTTAGAAAGCAAGAAGCACTAAATGAAAGCAATGATTAACTGGTTACATTTTCATAATTGAGGTCTAATTATAAGTTTGGAATTTCCCTATCTAACAAAGAAAAAGCCATTGCTGTTGACAGCTGCAGGAACGATAAACACTGGTAACTGATGATGTATGGGAATTTGAAACAGCTGTGACTTTGTCAGGGTGACACCCTGCTGGTTATGGTATATGAGATGGAAGATGCAGCTTATTTAGTGGAAAAAAAACAAAATGCATTAGCCTTTCTCAGAAAATGCTCCAAAATGACAGATTTAATAATTATAACAGAAGTTTTTATATATTTTTATTATTATCATGGTATATTATTTTTATTTATTTATTCATTTTTGTTTTATTTTTAAACCAAATGTTTAAATCTGTAAAAGGATATCTTAGTGAAGTTTTAGCACTCTCCAGGTGTTTTTTGACACTTTTGAATGATATATTTACTACTATGATAATAGGTATCTGGAAACACTTAAATGAGTCTTTTTTTCCTTATTAAAATGGAACTATTTTCATGGAACTTCATATGAGTAAATTTCTTACCCTTCATAGGAAAATAGGAACTAAAGTAGATACTGATTCTGTGATGTGTGGTTTCATTGGTATAGGGAAATGCATGTGAAGAAACCTCCATGTACTAATGTAGGTTGGCCTTTTCTTTTCTATTTATTATCCAAGACAGCTGCCCAGAGCACCGAGAGATATGTGTTAGAAGCAAGGCTTGAATCAATCCTCTTAATTTCAAAGCTACCTCTCTGTTTACTACACCATGTTACTTCTAATAAGCAAAGAAAAGGAAAGTAAGAGGTGTTATCCAAATTTCAGTACTTTAAGAAATAGCAATTTTGTTGTTGTTTATTTGGTTGGTTGGTTGGTGGTTGTCCTTCATATTCAAAGAGGACCAAAAGGATATCCCTATGTCAGAGACAATACAAATTGTTTTTGACTCTGGCTGACCATACCAATAAGAGTTTGTAAGACTTTATTACAAGGTGAATACAAATAGCCCATATGACATTTGAGATAGAGATGTCTTTAAATTTGTACCTTTCACATTTCTTTTGAACAAATGGAATTCTGCTTTGTTCACAGATCACAGATCCTTCTCTGATGCAGTTGTACCATAATGGATGGTTCTGTGCCATTGCCTCCCTGCTCAATAAACTGCAGACTCTCTTCTTTCCACTCTTAGACATCATGGTGTTCTACATTTTAGAAGAAAATCCATGAGCTTTTCTATGGTAAAATATCACTAACTTTAAGTGAATCTAATGATAACAAAACATGGTTAAGTTGATCCTTATTAAATGGGATCCAAGTGAAAAATCCAGTTCTATAAATTATTATTAAGTATTTACTATGTGCCAGGGACTGTGTTAAATGGTTGGAATACAATTATTTAAAAGAAAGATAGTCCCTGCCCTCAAGTAACTTACAATATAACAAAAGGAAACAACACACACAAAGAAGTGAGATAATAATAATAATAATAATAATAATAATAATACCTGGAGGTATCTTATTCCATGGAAATTGGCAGAGCAGCATATTCAAAGTGGAATGAGCCAAAATGCCCAGTTTCTGCCATCTTAGAAAGGAAGGTGTTGGAAAGATTTCAATATTCTACCCTCAAAATCTCTAATCAAAGGGGAAAAGAGGCTGAGGGAAGTAGTATCAGTCAAGGATTGAGTTAGTAGCATGATGATGAGATGGGCTTACCATGGTAGTATAAAGATTAAAATTTAGGAAACTGAGGCAGGTAGAAATTAGTTTCTCTCTGCAAGGAGTATTATATTTTTTACAGGTTTATTAAAGATTAAGGATTAAAGAAAATACAGGATAAGAAAACACGTGCCTAGGCCAGAGAGGCCTAGACAGATAATCTCACATCATGGAAGAGATGCGTCTGCTCCGAAATGGAAGTCCAAAAGACCCTTCAGTAGGTGGAGAAGTTCTTTAAATAATCATTTGTTTTCTTGCCCAGGTGAGAATTCAGTGTGATTACAAAGCATTCTGGGGAAGTGGAGCAAAGGATCCTGGGGATTGGAGTCCTGGATTCGAGTCTATTTTTACATTCGTTTGATCATTATTGGGGAGAGGTTCCCCCAAAAAGGATCATGAAAACATAATCATCTTAAACATTGGAGTAATTTGAGGATAAGAGAAAAAAAAACCCAATAATTTCTGGACGCATTGACAAAAAGCCAGTTAGGGGGCAGTCCCCTTTGGCATGAAAGTATACATACAAATAAATGTTCAATCAACCACACCCAAAGTTCAATTTGGATTTCTTTTTTTGTGCAGCTTGTTATCTGGAGGCATCTTCATGGTGTCTCCTCCAACAGTTCAGTTTCTGGATTCAGAGAGGTATCATGTTTCTTAACCTAAAATTCTTCTAAAAAGGAATTTAAATTTTGCAATTTAAATAATGATATTTTTTACATTCCCCCGTTAAGAGGGTGATTGAAAAATACATGATCACTTCTGGATGCACAGCTGAGGTATGAGTATATTAATCAATTGGTAAGAGAAATTAACAAAAACATCAGAAAAATCCAAAAGAAAAGAAAAATTTCTGGATGAAAATATAGACTATCAAAGTCTTATGTGTAAAAATTCCACGTGAAAAGAAAAATAAATCTATAACAGGTCCTTGAATTAGGGCCCAGTTAAAAGCATCTAAGCAATGGTGCATTTACCCAATCAATAGCCAGGACTACAGAAAAGTACCACAGTATGAGAGGCAGAAAAGGGAACCAGATTTTAGGAGCCAAGGTTTTGGGGATACTCGTCTGTGAGTATTTTCAGAGTGAGTGTGGACACAAGGAAAGCCTATGTCTTAACAACATGTTAAACACAGTAACCTCGAGTCTTCACACTGGGTTCAAGACCTTTGTATTGCCCTAGAAGTTCATCAATCCATCCTGGATTGGCTTTTCTTTGGCTCTGTGCAATGGCTCTTGTGTCTTTATCTTGTCCTGGAATCAGACAGAATCATTAAGCAAAGTCCCATAATTGTTTAAATAATTAGTGGCATCATTTTTATAGTCACAAGCTTTTTAGAGCATGCATTACCAAATGTATCTTAAACTTGTAGTACTGAAAAATCAAAAGGTTAAAGAAAATCTTAATACTGGTGACATGTGCTTCAAATATAAAAAGGAGAGAAAAAAACTGGAAAAGTATATTGCACATGCAAGATAAATATAATAATAAAAGTCTTTAAAAATTCAAAAATATAGCTTATGATCATTGACACTCTGTGTCAGCTAAGAAAATATAAAATGCAAGGCTTTCCCACCAAAAATGAGATCCATTTCCTCTTCATGCCTGGCCATGATCTACTGTATGACAAATGAATTGAACAGTAGTACAAATATGTAGTTACCAAAATCCCCAAAATTCTCAATAGCCCAATTAATTACAATAGCAAACAAACACACTTTCATATTTCACATAAGTTACTGTATGGCACTTTTAAAACCTATGAATTGATGGATATTTGTCACATCATAGCAAATCTTTCAACCTTGGTAATAAACATATTTTTATAAACAAAGTAAAACTCATCTTGGGTTTAGAACATCATGAAGAAATATCATTCTGGTGGAAGTAGTGAGCTGAAGACTATAAATGAGAGATGTTCCTTTTTTGGAGGCTTTTTTAGGGGTACAAATGCCCTGAGATTAACTGCCCCAACTTCCATTCACATGTGGGAATGCTGGGGTTTATAAAATGTATTTCACTTCAGCTATGGGCCTTGCCTCGTGGTAGGGGCAGGCAAAATTAACCAGAGATTGTTAAAGAAATTACAAAAATCATATTTAAAAAACCCTTACAATCAGTTGAGATATTTAGCACATTAAATTTTCCAAAGATTGTTATAGCAATTGTAACCAGTTCTGAAGTCCATCTATCCTCTATGTGACAATTTACAAAGGCAAAAATAGAAAAAAGCTGTTTTTTTCATATATCGGCTTAATTATTACAATTATTTTTTTCAATATATGGTTATAGGAGAAAAGCAACAGAATTTAACAGTAGTTAACCCAGTACATTAAAAATAAACAGTGTAACAGAATAATATTGAATCCAGTAATATATGATTTTAAAATCACAAAGTTAAACCTTAAACAAAGCAATCAGGAAAATGCAATACAGAGATTTATTTTTTTATAAACCATTGGAGTCTGAAATGCCTTAAAATATAGCCTCTAGTCTTTAAAGTTCCTTAGATTTTTTTTAAAATTAATTATCCATTTAAATGTCTATTGTCCAAAGGCAAAGGGCTAAGCAATGGGGGTTAAGGGACCCATCCAGGGCCCCACAGCTGGGAAGTATCTGAGGACAGATTTTAACCCAGGACCACATGTCTTTAGGCCTGGCTGTCAGTTCTCTGAGCCACCCATTTGCCCCTTCAAAGTTGAATCTTTGGGCTGAATCTTTCTTCTGGCACACAGGTGAAATCAATGAAATTGCCAGAACAGTCAAAAGGTGTCCTTTTAAATAGCCCATTGCTTTTTAAGTTCCTGTTTGAAAAGTCTGTTTCTTCTCTCTAGTCTCTTCCCCTCCTCCAATTCACTCTGCCCACGTGGAGCTCAATCCTCTGTTTCCAGCTGGTAGAAATGAGTCCTGAGCAATCTGCTCCAAGGATCTGGGTGATGAGCTGGCTGGGTTGGAGGCCAGTTTTTGCTAGACTGGGATCAGCTGGGCCAGATGGGCGAGAGACCACTGGGGTGGGTCGGGGCAGGAATGCAGGGCCGGGATCTGGAGCACCAGGTGAGGATGGAGAGAGGTCAGGATCGGGGCTGCAGGCAGGAAGCAGCTGAGCCTGGTAGGGTGGGTGGCAAACGCAACAGGTCAGGAGCAAGC
The DNA here is from genome assembly GCF_027887165.1 of Monodelphis domestica. NCBI lineage: Eukaryota > Metazoa > Chordata > Mammalia > Didelphimorphia > Didelphidae > Monodelphis > Monodelphis domestica. The sequence goes on from NC_077229.1 coordinate 370,025,306, forward strand.
CTGTGAGCTATCTAATGGCTGGAATGAGCAGCAGCTTTGCAAGGGTAAAAAAAAACAAAAACAAAAAAAAACCTCGGCCAGAGAAATGTGGATCAAAAAAATTTCTAGGCAGTAGCTATTAAAAGCTGAACTTAAGATCAGAAAATAATCAGAAGATTGAGATATTTCATTTTCCAGAAGTGGTAAGACAACTGTAAAGATTAAAATTTAGGAACATGTGGCAGGTAGAAATTAGTTTCTCTCTGTAAGGAGTATTATATTTTTTAGAGGTTTATTAAAGATTAAGGATTAAAGAAAATGCCGGATAAGAAAACAGGTGCCTAGGCCAGAGAGGCCTAGACAGATAATCTCACATCATGGAAGAGACGTGTCTGCTCCAAAATGGAAGTCCAAAAGACCCCTCAGTAGGTGGAGAACTCCTTTAAATAATCATTTGTGTTCTCGCCCAGGCAAGAATTCAGTGTGATTACAAAGCAGTCTGGGGAAATAGAGCAAAGGATTCTGGGGATTGGAGTCCTGGATTTGAGTCTATTTTTACATTAGGTACACCTAGTTCTTGTTCAGTGGAGATGAAAATTGGCAGAACAACAGATGCAGCATGAAGAGCATGCAGATCCATTGCTATGTCTATGAATACTGAAACTTTTCCCAGATTAGTGAATGGTTTGTCAGTGAATCCAGGTCATTTCTATGCTTTAACAAGGGGAAAATTCAAGTTGTGGTATTGTCTTAATTTTAAAGCAACTAAACAAAAATGAATTTTATAATTTTTTATTCCTTCTTCAACATTTATAGTAAAATATTACATCTGCTGGAACCTTGCTCCAGTATATTATTATGCCATGAAGTCCGAGTCCTGTAAGAGTTATCAAAGGAGAACAAATTCTAGCAGTCTCTACTTAGATGAAGTATTGATGCCTGACCCCTGAAGATCAATCAATCTATAAATAAATATATATTACATACCATATACATATATCAGGAGGACATCAGTATACAAAGAAAAATTTTAAATGAAATAGCCTCAGTTTCCAAGGAATATATATATTATATGAGCAGGCAGGAAGGTGACGAAATGGAATGATGTACACTTGGGAGTTAGGAAGTGTGGAGTTTGAAGATTGTCTCAAGCTTATTAGCTGTGAAACTCTAGGCAAGTCATGTTTCCTCTTTCAACCTCAGTTTCCTCATCTGTGATAAAACAAATGAAAGAATGAAAAAATTCATTCATATAATGAGCTTATATTCTAATGGGGGAGATAAGTAAAAATAAAATGTATACAGCATTAATGTACATCTATATATATATATACATAATACATATATTATATGTATATACAATATAGTTAAATATAATTACAAAATAATTTAAGAGAGAGGAAATTAGAAGATAGACAAGGAAAGAATTTGTTTTGTCACTATTTATTTAGTGGGTATCTACTTTGTTTCCAGTTCTCTGGTCAAAAAAGTGCTACCACAAACATTTTGGTGAATCTGAGATTTTCTTTATTTTTATCACAACTCTAAGATGTCTCCTTTATTAAATTAATGTTAAAAGTGTGGGCAAAAAACAGGGAAGGGAGAGGGGCATGACTTTTGTTATAACTGAATCAAATGAATTTATGATCTACGATCATATAATACTGGGAATTATTCTACTTTTTCTAGTAGTTTTTTAGAATCACCAAGAATACCACTATGGCATTAAATCAGGAAACAGTATTGATTATGGAATTTATAAATCTTTAAACTCAGGGAAGAAATTCACATAAGTGAATTTATTCACAAATACAGAATATTAGATGTGTGAACTTTGATTCTTGCTTTAAATAAGAAATCTTGAGAAATTTTGTGGCTGCTAGTTAAGTAGGACATCTAGGTTGTGCAGTGGACAGAGTACCAAACCTAGAGTAAGGAAAATCTAGATTCAAATCAGGCCTCAGATCCTAGACATGTGACCCCAGGCAAATCCCTTAACCCTGTTTGTGTCAATTTTCCTCATCTGTAAAATGAGATGGAGAAGAATATGACAAACCACTCCAGTATCTTTGGCAAGAAAAAACCAAATGAAGTCACAAAGAGTAAGTTACAACTAAAAAATAGCTAAACAATTTAAATCGACTTTGATCTTCAAGGATTTCTCTGACATGCAACAAAGAAAACATCAAAAATAAAAACCTTACCCCAAAAAAGTAACATAAAACTACTCTGTAAATCAACACTTTTTGTGTCAAAAAAAGTCTGAATACTTACATGTAAATTCTATATTTGCAAAGAATTTAGCATTGTGTCTGGCACATTGCAAGGACTTAAATGCTAATTTCCTCCCTCCCTAGTGTAAAAATTAAAATTAGGGAAATATGGGGAGACTGAGGCAGGTAGAAATTAGTTTCTCTCTGCAAGGAGTATTATATATTTTTAGAGGTTTATTGAAGATTAAGGATTAAAGAAAAATACAGGGTAAGAAACACGTGTCCAGGCCATAGAGTGTCCTAGACACAACTTCACCTACATTATGAAAAAAAGCCAGGCCTGCCTCAAAACAGAAGTCCAAGAATACGACCCCTTCAAAAGCCTTTGAATTAGTTTAAATACCTTCTCGATCTCGGCCCAGGTGAGATTACAAGGCATTCTGGGGAAGTGGAGCAAAGGCTCGTGGGGATTGTAGTCCTGTATTCAAGTCTATTTTTTACATCCCTCCATTTGATCGTTTGAAAAAAATTAATTTTTTTCCAAAGGATCATGAAAACATTATCAATTTAAAGATTACAATAATTTGAGGATAAGAGAAACAAAAGAATAAAACCAATAATTGCTGAACGCACTGACAAAAAGCCAGTTAGGGGGCAGTCCCCTTTGGCATGAAAGTACAGATACAAAAAAATGTTCAATCAACCACACCCAAAGTTAAATTTTGTGCAACTTGTGGTCTGGAGGCTTCTTTATGGTGGCTTCTCCAACAGTTCAGTTCTGGATTCAGAGAGGTAGCATCTTCTTTACCTAAAATTCTTCTCAAAAGGAATTTAAACTTTGCAATTTAAATAATGATATTTTTTACATTCCCCGTGTTGTAGGTGATTGAAAGATTCAGAATCAGTTAGGGATGCATGGCTGAGGTATGAGGCATATGAATCAATTGGCAAGAGATATTAAAAAGACATCAGAAAATCAAAAAGAAAAGAAAAATTTTCTGGATGAAAATATAGACTATAAAAGTCTTATGTGTAAAAATTCCAAGTAAAAAAAAAAATAAATCTATAACAGGTCCTTCAATCAAGGCCCAATCAAAATGATCTAAGCAATGAGGCATTTACCCAGTCAGTAGCCAAGACTACAGAAAGGTACCACACTATGAGAGGCAGAAAAGGGGACCAGATTATAGAAGCCAAGTAGGAGCCAAGGTTCCGGGAGCCAATTTTGAGGTATTTGGTAGAATGTGGAACAAGGAAGACCTGCTTTTAACACATGTTAAACAGCCGCAACCTCGAACCCCAAACACGTTCAAGTCCTCTTTGTCCAGGCTCAAAGTGACATCAATTTCACCAGGATTGGTTGGTCTCTTTGACCTTATGCTCTATTGGCACTATGCAGTGGCTCTTTTGTGTATATCTTGTCCTAGAATCAGACAGAATCATTAAGCAAAGTCCCATAATTTTTTAAATAATTAGTGGCATCGTTTTTATAGTCACAAGCTTTTTAGGGCATGCATTAGCAAATGTATTTCAAACTTGTAGCACTGAAAAATAAAAAAGTTAAAGAAAATCTTAATGCTGGTGACATGTGCTTCAAATATAAAAAGGAGAGAAAAAAATAATAAAAAAACCTGAAAAAGTATATTATACATGCAAGAAAATATAATAATAAAAGAGCTTTAAAAAATTCAAAAATATAGCTTATAATCATTGACACTCCATGTCAGCTAAGAAAATAAAGATTACAAGACTTTCTCACCAAAAATGAGATCCATTTCCTCTTAATATCTGGCCATGATCACTGTGAGTAGAAGGCAAATGAATTGAACAAGGTTAACAATTTTTTCATTTTTAAAAATACAGTAGTAGAACTATGTAGGTACCAAAATCCCCAAAATTCTCAATAGCCCAATTAATTACAATAGCAAACAAACACACTTTCATATTTCACATAAGTTGCTGTATGACATTTTTAAAGCCTATGAATTGATGGACATTTGTCACAATTTTTACAAACATAGCAATCTTTCAACCTTGGTAATAAACATTTTTTTTAAACAAAGTAAAACTCATCTAGGGTTAAGAACATAATCAAGAAATCTATATATCATTCTGGTGCAAGTAAAATAGTGAGCCAAAGAGCATAAATAAAGGGGTGGTGCTCCTTTTTCTTGGAGTCTTATAGGGATACAAATGCCCTGAGATTAACTGCCCAACTTCCATTCACATATTTAGAAATGCGGGAAGGTTGGGGGTTATAAAATGTATTTCACTTCAGCTACTATTATCTAGGGGCAGGCAAAAATAACCAGATTGTTAAAAAAAATTCCAAAAATCATATTTAAAAAACCCTTAAAATCATTTGAGATATTTAGCACATTAAATTTTCCAAGGTTGTTAATACAATTATAACCAGTTCTGAAGTCCATCTATCCTCAGCAAAATAGAAAAAGGCTGTTTTTTCATATATGGGCTTATTCACAATAATATTTGTTCAATAGTTATAGGGGAAAAACAACAGAATTTTTAAAACTAAGTACATTTAAAATAAATTCAATCAGCCTTCAGTTCACAAAATAATATTGAATCCAGTAATATATGAACTTAAAATCACAAAGTTAAACCATAACAAAAAATGGAATAGAATACAGAGATTTTTATAAACCATTGGAGTCTGAAATGCTTTAGAATATAGCCTTTAGTCTTTAAAGTTCCTTGGGTGTTTTTTTTTTAATTATCCATTTAAATGTCTATTGTCCGAAGGTAGAGTAGTAAAGGCTAGGCTATGGGGTTCAAGGGATCCGTTCAGGGCCCCATAGCTGGGAAGCATCAGAGGCCAGATTTTAACTAGAGACACCCCGTCTCTGGGCCTGGCTTCCAGTTCGCTGGGCCACCCATTTTCAAATTCAAAGTTGAATCTTTGGGCTGAATGTTTCTTCTGGCACGCAAGTGAAATCAATGAAATTACCAGAACAGTCAAAAATCCTTTTAAATAGCCCATTGCTTTTTAAGTTTCTGTTTGAAAAAATCTGTTTCTTCTCCTCTCCTTTTTCTCTCTCCCCTGCTCTGATCCCCCTGTGGTCAATACCCCCATCCACATGGAGGCTTAGCCTAAGGGAAAATTACGGGGTCTCCTTTCCCTCTTGTCTCTCCCCTCCGCCCACGTGGCCAATACTGTTACCAGCTGGTCGCAATGAGTCCTGAGCAATCTGCTCCAAGGATCTGGGTGATGAGCCAACTGGGGTTGTGCTCCTGGGTCTGGGGCGCAGAAATAGGCAGGCAGCGGGTGAGAGGCCAGGAGCAGGAGCGGCTGAGGGGGTGGGCAAGGCTAGGACCAGGTACCAGGTGAGGACGATCAGGGCTGCAGGCTGCAGGCAGGAAGCGACCTGAGCCAGGTGGGGTGGGCAGCAAACGCAACAGGTCCGGAGCCTGTAGCAGCTTTGCAAGGGTAGAAAACCTTGGCCAGAGAGATATGGCTCAAAAAAAATTTTTTTCTAGGTACTAGATATTAAAGATTAAATCAGATGATTGAAAGTTTTTTTTTTCCCTATTAGGTCGCCAACTGTAAAGATTAAAATTAGGGAAATATGGGGAGACTGAGGCAGGTAGAAATTAGTTTCTCTCTGCAAGGAGTATTATATATTTTTAGAGATTTATTGAAGATTAAGGATTAAAGAAAATATAGGGTAAGAAACACGTGTCCAGGCCATAGAGTGTCCTAGACACAACCTCATCTTCATTATGAAAAAAAGCCAGGCCTGCCTCAAAACGGAAGTCCAAGAGTACGACCCCTTCAAAAGCCTTTGAATCAGTTTAAATACCTTCTCGATCTCGGCCCAGGTGAGATTACAAGGCATTCTGGGGAAGTGGAGCAAAGGCTCATGGAAATTGTAGTCCTGTATTCGAGTCTAATTTTTATACTAGATCTCTTTTTTCCTCCCTCTCTCTCTTCCCTTTCCTTCCTTCCTTCCTTCCTTCCTTCCTTCCTTCCTTCCTTCCTTCCTTCCTTCCTTCCTTCCTTCCTTCCTTCCTTCCTTCCTTCCTTCCTTCCTTCCTTCCTTCCTTCCTTCCTTCCTTCCTTCTTTCCTTCCTTTCTTCCTGCCTTCCTGCCTTCCTTCCATTGTCTTTGTTAAGGTGTTTAATATAGGTAGAATTGTATGTGTCTGAAGTGAAACAGCTTTTAGTGTGAAACAAAATTCTAACCTCTTACAAAAACTAGAAAGCAAATTATGTCATATCTGATGTTTTTTTTGTTGAAATAAATCTTTGATCAATACATATGAGAAAGCCAAAATTTACTATGATGGTGAAAAAAATATGGAATCAAGCCATTACCTTAATGAGTTTTCTCCAATGGAATAAGAGATTTTCTCTGATTAGGGGAGATGAATAATGGCGAGGAATTAGGCAGGTTATGAATATTGTTTGATAGTCTCACAGGTGACAGAAAAGCATTGAGATAATTTGTCAGTGTAGAAAGGACTACTATCATTTTTATTTTAGTCAGGTCCCTAGTAATATTATAATTTTAAAAAGCTTCTAAAAAAGATTATTCACTTTTTAAATACAAGCATATTTAATATGACAAATTTCCAGTATATCAATTGAATTGAATTTTAAAATATTATGTCTACAACATATAGAACATTCTATTAGATTAGCAATATTAAAAATAAAAAAAAAGTTTATGTCTTTAAAAAATTAAATTCTGGGGACAGCTGGTTTTCTCAGTGGTTTGAGAACCAGGTCTAGAGATGGGAGATCCTAGGTTCAAATTTGGCCTTAGACACTTCCCAGGTGTGTGACCATAGGCAAGTCACTTAACCCACATTGCCTAGCCCTTACCACTCTTCTGCCTTGGAATCAATACACAGTATTATTTATTCTAAGATGGAAGGTAAGGGTTTACTTTAAAAAAAATTTTTTAAATAAAAATTAAATTCTCCTCCAATAAAATATTTTTTAAATTGGATATTTCTTGAAATTTATATAACTTTATCTTTGTTATTTATTTTAAAGTAATATTTTTAATAACTGAAATTCCACTTTTTCCAACCCTTTATTTAAAAAAAAAGAACAAAAATCTTGCTAAAAACAAAATATTTTTCTTGGTTTATATTGGGAACAAAAATGTTTTGTTCTACATTTAGTTACTAATCTCTCTATCTAGAACTGGGCAGCATATTTGATTGAGTACTCTGGAATCAAGGCTTGTCATCCCTTTGATCAGATTCTTTGAGTCTTTCAAAAGAAATTTGTATTTACTGTATTGTTGTTATTATGTACATTTTTCTACTGGTTCTGTTCACCTTGCCCTGCATCATTTATTTATTCTTTCATTCATTCAATAAACATTTATTAAGCAACTACTATGTCCAGGGCAAATTAATACTAAATACTGAGAAAAAAGAGGCAAAAGATAGTTCCTGACTTCAGTGAGTCTACAATTAAACAGGGAAAATAATATGTAAATAAATACATACAAAGTGAGCTATGTCCAGGATAAAAAGGAGGAAAAAATTAAAGAAGGAATTCACTGGAATTAAGATGAGTTAGGGGAGGCTTCTTATAGAAGGTGAGATTTTAGTTGGGAATTAAAGGGAGCCAGGGAAATATGTACTTGGAGATGAAGCAGGAGAGCATTCCAGGCTTGGGAGGTAGCCAGAGAAAATTTTGCCTGGGGCTGAGAGGTGGTGTCTTGTTTGTGAGACAATCAGGAGGCCAAGGTTCACTAGATAGTAGAATAAGTATTGTTTAGAAGATGCAGGAAAAGTGGATAGTTAGGTGGTGGCTAGATTATGAAGGACTTTGAATAACAAACAGATCAGTATACACTCATATATTATATTCTTGGAGGCAATTGGAAGTCACTATAGTTTATTGAATAGTTTACATGATCAGATCAGATCTGTATTTTAGAAAAATCACTTTAGCGGCTGAATAGAGAATGAATTAGAGTGGAGAAATACTTGAAGTAGGCAGACTCACAGGCAGACTATTAGTGATAGTCAAAACCTGAGGTATCATAGGACAGAAGGGAGCTTATTTGAAAGATGTCATAAAGGAACAGACTTTGACTCCACTTGGATATGGTGGTTGAGAGATAATGAGCAATCCAGAAAAACTCTTAGGATGTAACCTTGAGAGATTGGATTCCCTTTACAGTATTAGGGAAGGTAGAAGGCAACTTTAAGGATTTAAGGGGAAAGATAAGGAATTCTATTTTGGAAATACCTGAGTTTAACAAATCTAATGGATAATCATTAAAGATGTGTGAAAGGCAGGTTGAGATATGACATTGGAGGTCAGCAGGGAGAGTGGGGCAGGAAAGGTAGATCTGAAATCATGAGCATAACGATGATAATTAAATTTATGGGAGCTGAGATCACCAAGTGAAATAGCCCATCAGTTCATGCAAGTCTTTCCATGTTTCTCTGAAGCCATCCCCTTGATTTTTCTTATAGCAAAATATTGTTCTATTTCAATTATATATATTAATTTGTTCATATTTTCCCAATTGAGTCATTTCCTCAGTTTCTAACATTTTTGCCACTGACAAAAGAACTACAAAAAGTATTTTTTGTGTATGGATTCTTTTCTTTTCTTTTCTTTTTTTGGATAATAATTGAAGGGGACTCATTTTGGGTGTGCCAGTTAGAATAGGCAGTAAATCCCTAACAACATTCCCCTGCTTCTCTGTCTCTGTCTCTGTCTCTGTCTCTCTGTCTCTCTGTCTCTCTCTCTCTCTTTCTCCCCCTCTCTTCCCTCCTCTTTCCCCCCATCTCTTGCTTTTTACCTGACACATAGAACACTCTCCCCCTTCTATTTCCCCCTCTCCCCCAAATTCCCTCTCCATATAGGCTAAATCTATCCTGCAAATTGGCTCGAGGTGTATTAGGCTGATTGGGTTTTGAGGGGTGTTCATGACTACAGAAGAGGGTCAGGATTAGATTAGACAGGAACATGGAGGATTGGTTGATTGGATGTTAGATGGTGAGCCCCTTCAGTGCAGGAGGAAAACTCCTACCTTGAAACTATACTTAAACACCTGCCTTAAGCTCAGCAGATGCCTCCCAACAGAATTGCATCTCTGTTGCAGATACCCTCCGTTAGTAGGTGAAATAAATTGGTTTGCTGCTTTGTGGTCCCAGTCTTGGTTTTTTGTTTGTTTGTTTTTCATTTTGAGTCAGTGGGCTCCCTTCCCACACATGATGATAATGATACCTGGAACTTAGCAATTTAAAGCCTGCAAAGCACTTCATAGATATTTATCTCGTATTAACTTCACAAGCCCTTTGAGATTGAGATGCTCTTATTAGTCCTCTTTTGGAGATAAGGGAAAAGACATACATGTACGTTAAAGTGACTCATTGGAGGTCACACAGTTTAGTAAGTGTTTGAGAATAAATTTGAACTCAAATGCTCCTGACTCCATATTTAGCATTCAATCTACTCTACAACTTGCCATCTCCTAGAGGTATAGACCTGGCAGTGTTATTAATGAGTATATCCATTTCCAAAATGCTTAACAAAGAACAGGTAGATGTGGTCACAGTTCTACCTAAATTGCAATTATGAACCTGTTTTCTCATAGCTCCTCTGTAATTTATAGTTTCTATGGTCAGAGCCAAAGACAAAGCTTCAGAACTTGTTCCTTGCTCACTACACATCCTATGGACTATAACCACTCTAAGCCTGAGAATAGTTCTTCATCATGGCCCTTCATGGATGGATTTCTTACATGGAACTGAACAGTGAGCTACAGAGCTACCAGTTAGTACATATTCCTATTCTTCATCAGTTCATTCCTCTTTGTTTGGGTTGGGGACCTCTTCTTTCCTTGAAACAATTCTCCTTCAAGCTCTATGTTCAAATTCTCGATATGGATAGATTGCAATACCCAAACCTGAAAGGTCTCTCTATCTATCAGCCTATCTGATTTGGGCTAGGAAAAAATAAAAGACTTCCTTTGCATTCTTTCCTTCCTTCCTTATTTATTTTTGTTTGTTTGTTTTCTTTTTTTTTTTTGTGGGAAAAAAAGACCCCTACCCCCTTATACTTGATTAGATTTTAGTGATAGGTTTAAGGTAATCAGTATTGTGATTCTAAAGTGATTAGTATAAATTCCATTTTAATTTTAATACAATCAGTAAAATTCATAATTTTTACAAGAATTTCTAACTAAAATATAAAAACTGCTTCTAACCGGATATCTAATCCCTCCCTAAGTTTGTACTTCCCTTTATCATAAGATGCTGACAATCCAGATCTCATGTCCCAATATGGCACAAACATTATGCACCCTTTCCTGTTTAAAAATAGTCATCTCTTCTCAGATCAGATGAGAGAGAGGAGCAGTCATTTGACTTGACTTAGTCATTAGTCTAAAGACTAATATGGGCTTTCCGAAATGAACTAACCCATCAGCTTTGCAAATTGGGTAACTGTTTCAAAATAAGTTCTATATGATGTTATGTTTTGTGATCTTGTATGAAAGCATTCATTTTGTTATGTAAACCAGGTCTCAGCCTCTGGGTGTTGTCTCTTGCTGGGGTCCACAATGTAATACATGCAAGAGAATGGTTTTATTGGAGGATTTGGCCCTCTTCCAATAAAATCTAACTTTCTACCTTGACTTGGAGAAATTTGGCTTTTTGACTTTATTTACCTAAATTGTCTTTATGGAGCCTGAGTGTTTCTATTTAAAAACAATTTAAAATTTCCTGATTGGTAATCAGTCTAATGATTTTTCTAAATTTTTTGGTGTAGTTTTAGGGTAAGAATTTTAATTCTTTCTCCTACTCTAACATATGGCTCTGGTATTGCCTTATTTGTTTCTCATCACTACCCTGTGTGACAAATACCAGAAATATTCCTATCCTTATTTTGATAGATGAGGAAATGAGGCACCAAACTTATGCATAAAACAAACATTGCCTCATGTGCCCTAAATACATAATACTTTCTTTTTAATATTCCCTTTCAATGGGTCTAGAGTCTAGAAGACCCAAGTTCAAGTTCAGCTGTAGATACTTATAAGCTACCTGGTACTAGGCTTAACCAGAAGTTAAATCACTTACCTTGTTTACCTCATTTTCTTCAACTATAAAATCTAAAATAATAATAGCATCTACTTCATAGTATTGTGATGAAATATGGGAAAATGATGAAATAATGATGAGGAATAATCATAAATATAAGATGCTATTTATAAAATTCTTAGTACAGCACCTGATATTTAGTAGAAGCTCTATAAATGCTTTCTTCCTCCCTCTACTTTCTCATTAAATGATTTAGATTTCATCACATGTTTCATTTGGCCACCATCAGTGTAGAAATCAAAATTAGTGGCTTATAACTCCACAAACAACATGCACTTTGTTGGTACACAGGTTTCATGCTGTGGTTCTTGAAGCAAACATTAATTTATCAAACATTCCATTTTATGAAAAACATCCCTTTTCAGGGTTTGTTATATACTTACTAAGGAAAGACATCTGACTAAAATCTATCTATATCTGCATTTCCTGTTGATGTTAAGGAAGCTTCTGTACCAAACCCAGATTTAACTGTAACAGCTGTGTTATACCAATCCCAAACTGAATAGAAAGAGGGCAAATATATAGAACATCTGTTCTGTGATGAAAATAGGAAAATTGCTATAATCTCTATGGCATTCAGAAGTGATTTGCCAGGTTACAACATAGAAAAAAGAAAGGAAAACAAGTTAGAAGAGATTGGTGATCACCAAAGGAAAACCCTTCATATTTCTGTGAACAGCCAAATGTTTATGCTCCTGGTGGGTATAGGTTTAATGAAAATTAACAATAACAACAGCAACAAAAATACAATGAAAGATAAATTACTTTGTTCCCTCTTTTATTCTGGATGTCAGATCTTTGTATCTTAATAGTGAAGAACTCTGTCAAATAGAATATAACATAATTGATTATTTTATTTGTACCAGTATAGATAATAGTCATAAAATAATTTTTGATTTTGTTCTCCAGAGTACTCTTTCCCTATGATGCAGATTACAACCTCTCTACTGGATAGCTTTCATAAATTCCCATAACCTCAAAATTCTTTACTTCATGTCAACTCCATGGTGATGGGTCTTGAATTTTTTTGGATGGTCTTCATATTATAGCACTTTGGTTCATCTCTAGATTGAGACTTTTGTTCATCAAGATTTGCTAAAGTTTGTTCTCCACTAATAAAACCTTCTAATCCCTGAGTCATTGCCATACACTGAGGGGGTCATTGAAGCAGGGCTGAGGAAGAAAAAAATCAAATACTAATAACACCATCAATAATAGCAAGCATAGCTAGCATTTAAAAGTCTTCTAAGGCTTACAAAAAACTTTACAGAGGACAGCTGGGTAGCTCAGTGTATTGAGAGCCAGGTCTAGAGATGGGAGGTCCTGGGTTCAAATCTGGCCTCAGACACTTCCAGATATGTGACCCTGGGCAAGTCACTTGACCCCCATTGCCTAGCCCTTACCACTCTTCTGCCTTGCAACCAATACACAGTATTAATTCTGAGATGGAAGGTAAGGGTTTAAAAAAAAAAACAACTTTACAAATATCTCATTTGACCTACTCAGAATTCCTAGGAATTACCTATTTTTATTACTTCCATTTTATAGATGAGAATGCTAAGGCAAAGTGAAGTTAAGTTCTTTGCTGAGTCCATCGAGTAAATATCTGAGGTAGCATTTGAACTCATTTTTCTAACCATTTTCAGTGTTCAATCTACTATGCACCTAGTTAATATAGTAAATAAATCATTTGTATGTTAATTAATAATATACGCTACACAAATAATATCTAAATATTATTAAAATAAAAGACATTGCTTAGTTTTGCTGTTATTTAAAATTAATAGTGAAAAAGAAAGAAAATTGTTTAATAAATTAACAGTAAGCCAGATGAAAGATTTCCCTAATTTCTCGCAGGGCAATATTTGAGACGGCATGAAACCTGTGGAATAGCAGTAGAATCTATGTAGTACATTCTCCTAATCCTCTCTCTACAGGCTTCAAAGAACTGAAAAAGCAGTTATAGAAGCATCAGCCTGGTTGTTCAGGTTCCTCTCTTCCAGGAATTTTGTATTATAGAGACACTTGGGCCCCATTGGTTCAATTAAACATATATGAATATTTATGTACAGAGATATAAACACATAGTACTAGTCTCTCGGTAACCGAGGATGACGATTGTCTTTGTGTGCTTTCATCTATGATAGATGAGTGTGCACAAAAACAATTGTGCATAAAGGAGATTTAAGTGGAAAAGTCGATGCACAGAGACAGTCCCATTCTCTCGGTGTTGGAAGCCTGGGTCTATTGGCAGGAAAAGTCGTTACACCTGGAGACTTCCTCAGCTGCATTGGATGGCCATATTGTCTTTTGTGCTCCAACATGCCCTAAGCACTCCACGGTGCTTTGCTGCACCTCCCTCTCAGCCATTGAACCTTCTTATTGGTTTCTTCCATCTGTTCGGCCGAAGCAGTCTTCACATGCTGGGTGCTGGGTGAGCAAAGCCCTGGTTCACCAGGGGTCGACGACCTGATGGCTACCCTCACAAGGTTTGGCCGGCCTGTCGAAGCCATTTTTTTTAAATTTTATGATATTTTATTTGATCATTTCCAAGCATTATTCATTAAAGACAAAGATCATTTTCTTTTCCTCCCCCCCCAACCCCCATAGCCGATGGGTGATTCCACTGGGTATCACATGTGTTCTTGATTCGAACCCATTGCCATGTTGTTAGTATTTGCAATAGAGTGTTCGTTTAGAGTCTCTCCTCTGTCATGTCCCCTCAACTGCTGTAGTCAGGCAATTGCTTTTGCTCGGTGTTTCTACTCCCACAGTTTGTCCTCTGCTCATGGATAGTGTTTTTTCTCCTGGATCCCTGCAGATTGTTCAGGGACATTACACCGCCACTAATGGAGAAGTCCATTAAGTTTGATTATACCAAAGTGATTAGTCTCTGTGTACAGTGTTCTCCTGGTTCTGCTCCTCTTGCTCTGCATCACTTCCTAGAGGTCGTTCCAGTCTCCATGAAATTCCTTCACTTTATTATTCCTTTTTGCCCAATAGTATTCCATCAATAACATATACCACAATTTGTTCAGCCATTCCCCAATTGATTGGGATCCCCTCGTTTTCCTATTTCCTATTTTTGGCCACATGATTGCCACTCCTACCTTCTTTCTGTCAGTTGAGGCCTAGAAGGTCTTACTCCATCCTTTAATTCTGACCTTGTGGGTGTCTGCCCACCTCATGTGTGTTTCTTGAAGACAACATATGGTAGGGTTTTGAATTCTAATCCATTCTGCTATTCGTCTACATTTTATGGGTGAGTTCATCTCATTCACGTTCAAAGTTATGACTGTCACTTGTGGACTCCCTGGCATTTTGATATCCTTCCCTAATTCTAACCTTTCTTCTTCAGCTATACCTTTTAGTCCAGTGATTTACTTTAAATCAGTCCCCCTTGTCCCCTCCCTTGATATGTTTCCCTTTCTAGTCCCTCCCTTTTGGTTCCTTCCCCCTCCCCTCTTCTTCCCTCCCTTTTTTGTGTTCCCTACCCCGTACCCCCTGGTTTTCCCTTCTCCCTTCCCTTGTTGGGTAAGATAGAATTCAAGATCCCAATGTATCTGGATGTTCTTCCCTCTCAGAGTATTTCCCTGAGAGTAAGGTTTAAGTAAAAACTCTCTTCCTCTCCTTCTTATAGGAGTCTTCTTCCCCTCTCCTTCCCGTGTGAATCTTTGTGTGAAAAAGATTATTCTATTTGGTCTTTCTTTTCTCCCTATTTACACATTACATTTTCCCCACATGTTAATATACATAGATTGATATAAATGTCGTCCTTATAGAAGAGAGTTTGAGTTAAAGAAAAAGATAATATTTTTCTCCTTTTCCCTTTCCTTCATATTTACCTTTTCAGGTATTCCATGCTCTTTGTTTTTTGACATCGAACTTTCCACAGAGCTCTGGTCTTTTCTTTGCAAAAACTTGGAAATCTTCTATTTTGTTGAATGCCCATACTTTCCCTTGGAAGTATATAGTCAGTTTTGCTGGATAGCTGATTCTTGGTTGAAGTTCCAGCTCTCTTGCCTTTCTGAAAATCATATTCCATGCCTTATGCTCATTCAGAGTGGAATTTACAAGGTCTTGTGTGACCCTGATTGGCATTCCTTTATACCTAAATTGTCTTTTTCTGGCTTCTTGTAAGATTTTTTCTTTTGCTTGAAAGCTTTGGAATTTGGCAATTACATTCCTGGGTGTTGTCTTTTGGGAATTTAGTGTAGAGGGTGTTCTGTGAACTCTTTCAGTGTCTGTATTGCCCTCTTGTTCTAGGATCTCTGGGCAATTTTCTTTGATTATATCTTGTATTACGATGTTGAGTTTGCTGTTTATTTCTGGCTTTTCTGGTAGTCCAATTATTCTTAAATTGTCTCTTCTCCCTCTATTTTCCAAGTCTATGACCTTGTCAGTGAGATATTTTATGTTCTCTTCTAATTTCTTGGTCTTTTGGCTTTGCTTTATTAATTCTTTCTCGTTGTCTTTGAGTTGCCTAATTCTGACCTTTAAAGGCTGGTTTTCCTTTTCACTTTGGTCAGACTGGTTTTGTAGATGCTTTAATTTCTTTTGCATTATTTCCCACTTTTCCTCCCAGAAGGCTTCCATCTTTTTGATCCTTTCTGATTCAAATTCTTCATGGGTTTGAGGAGAGTTTCCATTTCCTTTGGAAGGTTTCAGAGCATTTGCTTGTGTTTCCTCTTCTATCTCCTCTGTATTTTGTATTTTTGCTCCATAAAATGTGTTCAAAGTTGCCCCCTTCTTCTTTTTTTTCTTGGAGTTTTGAGGCTTTTCTGTGGAGTTTTCCATCTCTATCCCGGAGATCCCAGGGCTCCTGTTAGTATTAACTTTTGCTGGGTTGAACTGAGTATGCCCTGAGACTCGGATGGAAGGATCCAGCCAGGGGTTTACAGGCTCCCCCCATCTCTCTCTGTTTTCCTGCTGTCTGTGTTGGGTGCCCCCTGGACTGAGTCAGGTTGTTTTCAGGAGGAGGCCTTCAGAATAGTTGGCCCTGAGGCTCTGATGTTCCCTCTGTTGCCTTGGACTCAGCGCTCTGGTTTGGTGGGGATGGGTCCTGGGACCTTCCTTCTGCCTATCCCTTAGATCCAAGTGATCTCAGGGTCAGGGCTTTTGGGGGGGGGGGTGTACCTTTTGATCCAAGTCCAGGAGGAGGATTTCCGGGGTCTATGCTGTTGTTCGTTTTGAATTTCGGTGCCCTAGGAGCATATAGCTTGATATCGGTAAGGAAGGGTTTCCGGAGATCCGAACTCCAGCTTTCTCTAAGCTGCCATCTTGACCGGAAGTCCGTCAAAGCCATTTATATATATAAACACATATATACATACATCTATACAGATGGGCACATATGAACACACATATATCTATATGTACACATACAACTATTTTATTTCTATGGCTATATATCCATATAATTTACACACATGCACATACCCATATATATACACACAGTGCACAAACAATACATTTATGCATATATATACACATGTGCCTATGTGCAATACATACAAAGGTGAATATACACATCTATATATTTATACACAAAATATGCATACTTATATAAATATACATATGGCACATAAATATAAATACTTGTATGTATATGCAATATATACACTTATATAAAACACACAAGGATTTATATATACATTTTCATATATGTGCATGCATATACATATACACATACATTTAAAGAAATATCATACACCGATATGCCTTCTGTGCATAAATGTGAACATATATGTAAATAAGTACACATTCCTATACATGTATTTGTAATGCACATATTCATATATACATATACAAACATAAAACACAAGATATACACACAATATATACAAAACTCAACCAACATACAAATGTAGATGCATATACATATGTATGTACTACAATACATGTCAGTATGATATATTTTCAATATACGTATATATGTGTATAGACATAGATATTAATATATAAATATCTTTCAAAGTCCCCTTCTCCTGTAGGTAAATTTATAGGCAACTTGGAGCTATTTGAAGGAAATTACAGTGGGTATTAATTCTGGTGAGATACTAAAGGTACAGAATTAATGTGGAAGAAGAATAAAACAACTATTTCATTCGTCTAAATATTGGTCCAGGTAGGGAACTGGGGATTAATGGTATGGTTTGGATGGTAAGGTAAAGGACAAGAAGAAGCCAAGGACAGGAAAATAAGATAGTGTATGAAGCAGAAGTTCTGATATTAGGAATGAAGGGATGTAAACAACAATTCTGAACATCGAGTGGGAAAATCTTTCATGCCAATAAGGCAGAAAAATGAAGACAAAAATCACTTCAGACCTTTAATGATAAACTGGATATTCTATATGTTTAATTTTTTTTCAAAGAGTAAGATAAGTTATTTTTTCAAGATGTTTTTACTCCCTCAGGGAAAGAACATATTCACTGGAAAATGATAACAGAAAGCCATAACCCTTTAATATGGTTTGTCACTCAGAATATTCACAGATATATTTAACTATGTACCAGAATGAAAGAATGTATTAGAAGTGAGGATGACTCTTACCTGTATCCTGAAGCCCCTAAGTGAAGAAATTAATATATTTGAAAGATGTCAGGAATATTTAAATGGATACTGAGCCCTACATGATTTATTGGAGGGTGATTGAAAAGCAAAGCTAACAGACTTGAAATAATAGCAAATGATATAAAAAAATCCCCAACAATTCTTTGGAAAAGGACCATCTCTTACATTGACCCTTGAAGTACAAATGTGACAAAAACAAGTGAAATTCTATTTGCTACTTTGACATTTTGAAATATCTTTAAAGTAAATCTGAGACAGTGTAGACCTTTGGTAACACATACGATGCTCCTGCTTAAAAATAGCTTTCCTCACTGTTGGATGCCAAAAGACTGAGGTCCATTCAGCCAAAAAATTACAAAATTATAGTCCTGTTGGATCATTTATGTTATTTAGTAATCCAGTATGCCAGCACCAGGCTCAAATGCTATACTGACTTTAATGTATATTTAAAAGATGACACTATTTTAGATTTAATTCAGAATTTCCAAAATAATGTCTCCTCTAGAAAAAAACTCATGATTGCAGTGAATGGGTAAAAGTGTTCACCTTTACATGTCAGAGAATATATTATTGAGTGAACCTATGTATTTATCCAGTTTTCTTGTGAGAGAGCAATCTATTTAGTCAGAAGAGATAAATGATAGCTTCAAAAATAGAAAAAAATAAAAATATGAGAAAGTCTGGAGTAGAGCTGTTTTTCTAAATTTAGCAAAAGGCACAGTGAAAACTATGTTATTATTCCAAGGTACATAAATTCTTTTGTTTAGTAGATTTTATTCTCATGCATTTGATGTTTAAATATATACACTGTATGTTCACATGTATATAAATGTATATATACACACAATATACAAATACACATGTATGTCTTGATGTGTAATGTTAAAGTTATGCATGATAGTAAAGTAGATAAGGGATTAGATTTAGAATCATGAAAACATGATTTCAAGTTCTATCATAATGACTATGTGAACATGAGCTAGTCAGTCTCTTGATTCTCCTAAAAATTTTCAAATTTTCAGGCTACAGATAAGTCACCCATTGGACCCAGAGAGGTAATTTATTAATTGTTAATTTTCATATACATATGTTATATAAATGAAAAATAAAACAAATAACACCTATTTAATTAACTAATTAAATTATTAGAATATCTGTATTTTACCTATTATTACCTTATTGCCATGAACTATCACTGTAATAAATTTATTCACATTTATACCACATGAATATAAGTTGATGATACTGGAAAAGTTATAATGGAAAAGAGATATAGAATGGACATAATATTTATCTTCAAGTATGTAACGGATTTTCACATGGGACAGGTATTTTAATTGTCCTTGATAGCAGAGAGTAGGAAAATAGGAGGAGCTCATAAATAAAAAATTATAGGCTTGATGCAGGGGAAAACAAATAAAACAAAAACAAATAAATAAACAAAAATTTACAAAATTTAGAGCTGTACATAAAAGGAATGTTGCCTTTGGGGGTACTATTTCAATCTCTTTGGAGATCTTCAGGGAAAAGCTGGATGACTACTTGTTGAATAGTAAGGAAGGCAGGAATTTTTTCCCCCTGGCTTTGACAGTCTCTTCTGAGATTGAGCTGGACAGATTGTTGAGTGATTGAGTGAAAACTCTTACTACAAATTATTCTTCATTTCTTATCTACCTCTCCACGAGGAACTCTGATAGCTACTCATTACAGACACCTTTCCATCTATTCCACTCCTAAACATCCCTCCATCTCCTCTCATTCATAAAATAATCACAATCCATGTTGCTATTATTGTTATAAATTTAGAGAGTTTAATAGTTAGCCTTGTGGCTCCATTCACAATCACTGTGATTCTCAAGAACAGAGCTTCCTTTCCTGGCTTCTATTATTCCCCTATATATGTTTTATCTTTTCATTAGAATGCAATGTGTCATTTTGGTAATTGCATCTCCAGGGGGTTAGAAAAATGCCTGGCACTTTATTGATGATTAATAAATAACTTTTATAAATATATTCATTCAGGTATGGCTTGGACTGGATGGACCCTCAAATTTTGTGATTCTATAATTTGGCTTTTTTTTCTTTTTCCTTTTAAATTCAAGTCAAGAAGCATTCATTAAATTTCTACTTTGTGCCAGGCACTGTGCTATGTGCTGGAGAAGTTTTTTAAACCTACAGTTTTTAATGGACCTTTTTTTTTTTTGCACTGTAATGCAAGGGAGGTATTAAAATAGAAAGAAAATTGAGTATAATTTACATAAATATATGTGATTATGGAGCTATCAGTGAGATTTGAGTCCATTATAGATTTTTTTCTTATTCTTAACTATTCACTGGTCTATTCTTTTGAAGAGATTTTGAATTTGAAGTAAATGCTACTTAAATAAAGAGAAGAACCCAAACTTTTAATTTTTTCTGCTATGATAAATGATATATGAGACATTTAGTAATCAAGAGTAGAGACTAAGATAACATGACCATAATTCTGTCACATAAATACAGCTCACTTTTCTATATTTTACATGACAAACCTTTCAAAGACTTTTAAAGTTCTCTGTTTTTATTCTCCCTCTTAAAGATGGATAAAAAAGTTTTGCAAAGAATAACCATTTGATTATTTTTCAAAGTATTTGACTTTTGAATGACATTATAAAGCTTATGATGAATAATTTCTTCATATTTTAAGTCATAAATCAGATAACTGTATGAACCATAGCATTGGAGAGGAGGGTATTTATAATTCCTTTAACTTTTGTGAAATATGAAGCATAAATTATTTTTAATCACCAGACCTTTCCTTTGATGCTGCAAATTGTTGCAGTTTTATAAACAATCCTGACTTTCCTAAGTTCAAAAATGTATAAATATAAGAGATAGAAGAGGCATGCCTGGGCAATAGTTTGTAAAAGTTCTTGAGCCCATAGGCTGCTTCAAAAAGTACAGATAAAAGGAATAGAAGGCAGTAGTACTATTATAATTTTTCCTTGTTAGATCATATCTGAGGCATTCTGTTTAGTTCTGGGTAACACAATTTAGGAAGACCATGGGTAAACTAAAGTGTCCAGAAGAGGGGAAACAGAAGGGTGAAGAATTTCAAGAACTAGTTGTAAGAAGATCGGCTGGAGGACCTGAAGACATTTAGCCAGAAAAAGAGAAAATAATATCAATCCCTAAGTATTTGAAGAGTTAGCTTATGAAAGAGGGGATAAATTTGCTTTGCTTGGCCTAAGAGAGTAAAAGTAGGATTAATGGGTGGAAGTTGCAGGGAAGAAAATATAAGGTTGATGTTAAACAAAATCTGGACTTACATATATACAAATCACCCCCTAAAAATATCTCTTTATGTAGAGGAGGCTGAAAAATCTAACAGGAGACTTTTGAAGACATGACGTGTAAGTACCTTGAAGAAACATTGGAACATACATAGACATTCTATTACTTGGTCTGACTGACCTACCACATGATCAATAGGAAGCTCTTTAATTGATTGTGGAGACATTACAAAAGATTAACAACCAGAGCTCTGACCATTTGCTCTTATCTGCTCATTTATTGGTTTGACTACTCTGTTTACAATTTTCTGGGAAAGAAAATTTTGTAAGGGGAGAGTCTTTGATCTTTTCCCCTGTGGGCATGTGGTCTTTTAAGATAGACATTTTTGCTTCTGTATTTGTTCTATTCTATTTTGAGTGAAGGGTTTGGAAACTCAAAGTATGCTTCATATGTTCAGTGCAACAATCCTCCAGTACCTTCATATCTAAGGATCTCAGTATATTAACAGCCATTAAGCATTAATACTATGAAGAGTAAGAAGTGACTTTCAGAAGTGACTTTTGTGATTAAACTCAGAACGTGTCTGAGATAAGAACTCACTCATCAGAAATATTAGATTTTGGTTCAAATTTAGTGGGATGCAGGCTGTAAAGAAACAGATAAATCTGAATGCACTTTCCCTAGAAACCAAGATGGTATAGGGGAGAGTATTCCCCCAAAGTAGTAGAAGGAAATGTTTGAACTTTTGTTATTGGTATATCTTTTTTAAAGCAAATATTCCTTTTTAAAAGCTAATTAGAATAAATATCTCATATAAAAGAGGTATGAATGAAAGAAATGATACAATGAGGGGAAGGAAGGGATGGAGGGACAGGTAATGCTAGTACTCTATTCTTATCAGATCTAGTATAAAAGGGATTAATACATAAAAATAGGTGTACAATTTTTCTTAGGAGATAAGAAGATGAGGTATAAAGTTTAAGAGAGAGAATCTTAGAAGGGCATATAGATTAGGAACAAAGGGAACAAAGGGATAAGACAAAGGAAGGAATTATAGAGGACATTTATATTAACACATAAGAGGGCAAAAGAGGGATAATGGAGGGAGTCATAGAAGCATAAAGGAAGAAGAAAAGCAAAGAAATATTAAAAGGGTCAGAGAGGTAAAAAAAAGGTGGAAGTAAAGAGGGGATTGGTACTAGGGAGATAGTAGTTAAAGTAAAATTAGATTTCTGAGGATTAATAAGTTAAAAAGAGAGAGAAAGAAAGAAAAACTGAAGGAAAATGGCATGGAGGAAAATACAGAACTAAGAACTATAATTCAGGTGTGAATACAATGAATTCACCCATAAAATGGAAATAGCATAATGAACTGAAAACCCAAACCCAATAATATCTTGTTTACAAGAAACACATTTAAAGATGAGAACCACACATAGAGTAAAAATAGAGGGATTGGGTAGAATATATTATGCTTCAGCTGCCAAAAAACAAACAAACAAATAAATAAAAAAGGAGTTAGTTATAATGATCTCAGATAAGGTTAAAGATGAAATAGACCTAATTAAGAGAAACAAATATGAACATTAAAGTACATTGAAAGGTGCCATTGATAATGAAACATTATTAATATTGATTATATAAACTCCAAATTTTATATTGTCCCCATTTTTTTTAAACCCCTACCTTCTGTCTTGGAGTCAATACTGTGATTTGGCTCCAAGGCAGAGTGGTAAGGGCTAGGCAATGGGGGTCAAGTGACTTGCCCAGGGTCACACAGCTGGGATTGTCCCCATTTTTAAAAAGAAAAGTTAAAGGAGTTACAGGGGAAAAGAGATAACAGAACTATAATAGCAAAGGATTTAGGCCTTCCCTTCTCAGAAATAGATAAATCTAACCAAAAATAAATAAGAAAAAAGCAATAGATAAATAAAATGTTAGATAAGCAAGATATTATAAAAAGGAATTCTTTAATTTAACAGGGGACCTAGAGGTCCTCTTACCATAGATATGTATAAGGATTGACTAGGCCAAAGTGAAAGGTAGTAGAACCTGGGCATCCCCTTGCTAAGCCAGCATCATTTGCAGGTTGTTAGTGGCTGACAGTTAGGAGAGTTAGTTGCTGAGAGTTTGTCGGTCAGTTGCTGACAGTTAAAGCTGCCAGTTTCCGGGAAGGTGGCTGTTGCATGTGAGTTGATCATTTGGGGTTGGTTGCTGGTATTGTGGGCTGGTGTTTAGTTGCTGGCATATGAAGGCAGGCCTGAGATTACTGAAGGGGATTTTGACTTAAGCCTTTAGAGGTCTTTTTGTCTATGGACCTTGAGAGAGCAGGAGTCTATCTCTGGGGCAAGGAACTGGGAATAAAATACTGACAGTTGAAAAATAAATCTTATTCAAGGAGGTTGTGAGTGGTGGTTGTTTATTTATTAGTGTAGATATGTAGTTAGTGAATCAATTTACGTAGAGTAGGTTAGATTAGGTCTGGTTTGGCCAGGCAGAAGAACCTGTTCTTGAAGACTTTTAGAGTAGGGTTTTTAGAAATTTTAGGTAGTATTAAGAATTTTAGGTACATTTTATGTATACACACACACACACACACACACACCTACACACACACACACATATATATATATATATATTTATATATATATATAGTTAATTGTTAAAAGGTGTTAGAAGTTTTCTTTTCTCTGACTTAAAGAGATAATATTAATTTACAACTCTACTACTTTCCCATTAAAACTTAAATTATTAAAAGCTGCCCTCTTATTGTGTCAAAATCCATATTTTAACCCTTACAATGTGATAGTTATCCAAAGGTACTAAGGAATATTTCTTTTTCTCAGTAGCACATGGTACTTTTATAAAAATTGACACAAACATTTTATAATTAACTGCATCCTTTTTAGATCATAATGCAATAAAAGTTACATTTAATAAGATACCTTGGAATCAGAGAATAAAAATTAATCAGACATTAAGCAACTTAATGAATTTATGGGTTAAAGAACAAATCATGGAAAAATAAATCATTTTAGTAAAGAAAATTATAATGATGAGACAACATACCAATAGTTCTGAAACATAGCAAAGGCAGTAATTGGAAGCAAATTTTTATCTCTGAATTCTAACATCAATAAAATGGATAAAGAAAAGATCAATGAATTGTGTATATTAAAAAAAAATTTGGAGAAGGAAAAATTGAAAATCCCCAATTAAATACTAAATTGGAAATCTTAAAATTAAAAACAGAGATAAACAAAATAAAAAATAATAAAATCACTCAATTAACAAGTAAAATTAAGAGTTGCTTTTATGAAAAAAATAGACAAACTTTTGGGTAACATATTTTTTAAACCCTTACCTTCCATCTTGGAATCAATACTTTGTATTGGTTCGAAGACAGAAGAGTAGTAAGGACTAGGTAATGGGGATCAAGTATGAATCTTGAAATTTCTCAGACTTGTGAATGTTAAAAATTTCCCCATTGGGGAAATTTTTATTGAAACAATTCCCTACTGGGAACATTCCCCATTTGGACAGTGAGAACTCTACTTAGATCAAAAATGGGAAGACCTCTACTCCACCTGTACTTAGGACTGCTTTAGGGGAGAAAACTCCTTGCTGAACAATGAGAAATGCTTACACCCATACTTAAGCCATGCCTATTTTTAGAATTAATACATTAGGGTGCTAAGTACCTATAAAGGTCAGGCAACCTGTGAATTTAAAAGGAGCAAAGAGGTGAAAACTTATTCAGAAGTTTTTTCTGGTTCAAACTTACTAAAAAGATTAGTCGACTCAGCTGTGTTTTTTCTGGTTCAAACTTACTAAAGGGATTAGTCGACTCAGCTGTGAATTCAGAATGGGTTGTCCTTTGGAAAACGTCTACTGTGATTGGTAGATGGAAGAACTTAGGGGAGGTGACATAGGAGAAAACCCCCTATAATAGAAAAAGGAATCTCTTGAGAAGGAAAAGCTCTTGAGAGACAGGTTCTAAGGAGGGTCTCTTGAGAAGAATCTCTTGAAGGACAATCTCTAAGGAGGTCTCTCAAGGGAGGTTGACTCTGGCTGGAACTCCCTCTGGGGAGACTCTGTCCCCCAGAATCCTTGCTTGAACAGATCTTATGGTGAGTGATAACTGACTGACAGATCTTTTCTCTTAAGGGCTTAGGCCTGGGTTGGCCAGGACTGCCCTGGGCTGGCCTATCCTTTTCTCATTATTTCCCCTTGTCTCTCTTTCTCTCCTTTTCTTTAATTCCTCATTGTATTATTAATTAAAATCTCTATAAAACCCAGTTGACTTGGGTATATTCATAATTGGGAATATTTCCCTGGTGACCACCTTATATTTGATTTAAAACAAGACACTGTGGTGAAAACATATTTTCTGAGGTCACAATTTACTCACCCACTCTTATATCTACTACAATTTATATCTTCCACTATTTTACTCACTACAGTTTACAACCTTCAAACATTTTAACTCTTACACAAGTGACTTTACCAGGGTCATATAGCTAGGAAGTAGCTGAGGCCAGATTTGAACTTAGGACCTCCCATTTCTAGGCCTGGCTCTCAATCCACTGAGCCACTCAGCTGCCCCTAGGTAACATATTTTTTTAAAAAGACAAGTAAACCAAATCAGTAGCATCACAAATAAAATGGTGATTTTTAGCACTAATGAAGATGAAATCAAAGCAATTGTTAGTATTTATTTTGTCCAATTATATGACACAAAAATTAATAACTTAGCTGAAATCAATGAATACTTACAGAAATATAAATTGCCTAGCCTATCAGAGAAGGAAATAAAATATTTAAATAAGCCTACTTTTTTCTATATTATTATTTTTTCTTTTAATAACAAATTTATTGTAAGTTTTTTGAAGATATATGATCCAAATTATCTCCTTCCTTTCATCCCTTCCTCCTCCTGGACTTGGTGAACAATTAAAACTAGGCTATACATATTTTATCATGTAAAACATTTCCATATTTTCATTTTTATAAGTGAATAATCTTATAAAACCCAAACTCCAAAGCATATATCCAAATTAACAAGTAGTGAATCACATGTTTTTATCTCTATTCCTACTCCAACAGTTCTTTCTCTGGAGGTGGATAGCATTCTTTTTCATAAATCTTCAGAATTATCCTGGATCATCATCTTGCTATAGCAAAGTCTATCACATTTTATTGTTCCACAATATTGCTGTTATTGTATACAATGTTTTCCTGGTTCTGCTTATTCATGCTGCATTAGATTATGCATTAGATGCATTAGATCTTTCCAGTTCTTTCTGAAATAATCTTGTTCATCATTCCTAATAGCATAATAAGTATTCCATCACTATTCTATTCCACAACTTTTTCAGCCATCCCCCAATTGAGGAACATTCCCTCAATTTCCAATTCTTTACCATCATAAGAACAGTTATAAACATTTTAAAAAAAAAGGTCCTTTCCCATTTAAAAAAAATCTCTTTGGGATACAGACCTAGTAGTGGTTTTCCTGGAATACAGGATATGCATTCTTTTAGAACCCTTTGGTCATAATTCCAAATTGCCCTCCAGAATGGTTGGATCAGTTCACAATTCCACCAGCAATGAATATGTCCCTACTTGGTTACATTCCCTACAACAGTTACCATTTTCCTTTACTATCATACTAGCCAATATGATAGGTATAAGGTAGTATCTCAAAGTTTCTCTAAATAAGAGTGATCTAGAACATTTTTTCATATGACTATTGATTGTTTTGATTTCATCTAAAAACTACATATTTGTATCCTTTTACTATTTTTCAATTGGGGAATGATGTGGATTCTTATAAATTTGACTTTGTTCTTTATGTAGTTGAGAAATGAGATTTTTATGAAAGAAATTTCTTATATATTTTCCCCCAGTTTGCTGAATAAACCAATTTTTGAAAAATAAATTGAATAGGCTATAAAAGAACTTCATAAAAAAGCATCAGTGGTAGATGGATTTAAAAGCAAATTTTATCAAACATTTAAAGATGACATAATTCCAATATTAAATAAATGATTTAGAACTATTGATAACTATTGATGTAATACTACACTCCTTGTATGAGAAATGTTTTGCTGATAGCTAAACCACTGAGAGAAAAAAGAAAGAAAATTATAGACTAATTTTTTAATGAATAAAAATGATAAAAATCTAAATAAAACATTATCCAAGAGATTACAACAATGTATCTCAAAGATTATACATTATGACCAAATAGAATTTATACTAGTTATGCAGAGATGATTTAATATAAGGAAAACCATTAGTATTATTGATTACATTAACAAAAATTAAAAAAAAACTGATATGATTATATCATTACATACAGAAAAAGAATTATGACAAAATATAACACTCGTTCCTATTAAAAAATAACCCTTGGAAGCATAAGTATAAATAGATTTTTCCTTAGTTTAATAAGAAGTAAATATTTAAAACCATTGGTAAACATTATCTCTAATGGGGATGTTAGAAGCCTTCCCTAAAAATCAGGAATAAAACAAAGATTCCCATGATCACCAACATTAAATATCATACTAGAAATATTAGAAATAGCAATAAAAGAAGAAAAAGAAATGGAAGGAATCAGAATGGGCAAAATTTTAATTAAACTATCTCTTTTTGTAGATGATAATGATTATATATATATGTAAATATATATATATATATATATACACACTTGTGTATGCATGTAACATTCAGGAGATTAAAATTAATTGAAATTAACTATAATTTTAGCAAATTTGGCAAGATATAAAATAAACCAACACAAGTCATCAACATTTCTATATATCATTAGCAATATCCTCCAAGAAGAAATAGTAAGAGAAAATCCACTTAAATTAATGATATGTAGAATAAAATACCTAGGAGTATAGCTTCCAAAAAAAAATTCAGAAATTACACAAACAATAATTATAGGGACAGAGCCAAGATGGTGGTCTAGTAGCAGGAACCTTCCGAATCTCCTTCCAACTCATCATTACAAAGCTTTTCAAAAGGACAGAAATTTAAATCAGATGAGTAAATGAGCTTTCCCACTGGACACAGCCATAAAAGGTAGGCAGCGAGTAAGGATTCCCACTCTATTAAGGGGCATAACTGCACTAATCAAAGTGAAAGCTGATCACCCATCCCACATACCACCTACTGCACAGAGTTAGAACAAGGGCCAGGGAAGCATCTAAATTCTTGAGGGCTGGCTGAAAGTACCACCGAGTTACTCCTGAGGGCTATGCCAGGCCTTGGCAGTGAGACTCAAGGTTGAAGAGTTTGGAGGTTGCGCAACAAAGCAAGGAGCTTTGGCACTGGAATAGTGGGCCACAGCCAAGGCAACAGGGACTGGGAAGATAGCCTCTAAACACGGAGTGCAGCTAAAAATTTAAGTGGGAGCAACTGAGGAAGATAGCCTCAGGGCAAAATACTTTAAAGTGCACATTAACACACATACACAAAAACATCACAGAGATACCTGCCCTTACTCAGGCTTCTGACAGGGAAGGGAAGAAACTACCAAGGTAAAGCCCTGTGAGACAGAAGCTAAGAAAGCAATAATTACCAACATGTAGGAATCACAATCCTCTAGCAGCAAAATAAATAAATAAATAAATAAATGAATGAATGAATAAATAAATAAATAAATAAACAACAGCAAAAACAAAGCTCTTGACCCTGGAAAATTCCTGTGGAGAAAAAACAGCCAAAAACAGAAGCAACAACAGAAAGTGAGTAACAAGCAAACATTAAGATGCTTTAAAAAATGGAAATTTGTGCCAACTTCTAGATACACTCAATAAGGAGTTCAAGAACCAAATAAGAAAAATAGAAGAAAAAAGGGGAGAAAAGTGTGGAAAAGAATTGAAAGTAATACAAAAAGAAAACAGTTTAAAAAATAAAATTGCCCATATGGAACAATCAAATTAAGTAATAAGCAAATTGGAGACCAGAATTGACCTGTTGGAGTGATGAAAAGCAGGATAGACCAAACAAAAAAATGAAAATCAAAAGATCATAGCTGAAAATCAGTCTTTAAAGAACAGAATTGGGAAAGCTAATGATCTCACAAGAAAACAGGATTCAATAAATTACAATCAAAAGAATATAAAAATAGTTAGAAATATGAAATATTTCATTGAAAAGACAATAAACCTGGAAAACAGACCCAAGAGAGACAATTTGAGAATTACTGGACTACCTGAAAGCACGGAACAACAAAAACAGCCTTGATATCATTCTATGAGAAATTACCTTCCTCTATCAGATGTAGATAAATGAAACCAAAAAAATAAATAAGTGATATGAATTAAATCTTAGAAAAATTAGAGTTAAGATATATGGAGAAAAATAAATAGTGATAAAAAGCAATGCATATTTTTTTCAGCAACACATGGTACATTTGCAAAGACCAACCATGTACTTGGGCATCAAAACAACGCAAAAAATGCAAAGAAGCAGAAATAATAAATGCAACTTTTTCAGATTATGTGACTAAAATTATAATTAAAAATGGTACAGGAAGAGGCAAATTAAAAATTAATTTGAAATGAGATAATCTTATTCTCCAAAACTAGTGGGCTCAATAAAAAATCATGAAAACAATTACTGAATTTATTGAAGAAAATGACAATGAGGAAACAACATAACAAAATTTATGGGATATAGTGTTAGGGGTAAATTTTGTGGTTAGATTGAATATATATTTTTATTTGTTCACAAGGGATTTAAATTCTAAATCCCAATGAAATACTCAAGTCAAAATGGAATTTTATGGTGGTTTATTTACAATAGAAGGAAGAAATTAAGAATGAGAAAGAGAGAGAGGGAAAAGGGAAGGATAGGTACCCCAGCCTAGTATGAACCCAGCAGGAGTTCAGAAGCTTCATCCAAGAGGTCTCTCCAGAGGCTAGTGACTCCAGAAAGCCAAAGGAAAGGGATTCCCAAGATATGGACCTTTCCAGAGGCTGGTACCTCCAGAAAAGCAAAGGAAAGGGGAGATCCTTATCACTCACCACATGATCCTCTAAGAGAAGCAGTTTGAGGCTTCATGTTCAAGCTCCTCCACAGTCAAATTCCACTGCCAAGTCCCTCTTACAAGAAGAGATGCAAAATATAAAGGCAGTTTTTTACATCACTTCCTGTGTCTCACATGTACCAATGGTGGTTTAAACTTGACTTTTGGAAAGCCCAGGGGGTCATTCAGTTGTTTCTGATTTGTCACTTGCTAGCACATGTGGGTCATATACCTTACTCCCCCACACTTAATCCTTAAGTGGGCGGTGTATACATTCCTGGTTGCTAAAATTCTAAAGACTAAGCAGGATGGAATAAATCTAAAATTCACAATAGCAAAAGCAGTACCAAGGGGAAAATTTATATGCCCGAGTGTCCATATTAAAAACAACAACAACAAAAAAGAGAAGATTAAAGAATTGAGAATGCAAATAAAAAAACTAGAAAAAAAAACAAATTAAAAACCCTTAGATAAACACAAAATTGGAAATTCTAAAAATCAAAAGAGAAATTTGTAAAATTGGAAGTAAAAGAACTATTGAACTAATAAATAATACTCGGACCTGGTGTTGGAAAAAAAATAAAATTAATAAAGAATTGGTTAATCTAATTAAGAAAAAGAAATAAGAGAACCAAATTAAGAGCATCATGAATGAAAAGGGTGATTTCGCCTCTAATGAAGAGGAAATTAAGGCAATTATTAAGAGCTATTTCACCCAATTTTATGGCAATAAATATGGCAATCTAGGTGAAATGGATGAATATTTACAAAATATATATTGCCTGGATTAACAGAAGAGGAAATAAGATACTTAACTAATCCATTATCAGAAAAGAAATTGAACAATCTATCAAGGAACTCACTGAGAAAAAATTACCAGGGCCAGATGAATTCACAAGTGAATTCTATCAAACATTTAAAGAGTTGTGAATTGGATCAGCCATTCTGGAGGGCAATTTAGGATTGTGCACAAAGGACTTTAAAAGAATGCATACCCTTTGATCCAGCAATATCATGACTAGGTCTGTACCGCGAAGAGATAATAAAGAAAAATATTTGTACAAAAGTATTCATAGCCACACTCCTTGTGGTGGCAAAAAATTGGAAAATAAAGGGTTATCCCTTTATTGGGGGTTGACCAAACAAATTGTGGTATATGATGATAGAATACTACTGCGTTGTAAGGAATAATGATCTGGAAGATTGCTAACTGAGAGAACCTCAAGAAACTAATGCAGAGTGAAATGAGCAGAACCATGAGAACATTGTACACAGAAAGTAAAATATTGTGGAACAATCCAATGTAATGAACTTTGCTACTACTAATAATGCAACAAGACAGGACACTACTGAAGGAATTATGGGAAGGAATGGTATCCACTTTGAGAGAAAGAACTATGGGAGTAGAAATGCAGAAGCAAAACACAAGATCGTATATCACATGTATATATGGGTATGTGATTTGGGGTTTAAATTTTAAAATATCACTCTATAGCAAAGATGAATAATATGGAAATAGACATCAAGTGATAACATTTGTACAGCCCATTGAGGTTGTTTGTTTGCTCTGGGAGTGGTAAGAGAAGAGGGAATAGAAAGAAAATGAATCATATAGTCATGGAAAACTATTTAAAATTAAAATTTAAAATTTAAAAATAAACATGAATATAAAAACCTTTATACCTAGGTCATATATACATTTTATTCTAGGTTCCTATTCCTACTAATCTTACCTAACCTCATTTTAGTAATGAAGAAACTGAGGCCAACATAGGCTAAATGACATCTTTAATATAAAAAAGTAGTTTCTGAGTTTGAATTTGAACCCAGATCCTGCAAAACTTCTTTCTATTGAACTATGATGCCATCTTTTAATTTATTTGAACTGCAGGTGCTCTTGGGATAGAATGATAAATGCAAAAATGAAAGAATCTTGGAGTTGAAATGAATTTACTCCAAATTCTACAGTAATCATAAAAGCCCTCTACAATTTCATTGCCAACTGGCCATTTATTCTTATCATTTAAACATATTTTCCCATCCTTTACTTCTCTATTTAAAAAAAAAATCAACCTACAGAACTATATAATTATACCTATTAAATGGCATCTCGTTAGATTCAGTTCATCATTCCACCTTGTCAAGCTATTTTGATTCCAAATCTATCATTCAATCTACTAAGTAATCCTCTGAGGATACAATTTGATATTTTCAGTTGGCTTCTTTCTAACCTCCCACCTGTTTCCCTAGGATCAGAGTTGGCACAACTGCAGCAGCAGAAGCACTATGTGTAATCCACTTGGGGCATGTCTTATGAATCAAATGTATTCAACTCTGATGTAATCTTATATTTAGTGTCCAGTGTTTCCTATTCCATTTATTTCTTTAGATGGAGACAAGCAATTAAATGAAGAGGGGGAGTAAAGTTGGGGACAAAAGTAGAGTGCATTTGAAAAATTCATCTCACCAGTGACCTCATAATTTTTCTTCATATGTAAATACCTGAATGCAAAAAGAATAGGAAAAAGAAAGTGCTTCCTAAATTCAACTGCCTTATATTTGTTATATTTATTGTCTTATTTTCTTAGGATTATTTTTGTTCTCTCTAATAGAAGGATTGAGAGGGGAACAGGGGGAATTGAAGGAGAGAGGAAAAGAGAGAGAGAGAGAGAGAGACAGACAGACAGACAGAGAGAAGATTATTCTTCCCCTCTCTTTTTCTGGGAGAGCGGTAGCCAAGTCTTGTCCCCTTGACAGAGGGAATATGTCTCCTCAGAGGATAGTTCTGGGAGATGGAAGACAAGAACTGGAGAGATTACCCTTGGTAAGATGACCCACTGTCTTCCCTTTGGTCCCAGATATTGTTGAGAGGCAGGATGGATTCTTCTGCCTCTGGACTCCTTAGGTATACCTGTTGTCACTTCCCTTCAGAAACCTGGGGTCACCCCACTATCAAGGAGAGTTGTTCCTTTGGTTAGGCAGTTTGGGTCACTGAGATTCTGAGTTAACCTTCCCCTTTTTGGGGAGAGATGTGATTCCACCCAAATCTTCTGTCCCTTTTCCTAGTATCAGAAACTAACCAGATCTAATTCTAAAGAAGTAAACAATTTATTTGGGTTCACACAGGGAAGGAGAGGTAGGGGTGACAGGCAAGGAAAGTGGGGAAGCAAGAAACCCTAACACTGGTCCCCTCTGGCAGACTACCCCCCAAATTCTCAGGGTTCAAGGCTGAGTGCTTTGAACCCTCTTCCAGCCAGCTACTGGTTGATCCCTATTCCTCAGCTAACTAGCTTTTTAATTCACAAGTCCAAGAACAGGTCAGAGAGAGAGAGAAATCTCAGGGAAAGATCTGTGAATGGCTCTGGCCAGAGTGAGTCCAAATCTGAAACCCCCTGGAGAATTCAGGTAGCTGTTCTTGAAGAGTCTTGGTGGAGGTATTTTTGGGTCCCAAAAGGAATAAGAGGTCCCAAATGGATGGGCTCTTTCTCAGCTTCCAGGAAAACCACCTTCCTCCTTCACCTCCCAGGCTGGAAGACTGTTGACAGCTGGCTTCTGAGTTCTAACCCCTTTAGAACTCCCCAGCTTCTCTCTCTGCCCCTCCTCTGCTGCTCTTCAGCTGATCTCTCCTTCAACCTGGCTTTTCATTTCAATGCCCCTGGATATCTCTTACATTACAAATCCCCTTTTTATCTTGTGCATTGTTAATCAAACATTGCCCTGGGGTCTAACAAGGAACTCAATATTTTGTATCTTAACCCTAGTTTTAACTATTTATTTTTCTATCCCACCCCCAAAAGAAAAGAAAATCTCTTCTTCCCTCAACTATATTTTACTCTTATCTTACCTTAGGGACCTAAGCCTATACTAAGACAAGGTTCTGGAAAATATTGGGGTTAGGTGTGGTTTTGTTACATGGAGTTGATACAATTGAGTAACATATTTTGGACTAACAGGGTCCCAGAACAATATGCAACAATATTGATTTGAGACTACTTGGCAACAATATCTTAATGATCTCTAAACTGTGGTAACATTTCCTAACTCCTTAAGTTATCTTTATATTTTCTTAACTTCTCTAGCTATTACAAATTCTTAAATATTTTAAGATATTTAAGTTGCGTATATTATGTGCCCTGTTCTCTCCCTGGTGCTGGCTTGCTAAGCTTTGAACTTCGCTCTTCACTATTCTCTTTCACTGATCTAAGTTATGTTAAGATTGTTAGTTGAATCTTACCCTATGTTAGTATGCTAGTGCACTAAAATTTACATTATGTACATGTATGCTTACTGTACATGTGATATATACATATTACATATGTACATGAGTTCTGCTTTGGAGTCAACCAGACAGAAAAGTTTTTCTAGTTCTTTTC
Organism: Monodelphis domestica; assembly: GCF_027887165.1. Lineage (NCBI taxonomy): Eukaryota > Metazoa > Chordata > Mammalia > Didelphimorphia > Didelphidae > Monodelphis > Monodelphis domestica. Next base: position 370,059,867 of record NC_077229.1, read on the forward strand.
TACCTATTTGAGTCTTGCAAGAACTTTATTTACAAGTATATATATTTTTCATTATCATGGGCCTCGCTTATTTACAAAAAGGCCCCTAAATCAGTGTGTTTAATGGTTGTGTGCTAAATATGTTGTGTGGCATATACATACTTACTCACTGCCAATGGATCCTCTTCCCATGTTGATTGATGTGTCTATCTTCTTTTACTTCTGGGTTTATGTCCATGTGCATGTTCCTTAAAGTGAAGTTAATATGTTTGTGGCATGTCATCTTACGTGATTTGTTCCTTGCAGTTCTTTGTTCTGCATAGTTCATGGGTTAACATTCTTTTGTCTGTCTCTTATTGTTCATTTGAAATCCCTGATAGTCCTGGAAAGATTCTTTCTGGTCTTGGTCTTTAATTGAACTCTTCGTCTGTGCGGGAAACATGCTTGACTGTCGTCTCACCTTCATTGTAGATTGTAGATTCTTTTATAGGAACATGTATGTGGGTAAGATTTGTGTACAGTCGGGTAAGTGTGTGTGTAAAATTGGTTAAGATTGTGTGAATATGTTTATGCTATATTTCTTGTTATAGAGAGATAGTGGGTGAGAGTGAGAGATAGAGAGATAGTGAGAGGTTAGCTTTTAGGTCTGTCCTTCTGTCACTATTTATGTTTCAGCATCACTTTGTTCCAGGCTCTCAGTAGCTTGTTTTTCCCTATTCATGCCAATTTCACTTTGGTTGGGTATCTTGTGTATGATCTGGGGCGTTTTCTGAGTTTGTGTCTTTTGGGCTAGTCGAGGCAATTTGGCATTTAACGTGTGAGGCATGATCCCAGGGTTCCTTCCCTATAATTCTGATCAAGGTAGGTGTGGGAAGTGCAATCTGGAATGGTCCATACCATTTTGGATCTCTTACTGTACTTTTTGTAAAGTTTTTCACATACACCAGGTCTCCAGGTTTGATATTATGTAGTGCAAAGTCTAATGGTACCCTTTGTACCATTAAGCCTAGATCCTGTAGTCCTTTGAGCCTGTTTTGTATGTTTGGCTTCAGAGTTCTAATCCCTTTAGAACTCCCAGGCTTCTTTCTCTGCCCCTCTTTCGCTGCTCTTCAGCTGATCTCTACTTCAGACTGGTTTCTCATTGCAACTCCCTGGATCTCTCTTTCTTACATTTATTTTATACCTCAGGTATCTTCAGCTATGGAGAATGTAATGTACTATAGCAAGATTCAAAGCCCAATGGATTTTGTAGACCATGGAAGCCATGGAAAAAATACAAAAGATTTTTGATGACCCAAGAGTTCCTTCTGATCCACTCTGGAGACTTGTTTAGATGAAGAGTGAGACCAATGAATACTGATATTAATGTTATCACTAAGGCACATTTAAATAGTACTTTAAAGTTTGTCAAATATTTGAAACATTATTTCACTTGAATCTTTTGATATAAGAAACTTTTGAGGTAAGCACTATACGTACTATATAGTTTTATAGAAAAAGAAATTGACTCTATGAAAGATTGAAACTTGTGAAGGCATATTTACTGTCAGAGCATATGAGTCATTTAACCTCTTAGCTTCAGTTTTTCTATCTGTGAAATGGGATTAACAATGTCTTGTCAGTATCAGTCTTAAAAGTATGGCTCTGCTGGTAATAAAATTGCAGTTTATTCAAGTTATAAAGTATGGAAACCGCCCTGTGAATTGTAGTTTTGTGATCATAATTTGCTTTCAAGGCTGTTGTATGATATTTCATTAAATAATTAGTATCTTGTAGTTTTTCCATTCTTAATAAAGAATTATAGTGAATGAGTATAATCTGCTTCAAAACTGATAAGTGGTAGTTTTCAATTTTTGAAATCATCTTCAATTGTCATAAGAGGAATTTAAAAGTATTGCATTATGTAGGTAAATTCACCAAATCCACCTGTGAAAAAACATGACTGGAAAGTGTTACATTTGAATATAACACAAAAATCTTGTTAAAAATAAATTTTATGCCTATAAAAATCTAGTTGGCATTATCCACGTTTTAAATATGGTGTTCACTCCAAAGTTTGTCAGTGCTATTGATATTATTATTCCTCTTCCTTCCTTTAGCTATAGTTAATTGTAGTGTTCAGAAGAAAGGAAAAAAAAAATTACCATTGTTTGAAATCCATAGACTTACAGATTATTTTGTGCCAGTATCACGGAACCTTTAGAAATATTCATGGGAAAAATCCTTTGGTTTTTTCCCCTTTTTAATTTCAAAATATAAGAGTTATGCAAAATATCTTCCTTCTTCCCAGTACACCTTTTCTGGATGGCGAATTGCTTCCCTTATTTTGTACCAAACATGTTTTTTGTTCCTTAGTAGAAGCTGCACAACTTATAGGTTGCAAAATTGCTGGCATCCTGGGGCTATTGGCTCTATTTCACCTATTCCCAGTCTTACCCCTCTTTGATGTTATGTAGGATATCAAACCCCAAGAAGGTATGAATTATAATGCTAAGAACATCTGTACCATTGCCTTATTCCTCCCATGCATCCTAAGGGAGTATCAAACCAAATCAAATTTACATGGAATCATTACCTAGGGCAGAGCAGAATCAAGGATAGAATAATTCAATATATTCTCAACATTTATAGTACTAGGATTGGGAGGACCTAAAAAAATAAAGAAACAATAAATAAAAGAACTAAAAGGAAGAGAGAAAATGAATCTATCAAGAACCTTAAGCAGTAAGGTCTAGTCAGACCAAGACTCTAATATCAGTCCTATAATATATATTCTTTTTCTTCTCATCCTCTTTCCCCCCCTATTTTTGCTCTTTCCCTTTCACCTTTGGGTATAAATTTATATCTGATGGCAATTTGTGAATAATTGTGTGATTTAATTTCTGATAGGTATTTAAAAAGACAACAAGAAACATAATGCAAATGCTCCTCCAATTAGTGTAATATCTGGGGTAGGGGGTGGCAACAGAGAAAGGGAAGGGAAAAAGAGAGAGATTTTTGAAAATGGGAAACCTCCTGGCTCTCCTTGCCTGATCTGGAATAATTTCCACCTTACTTCCAAACAGCTGATCCATTTCTCCCATCCTCTCAACATAAAAGAGTACACTGCGGAAGTCATAATCATTTCATGACAAAACGTGTTTCAACCCCTCAACTTTATGATCAACTTTGTACTTTTTCTTCAATTAAAAACAAACAATCATTCCTGGAGGGAGTGGATAGAATGTGGAATAGCATGATGAATATTTAGAACCAGAAGTGAGGAAGTCAGAACAGAAAGATTCTCCAGAGAAAAGTATTGTTTAAGAGAGGAACACAAACAGATTCCCAGGATAGAAAGGTCCATTCATTTGTTGATCTGTTTAAAATATTATTGAAGCATGATAATAATGATAACTAGCAATTATATATTGCTTTAAGTCTTGTTATATACAAGCCTCTAAAACCAACACCATTTTAGATCAAGTTCAATGTTGGGATGAAATCTGAAACTCACAAATCAATGAATATTTAACAGAGGAGGAGACTTACTTTGCCCTAACCCAAGGATATGCAATCAAGATGTGATGTTATTTAATTTCTCCGGATGCAGCCTTCCTAGTCTCCATCAGTAAGCATGTCTGGTCCGACAGTCATCAGAGCACAATAACTTTGAGAAACACTGACTACTCATAGCTAGGATTTTTATGGCACTATATTAGGAAGGTGAATCTGGGAAGTTGAAACCAATCAAGTAGCATAGGAGGAGCTAGATGTTTCAGGAAAGGGAGGGCAGGTCTATTAGATCATTGCTAATGCTATCACATGCTATCCCTTGATATCAAGTTTCTAAATGATCTAGAGGACCTCCGAACATTTCAATGACCAGAAAGTCCTGCTATCATGGACTAGGGGAGGGAAAAGGAAGAAAGGGGCTGGGGGGAATGCAGAGTTCAGGCTTTTCCTTTCTCCTTTTTTGAATTTCAAGTCTTTTGCAAGACAATCCTACTAGCATGGATAGTACTAAGAGGAAGAAAAGAAAAATAAACAAAATAAAGCAGAAATAAAGACCAAAAAAAGAAGGAAGAATACAAAACTCAGAAGTTCTGAGCCTTTCCTCCCCACTTCAGAAAGACTAAGTCTCAAATTTTGGTCTGTTTAATAAATGATGTGACATATTCAAAGTTTGCAATTGGTCTCTTTATTCTAAGTGCTGATTAGCCAGAGCAACAGCAAGAACATCAGGACAATTGTGCAAAGGATGATACCTCCACTGGAGTTGCAGATTTATTCTTCTAATATGAAATGGTAACGAGCAGGAGAAGTTCTAGGCATATCAGATCCTCTACAAAGACACTTGTGAAACAGATAATTCTTCATCCAGTATCAGGGCCATATGTAATACAAAGGTTAAGAAGCCATAAACCTCTTGCATACAAGCTTCCCTGCAATCTAAATTGATGCTATGACTCTCCTTGTACTTCTATCCACTCAGTATTCCCTGATCTACCTGTAAAAATCTCCCCATTCCGGAAAGCTACATCAAAGGAACATTACTAATGTTACTAGGCCTGTTAGAAGCCTCTTATATCAAATTATAGCCAACTTATACCACAGTGGCTAAAAACATTTTCCTTCATCCTCATCTAGTAACTAAGAATTACTACCAAATTAATTAGGGAATCTTTCTTTTTCTTCTAAGTAAATACACAACCACCAGAGTTATGTAGCAAGTATTTCAAGTTCCTCATACTATAAGATGGTAAGATGTGATGCCTCCCAACAATACCACCCTTTGACCTTCCAAAGCCTTCTTGGGCAGGATTTCCCTAGACTGTATCAAAGGAAACGAAGCTTACCAATTGAAAAAGACTTAAGCTACTTTTTTTTTTCAGAAAGTAGGGAGCCTTCTGAAGGGGGACAACTAACTTGGGGCCAAGGCAACTCTGTGCTAGGGGAAGAATAAGGATGGACAAAGCATTAGGAATAACTATGTCCAAAAACATTCTATTCTTTTCAGATGTCTTCCTGGAGACTGGATCTAAGAACCCAGTGGACAGATGAACACTTCCCCTTTCCATTTGTGATATTGAAATCACTTTAAAAGACTGATATATATATATATATATATATATATATATATATATTAATTTAAGGTCACCAAAGAATTCCTAAATGGAACACTCAAGTCAGTTGCCAAAATTTTATGATGTTTTAATTACAAACAGGAGGAAGAAAGTATTAGAAGGAGAGAGAGAGAGAGAGAGAGAGAGAGAGAGAGAGAGAGAGAGAGAGACAGAGAAACAGAGAGACAGAGAGACACACAGAGAGAGAGAAAGAGACAGAGAGAGAATCAGAGAGAAGGATAAGGGAGAGAAGGAAATAAGTTTAACCCAGACCCACTCTGGCTCAGGCTGAGCCAAGGTGGACTTTAAGGCCTTGGATAGCCAAGGCAAGGAAAAGGATTAGTCCTTATCACTCACATGACCCATCTGAAGGAAAGCAGTCCACAGGGCTCCTCCAACTCCAAGTACAAGCCTCAAACTGATTCTAGCCCTCCTCACAGGAAGTCCTGAGAACTCCAGAGGCTGTTCTCTACTTCACTTCCTGTGTCTCGCATGTGCCAATGGTGGCTTTAGCTTGACCTAGGACTGCCCAGAGGACCGTCCTTTTTTTGCACATGTCTGTTGAAGGCCATATTCTCAAATAATTAAATCTTGGGTTTGCTGCAGCCCTTCCTAATCTTGTTACATTGAGTAGGGTGGAAAATGTAGTTTCCAAGACCTGATTCTGTTATTCCAAGTATCTCTATTGTTATCGATCAGGAAATAGCTAAATCCAGTCTTCTAAAGAATGGTATGAATAGGGTGGAGTAGTTTTGAAATTCACATAGTATAGCATTGATAATTGTCACCTTATATAAGCAGTAAGATCAATATTCCACCATCATCATATACCATATTTTATGCATCCATTCCTCAATTAATAGATATTCCATCAATATTCTATAAATATTTTTGTACAAGTAGGTTCTTTCCCTTTTTTGAAGATCTCTTTGAAATTTCAAACCCAGTGCTGCTATTCCTGGATCAAAGGGTATGCACAGTTTCATAGCCCTTTAGGCATAGTTCCAAATTACCCTCCAGAATGATTGAATGAGTTCAAAACTCCACCAACAAGGCATTAATGTCCCAATTTTGCCACAACCCCTCCAACATTTACCCCTTTCTTTTACTGCCATATTGATAAGTGTGAGGTGGTACCTCAGAATTATAAAACAGCATTTCTCAGGAGTCAGGTCTTTATAGGTGGGAGACTATTAGGGCAGCAGAGGAGTGAAGGTTTTAGGGTCAGGAATGAAAATCTTACTCTCTATTATAGTTACCATCATTCCAAAATTCTCTAGTCAGCTTTGTCTTTTATGTCCCACTAGCAAGATACTAACATATGTGTAAGTCAGTCAATAAGTGGGAAATAAGGGTTTTCCTCATATAGATTTCATTAATTAGTCCAAAATATAACCAGTCCAATGAGTTTTTGGGCTTACTTCTTAGATCATAAGACAGAAAATGTCAATAGCTTATTCTGGACTATTCCTAGAATCCTTTGGACATTCACTGCCTACTTTATTCCCCCAAATTTGACTGAGTGGGCTGGAACCTATATTTCTTCCTGTTGATTTCTTATCCCTTATCCTTCACCTGGGTCACTATTTGACCTAGCATTTCTCTCCCTATGACCTGTTCTGACTCAGTCAACATTATATCATTAGTGTAGTGACATAGATCGGAAATAGATGTGTCTTTCAGGTCTCTGCCTTCTATAATGTGCAATATAAAGGAAAGTTCAGGCAGCTCTAGGGAAGGACAATGAGGGTCCTGGAATCCTACCTAGTTGAAAGCAAACTGTTCAATTTTCTGCAGCTACAGACATAAAGAAAAAAAAAAACTTGCCAAGTTGATAGTACCACATCATTCACTTTGGAGCTGGCCTCCTTGGTCTACAACAATGAGGAGATCAGGGACTATTGTAGAGATAGACATGAACATTTTATTCAGCTACCTATCCACTGTAAATGGCTAGGTACCATATGCCTTCCTTAGAGGTAACAGGGGTTAATGTAAGGGAATCTAGCATGTTGAGGTACTCTCTCTTCCTTCATCTCTGTCTCTAGAAAAGAGATAACTTTCACTACTTGAAGACACGATATTTCATACTGCTAACCAAATGGGATGGTTTTAGGTAATTTTCCATTTGACCAGGAACATGCCTATAGATTGCTTAAATGCCTGCACAAAGGCTGAGTCTAAAGCATCATTTCCCTCCAAATACTCTCCTGTGTAACATCCCTGGAATGATCCAAATGAGGGAGGTGCTTTGGAGGATATCTCAGGCATGAGTTAGACCTGTGATGGGCAACCTTTTAAGCTTGTGTCAAAATTCACCAAAAAACCAAGCATAACTCGGGTGGTGTATCACTTTGAGAAGAAAAAAAAACACCATAATTTCATGATATTTATAGTTTAAATAACAAACATGTATAATTGCAATATATAACTATATTGAATAAACCAAAACTAATTATTTCACTTACCTGCTTAGTGACTTCTTTGTTCATCTGTCAGTCCTTCGCAGCATGTGGCCCCATACTTCTCTATGTGGCTGCATGTCATCAAAAATGACTTCATGTGTCACTGCTGACACATGTGTCATAGGTTTGTCATCACAGGGTTAGGCTAAAGTGTTCTTAGTCCCTAATGCTTAATTTCCTAGTATAATTCAGTTAAAAAAAAGACAATTCCACTGGCTGGTTATAAATTGCATTTTTAGCAACTTCAAGTCTCAGAGTCATACCCAAAATTCCCTCTTGGGGATGGTATCATTCCCCTCTGCCCATCAAGGAGAGCATGTGTGACTTCTCCCATTCGCAGAGTTTATACTGATATTACCATTTTTCCCTAACCATAATTGTCTCAATATATGGATCAATTTTCAACATTTGGTCAGCTGAATCTTACACGGTTGTATGTGTGTGTGGTTGAGAATGGGCCTGGGGAAACTAAAAGCTAAAGTTTGAATTAATTCTGGTGAGCCCTAACCAGAATGCAGGATCTAATTGATCCTGAAATAGGTTGGGCATAGGATGTGGCAGGCCTTAAAATGATTGAATAAATTGAATCTATCAAATCTATTTACTTTAGAAATCTCACCCTCTCTCTAGTGGATCTCCATCATCCAGGAATTGACTGGAGAGGGAATTCATCTCAACCACCTAAAAAGGGCAAAGAAAGAGCATATCTTTTCCTGATGCTCAGTTGTTTTCCACCATGTCCAACTCTGTTACTCCAGTTGGGGTTTTCTTGGAGTAGTTTGCCATTTCCTTCTCTGGTTTACAAGTGAAGAAACTAAGGCAAACAGGGTTAAGTGAATTGTCCAGGATCACATAGTCTGTAAGAATCTGAGGCAAGAGTTGACTTCAGGAAGATAAATCTTCCTGTCTCAAAACCTAGCTTTCTTATCCCCTGGGCAACTTAGTAACCCATTTCTTCCTGATGTCCAAACACTTATTTAGCTCCATAAAATAAATTTCCTTAGTAATAGAAGGGTTAGCTAGATGGCACAGTTGGAACATTCAGCATGGAATCAGGAAAACATCTTCATGAGTTCAAATCTGGCCTCAGACACTAGTTATGTGATCCTGGAAAGTCACTTAACCCTGTTTGCCTCAGTTCCTCATCTGTAAGTGAGCTGGAGAAGGAAATGGCAAACCACTCTACCATCTTTGCCATGAAAACTGCAGATGGGATCATAGAGTTGGAAACAACTCAAATGCTAGTACAATAACAACACTAATTTTAGGTTTATCATTCTTTCCACTGTGCCACCTTAGATGGATGGCCACCCATCCATTTCAAACAAATTTAATAACTATGCTGATGTCATCTGTTTATTTTTAACAAACATATCAACTTTGTGGCCATATTTAAGTGACTTAACCCCTCAATTTTAGGAGAACTTTCTAAGACTAAATTGCACCTAGGCAGTAGGATTTCCTACATGGACAGATTCTTACATTCAGAGTCTGAATTCCAGTTTTCCCCAAATTATAGTAATTCATTAGTTTCCTCTAATATATATGGAACACTTCTGATTTATTCATTTCCTGAAAAAAATATTTTAATACTATCAATAAGGAAAATCTATTCCATCATGCTAAAAGAAAATATCTTTATATCAGCATAAAATAGGCTATAATAGTTTCTGTTTTGTTTTCTAAGTAGAAATACCATAATCAGTACTTTCAACAAAATATACTCATTTTCCATCAATTGTCTTCTTTACATTTCTGTAATATTTTTCTAATACTTAGAATTAATATCTAACATTGTCTTAATGGAAAAAGAAGACAATTTTAATATGAACAAATCCATGAAAAGAGAAGTTTTATTTAGAATTCAAATCAATCACCAACTCAAAATTACCATTCTCAGCATCTTTTCCTGTGAGCAGGAGAAAAGCTTAAGTAAAATTGCTATTATTAAAAATGTGACAAATTTCTAGAGAAAGTGATAAGATTTTCAAGGACACATAAAAACTCAGTCAATAAGCTATAAAGCAACTTTTAGTGCTAGAAAAGAAACAGTTGAGATATAAAGACACAAGAAAAGTTTAATCTAAAAAGAACTTGGAAAGAGTAACTATCTCTTATTGGCATATAAGAAGAAAGATATGTTCTATAAATATATTATCAAAAATTGAATTGAAAATTAGATGTCAAAAGTTTTAATAATATCTGGATTTTAATATTTATAGAATCATAAAAGGGTAAAAGCTACTTAATTTTTTTCTTCATATCCCCAGTTGCCTAGCATCTGCTTTATACATGTTATTTATTTTAAAATAATTTCTTTAGAATAGAAGATATGAACCTTCCTTCATGGAATTCATAGATTTTGAGGGTAATATAGCATAAATAACAAGAAATATCCACAGAATAAGTAACTCTACTAGTACAAACAAAATTATATTTAATAAGAGACATGCAAACCAGTCATTAATAAATGGGTCAATATAGGAAATTGAAATAAGAAGGCTGCCTCAAAGAGGCAACATTTATGTTGGTCTTTAAAGCATGAGTAAAATTTCAAAGGAATTTTCAGGGTTAAGTTAAAATATGAACAATAGTAGGCCATTAGATAATTATAGGCAATGTAGAGAGGACAATGAATATTCCAGTTGGTCTAGGATATAAATTAAATAGAGCACAGAAATATGAAATGAGTTAAAAAAACCAAAGTTAATGCTTGATTTAAGAGTGCTTTGAATGCATGTCTAAGGTATTTGATCTGTATTCAAAAACTTCAAGGTAAGATTTTGAGTAGGTGTATACATTAGGAAGATTAGAATAGTGGTAGTGGGAAAGAGAGCTTGGAAGGTGGAAAGAGGAGAGGCTCTCTCTCTCTCTCTCTCTCTCTCTCTCTCTCTCTCTCTCTCTCTCTCACACACACACACACACACACACGCACAAGCAATTTTATCTTAAAAGAAGTCACAATTCTTATACATGACACTTTAAAAAAGTATAGCCCAATGATAGATGACTGAAAGATTTGGTTCCTTTTATTTGCCATTTATGCAGTCCAGGCTAAGGATGAATAGAGGATCACAAGGGAGCCTTCTTGAGTGAAAACAAAGTAAAGTGGAATGCCCATCTATCTTGATTATTTTAAATCATTGTTGCACATAGGCATGCCCCAGGAGGGGTGGATTGTTAACCTAAGGGAGCTCACATAGTGTCAATAAGCAGGGCATCCTGTAAAAATGAATATTTGGGTTGTTTTGGGGTCCAAGTGGTTCATAAATTAAATTATATTACATTATTCTGTCAATCCCCAGAGTGGGAGAAATGGGAACAAAACAAATTAAAATAGGAATTTGGAGTGTAGAAAACTCTCTCAAGAACCTTTACTTTTGTTTAACATATGGCATACACAAATAGCTATTAATAGGAGTGAGAATTCTCTGCCTGGTTGAGAATAAGCTATGATCAATATTTATATTATGACAGAAATTAAATGCATTGGAAGGAATGTATATATCTCAGGAGTCATGGAAGCTATCCAAATGACCTGAAAAATATGAGCAATCAAGGGAACACAATATGTTATGGGGCATGGTGCTTAGCAACCCTAACAAACTCTTTGATTATAACGAATTGCATAGTCAATGATATATTTTAAAGAAATGATAGCGTTTTGTGCCTCCTTTCTCCTGTCTCACAAGATACTTGAGTCAATTTACCCTACCAGAGTCTTAAATGAACCCCAGAACCTCAGATATTCAGACCCATAAAAGACCAAAGTTATTTTCTGGCTTTAATGCATTGGCCTTCCCCCCCCCCCCATTCATTTTCTTCAGTGTGCATCATTTATATCTTCCACATTGCAAATAGAAAATATAGGTTATATTTTAGTAGTGGAGTAAATCATGGCAGGGAAGTGGCAATAGTACAGAATATTTAGTTGATTTTATATCAGTTGTCTACTTTTATACTCTGAACTTGTACGAAGTGGAGACAGATTAGTAGAAGTTTGTCTACACTCTAACCTCTACAGGACAAGCAATAACAGCAAACACTCATATTTAAGACTCATTTTGTTCCCACTGCAGGCTTTGGAATCAGATGATTTACTTTTCACTTTTTTTCAACTAGGAAGAATTTTACAACATTTACAAAACAATATGAGCTTCAATAGTCAAAGAAACAATTGCCTTGTTGTGATCATTCTGGAGTAACATTATTTTATTTCTCTTTATTGCTACCCCATAATCCCAGTATAGCATTTTTTTCTCAACTAAAGTAAGGAAGTATAATATCATAACATTTTCATATATACATTTTAAGAAATAGCTCTGAAAATTACATGTTGTTTTGGTACCCACAAATTATCACATATGACCTTTATATAATGTCTGGGTTAAAGGTGAAAATTTGAATAAATCCAACAAATAATCATTTTAGTGCATTTTAGAACATTACAGAATGACAGAATTGCAAGACTACTTTTCTCAGAATTGATTCTCTCATTGTCCATCTCCATGTCTTTGTCAGTATGCCTTCATACCTAGAATAATCCAGGCTTACACTTTCCTTTTGGAATCCTTGATTTTCTTCAAGATCCATTTGAATTGACTTGTGTTTCTTATGATCCAAAAGAGAAGGAATATTTGCAATACTTAACATTTTCTTACCAAATAGAATCAATTTCATTCTTATTATTAAATGAATTAAATTTCATTCTTTCTTATTAGAAAATTTATTTAACACCCACAAGGTGCTGAGCTCTCTGTCATAGGGTAGGATATAAAAATATTCATCATAACTCCTGCCTTCAAAGTAATATAAATAAAATAATAAAACACAATATCAGACTATATATTTTATTGTAGTATCATAAGTTATAGATTGTAAATATGACAGTAGGTCAGAAGATAGGAGGACTTTCAGGAAATCAGTAAAGGAAAACTTCAGAGAAAAGGTGGGACATGACTTTATCCCTAAAAACAGAAAAAGGTGTTTATGTTTGTAGTGAAAAGAATGAAAAATTCTAATATTTGAAGAGAAAGAATATGATTAAGAAAGGCATTTAGGCTTTTATTAATATTTTCATTTTATTAACAAATTTCCACATAATTTTTCCAGTCACGTGATCCATACTATCTCCCACCCTTCTTTCCTCCCCCTCCCCTTGATGCAGGAAATAAATTAAATCTAGGTTATACATGTATTATCACACAAAACATATTTCCATATGATTCTTTTTTATAAGCAAATAATTTTACAGACCAAGACCCTGAAACATATTAAACAAGTGATGAATCATATATTTTTATCAGCATTTCTAATCCAACAGTTCTTTCTCTGGAGTTGGATAGCTTTCTTTTGTCATAAGTCGCTCAGATTTATCCTATATCATTGTATTGCTGTTAGTAGCAAAGTCCATCACATTTGGTCATCCCTCAATATGTCAGTTACTGTGTATAATAATCCCCTACTTTTGCTTAATTCACTCTGCATAAGTTCACATAGACCTTTTCAGCTCTTTCTGAAATCATCCTGCTTTTAATTCCTTATAACACAAAAGTATTCTATCATCACCATATTACACAATTTGTTCAGTCATTCTCCAACTAAGGGGCATCCCTTGGGGGCACATTTGCCACCACAAAAAGAACAGTTATAAATATTTTTATATAAACATGTCTTTTCCCATTAAAAAAAATCTCTTTGTAATACAGACCTAGTAGAGGCATTACTAGATCAAAAAGTATGCTGTCTTTTATAGCCCTTTGCACATAATTCTAAATTGCCTTCCTGAGTGGTTGGATCAGTTCACAACTCCACCAGCAATGCATTAGTGTCCCAATTTTGTCACATCTCCAACATTTATCATTTTCCTTTACTGTCATGTTGGCCCATCTGATAGATGTGGGGTGGTACCTTAAGGTTGTTTTAAAGTGCATTTCTCTAATCTAGAGGAATTTAGAAAAAATTTTTTATGTAGTTACTGATAGCTTTGATTTCTTCTAAAAACTACCTATTCTTATTCTCTGACCTTTTATCAATTGGAGAATGACTTGGAGCCTTATACATTTTACTTAGTTCTTTATATATTTGAGAAGTGATACTTTTATCAGAGAAATTTGTTATAATTCCTTCCCCCCATAATTTGTGGTTTCCCTTCTAATATTGATTGCATTGGTTTTATTTGTAAAAAGCTTTTTAATTTGTTACAATCAAAATGATTAATTTTATATCTTGTAATGTTCTCTATTTCTTGTTAGGTCATAAATTCTTCCCTTCTCCATTGATTTGACAGGTCAACTATTCTATGATCGCCTATATCATTGTAATATCCCTGATTGTCCCCTGTAATATCTTTCTTTACATTTAAATCATATATCCATTTTGACCTTATCTTGGTATAAGGGTGTGAGATATTGATAAAAATTTTCCTATATTGTGTTCCAATTGTCCCAGTAGTTTTTGGTCAAATAGTGAGTTATTATCACAAAAGTTGGGATCTTAGGCTTTATTAAACACAAGATTGCTGAAGTAGTTTATCCCGGTCTATCCCATTGATTCACCCTTCCATTTCTTAGCCAGGATAAGATTGCTTTGATGATGACTGCTTTATTATACAGTTTAAGATCTGATACCACCATCATTCCCATTTTTTCATCAGTTCCTTTGATATTCTTGACCTTTTGTTCTTCCTGATGAATTTTGTTATTATTTTTATAGTACTATAAAATAGTTTTTTAGTAGTTTGGTATGACATTGAATAAATAAATGATTTTTGTTGGATTTTCATTTTTCTTATATTAGCTGAGCCTATCCAAGAGCAATTAATGTTTTTCAAGTTTTTAGAACTAATTTTATTTGTGTGAAAAGTGTTTTGTAAATGCGATCATATAATATTCCATTTGTCTTGGCAAATTAATTCCCAAGTATTTTATGTTGTTAAGGGTGATTTTAAATAGAGTTTGTCTTTCTGTTACTGCTGAGTTTTGTCAGAAATATATAGAAATGCTTATGGTTTATGTGGGTTAGACTTATGTATCCTGTACTTCACTAAAGTCATTATTTCAACTAGTGTTTTAGTTGATTCACTAGGGTTCTCTAAGTATATCATCATAACATCCACAAAGAGTCATAGTGTAGTTTCCTTTTCCCCCACTTAAATTCCCTCACTTTTCTTTCTTCTCTAATTGCTAAAGCTAGCATTTCTAGCTAATCATCATGTTAAATGATGATTGTGATAATGGGTATCCTTGCTTTACTCTTGATCTTATTGAGAAGGCTTCTAGTTTATCCCCACTGGAAATGATAATTGTTGGTGGTTTTAAATAAATACTACTAATTATTTTAAGGAAAAGTCCTTTTATTCCTATGATTCCTAGTGTTTTCAGTAAGAATGGATGTTGTATTTTACCAAAGACTTTTTCTACATCTATTGGATTAATCATTTGATTTCTTTTAGTTTGATTATTGATAAGGTCAATTATGCTGATGGTTTTTGAAATATTTAACCAGTCTTGCATTCCTGGCATAACTCCCACCTGATCATTGGGAATAATCCTTGTAATATATTGCTATAGTTTCTTTGCTGATATTTTATTTAAGACTTTTACACCATTCATTAAGGAAATTGATCTGTAATTTTCTTTCTCTGTTTTTGGTAAGGCAATAGCACCATTTGTGTCATAAAAAGAATTTGATGGGATTCCTTCTTTGTTTATTTTGTCAAATAGTTTATATAGTATTGGGATTAATTGCTTTTTAAATGTTTGATAGATTTCACTTGTGAATCCATCTGGCTCTGGGGATTTTTCCTTCACAAGTTCATGGATGACTTGCTCAATTTCTTCTTCTTCTTTTTTTTTTTGAAGTGGGATTATTTAAGTATTCTAATTCCTCTTTTAATAATCTAGTTAATTTGTGTTTTTATAAATATTCATCCATTTCACCTAGATCATCAAATTTATTATCATATAGTGGGGCAAAATATCTCATTTGATTGTTTCAATTTCCTCTTCTTTAGAAGTGAAATTACCCTTGTCATTTTTGATAATGGTAACTTGATTCTCTTCTTTCTATTTTTTAATCAAATTAGCCAATACTCTATTGCATTTGTTTTCCCATAAAACTAACTCCTAGTCTTATTTATTCATTTAATGTTTTTTCTTTCAATTTTATTAATTTCTCCTTTGATTATTAGGATTTCCAATTTAGTTTTTAATTGGGAATTTTTAATTTGTTCTTTTTCTAGTTTTTTTTAGTTTCATGCCCAATTCATTGTTCTCCTTTTTCTCTCTTTTATCTATATAAGCATTCAGTAATATAAATTTCCCCCTGAATATTGCATTGGCTATATCCCATAAGTTTGATATGTTTTCACCTCATTGTCGTTCTCTTCTGTGAAATCAGTGATTGTTTGTGATTTTTTTCTTTGACCCCTCACCTCTCTCCATTTTGAAGAATTAGATTATTTAATTTCCAATTAATTTTAAAATTGCCTCTCCATGAATGCTTATTGATTATAATTTTTATTGCATTATGATCTTTAAAAAGTTAAATTTATTATTTCTGCTTTTCCACATTTGGTTGTGAAGTTTTTATGCCCTAGAACATGGTGAATTTTTGTATATGGACCACATGCTGTAGAAAAGAAGATATATTCCCTGTTATTCCTATTCCGTTTTCTCCAGATACCTCTTAAATTTAACTTTTATAAAATTTCATTTACATATTCTACTTATTCCTTATTTATTTATTTAGATTGTGTTTATCTAATTCTGACAGTAGAAAGTTGAGGTCCTCCACTAGTATAGTTTTACTATCAATCTCCAACTAAAGTTCCTTTGGTTTCTCCTTCAAAAATCTGGATGCTATACCATTTGGCACATATACATTAAGTACTGATATTTCTTCATTCTTTAAACTACCATCAATATGTAATTATCTTCTTTATCTCTTGTAATCGATTGTATTTCTGCTTCAATTGTGTCTGATATCATGATTACTACTCCAGCTTTTTTGGTCTCAGTAGAAACTCAATAGTTTCTGCTCCAGCCTCTTACACATGCACTTACACACACAATGTAAATGTAAGTGCCTCAAATGCATCTCTTGTAAAAAAATATGGTAAGATTCTGGTTTTTAATCCATTCTACTATCCACAGGCATCTTTAAAGCAGGTGAGTATAAACAATACAAGTCGAAAAGATGTGATAAGAGACAGTACTCACTCTCTCCCTTTGAATTGACCTGAAAGGTTGAGAATGGAAGTGGTATTTAAGGTTGGCAATAAATTTTGATGAGTCTACAGAGTCTGGGCAGGGACAAAGGTACAAACACTAATAAAAGATGTGTAGACCTCAAAATATTTGTAACTAATCTAGAATTATTTCTGGGACTTCCTTCTGTTCTCTTTCCATTTTCTCTCCCTCCCCAACCCCCGCCCCCATACACACATACACACACATACACACACACACACACACACACACACACACACATCTATCTATATAAAGGCCTTTTATTCCTTCTTTCCAAAATAATAAACTTTGGATGATTGGATTGGTATAGCACTAGATTAATTTATTTATATAGTACTGACATTTTCATTATATTATTATGGCCTACCAAAGAGGAATTCATATTCCTCCACTGATTTTTCTTTTTTTCCTGTGGAGAGTTTTTTTTTAATATTGTTTGTTGGTATGTTTTGGTAGATAGACTGCCAAATATTTTTCATATAATTTTCATAGAACTCATCTTTATAAATATTCCTAGGTTGTGTTGGTAAATATAGAAATGCTGATGGTTTATATGAATTAATTTTCTCAGCTTAAAAAATTACTGAATTTATTGTCTTAATTTTTAGTGAACCCTTGATATTACTGGAAATATCTACAATTTTTCTCTTTTACATATAACGCTTTACACAGAATACTATTTATCATATTAGGAAAAAAATTCCAATAGTTCCTCTCCTTTTTAATGCTTTAAAAGGAAGTTAATTACTAAATATGTGAGTAAATAAATAAATTTACATTAATCTTTTTAATCTTTCTTTCCCTTTTCCCTGCACCTTCTGCCCTCTTCCCCACTCCCCAAAATTTGTGGCTTGTTTGTTTGGCAGGAATTTATTTCTGTTACTTTTCTTTTTCTTCTCTTTATTTATTGTGAATTGTTTGTTTTTATTTTTGATATGAAGAATTCAGCCCCATTTCCACCACCACCACCACTCCCCACACAAGATTTTATCATTTTAAAAATTCATTTTATTTATTCATTTTATTTGTTTTAATTTTTTAACAATTTCTTCCTTTCATAATTTCTACTTTTTTGGTTTTAAGTTAAAGGGGTTTTTGTTTCTTTGTTTCCAATTTTTAAGAAAAAAAGTTGCCTTCCCAATTAATAGATTGTTCTTTCTCTCTTATCTTAATGAAAGCAGTTAGCAAAAGAAGTTCTCCCCAGAAGATTATTTTAGCTGCATCCAGTAAAGTTTGGTATATTATCTTGTCATTTTCTTTGATAAATTTTCAATTATGTCTTTGATTGGTTCTCTGAGTACTAATTCTTTGTTAAGTTATTTAGTTTCTAATTATTTTTAAGCTTCTCTTCAAGGGTTGTTTATTACATATGTCTGATTTTATATCATTGTCAATAAAGCATATGTTTAGTAATTTCTGCATTTAGCTGTAAATTTTTATGCCTCAATTCATTATATTTTTGTCAACATGTGATGCATGGCTAAGAGTTACATAGTGTCTTATGTATTTATTTAGTAATCAACAGAGATCTATAATATGGATTTTCAATAAAATTCCTCTTAGAATTTTAACTTATTTCTTTATCCTTTTGTTATAAATATTTCTAGGTATGGAAGTTATAGTTTGAGGTTACCCACCATTATAATTATAGTCAATTTCTATTCCCATTAATTTTTTCATTATGTATGTAGATACTATGCTCTTTTGTATATATGTATTAAGCCATATTTTATATTTTGTGTATTAATATTAATTCTTTATCAATGGTGACTTTAAGTATATTTCCCTTCTTGTCTTTTTTCCTTTCATTTTTTCCTAAATTTTTCTTTTTCTGAAATCATGGTTGCTACTTTTCCATTTGGAGTTAACCAGAAGCATATGTGAATCTGCTCATTATAATGATATATTAATTTTTATGTTTCAAGTGTATTTCTTGTAAACAACATATTACAGGAATCTTCTGGTTAATCTCTTCTGCTATCGTTGACTATTTTTTGATTAGTTAATCTTATTAACATTCAAAGCCATTTATCCTTTCCTTTTGTAGTTCTTACTCTTTTCCCATTTTCCCCTTTTCTTTAAAAGGGGGAAGAAGGTGGTAAAAAATGAAAAGTTTATGTAGTTCATTATATCTGCCCATGAAATATTTTCATACATTCCTCCCTCTTTTCTCATTCTACCTCTGAACCCAGGTTTTTACTCTTTTTAAAATTTTAGTTCTCATCTCTCATATTTGATTTTGGAGTTCATTTTGATTTTGGATATACTCTCATTCATCCTGGTCCCCCTCTTAAACCTCTCTCTTTTTTCCTTATCTGCTACTATTTCCTTATCTAATTTAATCTATTCATACACCACTACAATTTTATGTGCACATGTTAAAATAATTTTGGGGTATATTCTGTCTTCCTTTGTTGTGTTTAGATGAAAATGAAATTCATATCATACATTCATCACTACTCTTTTCATAAAAATGTATGCTCTTCATCTCCTGTATCCCTATTATGTGAGATGTATTTCATAACTTTCCACAATATAATAATAAATGTCTGATCACTTCTTTATAATAACCCAGTACAAATGCTTTTGCATCACACATACCATGAGAAATACTCAGAGCTGGTCTGGACACTCTTAGACTTTGAAGCTTTGTACTTCAAGAAGTGTCTGAGACAGAAGCTTTTTTTCTGAAATAAATATCTCATGGACTAATGTCATTGGAATCCCATTCTTCTCTCCCATGGGAGGACAAGTTAAAAACATAGGTTTCGGGACCTCTGAGAAAGGGAAATGAAATACTAACTCTTCAGTACCTCAATTGGTGTACATATGACCATTTATTTTAATATTGACATAAACACAATGATAAGAAACTTTGCCAGCAAAGGAAGTACATTTGAACTTTTGAATTCATTCTCTTCTTTTGATTTTGATATCTGAGATTCTTTTAGTTCAAGGTTTTCCTTCATTTAGTATTTAGGCATTCCTGTACTTTAATACTGTTTCCTCACACCCAGCCTTAGTTTTTTGAGTCAGAAACACAGAAGTAGGTTAAACTTTGTTCTCACATTCCTGACGTATGAGTAGGCTCTATTTTATACAAAATTATGTGGCTGGGTCTCAGCTTTGTTTTCTGTAGGAATTGTCTGGCTTTGCCTCTTACAGTGGTTTAGGCTCAAGCTGCCTGGATGTTGGTTTGGACACAGGCTTTCTTTTTGTTGGCTTGATCACAGATTTCTTAGGTGCCAGTTTGGCCCTATATCCTGCAGCAGAGGGATTAAGACCTTGAGTCACCTCTCATAGCTCTAGGGATACACTAGACTGGTCTGTTTCCTGACACAGATGGAGATGAGACTCCAAGGATGCTTCTTGCTGCCCTGGGCTCTGGAAGGGCCTAATCTTTTGCAGTGCAGATTAATGAGGGCTCCTGAGTAGACATTTGCTATTCCTTGTCCCATCTCTTGCTATGGGGCTTGGACTGTGAATTTACCAGTCTACCTTGACTTGTCTCTACTCCATAATTCCACAGATTGCTGGCAGGTTTTTTGTGTAAAGAGAGTTTATAGCTGATTGTCTTTGGTGGCCCTTATCATTGTTCCTTTTGATGCATTTTTAGAATATCTATGTTTATGTGGAAATGGGTCCCTTTTGGTTATAATATTCTATTATTCTTCCACAATCAAACTGATTTCTTATTATTGGGTGATAGCCAAATGACAAATTTGCTCAGGAAAGCAATCTGACCAAATACATATTGTGGTACACCTTGAAAAATGGCACATTTTTGGAGCAGGAAGAGAGTAAAAAATATCAATACATAGACTAAAAATTAATTCTACTAGGATTGTTCATGTAACAGGATATCTTGGTACTCACAAATCTGAGAATACATACTTTCTACCACAGGCTTTTGTGCCTTCTTCTACTAGACTGTGTAAGAGTTAAAATAGGCTTTGGTCAAATTAAGAGTTATAAAAAAGTTGTGGTCATGGTTTATAAAAATTAACTCATGTCACAAGGCTATTAGTAGATTTGGTAGCATTATTACAAGGTAGAGATAGTAAAGAGAGGGAAATGTAAGAAGGAGTTAGAAAATATTCCCTAGTTAAATACTCTAAGTCCAGATCCAATTGCCTCCAGACTGCAAATGCAAATCTGAATATGAACCTCACTGGCCCATTAGAGTGTTTCCAGACAAGCATTTCACCAACCAAAGGACCAATGCCAAAGAGGCTGAGTTGCAAAAGGCAGTCTCTAATGTGAAGGAAGCAAGAGTATCACCACAGTAAGCATTTCTCTTCAGCCTGAGTCACCAACTCAACAAGTCGAATTTTAAAGTCTATCAGAATCCAAAGTCCAAAATCAGAAGCTGCATCTGAATGAAATGGGAACCCAAAATCAGAGTCCAAAATGGGAATCCCTGACTTCCTGTTGGATCTCACCTTATAAGCACTTTTCCCCACCTAACAGTTCTCCCATGTCACATCTGAGGAACCAATCGTAGTTCCTTAATTTAACAAGCCCCTGCCTTTAGATACTGTTGCATTGTCCCAAGATCAGAAGCTTGCTGCATTGAGTTACTGCACACATGGGAAAAACACTGCTCAGGGTCCTGCCTGTTGTTTTGCTTATATGTTTGG
Source organism: Monodelphis domestica (assembly GCF_027887165.1). Lineage (NCBI taxonomy): Eukaryota > Metazoa > Chordata > Mammalia > Didelphimorphia > Didelphidae > Monodelphis > Monodelphis domestica. Next base: position 370,081,307 of record NC_077229.1, read on the forward strand.
TAGGTTGGTCTATTTTCTATTTTTCTCCAACCTCCCCTTGTATTCCTGTTGCTATTATATGCATTATTGTTGTTATTATTGTTCAGCTGGGCTTTTAATCGTCAATCTCTCACAAAATTTCTCAGCTTGTTACAGAGGAAACTTCTTCATTGACTAGTTCTTTGCTGTCTTAAAACATGGTCTTCCTTAGGCTTGTATGTTTGAAGTGTTGTCACTTTCTTCACCTCTTCTATGTCTCTTTCTCTTAACTTTTTGTTTGCTTCTTTTAACTAAGATCTTAATTCCTGTACTAACATATCTCTCTCTTTAGCTTTCCATTCTCTCCTTCTCTTCAGAAAAAATATAAACAGCAGTTTTCCTCAGTTCCTCTAGTCTCATGGCCTCCCATCCAGGACATTGGAGTCTAAAATAATTTCTGACAGGTAAGTAACTTCCTTTTAGAAATTGCCTCATGTGTCCCAAGTTTTCCTCCCCTAAATCCACAAACCCTAACAGATTTTTCCCTATTTCTATCACTCTGCCCAGGAATGCAGATGGATTTTCCCCTGGCTCCTGCTTCAAATTTTCAAATCTACCCCATCTATCAGGTCTTTTTGCAAAAATTTTCATTGCTTCTAAAATGGAATTTCTTGCCTGTCTAAAAATCTCAAATTCTCAATAATAGATAATTTTAAATCCTATGTGGTATCTGGCCATGATGTTAAGTTAGAGTTGTCTCTGGTTTCCTTAACAAAATGTTCTTTTTCCCTTTTCGTAAAAAAGCTCAGAAAGCAAAAGTTCTGTATCTTCAAAGCTCAGATTGTACAGCTTTATTGCTCTCTTGAACTCTTTTAACATTACATTGGCTCTTCAAAATATTTTGGAATTCACTGCAGGCTGAGTCTGCAGTGCTAGAAGGTTTGTGGGTTTTTATATGCACAATCCCTGCTTCTAGCTAGAGGCAAGTCATGTCACGCAATGGGAGCAAGGAAGCAGCAGCATTGGTTTGCTCCTCAATACCCTGATTGTCATTTGCTTTTGGTTGGGCATCTTGATTTTGTTGTTCTGGTTTGTTATTTTTAACTACCTCAGTTTCCCCATTAAGTATATCTGTTTTCTCTTGCATTTCCTCCATTGCCTCCTTCATTGCACCAGTACTTTTAATTTGTTGTCATCTTTTCCCACAGCCTTTTTCCCTAGAAGCTTGCCAAAAAGCCTTTTTCCAGTAATGTAAACCTTAATTAGTGTGTAAAGTAGCAAAAGCATTATTGGAACATATGATATTGCCCTCTCCATTTCCATCTTAAGCCACGTCATGCTTCTATATAATTATTCATTAGGAAGTATAAGAAATCCAGGATATCCACAAATATTAGGTTATAGAATATTAGGATACTTTGTAAACACATGCCAACACGCCCATGACAACCACAGTCTTTTGGACTTCTGTCATTTTAAAAACTTCAAACAATAAAAATTGTGTTTTAAAATTGGCCCTTTAAATTTTCTCCCCACTCAGAAATGTTGGTTTATTCTGATTGGTCAGCCCAGTTGCTAGGTAGATTTTAGCAACTCAAACTGGAAAAAAATTTTTCAAGATGGTTGCTTCTACTGACTTAGTAGTTCTGACAAGACCCCAAACTGAAACTGATGAAAAATTGCTTTTTTCCTTCACAATTCTTCCCAACTTTACTCAATTTGAATTCTAGCTGGCCCAGCCAACTGAAATATTGTAGTTTTGCCAGTAAATGAGGTTAGTAACTCAAAATCTGTTGTAGATGTTTCCTTTACACGCCCAAGGGCAAGATGGCTACCCTCAGACCTGGAGTTCTCAAAATGCAATCTGACTGCTTTATCTTATAATTCCCTTTCAGAATTGTAATCATTTCCCATTGAAATCTTGCTGGTTATTCCGTTTCAGCACTTAGAGTAGGGACTTTGAATGCTCTCTTCTGCTTTCCCTTATTCATCTTCTAAAAAAACAAAACAAATTTCAAAATTCATATATACTCAGATTCATGTTTATATGCACATGGATACAAACACACATTCTGCACATGTCATATATATGTATATATATATATACACATATATACAACTTGAATTTATGCTGACATGTCAGGTATCTGTGGCAGGCTGGCTACCTCACCTTTTAGTCTTCAAAAGTAAGTTTTATCACCCTGAGGAGTTAAGATGAATCTTCTTATGGTATCAGCTTAAGCTCCATCTCATTGTGCTATTCCTAGTATTAGCCACCAATTCCAGATAATATTGACTTTATATCACTGATTGACTTACTGATAAGTGCCGTCATTATCAATTTAACCAGTTAACTTCAGTTGGCTTTTATGAAGGAATAGTTACAAAATAAATTTAACAAGTATAGAACTTACAAAGCATTTCCTCTGACACCAGAGGTACACTAGTTTCTCACCACCCTGGTCTCTGGGTAGAATGAGCTCCACTTAAAAGTTCTTCCTACAAAGCAATTATTCCACTGGTTTAATCTTCTCATTGTGTCTTGACAATCACTGACAGTCACTGGACCAGCCGTTCCTTTGAAGGTGGTCATAGTATCTTGACCTCTGACTTCATCCAGTGCTAGACTGCATCAATGATATCATCCCTCAGGTCTTTACTGATGCTGCCTTGTTTTAGTTTGTGTCTCCAGAGCTTGCCTGGTATACAGTAGTCACCCAATAAAGGCTTCTCGACTTATTGCCTGGTGTCTATATCCTAGACCCCTGATAACTTGTTCTTCTGACTTTTTGGAGTTCACAAGGTTATATAATTCACCCCCAGTACTCTTTACCTAAGAACCAGAAATAATAAACTAAAAAGAGATAGAAATAGGGGCAAAGCAGTTCACTTACAAGTTACTGCCAGGGTGAGATATGATGGTCTGAGGTCTTTACTCTATTTTACCAGAGACTTATAACATTTTGTTCTCCTCTCAAATACAACCAGGGAGAGGAAGTTTGGTTTGTTCAGTTAGTGCCTTTTTATGAACACCCAGTTGGAATTCAGCTGTCCACATCACCATATAAGAAGCAGTTATAAATCAGAAAATGCTGGCAAATGTACTGAAGTACACATGAAGGATTACATTAGGTATAGTCCACTGTTCAGGCTCATAAGACTTGGGCTTTAACCTCATTTTTGATTAGTACATGGTAATTTTCTTTCTTTTTTTAAAGAAGAAAAACATTTCCCAAATTTAATCAATGATATAGAAAAAAAAAAACATATGTAACACAAATATTCCTTTATTGAATAGAATGGAAGAATTTAAAGAGACTGCACAATCACCTTCTTTTGATGGATATTTTTAAAGGTTATATTTCAATTTGTTTCAAATGACTTGGCTCAATTTAGAGAGTGTGAGCTAGATAATCTCAGATCTTTCAAGTCCTGTATTAATAATTCCTCTGGAAGGAAAGCAAATCATGTTAGAAGGATAGAACTGAATTAATTTAAAGTCAACACAATCTACATTTCAAAGCGGTATCATATTGATCACCATTAAGTTAGTGCTTAGACTTTTTTCCCCCATTGGTATATGTGGCTTATAGTCACAAATTTAATATGGAACATTTAACATTATTTAAAAATTTGTAAACAAAGGTATAAAATGATCATGTATATCATGAGGTTATGAAATGTCTGAGAAGAAAACATGAATATACATGAAATCATAGCTTATGATATACTACATTCTGCTCTATTATGAAATGTGAAGTCATTTGATAAAAACATAAAAAGTTATGTGGGAATCAAGGAGGGAAGAAAATTAATAAGAGCCAGAATACATGGGAAAGTGTTCACGGAATTCATGTGTCAAAACATTAGGTATAATAAAAGGATATTTTCTAGGATGCTCATTTATATTTAAATAACTACAAGAATTCTTACAAATGAAGGACCAACACAATAGGGCATTACCTTTTAGTTTAGATTTATTCACTTTTATGTGAATAAGCCTATTTTGATTTGGGGAAAGTTATACAGACACAGTCTACAAGGTATACAATTATTAATAATCTGATAAATATCTAAAATAAAAACCATTCAAGTCACCAAACCAAATTATTGTTACATGTCTGATATATTATTAATTTTTAAAACAATGACAATCATAACATCTTATGAATGCAGGGATTGGTAAAAAGAATTACATATCTGTTTCTTTTTGTCTCTGGAAGAAGTCACACTTTCCAGAACTGAGATAGAAAATTTTCCTTTCCATACCTCTTAGATTTTCCAACTAAAACTGAGCTTCTGCTTACACTGACAGCTGGGACATTTCCCTATGCTAAAAATAAAGCAAAAAGTATGCTCTTATACCTGTCACTCACAACACTGTCACTTTCTACCTTGCCTTGACTATATCATAAACCTGTACAGTATGATTCATTATATGGACCAGTGGAAGAGTAGGGAAAAATCAGCACAGCTCTATTTGGAGTCCTATCAGGAACTTACTATGTCTGTATTCAGCTTGTGGTATCGTAGGAGTCATTACCTCAAACCATAAAAGGTAGTTTCGAAGCCATGGCAGGAGATTTGGGGGCTGGTTTTTATAATCTAACCATATTTATGAATCCTCAATAAAGATAAATAAAAATAAGAGGAAGCAAGAGAATTGATGAACTTTAAAATGCTAGAGGCCAATAATCAACTTTCATATATCTAGTCAATTAACACTTGGAAAAAGCCAATTTAAATGGAATTTAGAATATTATTCATGGTTTACACACATAAGTGATTCCCTCTAGTACCTCTAATCATATTGATGCACAATCTTCATGGAGCTGGAGGAATGATCCAGGACAAAACAACCCTACCAGAATTTTTTAAAGTTTGTTTTTCTTAGCAATTTTTAGGTCCCTTTGTAGTACGATTTAACCCCTGTATTTTTTTTTCTCAAGATTCTTGTAGCTTTATGCTTCTCAATAAAATCAAATCACCTATCCAGAATTGTAAATGTTTTCATGACAGAGTATATACTTTGCTTCTTTTCTAGGTACATGTATAGTTTTCTTGCAAAACTTAAATTATTCTATAATTCATTTTATAAATTAAAATTGAAGACTTAATACATGTAAGGTGGCAAAATTCTAAGTACATTTTGGTTTGTAAAGTCATGTAGGGTAAGACTCCCATGTTTAGTAGTGAATCCCTTCTGACAGATTAATTAAAGGAAATGAATGTTAAAAGATATTAAAAGTAAATAGTAAAAAATAGTATAAGGCTTGAGTGGATTCTCATATATACTTTTTGTGGATTAGTGGGATCAGAAATGCACTAAAAGATGTAGGATGTTAAAATGCAACGTTCACTCATTTTTCAGTTCACTCTGATTCTTCATGAGACTCTTCAAGACCCTTCTTGTTATTTACTTGGCAAATATGTTGGAATAGTGTGCCTTTTCCTTCTCCATTCATTTTATAGATGAAGAACTGAGGCAAGCACGGTTAAATGACTTGACCAGGTTCACACAGATATTAAGTGTCTGAGGAAGATTTGGACTCGTGTAGATAAACTTTTCCTGATTTCAGTCTCAGCATTCTATCCACTGCACCACCCTACTTTACTTAGAAAACATGTTATTCTTTGATTAGTACCAAGGCATAGTCCTGTTTGTAGATGTCTAGGACAGCATTGAATCCCTTCATACTTACTACAGCTTTGCTACAACCTCTCTTTCCATACTTACACATTACTGTTCTTTACACAATCTAAACCCATGTCAAACTCATATGTGATGTTTCCTGTAGCTTTTATGATCCTCAGAATCATCTTATGAGGCAATTTTTTCAGGCAATAGTTTTATTTTGCAAATAAGTAAATAAGAGTCAAAAACATTCATTTGCATGTGGGCTAAATATTAAAAGGTATATTTGTTAGAATATTTATTTTTTTATTCATGTAAAACATATTTACATATTATCCCTGTTGCGAAAGAAACACACACAAAACAAATAGTATTTTTTGTCCTGTGCCCTTTAGAATTATCTTGGATCATTGTTTGGAAGAGAATTGAGAGGAATTTCATAATTTATTAGTATTACAATATTGCTATTATTTTATACAGTGTTCTGGTTCTGCTCACTTCACTCTGCATCAGTTCATATAAAACTTCCCAGGTTTTTTTTTTTTTGACATCTTCCTGCTCATCTTTTCTTGTGGACCAATGGTATTGCATCACAATCATATACCACAACTCGATCATCTATTCCCAGTTGATGGGCATCCCCTCAATTTCCAATTCTTTGCCACCACAAAAAATATGGTAAAACTATTTTTTTTGCAAATAGATTTAAAAGAAGTGTTTGAACTCAGGTTTCTCTTTATCCTTTAAGTCTAAGCCTCTTTCTATCACAGCACATATAATTTAGGGATCTGCACTGTTTGGATACTATTTGTAACAGAAAATTATGAGAAATGTATAGATAATGGAAATCATTTGGCTGGAAGCTGGTGAATCAACTTCTAGTCCTCATTCTGCTGCTTTTTCTGTGTTTGTAGGAAATACTTTGACTTCTCTGGGTCTCATTTTCCCTGTCTATAAAAGAATTGCATCAGATGAGATTAGCTTGTGTGGTACCTTTCAACATAAAGTGATGTTTCCTGACCTTAAGGAGGTTATGAAATGTCTGAGAAGAAAACATGAATATACATGAAATCATAGCTTATGATATACTACATTCTGCTCTATTATGAAATGTGAAGTCATTTGATAAAAACATAAAAAGTTATGTGGGAATCAAGGAGGGAAGAAAATTAATAAGGGCCAGAATACATGGGAAAGTGTTCACGGAATTCATGTGTCAAAACTTGAATGATGCTTAGAATAAGGTGGAAGAGAGAAAAAAAGTTACTAGCATTGCTAAGATTTAGAACTTTTTATCCCAACTTGTCTTCCTACACTAAAGCCCCCTCCCCCCAGGTCCCTCAGCAAACCCTTGAAATTTTTTGGACTGAATGGGTTTCTGGGGGTAAAAGATGTACAAAGTTCATTTGGAATTTTTTAAAGTTATGTATAAATCACAAGAATTATAATGCATATATGTTTCAAAAATAGATAATATATATTTACATCTATATACATATATATGCATGGAATATTGAAATTTAGCCCAACAGGTTTTGAGTGAATTCTTCATAATCTGCTAAAACTTAAATTATACATATATTTATATTCAGAGGATGGAATTAGATTGTAAATAAGTATCTCTCAATCCTGCTTTCATATGACTTATGAACCCAGTCTAAAATAGAATTATGAAAGAAGAGAAGTAGAGGGGGAAAGCGAGGGAGCATGGGAAGAGTAAGAGAGTTTAACAAACTCAGAATAAAAGTGGAGAGGCATATGACAATAATAATAGTCATTATATCTATAACTAGAGTAAGATCTCAGTTTAAATATAGACTCAAATGATTACTGACTGAGCGACCCTCACCAAGTTATTTAACCGCCTTTAGCCTCAGTTTTTAAAAAATCTATAAATGAGAATATTATCAGAGGGTTGTTTTAAGAATCTAATTTTTAAAAACTGTAAAAACAATTGTAATTTGATATGAAAGGAAAAAAATTAAAGGACTCTGCAAACATTTAAGTGCTATACAGTCAATGCTCATCATTTGTGGTAGCTCTGTTCTGTAAAGTTACCCAAATACTGAATTAATGAATATTGAACCATTGTTCCTAGGGGAGAGACAAGATTAGGTTCCTGTGAGCCTTTGGCTACATTTACTTTACTACTTTGTAGAGCAGCATCAATACAGATTGATAATTTTCTTTTTTTATTGGGGGGGTGGGATGTATCATATTTTTGATTCTTTAACATTGAACTCATGGCTGATAGCAGTGTAGCTCATGCCTGAATGAAGCTTATCTAAAACTCATCCTTTTCCCCCCAAGGGGCATATCATAGCTGCCTTGTACTTATGAACGGTAAACAGCACTTCAGCATGCTTGGGGGCCATTTTAAATAGAAAAATCACCAATGAAAAGCAAAAAATGTGAAGAATGTGGCAGTAAATAAATTGTAAAAAGGACAGAGTGAAAGACCTGGATTCAAGCAAATCTTGAGTTCAAATCATGCATAGTACTTCCTACTTGTGTGACTATGGGCAAGTCACTTAACTTCTTTATACCTCAGTTTCCACATCTATAAAATGAGAGTAATAGTAAGATACATGTTTATAGAATGAGATCTGAAACAAGAAGGCAAATTATTGCTTTGTTTGACCTCAGCTGAGGCCATAGGAGTCCAGTGATTCAGATTCATTTTGCTATTTTGTATTTGTCTGGTAATGACTACAAAAATGCCACAAGTATTTATTTTGAATTTACAAATAAATTTTAGTGAGTAAGCAAATTCACAAACACACCATCTACAAATAATGAAGATCAATGGTACAGATATTAGCTATTAATATTACAAATGTGTTTCCTTTGACCACTCAAAAATAACCCAGTGTCCAAAACCACCAAGAATGAAGTACCTGCCTCTGTGTTATACTCTTATTGAAATTAATTTTCTGACAACCATAAGGGACTACTTATTTGCTCTTTCACTACAAAAAGCTCAAAAGCAATTTTAATCTACATTGACATCAGTATCTTAATGGTGGAATACCTAACTGACATTCTTTATAAACACCACAAGGAAAGCTAAGGAATGAGACACGGGAATGATGTAGCCTTTCAAAGGAAAGGAATCAAAACTGCAGAAAGCAAAAGGGAATATTTTGTGGAGTTTGGAATATTGGGATGGGGCCAAATCATTTAGATGAGATCAGATATAAAGGTGTAGAAAGCCAGGTAGAGGTCTTCAAACCTGTTGTGATAGAAAAGAGCCAAGGGATCCATTTGAGTAGTTAAGTGGCATGAAGAATACTGTTTTAAGTACAATTAACTCTGGCAATGGTTTTAAGAGAGATTACTGGAAAAAAATGAGACATAGAATGTATTTTTAAAATTAAACAATGCAGGAACTATTATGCATGATAATTATGTACAATAGACTTATTTTAAAACATTCTTTAACATGAGCAATTTATTTTAACTAAATACATGATCTGAATACATTTTTGAATTCTTCAGCTATTTAGTAGCTTTCTGATTTATACTTATATATCTCTTCATGCTTAAGTAAATTCTGCCTGCCTGGGTAAATGTTTGGAGTCAAGAACTAAGTTCAGGAAGCAATATTATTCTTTGGCTAGGGTTTGTATGGGGGTATTAACATTAAATCATTATGAAACAATAAGTAAAAGTGATATTTTGGAGAATCATAAATACCAATTAAGGAGCTTATAGTTTAGTGCAATTACTAGAAACCCAGGGAATATTTTGTTGCATTTATGCCCAAAACTCTAGGAAAGTATAAAGATCATTTCAACATTCAAATCATAAAAATGTGCACATTTATCTGTCTATTGATATATTTTCATGTATTGATTGATTGATAAATCTATTTTTTGAAACTATGCAGTCACTATAAATAGACCAAAGCATACTGGATCCAAATTGGGTATGCACGCCCTTGACAACAGTCCAACTCAGTGGCTTATGAGGTTTGAGTTTAATTGGCTATGTATTTTTATTCACTGTATTATATTACTATTTCCATGCCACGTACAAGTACAAATTAAATATTCTGAAGAAGTATACTTCCACATAATCAATCCACATCACATTTAGTAAATCTTGTGGGATCTTTCTACTGAGGTAAGCTGAAGAGGGTCTAGAAATAGGCCCCTGTCCTTGAGGCCCAAGATGATGCTTATCAATGGCTCATTGCCACAGGCTTCTCATATCTGCTTGACCTCTAAACAGAATGCTTAAGAAACCTTAATTGGATTCCTAGGGCACTCATTCTGCTGGAATATTTTCACTACAAATAGTGTGCTAGAATTGGCAAGCAGATTAATAACAACAGCAGCAGTAACAAATTAGCATTTAAAGACAGTGTTAGATGGCACATTGAACAGTGCTAAACCTAGAGAGAGGCAAATTCTGAGTTCAAATCTTGCCTTAGATAGTTCCTAATTGTATGAGCATGGTCAAGTCACTTAACCTCTGTCTATCTCAGTCTCCTCCTAAGGTTTTTGAGAGGATAAAATCAGATAATATTTGTAAAGTGCTTTTCAACCCCTAAAGTACTCTACAACTGGCTCTCAATCCAATGAGTCACTTAGCTGCCCTTATTTATTTTTATTTTTGTCAAGAATCACTTTGTAAGGGGAAGCTGGGTAGCTCAGTGGATTGTGAGCCAGGCCTAGAGATGGGAGGTCCTAGGTTCAAATCTAGCCTCAGACACTTCCCAGCTGTGTGACCCTGGGCAAGTCACTTGACCCCCATTGCCTAACCCTTACCACTCTTCTGTCTTGGAGCCAATACACAGTATTGATTCCAAGATAAAAAGGTTAGGGTTAAAAAAAAAAAGAACCATTGTGTAGCAGGGCCAGCAAGGATAAAACTCTTCTAGTCTGCTTAATCTAAAGACTTAATCTAAATATCACCCAGCCAGAGAGTGAGATAAAGCAAGCATACTCCTTCTGAGCAAGAATAGATAGATAGATAGCTAGATAGACAGACAGATAGATAGATAGATAGATAGATAGATAGATAGATAGATGGATAGATAGATGGATAGATAGAATGTGTTTTTAAAAAACCTCTTTTGCTGTTCTCACCCAAATTCTCTAGCTCCTGATTTGTGAGGAGAAAATTCTTTTTAACAGAAGACAAATTGCCGATTGCTCGTTCTGTGTTCCCTCAAACTATTTCAGGGATCCCACCTAACAAACTTGGGAAAAAAAGACCTCCATTCACATGGTTTCTCTCCGCTGTCATAATCTTCTTGGTTGTCATGCAAATGCACCTAAACACATGGCAGGATAACTGATTTCCAGAAATCTAGTCTCAGACAGCTGTGTAACCCTGGGCAAGTCACTTAACCCTGATTACCTCAGTTAATCATCAGTAAAATTAACTGGAGAATGAAACAGAAACAATTCTAGTATCTTTTCCAGGCCAAGAAAATTCCAAATGGGGCCATGAAGAGTTGGACATGACTGGAAAATGCTTGAACAACAACAAAACTCGTGTGTACTTTGGAAACTTTGTATTAAGTTCTTGCTTTTATTAAGCAGATTTTTTCTAAGAGATTTGTTCTTTGCTTTTTGCTAGTACTTGAGCTATATCCCTATTTGTCTAGAAGATATTTCATGTACATTCATTGTTCTTTATACTTCAAAGAAAAATATCTTAGTTTTAAAGAATCTTACTTCTGTATTTATAATACATACAAAATCTTCATCCAAGAAGAACTTACATTTGTTCAATATTTTTAAGTAGTTCTGCTGACTTATGGATAATTATTTTTCTTCTTTTGTAGTATGTACATAAACTATGGGGAAGGTAACTTTTTTTCCCCTTATAGTAGGATGAAAAAAAATCCATCTTAAGTGACCCTTCATATCTGCCCTGACTCCATCATCAACCTTGTATCAGGTTAGAGAAATCATAAGACACACTAACAAAAGCCAGCTCATAAAATTGCAGATTTATTCGTATAAAAGTGAAAAAGTTAATTGTTCAGAGATTATACTTATGTAAAGAAATGCCAATTAACCTGTGCAAACTTGCTTAGTTTGAAAATTCTCTTTTTACTGCTATCTGGTTTTAGCAAAACTAAGGGACAATAACTATTTTATCTTTACCAAGTCCAAAATAGAATGGAAACTCAAAATTTACTTTGCAAAGGGCTTAGATTTTAGACATTCCAGGTGGGCATTCCTCCGATTAATTCTTGGTGACCATAAAGGTTTTTGTTTCTAGACCTTATGTGATAAATTGTGACAGAATAACATCTGTTACCCAAGTAGGTATTTTACCTATTTTCTCTCACCTTGCTGAATAGATATTACCTTCCCAGGGTCCATCATCATACCATCGTATTGAAAGTGAATCAGATACTCCTAAGAGGTATGAAGATGGTGTCAGTGGCCAGTGTGGGGAATTAATTTAAATTGTCCATATGAGAGTGATTAAGAGGAAGGCGTTACAGATTCCCAGTCCCCATTAAACCCCATTGGGTCTTTATATCCTTATTTGTCTCTGTTTCCTGCTCCCAAATAATGGTAAAACTTTTACTACAACTCAGATTTCCTGATTCCTGATTTGTAATTTCCGACTTTTGGATAGTCACTTCCACCCCCCAATTCCCCACCCCCATTCCCCTTAGGACTGACCCTAGGATGTAGGTTATAATAGTAAGAGATTTCCTTTCCTAACTAATATCCCAGAGATATGGTTAGTGACCTGACACAACAAAAACAACAACAGAACACCATGTTTTTTACAACCTAAATATACTAATACTATCTGCCACTTTCAGACCCACAGTCATGATAAAACTAGATAACCTGAAGAATCCCATTACCATTCCTGGGGGTGGGGAAGAAAATAAATAAAAATACCAGATATCTATAGTGTTCAGACAGAACCTTCATAACAATGGTGCATGTTTTCTATGAAAGAACTATAAATGTTTATTAAAATGACTCCCCTGTTCCCTCTAGATCTTCTCTTGCCTTCTAAACACTAGAAATATAGAAATTTCTCACTATAGAATTTGTTCAAGACATTAGTGAAATTTGATTCCATAACTGACACTATTGATTTATCACATTGGAAGAAGATCGCAAAAACCTTGCTAGAACTTTATACATCAATGCCAACTCAGATTTGTGTTTGTGCCTTAGTGACTAATAACTCAGAATAGTGTGCTAAAGAGACTAGGTGTTCAAGCTAGGACATATCCCATAGAAAGATTGTACTCCGAGAGGGCAAATATGTACCATTAATAGGCAATGGTATTTCAAAAACTGAACAAATTAAAGGGAAGGTTGATTGATAACTTCTAATGGAGAGAGGCTTAAGGCAAAACATTAAAGGGCACTTTGAACAGCATGCTCATTACCAAAATCATGACCCTTTGTTTTGGTGCTATCATAGATTGGCTTTAAGATTAATGATCAGAAGTCTTTACAATAAATATCAGAATCATAAAGGAAATTCCATCAAAGGCTTGGCAATGAATTGAGCCTGTCTAAGCACTGAGTCATCAACAACCCTGAAAATATTGTAGAAGGTCTTGGCCATAATTCTTTAGGGAACGGCTGAGTTTGTGGGAGATGCTCTATTGTAAATAATATCTTCTTGGTGAATGCTTTTCATAGTGGCAGCAGATTATTAGTACAATGGCAATAATGTTTGTAAATATTGAATTATCAGACATTGTAGACAATTTAAGATTATAAGTTGTTTGAGGACAGAGACCTGCTTTCTCTTTCTTAGCATCATCTGCAAAGCCTGGCACAGTACAGGACCATTAGTGCATCACTAAATAAATACTTGTTTTGATTGTTGATTAAAGTTTGAGTTTAATGAATTTTAATATGAGTTAAACTCAACAGCATGTCTGAACACAGGTGTATTGTGACACAATAGAGGATAAATAGTGTTTGAAATGACTTATAAGTTAAACATTCTTGTGTTTAAAATTCCAATCCAAGTTTAACTCTTCAGTGCCCTAAATTATTTTCTGAGTAGGTGGTAGGGGACTTTTCTGCCCATGTGCCTTTTTAAGACATATTAATAAATGACTGGTTTGGGTGGGATACTAAGGATTCCATAGTTCTGTTTACATATCCTTTTGGAATGATACCCTTTCCACTCTATGCAGTCAGTCTTTTTCATAGATTCTCAAATATGGAGAATGGAGAGAATGAAAAGGAATAAATATTTATAGAGTATCTACACTGTGCCAAGCATTATGCTAAGCACTTTACATTTATTTTCTTATTTAATCCTCACAATCCTGGGAGGTAAGTGCTATTATCCCTATTTTTACAATTTAGGAAACAGAGACAAACATAGGTTAAGTCATTTGCTCAAGGTCTTACAGCTAGGAAGTGTTTGAGGCCAGATCTGAATTCAGATCTTCTTCACTTTCAATCCCAGAGCTCCACTCACTGTGCCACATAGATAGCTAGGGTACAGGCATACTTTACCCTCTTTACCCTCCCCATTCTCCACCATACTCTCTTACTCACCCATAAGTCAAGAAATAATTCTCTAGGCTGCTGGAGGGTTTTTAACCCTTCTTCAGTACTTCCATCCAATCTCAGATTTTATTGGTTGTTAAATCTGTGAAAGAGTCAGAAAGGTTAAAGCACAAGTTTAAGTTTAGTGTCTAGGATTACATCTAGTCATCTGTTTTTTTTTTAATAAAAGGTGAAAAGTAAATCTAAAATGGGTGAGTTAATATAATAAAATCTTTTCCAGCCAATGACATGTTAAAATAAGAAAAGAGTAATGGAATATTATCACTTGTTTGTAGATATAAAAAGTCTTTATATTATATCACATCAAAGAACCAAAACACTGTGTAAATTCTACTTTTTTTTCCTTCAATGTATGTATGTGTTCAGTGCATGTAGCTCAGTAAGTAACTTGCCTGACAGGTTAGAAGTATATTGTCAGACTTCCCTGTGCTTCCTTTTGACTTTGCTCATGACTATCACAGCTGGAATTAAAGCAGTTTAATAAATCCAAAAGTCAGAAAGTTTTAAAATGAACCTGTCAAAGGATTTGTTTGTAATTTGCTTGAAAGTATATTATTTCTGGAGAAAACACAGCTGGTAGTTTCTATCTCTTGCATCTTTCTTCTCAAATAGTTTAATGCAGAGCTTTGAAAATCTATACTGACGAATTTTTAAAAAGAATACAGTAATATGTGACCTAAATGACTATAGAATGATAAAAAGAAACAAAGAAAAAAATCATACTTCTTCTACTCATTCCCAACACATTATAAAGAAGAAATTTTCTGTGACTGGCCTATCATTTCTTCTGGTCATGCTTCTCTTTGAGAAGGAACTCTGGATGTTTCCCTATTCCTAACCACTGTATCTTAGGGCACTGGAACCTTACCTTGTCACCTGTAGGTAGACTTGTTTTATGTGATGGCTTTTCCAATAAGAGTGTGGGTTTCTTGAGAGCAGGCACTCTCTCACTTTTTCTGTATGTATTTCCATCACCTACAACTGCTTTTCACACAGTAAGTTTACTCAATAAAAATTTAAAATTTATTAAATCTTTCTTTTATTCATAAGATCTTCATATTGCTTCTCTTGTAAAACTCCTGCTTATGCCTACCATGCCTATCTTCATGGTTGTTTATATAAACTTCAGAACTTTAGGGATGGTAGTAACACATGTCTTTTAATCAGACTATATCATTACAGTATCATCATCATCATTATAAAAGATGAGCCTATATATACATATCACTTTAAGGTTCAAAAAGTATATTACATGTGTTATCTATTATTATCTCCCTAATACAGGTGAGACACCCAAGACAGACAGGGGTTAAGTGGCTTACCTAGGGTCATACAGCTAGTACTCTTCTTAGATAGGTTTTGCATTCAAAGGTCCCTGACTCCAAATCCAGCTCTCTAAAAGAACTTAAAAAAATTAAATGTAATCTAATAATAATCTACCCCCCCCATTTAGTTCTAGCCTTGGCTTATTTTTCATTTTAAGTATCTGTTTAAGAAATTCATCTTTTAACCTAGTTCTTGCCCATGGTTGGAACTTAATAAATGTTTAAAGCTGGATATGGATATATTTTACAAGCTATCAGACTATATGTCATAATTGACAGGATAGACAAGAGTCTTCAGTGATTTTGTTTTTCCTGTACAGATAGTTAAACCATATACTTTTGAGTTATTATGGTATTCATTTAGGATAATCTGAAGTATTCCAAGACTTGATGCAATTAATATAACTATTTACAAGTAGCTGCAGATATAACTGGACTGAGTTACTATCTATTTCTTCTAACTGAAACTTGGTATGATATCTCTCCTATGACATCAGTGGTCATCTTTAGACAACATACCATTCTTTGTTTAATGATTCATTTTATATTAATTATCAAAGCATATTTGAACAAAGTTATATAATAATAATAGTGGCTTCCACTTCAGTAACAATTAGCAGATACTAAACACTTTCTGTATTAAAGTATTTAAGATTCTGTATTAAAACCATTTTCCTAACCAAGAGATATTTTGGCTTGCTCATGAAATCAAGAAGAAATGATTGAAAGTAATGAAGAATGTGTTGACATGAATGCATTGGAAAGGAATGCCCATTTTGAAAAGATCCCAAATCTATTAGAGTATTAAGCTCTAGAACTTTCAAAAATATACCATCATTGCCTAAATATATACTAAACTTTTTTATATAGGTTTTAGAAATAATAGTATTATATTTTGATCCTAGCTATTTATCAATCAATATATAGATGTTTATTGAGCATTTACTGGAAGAAAGACATAGAAGTAAGTGCTAGAATAATGATCCGTACACTCAGACATACAAACACAATGTGCATGACAAAATTTAAAAAGACAGATATTTTCTACCCTAAAATGGTTACTTAATTTTTACATCATTCAAATCATATTTTTGTGATTGTTCAGTAATTTCAGTTATTGTCAACTCTTTGTGACTAGATTTGATTAGATAAAGGTACTTGCCATCTCCTTTTTGAGCTTATATTATTGATGAGGAATTGTGGGAAATAGGATTAAATGATTTACCGAGAGACACACAGATAAGCAAGTGTCTGAGGCTAGATTTGAACTCAAGAAGATGAGTTGTCTTAACTTTAGGGCTGGCACTCCATCAACTGTGCCACTTAGGTGAACCTCAAAACATATAAAAATGAAATAAAAGTCACAAGTCACTTTCCTAAAAAGCAATACATATATATATATATGTGTGTGTGTGTGTGTGTGTGTGTGTGTGTACACCTATATATACACATGGTCATTTTTTATATCTTATATGTTTCTATGTTCTTGCCTTTGAATTATAAGTGAAAAAGTATTAAAGAAAATCAAGAAAAGCTGCATGTCAGGCCTACAGTGGGAAGGACCTGGGTTCAATCTGGCCTCAGAAACTTTCTAACTGTATGACCTGTAATATATGGCCAGAAGGAGGTCACACACACACACACACACACACACACACTGGGGGACTGGAGAGAGAGGGTGAGAGAACTGAAGAAATGGAGAGAGGGAAGAGATTGATCCTCCCCTCTCTTCCCCTTGGGGAAGATAGAACAATTCGTCATCCAGAGGGACAGAATATGTCTCTTCAGAGATTGGGCTTGGGAGACAGAGGTTAAGGACTGGAGGAGAAAGTCATTTTTTTAAATTAATTTTTAAAAAATCCTTATCTTCAATACACAGTATTGGCTCCAAGGCAGAAGAGTGGTAAAGGCTAGGCAATGGGGGTCAAGTGACTTGCCCAGGGTCACACAGCTGAGAAGTGTCTGAGGCCACATTTGAACCTAGGACCTCCCATCTCTAGGCCTGGCCCTCAATCCACTGAGCTACCCAGATGCCCTCTGGAGGAGAAAGTCTTAGAGAAATGACTCACTGCCTCCCTTCTTGGTCTTAGCTGGTGCTGAGAGGCAGGTAAATTTCCTGCCTCTGGGTCCTCCCAATATCCCAATTGCCACCCTTCCCTTTGAGAATTAGTTCACTCCTCAGCCCTGGTCTTGAGGAATAATATGATTCTCCCCAAATCTTCAGTCTCCTTCTTTGATATCAACAAGCAGGCAGACCTGATCTATATGGTAATACTTGGGGGCAGCTGGGTGGCTCAGTGCATTGAGTTTCAGGCCTAGAGATGGGAGGTCCTAGATTCAAATGTGGCCTCAGACACTTCCCAGATGTGTGACCCTGAGCAAGTCACTTAACCCCCATTGCCTAGCCCTTACCACTCTTCTTCCTTGGAACCAATACTCAGTATTGATTCCAAGATGAAAGGTAAGAGTTTAAAATAAATGGTAACACTTTATTCTTGAGAATACTCAGAGCAAGGAGAGTGAGAGTGTAAAGTGGGACATAGGAATCCCTACAGATTAGCAACTGACCTCTCCCCTCCCCCAATCCTGAGGGGTTCAGATTGTCTGATGCTCCTTTTGGTCAGTTGTTGGGTTTGTCCTTCCTCCTAAACTAATCTGGCTATGAGTTGAAGTTCAGGACAATTTGGGGGAAGAGAGAGATCTTCTCAGTAGATGGCTTCCTATAAAGTCCCAGTCTACTTTTGCCTTCAGCTTGAACCAGAGAGATTTAGGGGTTCACCGGAAGGTAGTCAGTGTCCAGACGGATCCTCTATCTCAGAGGTCCTCCTCTCAGACCCTCCACTCCAGGAGAGAGTTGACCAGAAATGAGTGGGCAGTTTTGAATTTCCCCAGCTCAGCTGTTACTTCCTAGAATGTTGAGTCTTCTTTGCCCTTCCCCAGTTTGAGATGTTCTTTTGCATTATTGGATCTGAATTTTTCTCTCCTTTGGTAACTTCTCTCTTACAGACCCCAGGAAGGTCACATATCCCCAACTACTTAGTCCTTCCTGCTCTTCTGCCATGGAATTGACATAAATTCCTAGACAGAAGGTAAGGAAGGTGTAAAAACATAATTAATTAATTAATTTAAAAAATGATTCTTACGATGATTAAACTGAAGGTATTTGCAAATGTTATGGTGGATACACTGTCAAAGACAAAATGGAAGAGATTAGAGATATATGTTGAGTTTCTTCAGATGCTTCTATTGATAGAAGACATCTGATTAACTATCAAACCCAACAATAATGTAGGGCCTCCTCAATGAGTTTCAGAGTTATAAAAATATTTCATCATACCATTTTGTTCAGGGATTGTTTCTTGCTCAGATTATGACATTTGGCTTGTAGGGCTGCTGAATTCCTTGGTTCATCACATGATTGGTTGTTTGTCCTTAATTTTCAGAGAAGTCCAATGACATCACTGGATGATGTCTTGAACCGAATGGCAATTTAAGGGAAGCAGAGTTGGACAAGGTTACCAGTCTTACTCTTTCTCCCCACATATATAGGGAGAAAGAGGTGTGTATATATATATATATATATATATGAATAGGCACTGAAAGTGGACAATGAATTTGGTCCAGAGTTACTTAGGAAGAGAAAAAAATTGTATAGCATATTCAGTTATCCCAACCTGTGGCCTAAGACAAAACCTTATTTTTTTTTTTTATTTTCCCAGTAGCTTTGTGGTTATAAAATCACAGAACAGCCAGTCTCAAATCAATCAAAACTACAGGTACATAAAGACAATGAGGGTACAGATTACAAGTTTATATAAGTGGCACAGTATATTGTCAACAATGTCTTTTTCAGAAGAAATGGCATAAAAGACATTTTTATGGGTATGTATGAGTGGAAGAGATGGTGGACCACTATTTATTTTAAGAGTGAGGGAGGGATGACAAGAGTAATAATAAGCATTGCATTAGAATTGATGAAATGTGGCATTTTTTTTCTAGAATAACTAGAGAGAGCTTACCAGGATATTGGTTTAGTCTCAAAATTATAGAACACAAAAGTTCAGAGTTGAACCTCAGTAGCCCATAATCCCCCTTCCCAAATCCGCACTAAAACATTTTCAAAAAGTTCTCAGGAGGATTTATGGAAGGGTATGAACTAGAATCACAAAATGAAAGAAGATGTGGATGAGTTATAAATTTCATTGGTTTTTGGAATGCTCACATTGATGAAATCCTGGACCTCTCAAAGTATTATAGTAATTGAGGCAGTATGTCGGAGTAAAATTGTCAGAAGGTGTGGGTTTAAATCTCAGTTCCGTCACTTAATAAGTGTGTGACCTTGGGTAAGAAACAATTCCTTTGATCTTCAGGTTCCTCATATGTAAAATCAGGAGTTGGGATTAGATGACTTCTAGGTCTCACTTAGTTCTTTAGGGTTATAATCCTTATATAACTTCAATATATGCTTTTGTTATTCTCATATATATTTTTAAATGATGAGAAATTGGATATGTATAGGTAGTTACTAACACATGATTCATAGTCTAGTAGTTCCAGAAGGAAATTTGGTAGATAGCTGAAAGATATGAGTTAAAAGCATTATGATATGGAGGAAAGAAGTCAGAGGTCCTGCATTCAAATTTTGTCTCAGATGCTGACCATCTGAGTGACCTTCAGAAAGTCATTTATCTTCCTTGTTCCTCCACTTCCTCATATAACAATGATTTAATTTGGACTACATGGCTTCAGAGATGTCTTCAGACTCTAAATTATGATTCTAAATCTCTGAGAAATGAGAGGATTTAGCAAAATAAAATTTAATCCAAAACATAAACATGACTGAGTAGCTCTCAATAACAAATAAGCAATAATTTTAAATCAAAACCTGAAATTACTACTGGGGATGTTAGCTTCTCTAACATATATGCAGCCTTTCTAAAAAAATAGTGAAACTGTTTTTTTTTTTTATTTTGTTTGTTTTGCCCTTATCTCAAGACTGTATTTTAGTTTATGGTTTGAGTACCCATCCTCAATTTTCTCCATCAGTACTGGAAAAAGTCAAGAATAGAGCCTGCTCCCTTTGGAACTTCACTGTTTGCATCTGTTGCTTAAGGGGGCAGATGCCAATCCCAGTTATTTGGCATCATGAGGGCACAAATAACACATTTTCCCATGCAGTTTAGAATCATCCATGTTTTCACTGTGACCAGAACTTTCCCAGTGAAAATTTACAGAGCTTTGAAAACAAGTCCTCCCTTTTCAATTACATCTCTCTAACATTGAAATGAACTGAATGCTGACACAAGGGAAATGTAAGATTGCTTGATGCTTTTATTTACATAACATAATTTAATGAGGGCATTGCATCACATACTGGAGTTGGTCATGACGATTAATTGCATACATCTTAATGTGTGATTGCTATATCCTCTTTGCTCCTGAGAGCCCCAGGAATAATGTTGCATTTCATGGCCTCAACCCTTGAGACTAAATTTTAAATCAATAAAATAAATGAACAAAATTTTCTATCAACTAATAGAGTTCTCCACATAGAAGAAAAGGCAATTATTTCTGACAGACTGCTGTTAACTTAGAGAACTCAGTGTGGACATCTATTTTATTTAGTATTTTAAGATGAACTTATGTCTTAGGTTAAGGAGATGGTTTTAGTTTCTTCCTGTTTGTTCAATATTTTGCTGTAGTAGCTGAATAGTTTCTTAGTGAGTGAAGGGAAAGGATTAACTTGAATAAAATCCAGTTAAAATGCAAATGAAATGAATTTCTAAGCAATAAAGCATGCATTAAGCTTGGAACACTAATGACCATAATAGTAAAAAGTCTATGGAATATTTTATGTAGCCCTATCTTTTTCATCGTTATGCTCATTTAGATGGAAGTCTTCAGATAATTTTAGAGACTTTACATTTTCATTTGCCACAAACATGATTAATGACTTTATTACTCTATTTTCTCGAGAGATAGCTACAATATATACTTCTATTCATTCTTTTCCAAAAGCAAACTGGCAAGTACCATATAAGCCTTCAAAGATTTACATCCATTTTTGGAGAATACTAGAATTAAATATTTGAAGTTGTTTATAGGATGGCAATGAGTTTCCTCATGGGGCAAGAATTCCCCAAAGTATCATAAATAATTATTATAATCAAACAAACTACAATATGTGATTAAGGACTGTGGAACTGCAGTAATATATAGAAAAAACACAACATCTTATTTCCTCAATAACAGCTATAGATAAACTATACCAAGAAACCATTAATAATCAACTATAATCAATGGGATGTTATATCAAAATTTTGCTTATTTCCACTCAATTGTGATGTTAGAATATTGAATCATTTAATATTTTTGTTTGCCCAGTACTCTCCTTCAGGAAACGTTGTTTTTGAAATGACTAGCAGTTAGGCAAAACAGTCATGGCCTTAAAGAAATTACATACCATTCTTCCTAACCCATTCCAGAATTATTCTGATCATTTAAATAGGAAAGGGAATGGAACCATCTAATCCAGCCCACTCATTTAATATAAAACAAGGATATTAGTACTGACTGGCCTTTTAGACTTTGTAGCTCAAAGGAAAAAGAGTCTCTCAGTCCCTTTGGAGTAATTTAGGATTTTTGATGCCTTTGAGTTTAGAAGGTGGCACTGAGCCCTTAAAGAGACGCATAGTGTCTTAAAAATAGATAGAAAAAAAGAGACTTCCAGAGTTGGGAAAATAGGTAAAACTTTTTTTTTTTTAAAAAGCAAGGCCAGATTGTAACAAAGAAGGAAGAAATTGAGGAGGGTAATACTGACCTTTACCCAGCATTTCGGATTAGAATACAGACTAAAGCTCTGTTTGGGTACAGCTCTTCCTGAACTATTTGGAATTCATAGAAAATGTCAATTCTTCCTTTAATTTCTCCTTCTGTTGCTAGTCCATAAACAGATACTGAAAGAAACTTCCTATTTCTTTAGATTAATATTTCTGGGAATCTGAATTTTTCCTCAAACATAAAATAGCTATGAGTTGTCTGAAGATAAGTATTAATTTAAAGAGGGCAGAGCACCAGATTTCCATGCAAATGTTAGGAATTATCCAAAATGGGGGCTTTGAGCTATAGATTGTTCTAATTTTATTTTTTAAAATAGAAACTCAATAAATCAGTACAAGAAGGGGCTAGCTATTACTGAGGAGCCAAAAGTTGCTTCTTGGGAAAATAAAAACACAACTAAAGCAAAAACTATAGAAATATTATAGTTGAATGTGGCTGATTGAAGCTCCAGAGTTTTAAAAAGGGAAAGGAAGAGAAAGGGTGTTGCCTAATATTTGCTGATCAATTGTTGCTCACTAGAGTGTTTTACAAATACATGAGGGAAGTGAAGCACTAGAAGGTGGTATCTTTCCTGATATCAGTAAGCAGTAAGTTTCAGAGATAGCCTCAGACTCCAAAGCCAATGTTCTTTCATTTGTACCATGATGCCTGGTATGTTGGATTTTTTTCAATATAGCATCAGGAAATACTACCTTTTATGAGGTATTATGATCTCTATCTATCTCATCCTATCAGACCTCTTCTCATTTCACTCCAAGGCTTTTTTTTTTAAAGTCAGAGCTATTTAACATAGCCTCCTATAAAATAATGTATTATAATAATAGATCATAAAATAATATGGTCATTATAGTGTAAGTACTGTTCCAGAATCATAAAATGTTAATAAGTGTTCAAGGTCAAGAAAATATAGGTTTGGCTGAGAGTTAAATCTACTGGAGCTGGTGTATTATGAGCTGCAATAACCTCTAAAGATTCATGAAGTCTAGTCCATGCCAGGAACAGTATCCCATTTAAATGATTAGTACTACTTTTTTTTTTCACAATCTCTCTTTATATAGCATATGGTATAACCTCAATGATTAAAGAAGTAATAAAAAGAGTCATTTTTATCTTACAGCAATGTTGTGTTTATGAGAAGTCAGGTTAAACAATGCACAAGCAAAGGACTCTTCAAAGTAGAAAAAAGTGAATGCTAGAAAGAATGGATTCAGTCATGAATATACTTTGAGCAGATCCTGTGATACTTGTGATATCTCTGCAAAATCCCCATAATAGCACCTGTAGCCAGATGTTCTGACCAGATGTCCCCCATCCCCAGTCTTTGGCAACTTTAGAAAATATCTTAACCCACCCTGTTCTTGCCCCTGTCAAACACTTCCCTTTCTTTGTAGAAGTATATTTAAACACTGCCCCTCTACCATGCCCCTACACTCCAGCATTCCAGTGATGTGTAGTATTATGAATAATAATTCTCTTGCCATGGATTAAAGACCCTTGTTGCTGCTGCTTTGGTAGTCCTTTTTCTTTCAGATTGACATACATTTTTTATTCATGAAATTGATTAGATATTTTTTAAAGCTGACACTGCATTATTGAATTTTTTAAATGTATTTTAAAATTTCTAAATAGACTATATTTTATAAATAAAGAAATTATATAATGAAAAGTGGAAAATAAAGAAAAAGTTCCTTTCAAACTATAATATGCTATTATCATTATTTTACTTAGCAATTCCCCCCAAAATTATTTTAGTCTATATACTTTTAAAGTTTTCATTACTTGGCTTTATTTAAAAAACAAAAATAAACAAACAAAAAGCTTCAGATAAAATAGTCAATCTTTAATGTTCCTTTTAGGTCAATTTAAAAAAATATGTCAGAATATAGAATGAGCAGCAGTGGGAGGAAAGTGACCCTAAATGATTTAGTCAAAAAAGAGGCCAGATGTGACCCATAGCAGGCAGCTCTGCATTTTTCTTAGCAGAACATAGCAATGTCACAATGTCGCAAAAATTGATCTTATTTAAGACAAAAATCCACACAACACGATGCAGAAAAGGAGAAATATTAAATGCATCCTTTTCAGACCAGAAACCTATAAAAATTACACTAAAAAATGTTGAAGAAAAAAAAAGACTAAAAATAAAGTGGATACTAATTAGCCTTATGTTAAAGAATGAGTGGGTCAAAGAACAAATCATAGAAACAATCAATAATTTTGTTAAAGAGAATGACAACAAGGAGGCTACCTACCCAAATTTTGGAGATGCAGTTGAAACAGCATATACAGGACAATTTATATCTCTAAATATATCTCTATATCAGGAAAACAGAAAAAGAACAGATCAATGAATTGAGTGCACAAAATGAACCCCACAAAAAAAAAACAGAAAAAAACACCACAAATTAAAAATCCCCAATGCAAAAAGTGAAAGGAGACATTCTACCAAATGTTTAAAAACAATTAATTCTAATATTACATAAACCATTAAAAATTATCTGAGGAAGGATCTCTATCAAATTCCTTTTATGACACAAAAATGGAGCTAATATCTAAAACAAAAAGATAAAAAATAGAGAAATATATAGAACAATATCCCTAATGGATGTTAATGTAAACATTTTAAACAAAATACTACAAATAAGATTACAGCAACATATCATGATGATTATATGCTAGGAACAGGTAGGTTTTAAACCAGTAATGCAGGTCCAATTTTAGGCAAATTATTCATATCAGCAATAAAAACAAGAGAAAACATGAATATTTTAATAGACATGAGAGTTATTTTGATAAAATACAGAACCCATTTCTATTAAAAACACTAGAGACATTGAACTAAGTGGAACAACCTTCAAAATGATAAATAACATATATCAAAAAACATCTGCAACCATTGTATGTAAATGAGGATAAATTAGAAACCTTTCCAATAAAATGGGAATTCAGGAATGAAACTGGATATTCATTATCACCACTACTCTTCAATGTTATACTAGAAATGCTTGCTACAGCATTAAGAACAAAATAAATTGAAGAAATAGCAATAGACAAGGAAGAAATAATATCATTCTTTGCAGATGATATAATATACAATATACATATATCATATGTATATTGTATACATGTATATATATAATTGTATATAATTATACAATACAAAATAATAGACAATCGTAAGAAACAAACAAAAAAATGAAACAACAGTTTTAGCTAAATTGTAAGATATAAAATAAACCCACAAAATCACTAGTATTTCTCTATACTTCCAATAACACCAAACTACAAAAGATAGAAAGAGAAATCTCATTTAAAATTACAGTAGACAATATAAAGTACCTGGGAATCTACCTATCAAGACCAAAGCAATAACTATTTAATTAGAGCTACAAAACACTTTTCACAATTAATAAAGTCAGATGTCAAAAATTGGGGGAAAAATCTTAATTAATGATAGACAAAGCCAATATAATATAATGACTATCTGACAAAAAAAGTGCTGGGAAAAGTAGAAAACCATGTGACAGAAATCTCCCACCATATACCAAGGTAAAGTCAAAATTGATACAAGATTTAGAAATAAAGGGTGATACCATAGGCAAAATAGGAGAGTACAATAATAACTGTCAGACCTATGGATGAGAGAAGAATTTAGGACAAAAATACATAAATATTATGATATAAAACCTTTGAATATATTACATTTATTTTTTTATTTTATTTAAATTTTTAAAATTAATTTATTCATTTAGAATATCTTTCTATATTTACAAGGTTCATGTTCTTTCCCCTCCCTTTCCCAATCCCCCTCCCAAAGCCAATGGACAATTCCTCTGGGGTTTTACATGTGTCATTGATCAAGATCCATTTCCATACTATTGATATTTGCACTAGGGTGATTATTTAGAGTCTATATCCCCAACCATATCCCCATCAAACCATGTGATTGAGCAGTTGTTTTTCTTCTGTGTTTCTATTCCCACAGTTCTTCCTCTGAATATGGATATCATTTTTCTCATAAGTCCCTCAGAATTGTCCTTGATCATTGCATTGCTGCTAGTAGAGAAGTTCATTACACTCAATTGTACCAAAGTGTATCAGTCTCTGTGTACAATATTCTCCTGGTTCTACTTTCACTCTGCATCAGTTCCTAGAAGTAGTTCCAGTTTACATGGAATTCCTCTAGTTCATTATTCCTTTGAGTACAATAGTATTCCATCACCAACAGATACCATAATTTGTTCATCCATTCCCCAATTGAAGGGCATCCCCTCATTGTCCAATTTTTTGCCACCACAAAGAGAGCAGCTATGAATATTTTGGTACAAGTCTTTTTTCTTATGATCTCTTTAGGGTACAAACCCAGCAGTACTATGGCTATATGAAAGGGTAGGCAGTCTTTTAGCACCCTTTGGGATAGTTCCAAATTGCCATATAGAATGGCTGAATCAATTCACAATTCCACCAGCAATGTATTAATGTCCCAATTTTGCCACATTCCCTCCAACATTTATTATTTTCCTTTGTTGTCATGTTAGACAATCTGCTAGGTGTGAGGTGGTACCTCAGAGTTGTTTTGATTTGCATTTCTTTGATTATAAGAGATTTAGAACACTTTTTCATGTCCTTATTGAGAGTTTTGATTTTGTTATCTGAAAATTGCCTATTAATGTCGCTTGCCCATTTAGATCTTTATAAATTTGAGAAATTAGACATTTGTCAGAGTTTTTTGTTATAAAGATTTTTTCCCAATTTGTTGCTTCCCTTCTAATTTTGGTTGCATTGATTTTGTTTTTACAAAAAAATTAATTTAATGTCATCAAAATTATTTATTTTACATTTTGTAATTTTTTCAAACTCTTTCTTGGTCTTAAAATCATGCCTTTCCCAAAGATCTGACAAATATAGTATTCTGTCTTCACGTAATTTACTTATAGTTTCCTTCTTTATATTCAAGTCATTCATGAGTTTATCTTGGTGTAGGGTGTGAGATGTTGATCTAAATCTAATTTCTCCCATACTGTTTTCCAATTTTTCCCAGCAGTTTTTTTTTTTCAAATAATGGATTTTCATCCCCAAAGCTAGAATCTTTGGGTTTATCATATACTGTCTTGCTGAGGTCACTTACCTCAATTTATTCCACTGATCCTTTCTTCTGTCTCTTAACCAGTACCATATTGTGTTGATGACCACTGCTTTATAATATAGTATGAAATCTGGTACTGCTAGGCCACCTTCCTTCACATTTTTTTCCATTATTCCCCTTCATATTCTTGATCTTTTGTTCTTCCAAATGAACTTTTGTATGGTTTTTTTCTAATTCAGTAAAAAAATTTCTTGGTAATTTAATGGGTATGGCACTAAATAAATAAATTAGTTTGGGTAGAATTGTCAATTTTATTATGTTAGCTTGTCTTAACCCATGAGCAATCAAAGTTTTTCCAATTATTTAGATCTAGTTTTAATTGTGTGCAAAGTGTTTTGTAGTTGTGTTCAAAGAGTTCCTGTGTTTGTCTTTGGCAGATAGATTCCCAAGTATTTTATATTGTCTAGGGTGGTTTTAAATTGAATTTCTCTTTCTAACTCATGCTGCTGAGATGTGTTGGAAATATATAGAAAGCCGATGACTTATGTGGGTTTATTTTGTATCCTGAAACTTTGCTAAGGTTGTTGACTATTTCCACTATCTTTTTAGTTGATTCTCTAGGATTCTTTAAGCAGACCATCATATCATCTGCAAAGAGTGATAGCTTGGTCTCCTCATTACCTATTTTAATACCTTCAATTTCTTTTTCTTCTCTAATTGCTATTGCTAGTGTTTCTAGTACAATGTTAAATAATAGAGGTGATAATGGGCATCCTTGTTTCACTCCTAATCTTACTGGGAATGTTTCTAATTTATCCCCATTGCAGATAATACTTGCTGATGATTCTGGATATATATTGTTTATTATCTTTAGGAATGACCCTTCTATTCCTATGCTTTCTAGTGTTTTTAATAGGAATGAGTGTTGTATTTTGTCAAAGGCTTATTCTGCCTCTATTGAGATAATCATGTGAGTTTTTTGGTTTGCTTGTTGATATGGTCTATTATGTGGATGGTTTTCCTAATATTGAATCCAGATGGGACCCGAACCCAAAATCCCCAGTAGCATATGCTTGTCTCAAAGATTAAGCCATGCATGTCTAAGTACACACAGCCAGTACAGTGAAACTGCAAATGGCTCATTAAATCAGTTATAGTTCCTTGTCTCACTTTCTCCCTCCTACTTGGATAACTGTGGTAATTCCAGAGCTAATACATGCTGATGAGCACTGACCCAGGCCCCCTTTCCCCTATGTGTTGGGGCCCTTGGGGATGCGGGCATTTATCAGACCAAAACCAAGTCTTCCACATATCTTGCAAACTCCCAAAAGCTAGAAAAGGGTAAAAGGGAAGAAACAGTTCAAGAAAAGTCCAGTGTCAATCAGGGGACAGATCCTAGCATTCAGGAATGTATACCCCACATCCTGGAGAGGCAGGACAAATTTTTATACAAGGAAAAACAAAGGACTGGGAACAAAAATCAAGTTTAGATCCAAATGCAAAAATAATGTTACCCCAAAACAATATCGGATGCACATCCCTCCAATGACAACAAAGAATCAATTAATGATCTCAATCTCCAACAGGAGATAACAAGGGAAAAGAACTGGGAATTGGAAGGCATTGTTCCAATTTAAAAACAAAACTGCATGCCTTTCCATGAACCACCTTTTCTTTAAACTTCAGGGACATGGGTGAGGGAGGTAGGAACCAAGATCAAACAATTTTTCTTTGTCAAGATGGCTTTAACCCTGAACTTGCATTAAAACAAAATGCAGCTTTGTCACACTCTGCATTAGAAAGCCATAAATACTAAACACTGGACAATTTATACATACATAATTCAATGATGGGCACAAACCAGATTGCAGAAGACTGTACATTCATATTTCTTAACACAGCACTACTCTATACAAATGGAAATCAAGTCATGGAACCTATACAACACAGTATAGGAGAACAACATCTATCTCAATGGGAGACATGTTTACAAACTGAAATCATGGGTCCAGAGCAAAAATCATTGGGGAAGATTTAGAATAAGGCTTAAAGAACACAGAGACACTTTATGCCATGGTACCTGTCATTCAGAGCAAAGGAAAACCAAAGCTTTATGTGTGGATCAAAGTTGGGGAACAGAACTACAAAGTTCTAATTGATACCAGGGCAACGAGTTCTGTTCTCAAATCATCCCCAGAGAACAGTAGCATAGAAGGGTCTATGAAAATCACTGGGACTAGTAGAGAGATACAAAGGGTTCCCAAATTAGAGCCAAAAATGGTTAAGTTGGTCCTTTAACACTTGACCACACCTTCTTACTAATATCTGGATGCCTGGACAATTTTTTGGGTAGACATTTTTTATGCAAAATAGGGTCAACTATCCAGAGTGAGCATTCAGGGAAAGTATTTACATCTTCCTAAGCAGTCACTGAAACAGTATCCACTGTTATTCCTGGGGCAAATAGATGAAACACCCAATCAGCTGCACACAGACAGACCTATTTTTGAAATCCCCAAAGATATACCAGAAGACATATGGTCTAAGCATGCAAACTACTTGGGTAGGATCAAATCAGATGCACCAGTGAAAACTGAAGTGAAAGAGGGCATAACACCTAAAATCCCTCAGTACAAGGTAAGCAAAGAAACTGTGCAAGGCATTAGCCCAATAATTGAGAGCTTAATAAAACAATGGATACTAAGGCCAACAATATCGGAATATAATAGCCTTATGATGGCAATCAAGAAACACAAATCATTTGCTGATGGCAAAATAGCCTGGAGATTTGTGCAAGATCTTAGGGCAGTCAACAACTTCATAAAAAATACCCACACAATCACCCCATCCCCTAGTGTTATAACATCAGAGATTCCTAGTTCAGGTAAATATTTTACTGTCGTCAACTTAGAAAATGCATATTTTATGGCCCCTCTTGACAAGGAGAGTCAGAACATTTTTGCATTCACTTGGAAAAAAAAATAAAGTATTGTTGGACCAGAATAGTCCACAGCTGTACCAAAAGTGCATCTATATTTCACCAATTATTGAAAAGAGACCTGGAATTAATTAAATTGAAACATAGCAAAATAGTGCACTATGTAGATGACATTTTGCTTGCATCAGCATCTGCAAAAATATGCATACAGGACTCAAAAGCACTGCTGATTGAACTATATAAAACAGGGAATGAGGTAGCAAAGAAGTTGCAGTGGGTAATGTCAAAGGTAGAATGAGAATGGCACCAGAAAGATCTCAAGCAAGAGGATAGCAGATATCCAAAAACTAATCATGCTAAAGACAAAAAAGCAACTGAGAGCTTAACTCGGGGTTTGTGGGGTTTCCAGAAATTGAATTGTTGGATACAGTCATATCTCCAAATGCTTGACTGATCTAACAAAAATGAGTTAGAAGAACCTTTAAAGCTCACAAAGGAAGACCTAAACACTTTGGCACAATTAAAGCAAGTTATTCTCACTGCCCAGGCCCTTGGAATCCCAGATTACAGCAAGGAATTCCACTTGTATGTTCATGAAGTAAAGGGAATCTCTCTGGGATTTAGCTCAGACTCTGATACAGCAAATGAGATTTGCATTGCATACTATAGCACAAAATTAGGCTCAAGGGATGGTACACTGTTTAAGATACATTGTAGCAGCAGCCCTGATGGTGCAAAAAGCAAGTGAATTAATCCTGAGATGTAAACTGCATGTATACTCAGCACATCAAATAGAAAACCTATTCTAGAGGAGTAACATGCAAGCTTTTACATCTTCCAGATTATCCTAGTATGAAGTCATCACGCTAGGCAATGAAAACTTGTCGTTACACTGTTGTGCACCACTAAATGCAGCCACCTTGATTCCAGAGTCACCCCTAGCAGAAAAACCACTGCATGACTGTTTATAAACCATAGAGCTAGTGCAGAAAACCATCTGGATTTCTTAAAAGACACACCATTGATAAATCCTGACTTGGAGATATTCACAGATGGATCTTCATTCATATGGAATGGTAAAAGAATCACTGGAGCATCAGTAGTTATCCAAACTGATATGCTTTGGCATGCCTCTCTGCCTAACCATGTCAGTGCTTAGGGAGCAGAACTAAAAGCTCTTACCATGACTCTCATGTTAGGGAAAGACAAAGGAATCAACATTTATTGTGACTCACAGTATGCATTCTTGGTTTTGCATGAGACAGGGGATATATGGAAGAATAGAGGGTTCATTACATTGACCAGGAAACATAGCTTATGGAAACATATCACAATGATAAGATAACCCAGGGGTATAACAGAGCTGAAATAATTGCAAAATTTGCATCTATGTTTGGGCCTATACATGTACTGAACTTCTCTCTAGTGGAAAAGCAAGAATTCACACAAGAATATATGGAAAGAGAGGTTCAGTCATGGAAACAGCAATTGGGGGCCAAACTAGTGCATGGAATTTGGATATCAGAAGCAGGGAAACCCATTTTGCACAAGATGTTATACTACCATCTGTGTAATGTCATACATCCAAAAGGGCATTATGGCACCCTTGCCCTAATAAACACAATCCAGAGATTTTGGACCTCCCCAGGGATATCAACATATACAATAAGAGTGTGACACACATGCACTCCTTGCAAGCAATACAATCAAGGGAACTTCAAGAGCAAAGTATTGAGGGGTAGACCTTTAGCTTTCACACCCTTTGGATGTTTGCAAATTGATTTCATTAACATGCCCAGTGACAAAGGATATAAATACACCCTAGTGATTGTAGACAGGATGACCAGGTGGCCTGAAGTTTTTCCATCCAAGAAAAACAACACAATCTTTGTAGAGAAAACCCTTTGAAAAGAAATCATCCCCAGATTTGGTATACCTGACAACATAGATTCAGTCCATGGAAGTCATTTTTCATCTAAAATTCTACAAGAAGTCTACTAAAATTTTGGAATAAAAGGGTATCTACACACCATTTATCACCCCAGAAATGCTGGCCAAGTGGAATGTCTTACTAAAGAGATCAAAACTGCAGTGGGAAAATTATGTGCACAGACACATCTTAAATGGACAGAAGTTTTCTCACTTGTATTATTTCACTTTGGCAAGGAAGGACCACAAAACCAGCTTATATATCCATGCTAGGGGTGGGGATGTCAACTACGTACCTATTTATCAACCCTCCATAACAGGCTAACGGAATTACATAATCTTGTCTTAGCTGTATAAAGGGTACCATTAGACTATTCACTTCATAACATCAACCCCGGGGATATGGTGTATGTAAAGAGCTTCACCAGAAAAGCAATAACAGAACCAAAATGGAATGGATGACATAAAGTAGCATTTACAGCCTCTACTGTGATAAAAATCCTTAGGAAGAGACTCCTGGTATCATGACTCAAATATGAAACTCCAAAACACCATGACCAAATTAGATGAAACAAGCTCAGAAACTATTCAAGACTTGATACATAATGAAATGACTCCGAGTGATGTGAACATTAACATGAGCCCACAAGCTGCTGCCAACTCAGAAATAGATCCAAGTGATGTTAAGACCTCAGTGAATGAAAAAGAGAACTGATCATTAAACTTGACAAAATAAAAAAAATTATTCTCTCTAACAAGCAAACTAATACATGCAATCAAAATTCTAATGCAATGAAAAAATTCCACACCCACTCTCACCCACACTCACATAATCTCAACAACTCTTTCATGCCCTCACTCACCCAATTGAACACAAATCTTACATGCACACATGAGATTCCAGTGCAAGAGAGGAGAGCTAAGGAGAGGATATTTGATCCATAGTAGATGACAGGCAAATATTCATGCAGTACAGATGAAGAGAATCAATGAAAAAGATCATGAACAAAAGGAAAAATAAACTTTCAAAATCAGCAAAAGAACTCAATGAAATATAATGGACAGCCAAAAGAAAAACTTTACTCAAGAACAATCTAGAAGATAGATCTTTGTGGGACTGGTCACATAAGATGGTACACCATGAACACATTGACTTCACATTAGGGACATAAATCCAAAACACACACAACTCCAGGAAAGAATATTGATCACTTCAGACAACAAGTAGACAAGAACATGTTTCAAAATGAAGTAAGTATGTTATATACAAACATTACATATGTAGGACATGACCACAACACAAACTGACTTAGGAATCCTGTCGTTAAAAAGCAGGATTCATGACAATAAAAATGTAAAAACTATAAATAAAGTCTTGCTAGGGCTCAAGCAGATAAAAGGTCTAAAAGACCTTTCTGTCTGGTTGAAACCAACAGTAAAACTTTTGTATATATGCAATATATGTATACTCT
Organism: Monodelphis domestica; assembly: GCF_027887165.1. Lineage (NCBI taxonomy): Eukaryota > Metazoa > Chordata > Mammalia > Didelphimorphia > Didelphidae > Monodelphis > Monodelphis domestica. Next base: position 370,115,021 of record NC_077229.1, read on the forward strand.
CATATGTAAATGTTGTACAGTGAAAAGTTACATGTACAAAATGTAAAATCACATGTATTATAATCTACTAACACCACAGAGAGTTAAGAATAGGGATACCACTAACAACATTAATACTAACAACATGACACAAGAACAGGGAAAGGATAGGGAAGTAGGGAAGTTGATGCTCAGTAAGTCATAAGAAAGGGAAGGTATAGGATAAGATATAGCAAATAAGAGTTTAAAAAGATTGTAGTAGCTAAGGAGAAGTTAAGTAAAACACAAATATTATAGAATGTTACTAAGCTATTATTGTTCAAATGCAACAACAGGAAATTGTTGCCAAATGACATTAAGCTAATTGTTGCAAATTGTTCTGGGACACTGTCCAAAATTTTACTTAAATGTGTCAAGTTCATGTAAAATCCAGAAATCATCTGTCTTAAAACTTTTTCTCATAAATCCCTTCTTAGAGTTAAGTTAAATGTAGAATTGAGTTAGAAAATATAGATGTTTTTTTCTTTTGGGGTGGGATAGTACAATAGATAGTTGAAACTAGTTACTTGTTTAACATTGGTGCATTGGTTTGTTTAACAAAGCACAACCAAGAAAATGGGGATTTGTAAAGTAAGAAAGAGAGATTGACAGCCAGGCTGATGGACACATTGGCCTGGGAAACAGTAGAGGAGGGGCAAAGAGAATTCTGAGGGTTCTGAGACCAGGGGGGAGAGAACCCTGAGAGCCATTGGTCAAGGTCTTTCTGACTGAGAAAGCAAGGGGAAGGAACATCTTCCTAGAGCTGAGAGATCTGAGCCAGATTTCTCCACCATTAGGGAGCTGACTTTGTCCAGAGACCCTCAAAAGCTTCCACTGAGACTCAACCATCATCTGTGAACTTCTCAACAGGGATTTTGTCAGACTTATTCTGGCTAATCCACCTCCCTTTACCACTTATTTACCCCCTCTTGAACTGAACTTAAGATACAGTTAAGCATAAGTATAGGAGAAGAAGCAGTTGGTGAAAAAAGATGCCAAGGCACAGTGGCCTCTGGCCTCTAGACTTTGGGAGCCAATCTGTTTGGGAGGGGAAGAACTTTAGGGCTGACCTTTTTCCCACATTCCTTTTTCCCTCATACCTTTGCCATCATCTGCTTCAATTAACCTCAATAAACCATTTGGAAATATTTAGACTTTGGGTTTGGGCTTATTTTAGGGATCAAACAAGGGGATTAGATTCTCACAAGGAGGGGGTTGATTCCCACCCCAGTGACTCAGTATCTCTGACCAAGAAAGCTACCATTCTTTCCTTGGCAGTTGGTCATACATAAACCCTTGAAGACTGGCAGTTGATGCCCCCTTGGGAGGTAGAAATTACAAGGGGTAATCTTGTCTCACAGAGACAGTTCTGACTTCAGGGGCCTTAATTCCTCAGAAAGAGGCATAGTGTGACATCATTGAATCAAATCCTTCTCCAGTTCCCTGTTCTCCATTTCTCAAACACCATCCCTTTGGAGTCACATCCTTTCCAAGGAGACAGTACCTGGCTTTCCTATACCCTTCCAATCCCTTCATTTTCCTTTCCTCTCTCTCCCTCCTTGCCTTTAGCTCCTCCATTACAACCATCCTTGCATTCCTTGTATAAATCCCACCTGATCATAATGAATATTCCTCATAATCACTTGCTGGAGTCTTTTTCCTGGTATTCTATTTAAGATTTTTGCATCTATATTCATTAAGGTGATTGGTCTAGAGTTTTCTTTCTCTGTTTTTGACCTGCCTGGTTTTGGAATCAGTACTATATTTGTGTCATAAATGGAATTTGGTAGAACTCTTTCTTTTCTTATTATGTCAAATAGTTTGTATAGTATTGGGATTAGTTCTTTGAATGTTTGATAGAATTCACTCATGAATCCATCAGGCCCTAGGGGTTTATTCTCAGGGAGTTCTTTGATGACTTGTTCAATTTCTTTTTCTGATATGGGATTATTTAAATATTTTATTTCTTCTATTAATCTGGGCAATTTATATTTTTGTAAATATTCATCCATATTACCTAGATTGCCATATTTTTTGCCATATAATTGGGCAAAAGAATTTTTAATGGCTACCCTGATTTCCTCTTCATTAGAGGTGAGGTCTCCCTTTTCATCTCTGATACTGTTAATTTGGTTTTTTTCTTTCCTTTTTAAAATTAGATTGACCAATACTTTGTCTATTTTATTTGTTTGTTTGTTTTTTCCAAAATACCAGCTTCTAGTCTTATTTATTCATTCAATAGTTCTTTCATTTTTTTATTTTATTAATTTCTCCTTTAATTTTTAGGATCTCTAATTTAGTTTTCAACTGGGGATTTTTAATTTGTTCCATTTCAAGTTTTTTGTTTTTTGATTTCCATGCTCAATTCCTTGATCTCTGCTCTCCCTAATTTGTTAATATATGAACTCAAGAATATAAATTTCCCCCTGAGTACTGCTTTAGCTGTATTTTTTGAAAGTTTGTCTCATCATTGTCATTTTCTTCAATGAAATTGTTAATTATTTCTATGATTTGTTCTTTAACTGATTTTAGAGAATCATATTATTTAATTTCCAATTAATTTTTTATTTGGCTCTTCATGTACCCTTACTAATTATTATTTTATTGCATTATGATCTGAAAAGATTGTATTTATTATTTCTGTTTTTTTGCATTTATTTGCCTTGTTTTTATGCCCTAGTATATGGTCAATCTTTGTAAATGTACCATGTGCTGCTAAAAAGGTATATACCTTTTTGTCCATAATTATTTTTTTACATATATCTATTAACTCTAATTTTTCTAAGATTTCATTCACATCTCTTACCTCTTTCTTATTTGTTTTTTGGTTTGATTATCTAGATCTGGTCAAAGAAATTTCAGGTTACTATCTATTTCTTCCTTCAATTCCATTAGTTCCTTCTTTAGAGATTTGGATGCTATACCATTTGGTACATACATGTTGATTACTGATATTTCCTCATTGTTGATACTGCCTTTTATCAGGATGTAATTACTCTCCCTATCTCTTTTAATCAGATGTATTTTTACTTTGGCTTTGTCAGATATCAATTGCAACTCCTGGCTTCTTTTTCTCAGTTGAGGCTCAATAGATTTTGCTCCAGCCTTTGATCCTTCTTCTGTGAGTGTCTACCTGTCTCAGGTGTATTTCTTGTAGACAGCATATGGTAGAATTTTGTTTTCTAATCCACTCTGCTATTTACTTTCATTTTATGGATGAGTTCATTCCATTCATGTTCAGAGTTATCATTGCCACTTTTGTATTCTGCAACATTGTGATAACCTCTCCTACTTCTGATCTTTCTTCTTTAACTATATACTTTTAAACCAGTGGTTTGCTTTTAATTAGTCCCTCTAATCCCCACCCTTTTTATACTTTCCTTTCTGCCCCTCCCTTTTTGTTCCCTTCTTCTTCCTATTTTTTGGGGGTTTATTAAGTTCCCAATCCCCTCTATTTTCCTCCCTTTTTGTACTCCCTACCCAACTCCCCCTTAGTTTTTCCCTTTTCCCTTTCTCTCTAGAGTAAGTTAGAATTCAATATTCCAATGCATCTAAAAGCTCTTCCTCTCAGAATGGATTTCACTGATGTCCTACTTAAAATAATATTCTTCTCCCCTTCCCACAAGCCTCTTTGTGTGATATAGATTATCCTATTTAGCTTATTCTTTCAAGTTTCTCTTGGTGCCATCTTTTATTTCCTCTTCCTTTTTTTATTTTGTTGTATATCATCTTAGACCACTTGTTACTCCAATCTCTATCTATGAATTATTCTTCTTATTACTATATTAGTTAACATAATTTTTGAGAGTTGCAAATAACATTTTCCCACATGTTAATATAAACAATTTGATCTTATTAAACACTTTAAAAAATAAAATTTAAACAAAAAACTTTATTTCCCTTTCCCCTCTCTTTTTTAATTTACCTTTTCATGTTTCTCTTGATTTTTGTCTTTTGATATCAAACTTTCCTCTCAGTTCTGGTCTTTTCTTTACAATTACTTGGAAATCTTCTATTTTGTTGAATGCCCAAACTTTTCCCTGGAAGTATATAGTCAGTTTTGATGGGTGAGTGATTCTTGGTTGAAGACCCAATTCTCTTGCCTTTTTGAATATCATATTCCAAGCCTTGTGGTCCTTTAGTGTGGAAACTGTCAGATCTTGTGTAATCCTGATTGGTCCTCCTTTATATTTGAAATGTCTTTTTTGTCTTCTTGTAAAAATTTTCCTTAGCTTGGAAGCTCTTAAATTTGGCTCTTACATTCCTGGGGGGTTGTCTTTTGGGGATTTAGTGTAGAGGGTGTTCTATGAATGATTTCAATGTCTTTTTTGCCCTCTTGTTCAAGAACATAAGGGCAGTTTTCTTGTATAATGTCAAGTAGTATTATGTCAAGATTTCTGTTTATTTCTGGGTTTTCAGGTAGACCAATAATTATTAAATTGTGTCTTCACAATTTCTGGTTCTTGTGGTCTATCATCTTGTCTGTGAGATATTTTATGTTTCATTCTATTTTGTCATTCTTTTGACTTTGCTTTGTTAATTCTTGCTGTTTTGAAAGATCATTGACTTCTGATTGCCCAATTCTGGTCTTTAAAGACTAGTTTTCTGCTATAATCTTTTGATTTTCTTTTATAATTTTTTTATTTTGCTTTTTGATTTGGTCTATCCTGCTTTTCATCCCTTCCTGCTATTTAATCTTGGTCTCCAATTGGGAGTTTCTGTCTTTTAAACTGTTATTTTCTTTTTTAACTATTTCCACTTTTCTGCCAAAATTCTTCCATCTTTCTCATAAGTTCTGATTTAAATTCTTCAAGAGATTGTGGTCAATTTCCATTTTTTTTTGGAAAGTTTGGATGCACTTATTTGTTTGTCCTCTTCTGCTATTTCCTCCTGTAGTCTGGGTTTTTCAGTGCCTTCTTGTTATTCTTGTTGTTGTGAAATTGATTTTCCTGGTCATTGTTTGCTATCATTTTGCTGGTTTTTTCCTTCCTATTCCTGTCAGAAGCCTGAGTGAAGAGGGCAGGTTCTCTATGTATGGCTCTAAGAAGTGAGTTTTTTGGCTGAGGCCACTTCTCAAGTCTCTGGAGCTTCTACTATTTGGAGCCCTTATCTGAGCTATATACATGCCCAAGGTCTGCATTCTTCAGCCTATTGGGATCTCAAGTCTAGCTGCTTTGAGAGGTAGGTCTTTGGTGATCTTAGTCAGCTACCAAGGACCTAGAGGTTCCCCTCACTTGCTCACTGAATCTAGTGAGAACAGGTTCTGAGTCTTGTGCACTAGCTCTGTAGGTGGGGTGGGGGGGAGGATAAATCAGTTCACATTTTGGTGGAAGCTATTTCACCCCCTTATAGTGTGGAAATGCCCAAATCTCATGTACCATCAATGCTGTTCCCTTCTGTATAATCCCTTCATTCATATAAATTCAGTTTTATTTTGGCCTTTTGAGGTAGTATATATGTATCTATAGGCGTATGGGGTGCTCAGGGAGGGGTAATATCTCTGGTATGGAGGGCTTGTCGTGCCCTTCTAGGGCAGCTCTCCAGCCACTGACCCTCACCTGACACCCAGCTCTCACTTGTGGCTCCTAGTAGCTGCTAGCATGCGGCAGCGGCCACACCCCGGGCAACGGCTTTGACAGACCGGCTAAACCTTGTGAGGGTAGCCATCGGGTTGACGTTGACCCCTGGTGAACTAGGGCTTTGCTCACCCAGCATATGAAGACTGCTTCGGCGGAACAGGTGGAAGAAACCAACAAGAAGGTTCAACGGCTGAGATGGCGATGCAGCAAGGCACTGTGGAGTGATTAGGGCGTGATGGAGCACAAAAGACAACATGACCATCCAATGCAGCTGAGGAAGTCTCCAGGTGTAACGACTTTTCGTGCCAATGGACCCAGGCTTCCAACGCCGAGAGAGTGGGACTGTCTCTGTGCATCGACTTTTCCACTTAAATCTTCATGCACAGGTGTCTTTGTGCACAAAAACGCACAAAGACAATCGTCATCTTCGGTTTGAGAGACAACCAACAACAACATAGGCGATGACTCCTGAGTCTACACTGCTGCCATGTTTACCTGGAAGTCAATTGACTACATTACAAAGTTTCTGAATAAAACAGCAATGCAACCAAGATTAAAAGGCAAATCACAAATTGGGGAAATTTTTTTTATACCAAGTCTCTCTGACAATGACATCTCTTTTCAAATGTATAGGGAACAATGTCAAATATATAAAAATACAAAGCATTTACCAGTTATGAAAGGATAGGAACAGACAGTTCTCAAACGAAGAAATTAAAATTATTCTTCATTGTATAAAGATGCTCCAATCACTATTGATTAGAGAAAGGAAAATTAAAATAACTCTGATATGCAATCACATATACATAAGACTGACAAATATTACCAAAAATGAAACTGATATATACAGCATGGCATATAGACAAAATTGGAACACTAATCTAATGCTCTCTTGGTGGAGCTATGAACTTTTTCAACCATTCTGGAGAGCAATCATGGACTGTAACCAAAGTACCCTTAAACTGCATATACCTCTTAATCCAACAAATTGAAATGATGGTAGGATTTTTGGGGATGGTATTAGATGTTACAATGTAGAGCCATTATCAAAAGAATAAACTTTGGAAAGGCTATCTGAGGCTTACAAGCCCAGACCAGGCTGAGCCTGTCCTGAGATAACAAACACAGACCAGTATATACAGGGACAGATTGTTGTACTTAATGAACAAGGGAAGGTGGAAAGGACATTCGGGATAATTTAAACTAAAGCCAATCTACCTAAACCCATCAGATCTAAATATTTCTTCACAGAGATTTATTCTGAGTGAATTTCCTACTCTAATCCTCCCTAACTGCTTAAATCCCCAATCCCTGATTTTAACTAAACCTACAACTAAAACCATCTCACCTGGAATCAAGCTAAGGATGTGTGTAAGCTTTTGCTAGGGCTGGGGAAGGTCTTAGATACAAAAATATCCAGACCTGATCTTACAAGCACTGCAGATGGTTCAGGTTGACCAGGAATTGCCTTAATGAAGTACAGCAAGCAAAACAGGACAGGATAAGCCAACAATGAAATTTGTAGCCACCACCTCCAGATATTCTCCAGAGAGACTGCTAATAGTCTTAGTCCCAGTCTAACCCTCCCTTCAAAGTTCCAGAATCTTCCTGTTTGTCTCATGCCACTTTTCCCTGCAAACTTACAGACTTTCCTTATAAAAAATAACACTGCTAAATCTGCCCATCCCTGAACCTACTCATAGAAAACTTTTTAGCAGCTTTTTTTGTGGTATTACAAAACTGGAAACTGAAGGGATGTCCATCAATTCAGGAATGGCTGAACAAGTTGTGGCATGTATTTTTTATAGTATACTCTTGTGCCACAAGAAATGATAAACAAAATTATAATGAAAAATCTGGAAAGACTTATATGAAATAATGTAAAGTGAAATGAGAGAACCAGGAGAATAGTTACAACAATACTATATGATGATCTGTAGTGAATGATTCATCTCTTATCAACCAGATAAGGAACAGGATAATGCCCAAAGACTAATGTGTATATATATATATATATATATATATATATATATATACATACATATATACATACATATACATGTATGTATGTAACCCACCATCATAAAAATAACAAAATTAGTCTGAATTAGACTTTTAACATATCATTCTTTATTTCCTCTGTGAATTTTCTTTAATTTAAACAATATGTCTTCTTTCACAACATGAATAACATGGAAATCTTTATTGTATCATAGTATATGTACAACCTATGTCATATTATGTGCCTTCTTACGGATGGAGAATGAGAAAGAGAAATTAATTGCAAAATATGAGAACATAAATATTAAGAAATTATATTTATATTTAATATGGAAAATAAAATCTACAAATAAAAATTTGTTAATAGTAATAGATTAAAAACTTAATATTTGACTTCCATTTTGGTGATTATGAATTACCTAATACAGAACCTGGCATATGATAAGCATTCTCTATTTGCCTTTTAACTTTGTTGTTGATTAGTTATAAATGTCTTATACTAGATAATCTTGTATGATTATGATAATACAAAAGGCACATATGAGTAATTTTGTTTATTATGTGATCTTATAAAGTTATTTCATATTAACAATTGTTACTATAGTTGAAAAATGTCTGGCATAAATTTGATAAGATATGTATTTGAACTAGAATTTTAATGATAAACTACTTTTAAAATATGAATTTGTTTAGGTTATTAATTACACTGTTAGAGCTAAAGAGTGTTAAGGGTAAAATTAGGGTTGTTGACTGAATATATTATATAAATAGTCACCAGGGATTTAAATCCAATCCCAATAAAATACTCAAGTCAGTTTGGGATTTTATGGTGGTTTAATTACAGTAGTAGGAAGAAATTAAGAAGAAGACAGTAAGGTAGGAGATTTTCCCTCGCCTGGAGTAAGTCAAAGGGAATTCAAAAGCCTCAGCCAAGGGGCCTTCTCGGGAGATTAAATCTATCTCAGCTTCCAGCCAAGAGGTTTACTCCAAGATGAGGGGCTTCCTTGGAGAATAGTGCCTTTTCAGGAGGTCAAGGAAAGGAAGAATCAGCAGCTTTACCATTCACCAAGGTCACTCAGGGAAGATGCCTCACCTAAACCACATTACAGAACCAAAACCCCCAAGCACAGCAAAACACCTCTCAGAACTCCCAACGTCACTGAGTGAGCTCCCAATGCCACCATGAGAGCCCAGTGTCTCCAAGAGAGAGCCCAAGAAAGGAAGTGACGTGAAATAAATACGCAGTTCGTTACATCACCTCCTGTGTTTCACATGTACCAATGGTAGCTTAAGCTTGGCTTAGGACAGCCCAGGGGGTCTGTCAGTTGTTTCTGATTTGTCACCTGCTAGCACATGTTGGTCATAGGCCATCCTCACTGTTAATCCTTAAGTGGGGGTGTATACATTCCTGGTTGCTAGAATTCTAAAGACTAAGCAGGGTGGAATAAACCTAAAATTCACCAGAGATGATGAAAATTATTTGAAACTACCCATTTGGAAATGTAATAGATGCCAATGTTTTTACTGTGAAATAACTAGAGTTCTTAGCGATCTCTATCATAATGTTTAAATTTTGGAAGTTTAATTGGGCATTTTTAAAAGAAATAGTAATTCTCAATGAAGTGAATATTATTTGAAATATGACTAGAGAAACTAAGTAGACAGTGAGACAAGTACTGACTCATAATGTTGAGGAAACAAGTCATTAAAGGACTTTAATCAAAGTTCATTAAAAATTATGGCAACGAGTAAATTCTAAGTAGGAATGTAAGGAGTTAAGGCAGAAATTAAGTTGTATCTGTTTGAATTAACAGTGTGAGCAGTGAATTTGTGGGATAAAATGTTTAAATGTTTTCTAGCTAAGTTGTGAGTTGAATTTAACTTGGAAATGCATTTCCATCTTCTAATTTGTTTGGCTGAATTTTAAAAACTATCTTATTCCTTATTCAACGGTTTTGGGGAAAACCATATGAGTAAGGTTCATTATTGAATGATGAGATTCAATAAAGACTAAAAATATTGGTAAAATAGAGTAAAAGAAAAATTTGGAGAATTTTTTTATAGAAATACTGTGTAGAAAAGCTAAGAAGAAAAACCTTGCAGATTTCCCTTTATGTATATGTATACTTGTAAGGATTCTTGTAAAAATCTGTGTGTGCACAACCATCAGCACTGTGAAAAGGCCTTATTTGGCTTATGGAGTTTCTAAAGAATGAAATTGGATTACTGTACAAGGCTGTTTATAGTACAGAAATGATTTCAATCAATTTATCTTTATACTAGTGTGAATTTAAACCTTAAAAAGAAGAGAAATCAGAAACGTGGCTGCAGCTTGGAAGCAACTTCTCCTCAATGCCTCTGATATAGACAACCTCAAAAGGACAAAAAACCCAAATTCATATGAATGAAGGTACTCCACAATAGGGTGCAGCATTGAATGTACATGAAATTTGGGCATTTGCACACTCTAAGGGGGTGAAATAGTTTCCACCAAAACATGAGCTGATCTACCCCCCCCCCGCCCACCCCATTCCCCCCACACAGAGCCAGTGCACTAGACTCAGAACCAGTGCATGCTAGAATCATTGAGCAAGCCAGGGGCGCCTCTAGGTCCATGGCAGCTGACTAAGACCATCAAAGGCCTACCACTCAGAGTAGCTAGACTTGAGACCCCAATAGGCTGAAGAACACAGACCTTGGGCATGGAAATAGCACAGAGAAGTGCTGCAAACAGTAGAAGCCAAGGAGTCTTGAGAGGTGGCTTTAGGCAAAAGACCTCACTCCTTAGCTCCATACACACAGAAAGCCTTCCCTCCTCACTCAGACTTCTGACATTAAAGGGAAGGAAAAACCAGCATAGTGATGGTAAAAAAATCAACTTCCCAACACCAAGAAGAACAAGTAGAAGGCTTTGACCTTGCATAATCTAGACTATAGAGAAAGCAGCAGAAGAGGACCTTCAAATAAATGCACTCCAACTTCCAAAAACAATGGAAATTGGCCACAATCTCTTGAAGAATTTAAATTGGAGTTTATCAAAAAGATGGAAGAATATTGGCAAGAAAAGTGGGAAATAGTTCAAAAAGAAAATAACAGTTTAAAAGACAGAAACTCTGAATTGGAGAAAGCAGCCCAGAAACCAAATGAAATGATAAATAAATTAGAGACCAAAATTAAATAGCTAGAAGCCATGAAAAGCAGGATAGACCAAACCAAAAAGGAAAATCAAAAGAAGAGAAATCAGTAAAACCTTTTATATGCACATGAGCCCTGGTAAACTTTGATTATTTAATTGCATCCCCATGAGAGTAAGATTTAATTGTATTTAGCTCAAAACTGAGGTTAGAGAAACATTATTGGAGGTAAAAGCTATTGGAATGGTAACTAAAATTATTTTGAATTTTGAATTCAGGTATAGTTGTTTGATGGATCATTAAGTCAATAATCCACCAGTTAAGAGGAAAACATCACAAGTTACTTAGAAGTAATGTGACCCTGAACTGTCACAGGAAGAAATCTTTATCTAGGTCAGTGTTGAAGGGATGACCCTCAACACACCTGAAGGTATGGAATGTTTTGCTTTTGATTATTTCTGAATCTTGCTATGCGGTAGAATTACTCTGCCACATTGATTATTAACTGTGACTCTTATCTGAATTCAGAACTAAGTATGCTGGTATACACATGATGAATCATTTTCTGTCATTAAGGCTTGTGCCTAAAATGACCAATTTTGATGTTAAAATAATGCTCCTATTTTTTTCCTTTTATAACACATGTCAATAACCAGAGCAAGTGGTTAATAGAAGATATGAATACAGTGTAAATATGTTACTGTTTGTGAGTGAAAAATCCCCTATCCTGTTATGTGAGGATTATATTTTAATGTTAGCAGTAGCATTGAGTTAATCATAATTGTAATTCTAATATAGTTAAATAATATTAGCATAAGTGATGATTTAATTTTTAAATTTTATTTATTTATTATTATTTTTAATTTTTATTTAATTATTACATTTAGAGTATTTTACAGGATTACAAAAATCATATTCATTTCCTCTCCTCCCCCTAATCCCTCACATAGACAACACACAATTCCACTGGGTTTTAAATGTGTCATTGGTCAAGACCTATTTCTATATTATTGATATTTGCACTAGGGTGATCATTTAGGGTCTGTAACACCAACCATATCCCCATTGACCCATGTGATCAAGCAGTTGTTTTTCTTCTGTGTTTCTACTCCTACAGATCTTCCTCTGAATGTGGATAGTGTTCATTCTTATAAGTCCTTCAGAATTGTCCTGGATAATTGCATTGCTACTAATGGAGAAATCCATTATGATTGATTATACCACAGTGTATCAGTCTCTGTGTACAATGTTCTCCTGGTTCTGCTCCTTTCACTCTGCATCAACTCCTGGAGGTTATTCCAGTTCATTTGGAAATCCTCCAGTTCATTTTTATTTTGAGAACAATAGTATTCCATCACCAACAGGTACACAATTTGTTCAGCCATTCCCCAATTGAAGGGCATCCCCTAATTTTCCTTTTTTTTTTTTTAATTTTTGCCACTACAAAGAGTATGGCTATTAATATTTTGTACAAGTATTTTTCCTTATTATCTCTTTGAGGTACAAACCTAGCAATGCTATGGCTATATCAAAGGGTAGGCAGTCTTTTAGAACCCTTTGGGCATAGTTCCAAATTGCCTTCCAGAATGGTTGGATCAATTCACAACTCTACCAGCAATGCATTAATGTCCCAATTTTGCCACATCCCCTCTAACATTTATTACTTTCCTTTGCTATCATATTATCCAATCTGCTAAAAGTGAAGAGGTACCTCAGAGTTGTTTTGATTTGAATTTCTCTGATTATGAGAGATTTAGAAAAAAAATTTATTTGTTTATGGATAGTTTTGATTTCTTTATCTGAAAATTGCCTATTCCTGTCCCTTGCCCATTTATTAATTGGGGAATGGCTTGACTTTTTGTACAATTGATTGAGCTCTTTATAAATCTGAGTAATAAGACCTTTGTCAAAGTGCTTTGTTATGAAGATTTTTTCCCAATTTGTTGCTTCCCTTCTAATTTTAGTTGCATTATTTTTTCCTATACAAAAAATAATTTAATGTAATCAAAATTATGTATTTTAAATTTTGTAAAATTTTTAACTCTTTCTTGGTCTTAAAATCTTTCCTTTCTCAAAGATCTGACAAGTATGCAATTCTGTGTTCACATAATTTACTTATAGTTTCCTTCTTTATATTCAGGTCAATCACCGGTTCTGGGTTTATCTTGGTGTAGGGTGTAATATCTTTATCGAAACCTAATCTCTTCCATACTGTTTTCCAATGTTCCCAACAGTTTTTGTCCAATAGAGGATTTTTGTCCCAAAATCTGGGATCTTTGGGTTTATTATAAACTGTCTTGCTGAGGTCACTTACCCCAAGTCTATTCCACTTATCCTTCCTTCTGTCTCGTAGCCAGTTCCATATGGTTTTGATGACCACTGCTTTATAGTATAGTTTGAGGTCTGGTACTGTTAGGATGCCTTCCTTCACATTTTTTTTTCAATATTCACCTTGATATTAGTGATTTTTTGTTCTTTTAAATGAACTTTGTTATAGTTTTTTTTTCTAATACAGGAAAAAAGTTTCTTGGTGATTTAATGGGTATGGAATTAAATTAGTAAATGAATTTGGGTAGGATTAACATTTTTATTATGTTAGCATGTCCTACCCATGAGCAATTAATGTTTTTCCAAATATTTATATCTAGTTTTAATTGTGTGGATAATGTTTTGTACTTTTATTCAAATAGTTCCTGTCTTTGTCTTGGCAGATAGATTCCTAAGTATATTATATTGTCAAGGCTGATTTTAAATGGAATTTCTCTTTCTAACTCATGCTGCTGAGATGTGTTGGAAATATATATAAATGCTGATGACTTATGTGGGCTTATTTTGTAACCTGCAATTTTGCTAAAGTTGTTGATTATTTCTACTAGCTTGTATTCTCTAGGGTTCTTTATGTAGATCATCATATCATCTATAAAGAGTGATAGCTTGGTTTCCTCATTACCTATTTTAATAATTTCAACTTCCTTTTCTTCTATAATTGCTACTGTTAGTGTTTTTAGTACAATGTTAAATAATACAAGTGATAATGGGCATCCTTGTTTCACTCCTGATCTTACTGGGAAGGCTTCTAGTTTATCCCCATTGCAGATGATACTTGCTCATGATTTGATATATACTGTTTATTATTCTTAGGAAAGGCCCTTCTATTCCTATGATTTCTAGTGTTTTCAATAGCAATGAGTGTTGTTTTGTCAAAGGCTTATTCTGCATCTATTGATATAATCATGTGATTTTTGTTGGTTTGCTTGTTGATGTGGTAAATGATGTAGATGCTTTTCCTAATATTAAATCATCCCTGCATTCCTAGAATAAAACCCACCTGATCATAATGAATAACCCTGGAGATCACTTGTTGGAGTCTTTTTGCTAGTATTCTATTTAAAATTTTTGCCTCTATGTTCATTAAGGAGATTGGTATATAGTTTTCTTTCTCTGTTTTTGACCTGCCTTGCTTTAAAATCAGCACTATATTTGTGTCATAAAAGGAATTTGGTAGAATTCTTGACTTTCTTATTATGTCAAATAGTTTGTATTGTATTGGGATTAGTTGTTCTTTGAATGTTTGATAGAATTCACTTGTGAATCCATCAGGCCATGGGGGTATTTTCTTAGGGAGTTCTTTGATGTCTTGTTTAATTTCTGATTTGGGATTATTTAAATATTAAAGTAAGAATAATACTAAGTGGGCATCATAAGGAGAGTAGTTCCCACCTGATGCTCTACAACACCATCTTGCTCTCCTGCTTGGGGAAGCAGCCAATCCAGCCCCCTTCTCCAAGGACTTCTCTGCCAGCAACTGTGGCTGTTCCTCAACCTCCTTCTTTGCTTATTATTTCAAATAGTTTGTATAATATTGGGGTTAGTTGTTCTTAGAATGTTTGATAGAATTCATTTGTGAATGCATTTGGTCCTGGGAATTTTTTCTTATGGAGTTCTTTGATGATTAGTTCAATTACTTTTCCTGATGGGATTATTAAAGTATTCTATTTCTTCTTCTGTTAATCTAGGCAATTTATATTTTTGTAAATATTTATCCATATCACCTAGATTGCCATATTTATTGCCATATAATTGGGCAAAATAATTTTTAATGATTGCCTTAATTTCCTCTTCATTAAAGGTGAGGTTTTCCTTTTCATCTTGGATACTATTAATTTGGTTTTCTTCTTTCCTTTATTTTTTTAATTAAATTGACCAGCATTTTGTCTTTTTTATTTGTTTTTTTTAATATACCAGTTTCTAGTCTATTTATTAATACAATTGTTCTTTCACTTCTGTATTTATTAATTTCTCCTTTAATTTTTAGGATCTCTAATTTTCAACTGGGGATTTTTAATTTATTCCCTTAGAAGTTTTTTGGTTTGCATGCCCAATTCTTTTACCTCTGCCCTCCCTAATTTGTTAATATATGACCTCAAGGATATAAATTTTCCCCTGAGTACTGCTTTGGCTGCATCCCATAGATTTTGAAAGGATGTCTCATCATTGTCATTTTCTTCAATGAAATTATTAGTTATTTCTATGATTTGTTCTTTAAGTAACTGGTTTTGGAAAATCATATTATTTAATTTCCAATTAATTTTTTCTTGCATTATGATCTAAAAAGGTTGGCTTTATTATTTCTGCATTTTTGCACTTGTTTTCCATGTTTTTATTCCCTAGTACATGGTCAGTCTTTGTGAATATACCATGTGCCGCTGAAAAGAAAGTGTATTCCTTTTGGTCCCTATTTATTTTTCTCTACATGTCAACTAACTCTAATTTTTCCAACATTTCATTTACTTCTCTTATCTCTTTCTTATTTATTTTTTGGTTTTATTTCTCTATCTGTGATAGAGGAAGGTTCAGGTTTCCCACTAGTATGTTTTACTATCAATTTCTTCCTTCAACTTCACTAATTTCTCCTTTAGAAATTTGGATGCTATACCATTAGGTTCATAGATGTTGATTGTTGATATTTCCTCATTGTCTATACTGCCTTTTATCAGAATGTAATTACCTTCCCTATCTCTTTTAATCAGATGTATTTTTACTTTGGCTTTGTCAGATATCATGATTGCAACTCCTGCCTTCTTTTTCTCAATTGAGGCCCAATAGATTTTGTTCCAGTCCTTGATCCTTATTCTTTGAGTGTCTACCTGACTCATATATGTTTCCTATAGACAACATGTGGTAGAATTTGAGATTCTAATCCATTCTGCTATTTGCTTTTGTTTTATGGATGAGTTCATTCCATTCACATTCAGAGTTATGATAACCACTTCTGTATTCCCCAAAATTTTGATATCCTCTGCTAGTTCTTCCCTTTCTTCTTTCTTATATCTTTTTAAACTAGTAGTTAGCTTTTAATCAGTCTCCCTAATCCTCACCTTTTTAATACATCCCTTTCTTCCCCCTCCCTTTTTGTTCTTCCTATTTTGTGTCTATTAAATTCCCTATTTCCCTCCTTTTTTTTTTGCATTTCCTGACCCACTCCTCCCCTTAGTTTTTCCCTTCTGACTTTCCCTGTAGGGTAAGATAGAATTTTATATCCCAATGGATCTAGATACTCTTCCCTCTCATAACTGATTTCACTGAGTCGGGTTTAAACATTTCCTATTAGCACTCTCTTCCTCTCCTTCTTATAATATTATTCTTCCCCTCCCCTTCTCATGTGACTCTTTGTGTGATTTCAATTATCCTCTTTATTTTATTTCTTAAATTTTCTCTTTGTGTCATCTTCTATTTCCCCCATTCCTTTTTCTTTTTTGCATATTATCTTATACTACATATTACCCCAATCTTTACTTATGGATGATTCTTCTAATTACTGTAATAGTGAAAATAATTTTTGAGAGTTACAAAATAACATTTTCCCATATATTAATATAAACAATTTGATCTTATTTAATCCCTTAAAGATGAAAATTTGAATTAAAAAAAACATTTGTCCCCCTTTCCTCACTCTTTCTTATTTACCTATTCATGTTTCTCTTGATCTTTGTTTTTGGATATTAAACTTTCCCCTTAGTTCTGGTCTTTTCATTGGAAAAACTTGGAAATCTTCTATTTTGTTGAATATCCATACTTTTCCCTGGAAGTATATAGTCAGTTTTGATGGGTTGATGATCCTTGGAGGAAGACCCAATTTTCCTGCCTTTCTGAATATTATATTCTAAGCCTTGATGTCCTTTATTGTGGAAGCTGCCAGATCTTGTGTGATCCTGATTGGTGGTCCTTGATATCTGAATTATGTCTTTTTGCCTTCTTGTAAAAATTTTCCTTAGCTTGGAAGGTCTTAAATCTGGCAATTACATTCATAGGGGTTGTCTTTTGAAGATTTAGTGTAGAGGGTGTTCTATGAATTCTTTCAATGTCTATTTTGTCCCTTTGTTCAAGAATATCAGGGCAGTTTTCTTGGATGATTTCTTGTAGTGTGATATCAAAGTTTCTGTTTATTTCTGGGCTTTCACGTAGACCAATGATTCTCAAATTGTCTCTCCTAGATCTGTTTTCTTGATCAATCATCTTCTCAGTGAGATATTTCATGTTTCTAAATGGTAATCTTTTAATTTTGCTTAATTAATGCTTGCTATTTTGCAAGATCATTGACTCCTAATTACCCAGTTCTGGTCTTTAAAGACTGGTTTTCCACTATAATCTTTTGATTTTCCTTTTTAGTTTAGTCTATCCTGCTTTTCATGGCTTCCAGATGATTAATTTTGGTATCTAATTTATTTATCATTTCATTTGATTTTTGGGCTTCTTTATCCAATTGGGAGATCCTGTCTTTTAAACTGTAATTTTCTTTTTTATCTATTTCCCAATTTTCTTGCCATCTTTCTTCTATCTTTCTCATAAGCTACAATTTAAATTCTTCAAGAGTTTGTGGCCAATTTCCATTGTTTTATGAACATTGGGATGCATTTTTTTTTGGTCCTCTTCTGCTATTTCCCCTGTAGTCTGGATTTTTCCTCCATAAAAATTACCCAGGGTCAAAGTCTTCTTGTTCTTCTTGGTGTTGCGAAGTTGTTTTTCCTGAGCATTGTTCGCCATCACTATGCTGGTTTTTTCTTCCCTTTCCAATCAGAAGTCTGAGTCAGGAGTGCAGGTTCTCTGTGTATGGATCTAAGGAGCAAGATTTTTGCCTGAGGCCACCTCTTGAGTCTCTGGAACTTCTACTGTTTGTAGCCCTTGTCTGTGCTATCCCCATGCCCAAAGTCTGTGCTCTTCCACCTATTTATTAGTATCTCAAGTCTAGCTACTCTGAGGGGTAGGCCTTTGGTGGTCTTAGTCATCTTCCAAGTACCTAGAGGTGCCCCTGGCTAACTCAATGATTCTAGCATGCACTGGCTCGGAGTCCAGTGCACTGGCTCAATGTGTGTGGGGTGGGGGAGGGTAAATCATCTTACATTGTGGTGGAAGCTATTTGACCCCCTTAGAGTGTGGAAATGCACAAATCCCATATACCTTCAAAGCTGCACTCTACTGTGGAGTCCCTTCATTCACATGAATTCATTTTTGGGGGGCCTTTTAGTCCATATTGTTAGGTGATTAGGAGAGGTAGATTCTTTCATATAAACTGCAGCCATGTTTAACTGGAAGGTAACTGATGATTTTAGAAGACCTTTTGAGATTATTTTCGTATAACTTCTAAAGTAAGATAATTGCTTGAATAGAATTAATCGTTATTAGCATAGGCCTCAGTTTTAGCCTTAGCCTTAAAATTGCTATATCACACACCTTTGTCAATGATGGTCTTGAATTTGTGACTGGGTCTTCATTAGCCTAGAGGCTTTTGCCTCAGTCAGAATCCTGGTGATACCTCTTCACCTTTGTATACACCCTAGTATTATAAAGAGAAGATTACAGCACAAGATGCCCAGTGGTACACAGTGATAGATCTAAGCAATGCATATTTCACCATACCATTGTACCCTGACTCTCAAAACATTTTTACTTTCCAATGGTGACAAACTCAGTTCTATTACACTAGGCCGGTACAATGATATTATGAGTCAGTCTCTATATTCTGCCAACTTCTTTAAAGATATCTAGCTAGTATCAGTTTCAAACATAGCAAGCTGGTACACTATGTAGATGATTTACTGCTAGCATCACCTGACCCAAAGATGTGTTTAGAAGATTCAAAAAGGTTACTGATAGAGCTTTATAAGAGAGGACACAAAGTCTCTAAGAAGAAAATTCAGTGGATACTCCCAAAAGTTGAATTTCTTGGATTTATCCTGGAAGGGGGAACCAGGAAAATCTCAAGTAAAAGGATAGCAGATATACAGAAGTTAGGCATCCCTAGTACCAAGAAATAGCTCAGGGCATTTCTAGTGGTTGCTGGTATCTCAAGACAGTATATTGTATGGTATGCCCATATTTCCAAATATTTGACTGACTTGACAAAGAAAGATTAAAGAAACTTTGAAATTAACTAAAGAACATCCATATGCTTTGTTAAAGTTGAAAGAAGCCATTTTGATAGCTCTGGCTTTAGGAATACAAGATTACAAAAAGGAGTTCCACTTATATGTACAGGAAGCTAAGGGCATAGTCTCTGGAATGTTGACACAATATTTTGGGCTAAATTTAAGGACTATGGTATTTTACAGTTCTATCCTAGAGCCGGTTGCACAAGGAATGGTACACTGCCTGAGAAGCATTGTTGCAACTGTTCTCATGGTGATGAAAACATCTGATATTATATTAGGATTCAAGTTATATGTGTATTCCGCACACCAAATTGAAGAACTATTACGATCACAGAATATGCATTCTTTCACAAATGCAAGAATATCTCAGTATGAAATCATTTTGATGGGTAATGACAACATAACCATTCACACTTGAGCACCATTAAATCCAACGATTCTGATTCCAGATTTGACATTAGTTGGAGAACCACTGCATGACTTTAACCAAGTGGTGGAAATGATGTATAAGCCTAGAGAAGATCTTAAGGACACACCTCTTAGTGATCCTGATATGCAGTTATACACTGATGGATCCTCATACATCTATAGAGGATGCAGGGTCATGGGGGCAGCTGTAGTACATAATGACAAAACACT
The DNA here is from genome assembly GCF_027887165.1 of Monodelphis domestica. Classification (NCBI taxonomy): domain Eukaryota; kingdom Metazoa; phylum Chordata; class Mammalia; order Didelphimorphia; family Didelphidae; genus Monodelphis; species Monodelphis domestica. The sequence continues at coordinate 370,134,821 of NC_077229.1, forward strand.
CTGGTATGCATCATTGCCAAGTCATGTTAGTGCCCAGGGCACTGAGTTAAAAAGCTTTGCTCCAAATCCTGGAAATGGCAAAAGGCAAGAGAGTGAATATTTACACCAATTCAGCTTATCTTTTTTTCAACCATACACACCACCGGTTTTATTTGGAAGAACAGAAGTTACATAACATCTGCTGGAAAAACCACTTGCATATGGCAAACTTACTGACCATCTTATAAAAGCCATAGAACTTCCAAAAGAGTTGGCTGTGATCCAATGCATGGCAACTACTCATGGAAAAGACAGAATATCACTTGGGAATGAAAGAGAAGACATAATAGTGAAATATGCAGTGAGATTTGGTCCCTACAACATGCTGAATTTTTCTCTAGTGAACAAGCATGATCTTACAGAAGCTTGCCATGGAGATGAAATACAGTCATGGAAAGAGCGACTTGGTGTTAAATTAATCAAAGGCATTTGGGTAACTCATGGTGGGAAACCTATTCTTTCCAGAAAATTGTGCCAACATCTATGTAATGTGATCCATTCCAAAGGTCATTATGGAATGCAAGCTCTTTTGGATGCAGTATAAAGATTTCGGACAGCACCAGGGATAACAATAAATGCCATTAGAATTTGTCAGGCATGTGACGCATGTAGGAAATTCAATCAAGGACATTTCAAGAACATAGCATTGGGAAGCAGACCTCTAAGTTATATTCCTTTCCAATGTCTACAAATAGACTACATAAACATTCCTAAAGACAAAGGATATAAATATGCATTGGTTATTGTGGATAGACTGTTAGCATATCCAGCTAAGAAAAATGACACAGTCACAGTAGTGAGATCTTTACTGGAAGACACAATTCCTAACTATGGTATTCCCGATACCATAGACTCAGATAAGGGGTTTCATTTCACTTCTCAGATTTTGCAAGAAATATCTAAGAACCTGGGTATTAAAAGCAGTTTCCATGATATCTATAGACCACAGAGTTCAGGCCAAGTTGAAGGAAGGAATAAAGAATTAAAAACATTAATAGGAAAACTCTGTTCAGAAACACATTTGAAATAGACAGATGTTATTCCACTGGCATTATTTAAACTAAGAACAAGGCCCAGAAGTGACTTGCATGTATCCCCATTTGAGATGTTATATGGTCAACCATTATGGCATGGTAGGACTGCAAAACCACCATATTTATCTATGCTAAAAGGAGAATACTTACTTCAAAAATACCTAGTTGAAATACAAAACAGGCTGGAAAAATTAAAGAAGCTAGGATTACTAGTACAGAGAATACTATTGGATTTTTTGTTGCATAAAATAAAACAGGGAGATAGAGTATATGTCAAGAATTTTAATAGAAAATCACCTACAGAATCAAGTTGGATAGGTCTTTAGACGTGATTTTGGTTACTCCTACATGAATAAAAGTATCCAAGAAAGATCCATGGTATCATGCTTCGCATGTAAAACTACAATACGCCCATAACATTGCCAACAATGAATAAAAATAAGAAGTAACAACTTAAAGAAAATGCATAATAAGAAAAATCTGAAGTATTGCCAATACCCCTAACAATATTTAACAACTGTCCCTATAAATGGAAAGCTATACATGAGAATAAAAGAAGAACAAATATGAAAGCACTGCATATAATAACACAAATGAAAGGCATGAGAGTACAAGTTACAACAGAAATAAGCATTGCAAAAGCAATAATAAAATAGCCCCATATATAAAGATCATAGCTCCAATAAGAATTTGTCTCTGCTTAAAACAACAATGAAAATGAAAGTTATTTAACTAAGAAAATACATCTCTGCAAAATACATTATATTATGCATTATTCTATCTACACAAACAAGAACATAAGAACCATAGACTAAAGGAAAATTCTATCTCCAAGTAAAATTCAAAAGTCAAGATAATCTCTTCATATGAACATTTTAAAGAAGCAATTCTACATAAATAAAACCCCTTGTGAAATTAAACATCAAATAATATGAGACAATATCATATTTCAAAATCATAATATACATCTTGAAAAAAATTATACAGTACAGCATACTACATATACCCACATACAAAGATTATCATATGGAAAGGCATACTTCAACACATGAAGAACCAACTCATGAACACTGACAGGCACACATGAAAAATTCAAACTTACTCCCATGCACAAAAAAAGAAATCAATCTTACATACATGCATATGAAGAGCTTACACTCATGCATATTCCTGTATGTTAAAGAATACAGGACTTCAATGAAATTGAGATGACAGACAACACATGTATGCTGCACAGATGAAAAACCCAACACGTATGTTTTCTACAATCATCACCAAAGACATGGGAAGACTTTGAAATCTAGAACTGATGGTGATGAGGTCACATAAGAATTCATCATACATGTTAACTTCACACATGCACATATACAATTACACATGAGCACAATGTGGAAAAGAATTTCATGGACTGGGTGAGTATATAAGACATTTCATAGTTACAATACACACAAAACCCATACTGATATACTTGTGAGTTTCTGTGAAAATTCAAACAGACAAAGGGAATTTTCTTTTCTGCATGAATTTGAACAGAAATCACATACAAAATTCTATTACAATTGTACATATGTAAAATATGTATAGACAAACTATATACATTTGTAAATACTAATATAATTAACATTCTAAGAGTATAAGGTTAAGTTACGGACATTCTAACTATGAACCCACAGACAATATTTAGGGAAGTTATCCAAAATATTAGATTAATTAGGGACAGATGATTAGCATAGTTAATATAAGTTAAGCTACATAATTATTTTAGAAACAGTTAGTGTTTATAAAACCTTTTACTTAGAACAAGCTATAGTCATTAGGAAATAAGTAAGTGATGTTGTTAAAAATATTGTTTAAATTTTACATTGGTTATTATTGTGTTTAAAACCAGATTTCTGTATTGCATTTCTATGACCAACACCACTTTCCTTGAGACCAAACCTTAGGATTAGATTAGATAGTTAGAACAATGAAGACATATTGGGATTTTTTTTTTATTTTGAGGAGTAGTAGAATAGGTTAAAATAGTATGTTTCAGAGCTTAGATAGTTAGGAATTCTTAGTAGTAATGCAAAAAAGTGAGCATGAAACGAATGATGCAGAATCATTGGCTATAATTCTGCCTGAGAAGAAAGTGGGGATATTATAAAGAGAAGATTACAGCACAAGATGGCTTTTGCAAGAAGAATCAAGAGATGGAATGCTGAATGAACTGTTAATCAGTCAGAGAGAGAAGATTCCAAAAGAATCTGGACAGGAGGCAGTTAAGAATCCCAACAGCTAGAACTGGGACACTTCTTCCTGGCTGACAGTTGGGAAGAGGCTGCCAGACAAACTTGCTCTGAGCTTCTGATTACCTGTTGCCTGAAATACTAAGATTGGGAGCTTAACTCTGAAGAATCTTGTTAGTTGTTATCCATATCTCCCCATAGAGAATTAACCGTTTCCTGAATTTAACACCTTAGGAGAATCCTTCAAAAGACAGGAAACCCTTAGAGATTAGGGGAACCTTATTCCCCTCTTACCTCTTCCATTTCCCTTCCTTCCTTTACTTTAAGAATAAAATCCCTTTTAGTAAAGACCTAGATTGTGAAATCAGTCCTTGAAAACCCTCTTAAAATCTTACCATTCGGAGAGAAGCCAGTTGAAGTCAGCTGAGAGAGACAGGACAGTGAGAGAGATAGTCAGCTGAGAGAGACAGTGTGTGGGGGAGGAGTGAAAAACTCAGCCTTTGCCTTAGTAGGCTTCCTGTGCCCTGGTCCTACTGTAAATATCCTTGTAACAGCATCTATTACAGTATACAGCATCAGGTTTTTGCCCTGCTTGGGGGCCTGGCACCTCCTCCTTATCCTTGCCACCCTCCTGCAATCAACCTATTTCTTTTTTACTTAGAGACTTAGTTTCCCTTATTTACATTCCTGCAGTTAGAAATTACACATCAGTTTTCAAACTGAATGTATGGTCATTCTATATTACTTAAAACCACAATGAATTAGTACATGGACTTCTCATCTTCCTGTTGATACACAGTCATGTGTAATATTGATTCCATTTGAATGTGACATGTTTTACTACAGGTAATCTATGTGATATACATTGTTCTATGTATACAATTAGAAATTATTTAAGTGTATTTGGACCCCACTCCAAGTTTTTGTTTCAAATGGAGTATATTCAGCCTTTTGTAAGTCATTTCATTTGTATAATCATTGAACCTAGATGTTGAGAAATTTATCTGCAAAAATGCTGTTATTTATATTTTATACAGAGTATTAGATCTCTAATAGCATCTCATCACCCTAAAATAATTGAAATTGTGTGGATAGTTTTGAAAAAGCAACATGTTAAAATTTCCCATATTTCATATGTAAGTGATTTTAATGGACATATAAAACCCAAAATCTCTGAATTTTAACTGGTTGGTGAGTTTCTAATATAATATTCTCCTTGTAGTTCTATTTTTAATAAGAGGAGAACCACAAGGATTTGGATGCTTTTTGCCACCTCAAATAGTTATTAGAAAAGTAAACTTGAGAAACTGTACTAATTAGTATAGAAATTTTAGTAGGAAGTAAAGTAAATGATTTTAGCAGCAACGTATAAGGAAACTCTACAGTTAAACTGGAACTAAAGGGGAAAATATATTAGAGAAGAGACCTAACCCTGGATTTCAAAATGAAGATGTTTTTGAAGATCAAACTATCCCATAGAACACCTGAGATCCAAGATGAAAATTTGTAGACATTGGGGATGGGCAAGTAAAATGAAAAAAAAAATGTTGTTAGTTAATGTTGATACCCACACTTTGACTTTATATTTCACTGTACCTTATATTAAGTTATTCTATTGCTTAATCTTTTTATTTCTGTTGTGTCAAGATAAAATGGATTAGAACTCTTAAGAATAAATTTCTCTCAGGACTTTATAGTAATTTATATGTATTCATCAAATAATTTAAAAAAACAGGTCAGAGAAACAAAAGGCACAAGTCACATGAATCAGGCTATTTCCTTCACAAGCTTTCTCCCTACACAACACCCGCCCATGTTGACACCTTCTGAGTTGCCTTTCCTCCAACCAGATGCAGGTTCATACTATGGATGTGCCAGTATTCACTTAGTCACCTCCTCTCACCATGATTCTGAGGCAAAAGAGAACTACTTCTCTTAGCCAAGTTCAATTTTATGCTCCTTATGACATCACTTTTTTGAGTCCCTCTGATTTGGCAGGCTCCAATCTCAGTCCAGATCAGAGGTAAGTATTTAGAGTCAAGAAACATGGATTCAAATCTGGACATTAAATCTTTTAGTTAGGTAATCATAGGAAAATCATTTTCTCTCTCTCTCTCTGAGACTCAGGTTCTTTCTTTTTAAAATACTTACCTCTCAGGTATTTGCATTTGAAAACCTTGTGTTCTGAAACCCCATAAACTGTCCTTTGTCCCAGACAACCTTGTCTTCTAGAAACCCCAGATGGACCTTGATCCATGCCAGAACTCAACTAAAGACTACCAAAACTTCAAGAATATGAATCACACTAGCCTCTGGCTATTGTGATAGGTGGCTCCCAGCCACTTTATATTTTGACTGTTCCTTCTTTCTCAAGCTCCAGTGAACACAGAAAACCATATTACTGTCCTTTCCCTTCTCTTAAAATACATATAAGGACCTCAATGTCTGTAGTTCATTGAAGTCCCAGGACAGCAGTTCTTTGCACTTCCCCAGATTAATTTGCCCAATTCAACCAAAGACTTTTAATATAACTATGTGGGTAGTTTTGATTTTTTTTATTGATACACTTTAGAAAGAAAATATTATAAAGAGGGTTATCATGATTCTCAAAGAAATTGGCTTTAAATCCTAGTTCTCTTACTTGTTATTGTTCAGTCATGTCTGACTCATTGTGACCCCATCTGATTTTTTCTTGGCAAATGTGTTAAGATCATTTGCCATTTATCTCTCTAGCTCACTTTATAGATAAGGGAACTGACAATCATATTTAGGGACAGGAGAGACAACGTGTAAAATAAGGAATCTGAAATATTAAATAGTGTTGGGTTAGCAGGTTAAGGTTCTTCAGCGAATAAATGTGATCAGGTTGATACAGAGTACTAAGCTGCCAGCATCAGCAGGAACCTCTGGGCAGGCAAAGGTGCTGGTCTAGAGAGTGTACCTTGCGGGCAGGGCTGTACCAGGCTAAGAGCCTCGAACACAGGTAGTGGGGAAGCAGCTGGAGAGGGAGTGGAAACTGGAAATTGGAAAATGAGGGGATGCCCTTCAATTGGGGAATGGCTGAATAAATTGTGGTATATGTTGGTGATGGAATACTATTGTGCTCAAAGGAATAATAAAGTGGAGAAAAACACTATGGGTGCAAAAACAACAAAGGAAAATAACTGCTTGAATACATGGATCAAAGGGATGTGGTTGGGGATGTAGACTAAATTAATATCCTAGTGCAAACATCAACAACATGGAAATAGGTTCTGATCAAGGAAACAAGTAATACCCAATGAAATTGTGCATGGGCTGTCAGGAGGATGAGTGGAGGGGAGGGAGGGAAATAATGTGATTATTGTAACCAAGGAATAATGTTCTAAATTGAATAAACTAATTCAAATGGAAAACAATTAAAGAAAATCTTAATACTCTTGCTATGTGCTTCTAATGCAAAAGGAGAGAAAAAATAAAACTGAAATAGTGTATTGCACATACAAGGAAAAACAATAATAAAAAATTTAAAAATCAAAAATATATATCTTAAAATCATAGACACACTGTGTCAGCTAATGAAAAGTATAGTACAAAGGTTTCTAACCAAAAAAAATGAGATGCATTTCTTTTTTCCAATGTAACCACAGTGTGAGTACAAACGATTTTCAGAATAAAACAGTAATACAGTATATAATGCACATTCAAAGAAGTACCCAAATCTCCAAAATTCACAATAGCTCAGTTAATTACAATAGCAAAAAAACCCCTAACCATCATATTTCATAAAAGTTGCTGTATGAAAAAAGTCTTATGAATTGATGGATATTTGTCATATTTTTTTACATACATAGCAAATATTTCAACCCTTGGCAAATATGATTCTTACATTGTCTCTCCTGGAATAATTTTCTAAATCTTCTTTTTTGTAAATGGAATGTTTCTTATTTTCCTCAATTTTTTTCATTCTTTTGAATTTGTTTTTCAGTGTCCTGTTTTCTTGTGAAGTCACTTGCTTCTAATTGTTGTATTCTATTTCTTAAAGACTGGATTTCACCCCTAGCTTTTTGGTCATTCTTCTCCTTCTGGTATGATTTTCTTTGGAGGTCATCTTTCATCTTCTTTCCCTCCTCTTTCATCTCCTTTGCCTCATTTTCAAGCTAATTAATTTTGGCTTTCAAAACACTGTTTTCTGTTTCCAGATGACTTATCTTGCTCTTAACGTTGCCTTCAGCCTCTCTTAATTGTGTTTTGAACTGTATTTTGAGTTCTTCCAGAGCCTGTATTCAATTTGCTGGGTTTTCTGTTTTATTTTGCTTGGATTTTCCTCATCCTTCTCTGTTCTGTTTGCTCTTTGTTCATTGCCTGTCTAGAAACTGTCGATTGTAATTTCTTTTTTCTTTTTCTGTTGTTTGCTCATATTTACCCCTTCTTTACTCCCTGCTGTTTCCTGAGCTCTTGCTCCTCTCATATTTTTTTTTTGGTGGTTTTGGGATTTTCTTTCCGCCTTCACCCGTGGAGTTTTGTTAGCAAATCTCTCAGCACAGTCTGTGGGGGAGGGGTGTTGGAACTTGTGCTTCCTGTCTTCTGAAGTCTTTAATGGGATTGAGTCTGGTTGGGTTGTTGGATGTATGGCCCTGGGGCCATAACCTCAGGAAGGGGAAAGGAAATATGGAGTGTCTCCCCTGCTACAACTCTGCCTCCCCCTCTGCACTCTGCATTTCTCTTCTATCTGCTTCCCCACTGCCTGTGTTAGATGCTCTGATCCTGGCACAGCTTTGCCTACAAGGTACTCCCTCCAGTCCAGTGCCTTTGCCCACCTAGAGGTTCTAGCTGCTGCTTTAGGCTTAGCAGGGGTCCCGGGACCTTCCTTCTTCCTTTCCCTTAATCTGGAGTGTTCTTGAATTCCGGATTTCGGGGGCATACCTTTTAAATTGAGTCTATCAGGAAGGTTCCTTGGCTCTATCTTGTTGTTAGGTTTGATTTTCAGTCCCCTAGGAACTTTTTGTTTGCAATCAGTAAGAAAGGGTTTTTAGAGGTCTGAACTTTTGCTGCCTCTATGCTGCCATCCTGACTCTCCCTCTCACAAATATATTTTTTAAACAAAATAAAACTTATCTGGGTTTAGAACATCACCAAGAAATGTAGATTGTTCTGGTGGAACTAAATTAAACTGAAGAGTTTTGTAGGAGTTTTTTTTTTTTTTTGGCTTCCTGCTTCATATAAACACCTAGGTAGGAACATTTCTTTTTTTCTCTACCTTTAATACAACATTCTTTATAATATAAATATTTTTTAAAAATCATCCATTCTGATACTACTAGTTAATTAAAATTACTTCTAAATACTCCTTAGAATTAGCTTATTAAATTCTCCAAAGGTTGTTAGCCAGGTTCAGTCCATCTATCATATATGTGACAATTAACAAATGCAAAATGAAAAAAAAACATTCATGTGTTTTTTATGATATTTTACAATATTTTGTTCAGTAGTCATAGGGGAAAGGTAACAGAATATATACAATAGTAAAAACACAGTAGATTAAAATTATTCAGTGTAACAGTGTAACTATGCCCAAAGGGCGACAAAAGAATATCTACCCTTTGATCCAGCCATAGCACTGCTGGGTCTGTACCCCAAAGAGAAAATGGACAAAAAGACTTGTACAAAAATATTCATAGCTGAGCTCTTTGTGGTGGTCAAAAATTGGAAAACGAGGGGATGCCCATCAATTGGGGAATGGCTGAACAGATTGTGGTGTATGTTGGTGATGGAATACTATTGTGCTAAAAGGAATAATAAAGTGGAGGAATTCCATGGAGACTTGAACGACCTCCAGGAAGTGATGCAGAGGGAGAAGAGCAGAACCAGGAGAACATTGTACACATAAACTAATACCCTTTGGTATAATCGAACGTAATGGACTTCTCCATTAGTGGAGGTGTAATGTCCCTGAACAATCTGCAGGGATCCAGCAGAAAAAGCACCATTCATAAGCAGAGGATAAATTGTGGGAGTAGAAACACCGAGGAAAAACAACTGCCTGACTACAGCGGTTGAGGGGATATGACAGAGGAGAGACTCTAAAGGAAACCCTAATGCAAATATTAACAACATAGCAATGGGTTTGAATCAAGAACACATGTAATACCCAGTGGAATCACGCGTCGGCTACAGGGAGTTGGGGGGAGGAAAAGAAAATGATCTTTGTCTTTAATGAATAATACTTGGAAATGATCAAATAAAATATTATAAAATTTAAAAAAATACTCCATAAAGAAACAATAGTGACACATAATTTTTGAGACAATGAGATCCCAGCAGTCAAGCATGCTACAGTGAGAAGTCAACTTCCAGTCCAGTGGAAAATCATCCCAGAAGAAAAGATTTTAAACCAGCCCAGAAGAAAAGATTTTAAAGCATCCCAGAGGAAAAGCCTCAAGAAAAGCTGTTAGGCAGAAGAAACAAAGAGAAAAGGTTGAAATGTACAGGTAAGACTTTGAACTTTGTAATTTGTCTATGTAAGAAGAGGACAGATGGAAAATATGACTTATATGTAAGACTGAATGTGGCAAAAGCATAAAACAAAATTAATTTCAAATATTAGGGAAATAGCATGCAACACTACATAACTTGGAAGAAAGAGATCCATCAGTCAACATGAGAAGTAGAAATCTGAAGAAACTTGATGAGTATTCATTCAACACAACACTATTAGACACAAAACACAAAATCACAAACTGACATATATTGGGGGAACTTGTTTAAATAAATAAGTGTCTGAAATTGTATTTATGCAAAATGTAAATATGTATATAGTTAGTTCCATAAGGTCTTAGGCAAATAGAAAGATCAATAGATATTTCTATATGACTGATATCAAGATCACATAAAAATGTATATTATTATATTATATGTAAATAACCTTTATAAATAATGTATATACTATAATTAGGTTAGTAACATAGTGACAGGGTCTATAAATATGTAGCATAGTATGTATATAGCTTGTACATAAGATTAGGTTATAGATTAGACTAGGGACTTAGAGAATATTTATAATAAGTAGGGAATAGATCAGGAGTAAGTTAATTAAGCATTGCATAGACAGTTATACTTAGAAATAGACGTAAGCTGCATTTGCAGATAATAAACTTTTGATTGTTTATTGTAAAGTTGAAGCTAAAATTGTGTTAAATGGAAATATATATAGATGAAATATTTTGTAAATAATTATAGATAAATAAAGTAGAAAACTATTTATATTAGTTTAACTTAGTAAGAGTAAGTAGTATTAGCATTAAAATTCAAATTTCTTTGTAATGTTTTTGTTCAAACATTTATTGTACTGAATTTATTTTAAAACCTTAAAACTACCCTTACGCAAACTTTCCTGCATAGAATTCTTTAGAGTAGATAATTTAGCATAGAATAGTGATAGAGTAATTGAGGGAAGTTTATTATTTGGGGGAGAAGTTAGAAATTAGATTAAGTAGATCGGTAACTATAATAAAAACAAGTGACCTTGGGAAGGTCACAACAAAACCAAGGGGACAATTGAGGAAAGGAAAACTGAAGCAAGTTTTGGACTTTCAGTCACTCAGGTGGAACAAACAGCAGTTGGAATGTTAGAGAGAAGATATTGACAAGAATGACAGTTGGTGGGGGGAGGGGACTTGGAGAGTGACAGTTGGTCTCCTGGCTCCCTTTCCTGGTCCTTGGACTGGAAGGAGTGCTCTCTCCCTGTCTTGGGATAGAAGTACCTCTATTCCTGGATTCTCCAACTGTGTGCTCTACCTGGATTCCTGTGATAGTGTAATTGAACAAAAGGATCGAAGGGAGTGGTTTGAACTAGAAGACCAGTCTTTAGGGGCATCAGCCCAAATAGACAGGCCCAAACAGTTCCGAAAGTCAGAACCTTTTCTTTCTCTCGCTGTCTACTGCTAAAGGCTTTGAACTTAAGAAAACTAGCATAGATTAGCTTAGACAGGAATAAAATAAACCCTCCACCAGCCTGTGAGGCCTGGTCTCAGCTCAAGAGCTGAGATAGACTCAAACCCAATCTAGGGAAATCCTGATTTCCCTCTTCCCTGATACCTCCCCCATCCAAACTTGTTATTAAAATTCATCTTTATTTAATAAACCAAAGTCAGATAAGAGGACTATCACTTCAGGGGGACATAGAGGGAGCTGAACCTAAGGATAGCTATTCAACCATAAATGGTGCTTATTGGACACCTTCTGGGCAACCTTGGTCAGGGGGGAGGCTTGTCCCTCAGGGGGTCCGTGCTTACCTACTCTGGAGTATATTCAACATCAGTCAATAGAGAAGATATCCCCTCAGGCTATCTTAGTTGGCCCATTTCTTGGGAACCCCATTTTTCAAAGATAGCTTCTTGACAGGGGTATCTCTCTCCTTTTACCTCATCCATGTTCCCTCTATCCTTTCATTCCCTGTTAAAAAACCTTACCTCCTGTACTTTTTTAGTCCCCTGGAACAATCTCTTTAAATATTACATTAGAAATCAATAAATAAAGAGGATACAAAGTAAAGAGCACATGCCAATGGCTGATCAGCCAGTTCAAATGCCTACTTTATCACCACCAAGCTTGGGACAGGAAGTAAAGAGGTGGGATCTTCCACGTCTTTGCCTAATATCCCCTGTCTACAGTACATAATGTAGTACTGAATGTAGTAATGAAGTAAATAATGATAGGAAGTCAGTGGGCTCCTGGGAAATATAGTTCTTTTTTTAGGCTAATAGATTTTCAATTATATAATAGGTGGAATGTGTTAGTTAAACCATTACTCCCCTTCCTGTCCCTGTGTGATCCTGTTACTGTTGTGATCTCTACTAGGACTTGGCAACAAGAATTTTGGATGACTCAGTTACCTCTGCCCTTTGATAAATCTCAGTGCCAAGCACCCCTGTTTTGGGTTTGAACTATGGACTTTAGAACTGTTTGACCTTAGAGTAGGTGTGATTTGTGGACATGGCTAATGTTAAGTGTCTTTTATTTACTTTGGAGGCTTCCCTTATTGTGTTAAGTCTCCTCTCAGGAGCCCAGTTACTGAGTTTGAACCTTTGATGTCACATAGCTGACCTCTAGGTGATACCCCTCAGGCTGGCTTCAAAGAGGTTTGCAACCTGTATAAGAGACCACCCAAGTTCTGTTTTTCTTTTCTTTGGAGTTGGCACTTAGCAAAGTGTTTTTTTTTTCCTAGGGCAGAGTAGGCATTAGAGCTGTCATTTTGTGGGGATACTGTTCCCAGAGTCCCCATGGTGTGGGCCCAGTGTGGTAGGTGGTGCTGGGTTCTATGTGGCAGCCAGAGTATGAACTTATCCATTTTCCTGATTAAAGAGTATTTTTTCTGACTCCTTTGGTAGTTCTTTGTTATTTTGAAGTCAACAGACTCCTACCAGACTGAAGAGGGAATAGACCATCCTTTGATTCTTGTTCCTGTTACCAAATTTTCATATGTTAACTAAGGGGGTTAATTTGAATGGTTACAGGAAGTAGACTTATAGGTAGTAAAATCAGTAGTTAGTGAGATTTAGCACGTTGACCTTGGGTTAAGATCAGATCATCCCTATCCTTATCCCTTCTTCCCTTACTTTAAGATAAACTTATTTTTTTATAAATATAGGTTTTACCCATTATTTTATTACACCTATATCAACTTGGAATTTTTCATAAGAAAACCCCAAAAGGGAGTCATGAAGAGTCAGAAACAATTAAACAAGTAGCTTTCATGTCCCCCCAACTTATTTTCCCTACATTTCTTGCTGAATTAAAACTGATTTTATTAATTCCTTTTATTTTTTTTTCTAACCAAATTACTGTTATCCCACTTGCACAATATGCTTTACCATAATTATCTGACTTTAATTTCCTGGCATACTCTTTGCTTTCCACATTTAAAAAAATATTCAGAAAGTCAAGAAAAAGGAAAAGACTTTTATAAATGAATACCAAGAAAAAGTATCCACTAAAATTACAACAATGTATATGGAAGAATAAAATCAGTATAAAAACTGAATATCCAGCAATTATAATGACCAAGCTTTTTTCCCAAAAAAGAGATCAGACAATGAACAACTTCCTTCTTCTTTGAAGAAAGGGTAAGTAGTTGAGTAAGAGTTAGGAAGGAGAGCTAACTTCTTTAGATACCCACTTACTGTGTGACCTTGGGCAAATCATTTAACCATTCAATCTTAGTTTCCTCATCTGTAAACTGAGAATAATAATAGCACTTACCTCCTTAGGTTATTGAAAAGTAAAAATCAAAGATAATATATAAATATTTTTGTAAACCTTAAATTGTCTAAATGTTAGATATTGTAAGTAGTATTCATTAGTGTTTATCTTCTTCAGCCTTTGCAAAGTTGTGAGACTGATTGAAAATTCAGGCACTTCTTCTCCTGAGGAAGGAATGGGATGCAGAAAGAGGAGACATCAGAATGCTGGCTATAACTGGAGAATGGGGAAGGAAAAAAAGGGGCTAGTAGTTGCCCTATGCTCCTTTCTATTTTAATATTAGCTCCCTGAGAGCATAGTATTTTCTTGGTTTTCTGTTTTCTCATTTGTTTTATACAATGTCTGCATATAATGAGTGTTTAATAAATGCATTGTCATTCATTCATTCCTTCCTTTCCATTTAGCTAATCTCTAAAAAATAGTATTAGAATGAAATTTTAATTTACTACTGAATTATTGTTTTGTATGCATTCCATATGCTCAAATGCAGTTGAGAGGGATTTTATGCTTAGGCAACACACTCAGGGACAGAAAAAGAAATTCTCTTCTAATTCCTAAGATTAGCAGTTGACTCTTGAAATGAACAAAATTAATTTTGTTATTCAGTTGTCTTCGGTTGCATCTATCTACTCATGATATCTTTTTGAGTTTTTCTGGGCAAAAGTTCTAGAGTGGTTAACCATTTTCCTCTCCAATTATTTTACTGGTGTGGAACTAAGGCAAACAGGGTTGAGTCTTGTCAAAGGTCACATTGCTAATAAGTTTCTGAGTCAAGATTTGAACTTTTTTTATTCAAGGACCAGCACTCTAGCCTTTGTGTCATCTATCTGTCCTACTTTTTTCTATGCTTGTATAGAATCCTGAAAACAGAGAAGAAGGAGATGCTTCAGTCATTTTTCTCTTTTCTCAATATTCTATTCAGAAAGAGAAAGACAAAATACATAGTGATAGAGTGAAAGAGACAGAGAGGCAGGAGAGACAGACAGAGAGAAAGGGTAGAGATATTGACTAATAAATCTACAGCTCTGAGAATGGACAATGAACTAATCTCATTACTTAGGAGGAAGGAGGAATGAGAATGGGGGTATGTGACAAAAGTAGAGTTCTTGCTTAGTTCAAATTAGTTTTATTCCCCCCAATGTCAGAAGCATATCAAGAGCATGTCAAGATCACAGATGGACATTACTCTTCCTCTTCCTCCTTCTTATTTACCTCCTCCTCTTCCTCCTCCTCCTTACTTCTAGTAAAAGTACAATGGAACATTCCATATGCTAACAGAGTCAGTTTATTTGTTCCTTACTTCTGCTAAACTCCCCCTCTCTATTTTATTCTTTGTTAAATGATACAGGAGTGTGTGGTCAGTCGTGGGGTATGTGTGTGTAGAATGATATATTTGTAGTAGAATGTGACATTACAACAAAAAGGTAGTTAAAAAACATATTAACTACATCAATAAGACTTTTTGATGATAATCTGTCTATCTATATGTGTTTGACTTCATTGAGAGGATATTAAAAAACACAGATATTTTTGTTTCTTTATTTTTCCCCACAGGGCTTTGGTTTGTTTTGCTGTATCACTCCCAAATTCTAGATTGAAAAATAGGTATTCTAAAACAATTTCTGATAAATGTGGTAATCTATTGTGACTTAAAATATCATATCTTTCAATAGAATCAACAAACATCAGTAACTTCATTAATATCAGGCTTTCATTGAGCAGATTTTTCAGGTGTGGAAGTTCCTCACTGAGTAACTCAATTAAAATCCTAAAGTGAACAATTGATTTAATGGAACTCTGAGTTGATACTTGATTGGCCCAGCAACAAGCAAAGAAAAACCTGAATCTACAATGTAATCCCTAAAAGAATAGAGGATAAAAATAAATATCTCATCACTTCAAATCCCTTTTTATTTACCAGAATTTAGATAATATTTCCCAAATTCTGATATAGAATTATACTATTATGCTGAATAGAAATAAAACTCTGAAAAATATATGAATGTTTTTAAAATTAAATCTTTTCTAAACTGAATCTGATGATCAGTGATTTTAATGAATTTGCTATCTGAATCAGAATTCAAAGAACTATAGAAAGGTTATAAAATATATTGATGATGATGTAAGACATTAAAAAGACTCTGGGTATGGCACTTTATAAAAGTATCATCATCCTCAAAAGACATTTATTGAGTGTCATCTAGATTAAAAATGCATTCAAAATAAGGAGAAACTGAGGTGTGGCCATAAAAAAATTACAAAATCAGGCAAAGGGGACTTTGTAACAGGGAACTAAATTTAGAAATCATTGACTTGCTTGCTATCCCTCATCCACTTTTAAAACAACATATGTCATCACATAATAAACAAGAGTAGTTAAAATAGTGAAGTACCAGATAATGTATTACGATTTTTGTTCCTGGGATGGCCCCAACTGCCACCTTGTGGTAACTTCTTCAAGGCTTTATTCTCTGCCAGTTGACCAGCATCTTATCTGGGCTATATATCCCAGAAGTAAAAATTGTTAATTATAGTTCTATCTGCCATGTAAGGACATGTAAGGAAAGATATGGATAGTTCATAATCTCTATTTAACCCTACTCCAATTGATTATTTTTCTACAGAAACAAAGTACAAGAATTATAGCACACACTAAAGAAATGAACAGAACTAGAGTTACAATACAGTGGGAGCCAAATAGGAAGTCTCTTCCAAGGAGAAAGGGTTTATACAAAGCATTACAGATTGTACAGATGTTTGTTTCTCTTTGCATTTTTGTATTTGAAAGCTACAGAAAAACTATAGAATTTAGAGAACTACTGATCTAATAATTCTATTCTTGAATGACAAAACTGATTTTTTTCTTTATATTTTGATTGGATGGGAAGGAGACATGTTTAGGTAGACTTAGATCTACCCATAGAATAGCTCTTCCAAAGACTAAAGATCTAAATCAGTAAATAGTAAATTCAAAGTCATTTTATTCCTTTTTATGACTTCTTAATAATAGCTGACCTTTCTAGAGTGATTTAAAACTTACAAAATATTCTACAGATATGATCTCAATTCATCCTCACAATTTTTCTGGAAATGAGGTGCTATAATTATTTTCATTTTACAGATGAGGAACCTGAGGCAGACAAAGGTTAAGTGATGTGTTCAGGTTCATACAACTAGTAAAACCTTGAGATCATATTTGACTTGAGGTCTACTTGTCTCATGATGTTAGGGGAGATTTTGGAAGGAAATCATGTAATGCAGTAATCGTGCAAAGCTGTGTGGAAGGCAGGGACCATGGAGAAGTGTGAGCAACCCTGAGAAGATGGGAGCTGGAATGTTGAGAAACCAAGTCCCAGGAAGTGGAGTTGTGCTGCAGAAAGCACCTCCAGAGACTAGCTCTGACTTCCTGTGGTCTTCTAACTTGTTCCAGTGAGAAAGCCAGCAAGATCCTGAAGACCATTCAAAGCTTTTACTCTGCTGCTCTTCTGGGAAGACTGAATCACTGGAGGTGTTGGCGGAACTGCAGGAAGGTTTCCATCTTACTGGGGTAAACTTGGTCACACACCTCATCTGACTCCATCTTTATTCTGTTTCTACTCTAAGACTATTTCCTTTGTGGGTTTAGTTTAGATTAGCTCAGATAGAAGGGGACATTAAGACAGAGGGAGTAGTCAGCGTAGCCTGGGCTCAGCTACCCTGTGAAGGGTCAGACGGTGGGAAAGAATTACATTTATTAGTAGTTAGGGAATAATCCTCAACCCGCATTCCTCACCTCGTCTTTGTTAACAATTTCAGTAAACCCTGTTACCTGAAAAGAAGCAGTCAGATGGATCTCTACTGCACTGAGGCATAGAGCAGCCATTTATGCTCTCCAACAGGGAAGGGGAAAGAATCACCTTCCTAGACTGGGTTAAGCAAAACCCCAATGAACCATTTTATATCATTCTTTCAATGGTCTGCCTCTCAATCTGCAATGCCACCTAGACCCTTACTATAGCTTACATTTATTTGCATAACTCCAGATGATAAAATCCTTTTACATAACCAGTTTCAGAGTGAGAAAACATGCAATTCCCTCTTCAGGCCTTTACGCAATAACTGTTAGCTTTCCTTTCTCAAAGCTCAAAGCTCTGTGGATGTCACTGTTTATTCTTTGAGCCTCATAATAGTCATAGAAGGAACTAGGATGAGAAATGGAAATTTGGTTGTTTAGAAACTGCAAACACAGAATCACAAATTAGAACTGGAAGAGACCACAGAGATCTAGTACAATATGCTCATTTTCTTGAACAAGATAAGTAAGTTTCATAGCCAGGATTCATATATAGAACTTATTACTTCAGTTTGAATGCTCCAAGCAACAAATTTCACCATAGTATTGTGGATTTCTATGCATAAGGAACCTCAAAAGTCATCTAATAGAACCCTATCCTTTTTTTCTCATGAAGAAAACGAGTCTCATGTTAGGTGATCTGTGCTGGGTCACAGAGGTATCATGGAACACTATTGGAATTATAATCTCAGTCCTTTGATTTTGAATGTAATAGTGTTTACAGTGTATCATTATAATTCCATTATATAACTTTTAAATTTCAAAACCTTCAAAATTACAGACTAATTTAATTAATATAAGTATTGATATGTACAATCCTTCAAACCTTTTCAGGGTGCAAACCCTGGACTCTGGGGATGTTATCCCTAGGGAGTGTCACAACACTAGATGACAACTTGGAGGAACAAAAGAATTTGGGGAACCTATATAAATCCCGGGGCAGGGAAAGATGATTGACATCACTATAGCTACAAAGGAAATGGGGGTGTTCAAACTACACTGATAGGATACAATCAAGCTTAGAAAAGGACTCCTAGCTAGAGGCTAGGGGTGTAAGAGAAGAGGCTGCTTACAATAGATACTAAAGCATGGTTCCTGCTCAGGTGTGGATCTTCTTGGGAAAGGTTCTAATACAATAGGGGAGATTACCTAAAACAAAGAGCATCCTTAGCATATGCTTATCTCACCCAACCAAGATTGTCATTTCCCTGAGGGTCTCTCACTCAATCTGAAACTGCTAACTTGGGATTCCCTTCAGGGTAGATTCCATGGGAACAGGGAACAAGTTCAAGCTTTGGGGTCTCCAATCTACAAGCTAGTCCTGAAACTTGGGGTTCATCAGATCCCACTAGGCCACAAGTTTGGGATTCCTAAATTCCATGTTGACAATTATAATGCAAATATTTTATTGATTTATGTTGGTTATTGTTGTAAGATAATACTCATATAAAACCAAAACCAAAAATAAAAACATTAAATAATGTGAAAAATAATATGCTTGATCTTCACACAGACTGGAAAAATACTTTCTCTGGAGGTGGAGAGACTTCTTTGTCACAAATGCTATGGAATTGTCCTGGATCATTGTATTGCTGAGATTAACAAAGCCTTTCCTATATGATCATCTTACTGTATTGCTGTAGCGTTGTACAATGATCTCCTATTTCTATTTATTTTGCTTAGCATCAGTTCAGGTAGATTTTTCAAGCTTCTAAAATTGCCCTGCTCATTGATTCTTATTGCCCAATAGTATTACTTCACCATCATGTATCACAATTTGTTTATTCATATAAACATTTTTGTACAAATAATTTATTTTCCCTTTTTAATGATCTCTTTGAGATCCAGACTTAGTAGTGGTGTTACAGGATTGAAGGGTATGAACAATTTTATAGCTCTTTGGGCATAATTCCAAATTTCCCCTGCACCCCTCCCCCCAATTGTTGCATCAGTTTACAATTCCATCAACAATGTATAACTGTTCTAATTTTGCCACATCCCCTCCAACATTTAGCACTTAACTTTACTGTGATAATGACCAATAGGTTTTAAGTGAGGTGGTACCTCAGAGTTTTAATTTGTATTTCTCTATTTGAGTAGTTTAGAATGTTTTTGCTTATAATTATCAATAAATTTGAACTGAAAACTGCTTGCTCATATCCTTTGACTATTTGTCAATTGGAGAATTACTTGTATTTTTACAAATTTGCCTTGATTCTCCACAAATTTGAGAAATTAAACCTGTATTAGAGAAATTCACCATGAAATTTTCTTCCCAGCTTGTTGTTTGTTTTCTAATCTTGGTTACATTGGTTGTGTTTGTATAAAACCTTTTAAATTCAGTATCAAATTAATTTATTTTATAATAATAAATCTTGTTTGGTCATAAATTTTTCCCTTCTCCATATATCTGCGGAATAAACTATTCTATATTCCCCTAATTTATTTAAGGTATCACTCTTTGTGTCTAAATATTATACCCATTTTGAATTGATCTTAGTATATGGTATATGTTATGGGAGGGAAAGGATATCCTTGGGGTTCGGGAAGGATACCTTTTGCTAGCATGCAAGACTCCAAAACTTAGCTTAAAAACAAACCAAAAAAAAGATTTATTAATTTAGAAAGTAATGTTGAGAGTGGCCAGGAGGATGGCAAGGTGGAACAGCAAGATGGGGAGCAGTTCCTTGGGAGGACAGCATGAAAGGAAAGGCTGTTCCCCCCAAGGACATCAGTTCTGAGGTTTTTATGCCTTTTTACAACAGATTCTATGCCTTGGTGGGGACTTGACTTACAAGTGGTAAGCCCTCAGGCATTTGATGGGGTGAGGTGGTCATCTGACTGGGGTCTGCCTGGAGGCATAAAGATTCATCTCTTTGTCCATCTTAAATCTAGAGGACAAAAGAAGATAAACATCTCAGGACCCTGGGTGGGGTCATTGGGTGTTTCTAAGTTCAGAGTCAGAAGGAGGCAAAGCAAGGGAGTTTCCCTGATAATAGTTCACCTGGGTTTCTAGGGTATAGTGTCCATGTCAGTATAGGTGTGAGTTATTGGTCTATACCTAGTTTCTGCCATACTGTTTTATGGTTTTCCTAATAGGTTTTATCAAGTAGTGAGGCCTTATCTCAAAAGCTAGGATTTTGGGGTTTATCAAACATTAGGTTGCTAAGCTAATTCATTCCTGGATATTGTGTATCTAATCTATTCCCCTTATCTATCATTCCATTTCTTACCAAGGAGCAGACTGTATTGAGGATTACTGCTTTACAGTACAAATTAATATGTGGTGACACTAGGTCACCTTACTTCACATTTTTTTAATTAATTCCCTTAATATTCATGATAATTTGTTATTCTAAATGAATTTTATTATTATTTTCCCTAGTTCTATAAAATAGTTATTGGTGATGTGATTGGTATAACACTGAATAAGTAAATTATTAAGTAGAACTATAATTTTTTATATTAACTAGGCTTATATATAATCAATTAATATAATTCTAGTAGTTAAGGTCTGATTTTATTTATGGGAAAGTGTTTTTTTTTTTTAATTTGCTTTATATAATCCCTATGTTTGTCTTGTCAAGTTGGTTTCCAGATATTTTACATTGCATGGAGTTATTTTAAGTGCTATTTCTATTCCCATCTCTTTCTGGTGAACTTTGTTGGTAATATATAGAAATGCTGATGATTTATGTGGGTTTATTTTATATCCTTAAAGTTTGCTAAAGTTATTAATCATTAATAATTTATTAATGAGTAAAAATTATTAGTAGTTTTTTAGTCATTTCTTTAGTATTCTCTTAAGTATATAATATCATTTGCACAGAATGGAAGTTTAGTTTCCTCATTACCAATTTAATTCCTTCTATTTCTTTTTCTTCTATTATTGCTAAATCTAATATTTTAGGATACTATTAAATAATAGTGGTGATAATGGGCATCTGAGCTTCTTTTCTGATGTTATTGGGAGGGTTTCTAACTTAACCCCAATGTAGTTGATATTTGTAGATGGTTTTAGATAGATTCTACTTATCCTTTTAAAGAATAGCCCATTTATTTCTATGCTTTGTGAGAGTGAAAAATCTTCTACCCCCTTTCTGAATTGTTTTATAAGTAGTTGTATGGTTTGTTTTTAGCAGAGCTAATCATTTTAGCATAGGCCTTAGTTTCAGGCCTTAGTCTTAATATTGCTATATTATGCATTTTCATCAATTATGGTCTTGAACTTGTGATGTAGTATACATCATCAGGCTTAGAAAATAGGATTCCAGCTCCCCCACTACCACCTTGTCTATCAAGTAACTTTCAAATATTCATCAAGTGACTTCTTCTACCAATGAGAAATGTTTCCTGATTGCTTCAGACAATGTTGTTTCTATTTTTAACATGATTATCTTAAACTTGGTATATAAATAATGATGTTTTGTGGGGTATAAAGGAAGGGATCTCACAGTATCTGGGTCTTTTGGGCTTGACCAGAAGTCTGGCTTTATTGTGAGACTGGTCCTCTCTCTCTCAATAAATCTATTACTTTTTGGGTTGGAGACTTAGTTTCCCTTATTTGTTTTCCTGTGGTTATACATTTCAAAACATTTCGTGTGTATTGTGTGTGTGTGTGTGTGTGTTTAATAGAAATGGGTGTTGTATTTTCTCAAAGGCTATTTTTGTATCTATTGAGATAATTATGTGATTTATGTTAACTTGGTTATTAATATGGTCAATTATGCTGATAGTTTTCTTAACATTAAATCTGTCCTGCATCCTTAAGGTGTTTTTCTCCTTTTCCCAATTTTCTTCAATCTGTCTTATTTGACTGTTTAAATTCTTTTTTTTTTTTAGCTTTTCCAGAGTCTGAGTCTAATTTCTTGGATTTTTTGAGGTTTTGCTTAATGATCTTTGGATCCTGTCCTCTGTTGGTTCTGTTTCTTGTTCTTTATCTCCATAGAAGCTTTTGATTGTAACTTCATTTTTTTCTTCTTTTGTTTACTCATATTTTGTTTCCTCTCTTTGTCAATAGTCCACTAGCTTCTCTGTTTGTTTAGTAGAACTGGGCATTTGAGCTATTCTGCCCTGAAGGGAATCTTAAATTTTCTCTCTGCTCTGCTGATATACTGGATTAGACCAGTTGAGCAGACCTGCTGAGCTAATATGCCTTGAGGCCAAATCTTCACCAGCTGCCACAGAGGTTGAGGGTGCCCAGCCACTTGACCCTCTCCCATTTCTTTCTACCAGACTTGTTTAGAGCCCTGAGCTTGGCACAGTGGTACCAAAGTATACTGCAGCTGCTGCAGCCTTCACTGTCAAATTCCATAGTCAGCCTGAATCTTATTTCAGGTCTCAATACAGTAGGTGAGCGAAGGGTATCAAGTTCTCCCTTATACCATGGAAATCAACTCTCTCTGAATACCTTTCAAGTTGTATTCAGCAGGAGAATCCTGTAGCTCCCTCTGGTTGTTGAGTTTGGATTTTTGTCTTTTTAAAAGTGTTTTTTTAAAAATTGGCATGACAGGATAGACAGAGGTTTTGGTTTCTGCTGCTTCTAAACTGCCCTCTTGACTCCACCCACTCCAGTTCTGTATTCTTGGTAATAAATCCTAACCATCATAGTGAATTATCCTTGTGATATATTGATGTATTTTCTTAGGTTGTTTTTTTACTTTAAAAATTTTGCATGTATATGCATTAAATTGGTGTATAATTTTTTCTTCTATTTTTTTTTTCTGTTTTAGGTATTAGCTCTATATTTTTGTCATAAAAAAATTGGCAGGACTCCTTTGACTATTTTGCCAAATAGTTTATATAATATTGGATGAAGTATTACTTAAATGTTTGATAGAATTTACTTGTGAATCCATATGGTTTTGGTGAATTTTCATAGTGAGTTCATTGATGGCTTCTTTAATTTTATTTTCTGAGATGAGATTATTTAAGTATTCTATTTACTCTTATTAATCAGGGCAATTTTAACTTTTGTAAAAATTCATCCATTTCACTTAGATTGTCATATTAATTTATATACAATTGGGCAAATTAGATCCTAATGATTATTTTAATTTCCTTTTCATTTGTGGTGAAGTCACCATTTTCATTATTGACACTGGTAATTTTGTTTACTTTACTTCTTTTTTTCCATAAAATTAACCATCTATCTTACTTTTTTTTATAAAACCAACTCAGCCTTATTTATTAGTTCAATGGTTCTCTGACTTTCAATTTTCTTAATTTCTCCTTTAATTTTTTTTTTTTTAGGATTTTTTTTTTAGGATTTCCAATTCAGTCTTTCTTTGGAGATTTTTAATTTGTTCTTTTTCTAATTTATTAGTTGCATACCCAATTCATTGATATGCTTTCTCTTTTTTATTGATCTAAGAATTTAGAGTTACAAAATGTCTCCTATATAGTGCTTTGGCTATATCCTATGAATTTTTACATGTTATCTGATTGTTATCACTTTCTTTAATGAAATTATTGATTGTTTCTATAAATTCTCCTTTGATTGGTCCTAATTTTAGCATTAACTTAATTCATTCCCAATTCTTTTTTGATTTATTTTTAATGCACCCTTATTAATTATATTGATTGCATTATAATATGAAAAGATGAATTTATTTTATCTTTTTTTTGCATTTGGTTCATGAGGTGTTTTGGCTTAATACATTGTCAGTTTTTGTATGTATGCCATGTGCTGCCTAAAAAAAGGTATTTCTATTCAATTTTCTCAGAGGTTTTAAAAATCTAACTTTTCTAAAATTTCATTCATTCCCTTCACTTTTTTCTTGTTTAGTTTTTGGTTCAATTTATATAGATCTGAGAGGGGGAAATTGAGGCTCCCCATTAATATAGTTTTATTGTCTTTTCCCTCCTGAATATTTTAATTTCTCCTCTAAATATTTAGACTCTACAAGCCATTTGTTGAGTATAACTTTAGTATGGATATTACTTCATTGTCTTTTTACCTCTTATCAAGATATTATTTCTTTCTTCATCTCCTTTAATTAGATCCATTATTACTTTAGCTTTCTCTGAGTTCATGACTGCAGCTTCTAATTTTTTTCCTTACACTGAAGCACAATAAATTCTGTCATAGTCTTTACTCTCAGTCTCCCTGCCTTAAATGCACTTATAAATTAGATATCATAGAAATCTGTTTTTTAATTCACTTTATCTGTTCCTGTTTTATAGGTGAGTTCATCCAGTTCCCATTCAGAGTTATGAGTACCAACTGCATGTTCCCATCTATCTTATTTCCTCTTTTTATCCTGCTCTTTCACTCTGTTCCCTCATCACAGATGTGTTATTTCTAATCACTAGCACTTCCAATTCCTCTATCTTCTATTACCCTCCTACCTCTCTATCAGGTAAGACTGGATTCTAAACCCAGATAAGCATTATTGTTATTTCTTCTTTGAGCTAATTCTGATGAGATTAAGATTAGATTTTCTCTTTTTTATTCTTTTTTATTTTTTATACTCTTTATATTTTTATTCTTCTTTTGAGTCTTTCAGTTGAACATCAAATTTTTTGTTGAGATCTGGTAATTTTATCAGGATTGCTTGGAAATCTTTCATTTTATTAAATGACCATTTCCCCCTGTGAGAGGATACATACAGTTTTTCTTGGTAAGTGATTCTGGGTTGCACAACTAGTACTTTTGTCTTCAGAAATATCATATTCTAAGCCTTCCAGTCATTTAATGTAGAAAACTACCCACTCCTGTGTAATCCAAACTGTGACTTCATGATATTTGAATTGTTTCTTTCTGGCTGTTTACTATTTTCTCCTTGGTCTAGGAGCTCTTGAATTTGGCTATAATATTCTTGGAAGTTTTTATATGGATATCTATTTTGAGATCATCAGTGGATTCTTTCAATTTTTATTTTACACTCTTGTTCAAGAATATCATGGCAGATCATTTGATAATTTCTTGTAATATGACATCTAGTCATTTTTTTAAATCAGGGTATTCAGGTAGTCGAATCATTCTTAAACTGTCAGATCTAGATCTATTTTTTCAAGTCAATTTTTTTTTCAGTCAGATATTTCATGTTTTCTGCTATGTTTTCCTTCATTTAATTTTGTCTTATTGTTTCTTGATATTTCCTGGAGTCATTGGCTTCTAACTGACCAATCCTAATTTAAAAAAAAAATTTCTTCTGTGAACTTTTGAACTTCATTTTCTATTTGTTTAATTCTAATTTTTTATGAAACTCATTTTTTTAAAATTAGATTTTTATACCTCTTTTTCCATTTGGTCAATTCTGTTTTGCATTGCTTTCACTTATCCCCCTCTCCCATTTTCCCTCTGCCTCTCTTAATAGATTTTTAAATCCCTTTTGAACTCTTCCAGAGCCTGAAACCAATTTACATTTTTCCTAGAAGTTTTCTATATAGCTGCTTTGATTCCACATTCCTCTTGAGTTTGTGCTATTCTTTTCTTTGTCACCATAACATTTCAGTGGCTAGGTGTTTTTTGTTTGCTCATTTTCCCAACCTTTTTTTTTTGGCTTTTACATTTATTTTAAAGATGGGCTTTGTTCTCAGGAAAGTGGGTACTCACTCTTCAATTTTAATTTTTCCTTGCTGCTACTCTATGATTGCTTTTGTGCTGAGATTTCTGAAAGTCATATTCAACTGCTGGTTCATTCTTCCTGCCCACCTACTCACCCTACACCACTGATAGCTTACTGGACTTAGACTACTGTGAACTCCCTTCTGCTGGGGTTCAATTCCTAAAATTAGGTTTGGGGCCCCATTGTGGGCTTTCACAAGTCAGGCACACTGTGGACTACCTTGCATAGGGGTTTGGGTCTTCACTGCATGCTTGGGAAAGGGCTATGGGTATATCTTTTAGCTCGAAAGCAGTCAAATACACTCCAATTGCCCTGTGCTAGGAATTGGGGCTTCACTGGGCATAGAACATTAACAGTTGGGCAAGAAGTGTTCTGCTGATGGTTTAGACAGGGTCTCCTGGTATCAAAGTTGGTTTGAGCTCAGGTTCAGAACCTGGAACAGTAGTTTTGGGGTGGAGAGACTTAGTGTTGGATTGCACCAGGACTGCATGGTTCAGCCTTCCTATGGATTTTGGGTTTTAATTCAGGCTGTGTTCTCCTCTCATTCCAGTGAACCAGATCTTCTCGGCCTGCATTTCAAGTTATTTTCTGCAGGAAAATTGCTTCACTCTATCCCCTTTTTGGTTCTATCATCCTGGCATTCTTTTTGAATCACTATTTCAAGATTGATTAGAGAGGATTCTCAGAATGGTTTGAGCTTTCCCTGCCTCTACTCTATCATCTTATCACTGCCTCTGACCAAGTAAAATTAATCACAATGGTATTAATGAATTTCTATGAAGAATCACAGAATGAAGGTGATATTGGCAAGTTAATATAGCCAGTGTTTCCTTATGAAGCTATGTCTAAAGACAAACATGGTAAACCATGGAATTAAATGTTAATAAATAAATCAAGGATGACTTAGTGTTGTGCCATTTTTACTAGTATATATTAATGATTTTCCCCCTCTCCACTGGTATCACAAAGGTTTGCCAAAATTATCTTTTATATACCACAATTTTAATCATCTTGCTCATAGTAATATACATTATCAGACTTTGGAAATAAAAAAATGCTTGTCAAATATCTAGAATTAGATTTTAAAAATTTTCAGCAAGTATTCATTTGGGAGTTAAATTGGGAAAGGAAAGTCTTTTACAAGAAGCAAATTATATTGCCAGACTTATTCCTGATCATTTTATGGATGGTCCATGTCTGACAGAGATTAATTTGTTCATAAACCAACCAATCGAGTTTTCTCTCATATTTAAGTCAAAACCACGTCTGACAATTTGACAAGTAGTATATAAATTTTGGTATTATATTTCATAATTTCAACATCATTACTATATAATTAGGAACATCATCCAGTTACAAGTGAGAGCTTTGTCTCAGTGAAAGTAATTTGTTCCTTTGATTGTATGTCTGAATCTATTTATACAAAAACAAAGGAAAAAGCATGAGTAATTATCTGGACAAGTGAATCAAAAGAAGCACATTTACCTTGATAATTTAGATCAAATAAGGCATGTTGTTTTTGTTATTGCTGATTACCTGTTTTATGTAGGTTATATTTTTAAATCCCAATTTTCAAATGCAGACATGTGTTTTGTTTTCTTCTCTTGAACAGGCAAAATTATCTTCCATAAGACAGAGTTGTGACCATTTCACTGCAATATGTCATTCAATTCCCTCTAATTCATTTGCCTGGAATTTAAGATCCATCAAAATATGGTTCCAATAACTCTTTTCAAAACTTATTTTGTCACTCCTTTTCATACACTCACTCTACATTCTAGCCAAATTGATGTACTAACTCTTCCTGAACTTTGAGTTTCATCTCCTCTCTCTTTGCCCTTACACAGACTAGTCTTGTGCTTGGAATACATTCCCTTCTCATTTGTCTCTGAGAATTGTTGGTGTCCTTAAGCAGAGGTCCTGTCAACTTCTAAGAGAAGTTATTTTTTTGTTTGTTTCCCTCATCCCTTTAACTTGTGAGTGAACTATTCCTCTAAAAACTATGTATCATATTTAAAGGAGACATATACATGTAATTTGCCCAGCATAATGTGAACTCTTTCAGGGAAAAGATTAAAAAAAATTTTTTTTGTCTTTGTAGTAACAATTTTACTGCAGTGCCATTGAAAATGACTAAAATCCATATAATGGATATGGTTTTTAGCAGATTGCTGGATTTTTCAGAGTACGTGGACAGATTTATAAGGGGTTTATAAGCATGGATGGATTATGGTCTATGGCTCTATGTCATAGGATGTGCCTACATTGATTCCTTCATATTGATTCAATATACTTACATGAGTTGATGTTTATAATGATAGAAGTTGCAGAGCATCTTGGCCGACTATGGTTTGTTTAGGGTCAATAGACTGCTAATATATAATTAATTCTTGGAAGGAAGTAATAACATATGGCTGTATAAGTGGTTAATCAATCCACAAATAACAAAGTTATGAAATTAGATTCATGAAACTCTAATGTTCAATTTCATTTAATTAATATTTCTTGTCTTCTTGGGAAATTTTAAATAGAAAATTATAAATACTAGTAGGTGTTTGTGAACAACTGTACTAAGAACCCAGTTCCTCAGACTTGATCTTTGAACCCTGAAGAGAGTAGGACTAATCAGACATGCTGCCATAGTGAAGGCAGACCCCCAAAGGTTGGGCTATATTTATATACTAAGGTATCCTAACTAGATTGAAACCTCAGAGACTCCCGATGTTTGAGTGAGTAATACAATTTTAACTCTTCGAGTACTTTCATATCTATTTTCATATTTAATTCTAACAATAACCAAAACCAACTTTATGAGATTGATGATCAAATATTATATTCATTTTACAGAGAAGGAAACTCAAGTCCAGATAAATCACACTATTATAGCAACATTTTGGAATGTAATAGTTCTATTAATGAAACTAGAATTCAAGTCTCTCCATCCTCTGCCATGCTATTTCCATTGAATCAATATTTTTCTTGCACCTGTTTATTCCACATTGATTGTTATGATACAATATATTTTGTTTAATACTCCTGAGTTTTCATCATAAATAAGTAAACTCTCATAATTCATGTTTGTTTCCTTGTTGATTTTTCCAGCTGTATATATTAGCAATGGGGTTTGAAAAAAAAAAATCCTAGCATTTAATTCAGAGGGAACAAAAAATATAATCTATCTCATGTGATTAAATTATTAGTTTATTCTCTTATCTCTCATACACTTACTAAAGCCCTTCTACACTCAAGGAGCCAAAGTACCTGTTTATTCCCCATTATAATCCATTGTGAAGCACTTTTCTTACCCTGCAGTGAATGAGAATTTAAGTGCCATATGCTATAGAGAAGGGTTTAGATCTGAAAAATGTAGTTCATTATAATTACAAGCACCTTTTCCAAATTTTTCTTTCTTCTGTGTGATAGAGTAAGAGTCAAACAACATAAGCAATGTTTTACTGACCTCCCTCCCTCCAGTCTTCTAATCCATAGATGCTA
Organism: Monodelphis domestica; assembly: GCF_027887165.1. Taxonomy (NCBI): domain Eukaryota; kingdom Metazoa; phylum Chordata; class Mammalia; order Didelphimorphia; family Didelphidae; genus Monodelphis; species Monodelphis domestica. The sequence goes on from NC_077229.1 coordinate 370,164,261, forward strand.
GTTATCCCTAAATCACATTAAAGCATAACCTTTTATTACCTTAAAAGGATTAATCTTAAAGTTAAAAACTAGCAGATTTTGAAGACAATAAACTGCTTGTTAAATTCAATCCATATGCTTTAATCTTATCCCTGTTAGGTAAAAAAAATAATCTCACAAGAGAAAGATGTGTATGTTTTGAAACACAAATAAACTCTGTTTCCTTTCTGAAATAATAAATATGGATTTTTCTGAAATATTCTTTGGATATTGGTGTGCAATCCAATTATCAAGATTTGATTTTCCAGTAGGGAACATATTTTAATGCCATACTTTGAAAGGATATGTTATATCAAAATCACCACATGTTTCCTTTTGCCTGTTCTGGGAAGTTTTAACAGGTAATTTCCTGATAGTGTACGAAAGGAGAGTTACAATGAGAGAAAGTCTCAAGTTCAAGGAAGATTTTTTTTAAAAAATTGTCAAAAGTATAGTATTTAGGAAATGTATTTGGAAACCTTTCTTGAGCCTGGTTTACAAAACAATTAATTTTTCTTCACATCATCTCTGGAATATTGGAATTTTATCAGAGCACTTAAATCAGATAGCTTTGATTCACATAATCTTGCTGATAAATTTGTTGCTGGGCTTGGGGGCATGAAAGATAATGTCCCTGGTATATAAGTAAACTCTGTTAGAGCAGGATAACCAGCACCAAGTTATATGGTACAAATAACTACCTGTCTTTGATGTGCATATATAGTCCAAACTGCCAATACAAGTAGGTAGTTATCAGGTAAGTAGTCACAGTGTTTTCATGTGTAAGCACAGCAGCTTCCACCTCATCTTCACAGGCCAAATATCTAAAAAGGAACTAGTGGGCTAAGCTGTAGACTTCAGCGAGAATGGACACAATAGGGCTTTGTAGGGAAAAATGAGTGGTGGCTCTTCTTGGAAATATTGCAGGAAAAATGAATATTTAGACATGCAAAAAGGAGAAAAAACTAGAGGAAATGGAAGTGGGAATATCAGTCAATCAATGATTTATTTCAATATAGATAATACAACTCATAATACACTTAAATATCTAATTCAATATACATATATATATATATATTTGAAGCTAGTCGTATTGAGACTATGAATTTTTTTCTTCAGACTAATAATGTAGTGATGAGCACTCTGAATGAAGACACAGATGGTATGCTTACTGAATTTTTGGATAACTCCAAATCAGGAGACATAACTCATATAATGAAAGACAGAGTTCAGATCCTAAAATGTGTTGAGAATTTGGGACAACAGAATGAATCTAAGAACATTAGAACTAATTAGAATAAGTCTCAAATCCTGCTTTGATTGAAAAAATCAATTGTATAAAATATGAGATGAGACTAAACATTTCATATGAAAAAACAGCTCAATGGATTGCAAGCTGATTGCATCAGTGTGTGGTATGATGAAACAGTTCAAAATTCTAAAATTGTAAACTCACACTGCACTGATGGAAGTTTCATGTCCAGACTGAAGGAGAATAGTAGATTTGTTCTGCGTATAAGATTATGTTCCAAGGAACCAATGAAAAGGTACAAAATATTGAGAGAAGGTATTTATCATAGATGATATGTGGCCTGCAGCCATAATCTTTGTATTCAAATATTTTAATCATTGTTATATCACATCAGAGAGGAATCATTTATTTTCTTCAGTGCTGGAAGGAAGAAATAGGACCAATGCAATTTGATTTTTGCTTATGTAAGGTGAAACCATAAGAATTAGAGCTATTTAGAACTGATACCTCAAATTTAAGGCGAATCCCTTTACTAGATTTTGAGAAATTGGTATTACTTAGGGACAATGGACATGGTGTTCCTGACTTTGCTAGGAGTTAGACAAGATGACATAAAATATAACTTTCAATTTCACATCTTGGATTATCTGTATTTTACCTCATACTTTTAGTACAGTAATTAAAAAGCATTTATTAATTGCCTTTTAATATAATACATGTTATAGATACAAATAAAAAGTGAATCAGTCTATGCTGTCCTCCAAGTAGCTGCCTTTATTCATGGGAAAATATACACATACACCAATGTATATGTATGTATGTATGTATGTATGTATGTATATCTGTATGTATGTATATCTGGCACCTGTATATACATATATATGCATATGTATATAGATCAGTCAATATATGTGTTCATAGATTATATCTATCATTCTATCTCTATCAATCCATCTATCTATCTATCTATCTATCTATCTATCTATCTATCTATCTATCTATCTATGTAGCTATCTATCTATATAGCTATCTATCTATCTGTATGTATGTATACCTGTATACATACACAAAAAAACAGCTGTCACAAAAGTTTTAGTGTAGTTTTGAATTTTAAACTATACCCTAAAACTGAAAAAATTTGTTCTTGAATAATAAAAGTAAAAAGGCAAATTAGAGTCTTGCTGACAAAGATGGTTATATTTGATACGTGAGATACAAAGAGACCCAGAAACTTATTGAAGGGGAGAAAACAGAGAAATGAGCTTTTAGACAAAGCTCTGGAGATATGCAGATGAATTGGATTTGGGAGATTTGAGGCATAGGGACCCTATGAGCTGTAGGACCATCATAATGATAGGCAATAATTTATAATTCTATTTAATTTGATTTTACAAAAAATTAAGTGGCTACTCTATCAAAGTTGCTACAGACCAAAAAAATGAAAATTCTTTTCACTCAAGGAATTAGTCTTTAATCAATCCACTAGCATCTAGCATTCATTAAATGTTTGTTATGTACCAAGTATTGTGCTAGCCAAGTGGGTATAAAACCCCAAAAGGAACTCTACCTGCTTGCCAGGAGCTTGCATTTGACTGCACGAGCTTACATTTTGCATTCTTCCTGAACACAGAAAGGTCAGTCCATGTAAGATAATTTGAGGAGGGAACAAACACTAGTCACTAATAAGATCAAGAAAGACTTCATGTAGCAGATGGTACCTGCTTTAAGTCCTGAAAAAGTTGGTTCTATTGATAATGGGATGAGCAGGAGAGGAACATGCATAGCAAAAGCAAAGCATGAGGATGAGTGAGCCAGAGGGCTACCTGGAATTGTGTGTATTAGATAGTGCTCTTTGCATAAATGACTCTACATACCATGGAAACTAGAGGAAAGAACATTTTCCCTGAGCTTTGGCAGTATAGGCTACTCAATCACATTAGTGAGGAGGTGGGGAATAATCTCCAATTCTCCAAGTAAGATTAACTAGGGCTTCCTATGTTACCTGAATAAGCAATTTTTTTGAGGAATTAAGATATTTTACATTTTGGGGTTGGTATGGAATGCCTATTTAGCAGGCTTCATAGGAATGCTTTGAGTGATGACCAAAAACCTGGAAGCAGAAATTTATTTTTTTAAAAGGACCTTTGCAAATTGCATTAAGCTGATTTATTCTCATTATTGGACCATCGATCACATGTATTTCCCTCTCATCCATCAAATGGCAAAACAGAGTCACCAACAACAAAGTCCACCAACATTGAATTTTTTTTTTCTGGCTCAATTTTACTCGACTAGATTGGAAAGTTTGTACAGAATGAATTACAATGGGATATCCGCAGCACCACAACATGGCAAGCTGACAGGGGGAGATTGCAGAAAAGGCAAAAGGAATTTTTAAAGAATATACTGGAAGCATGATTTCAGAAATATGCCATAGCTGCCTATTGCTAAGAAACAGACAGATGTGCATAAAGAGGTCAGGGAAGGGAATGGCTGGAGGGAGGAGAAGCATTTTTAAAATCTTATCTATTATTTTAGAATTCTTTTAAAACTGATTGAGGCATGCAAAAATTCATTTCATGGTCAAAGTTGTAAATAACAAGAGGAGAAGAGAAGTCATTTTTTCATGAGGTGTTTTGTTGCTCTTTCTATACAAAAAGAATCACCCAAGAATTTGGAGCTTCTAGTCTTTTTTGTAACCTTTACCTTCCATCTTAGAATCAATATTGTGTATTAGTTCTAATACAGTAGAGTGGTAAGGGTTAGGCAATAGGGGTTAAGTTACTTGCCCAGGGTCACACAGCTAGGAAGTATCTGAGGCCAAATTTGAATCCAGGATCTTCCATCTCTGGGCCTGGCTCTCCATCCACTGAACTACCTGGTTGCTCCAGGAGCTAATACTCTTATCAGCCTCTCTCTACCTAGGAGAGAAAGGGAAAGGGAATGTTTCTGTTTTGGAGCAGGTGTAGTTGAGGAAAGAGATGATGTCAGCTAGATTTGGAGCCCTAGAAAGGACTGCCAAAGAGGAAAGCTAGGCATTTGGGGATGATTGGAGCAGAATAACCAGTTCCTCAGGACTTGCTGTTTAGTTTACTTGGACTTGCTTAATTTTCTTTATATATACAGGTGGTCAGACATAAAGTCCAGAAACTATCTTAAACCATCAGCTTATTGTGGCCCCTTTTTAGAATTTAAGTTTACTGGTCATTACTTTCATTCTGAATTTCAGCTTCACCCCAGAGAATGTTTTCACTAAGAAGAAAGTGCACAAACACATACACACACACAAAAATCTCATATTCCATTTCTCAGCTACATTCCTCAAATAAAATGAGGAAATAAGCCATAGAAAATAGCTACAGTGTTCTTCCCTAGAGCAGCTAGTGACAAAATGGATAAAATGCCAGGCCTGGAGTGACAAAGAGTCAACTTTTTGACTTCTAAGGTGATCTCAGGTATTTACTAACTGTGCAAGTCGTTCATCCCTTTTTGACTCAGTTTCTTCACATATAAAAACGAGTTAGAGAAGAAAGTGGCAAATCATCCTGTATCTTGCAAGAAAGCCTCTAATGGGGTCATAAAGAGTCAGACATTAAAAATGACTGAACAATACATCCCAAAAGCATTATGAAGTTTTCAATGACAGAAGCAACAGAAATTATTTATTTGACTTTTCCCTCCTTGTGCTCCCCTCTACTTTCTTTACTGACTCTTGTGTGCCCAGCTCTTTCCTCTTCTGTATTCTTTTTCCCTCTCTCCTATCCCATTCACTCATTTCTTCCTTTCCTTCTCTTCCAACTTCTGTCAAATGTCATTTCCTGTCAACTCTACTTTATTCTCCTTTCTCTTCCCCCCCCATCCCCTTTTCTTCATTCCTTTTCCAATAAGTAACAATACCAGGTAAGTCATGGCAATTTTAATAACATTTGTCCATCTCTGTAGAAGAAACATTAGTTTGAGGCACACAGAGCCACATTCTCTGAACAGCTGCTGGCTTTTGACTTGCTATTAGCATACCCAAAACAGCGTAACTATTCCCACATTTTCTCCATCCTCACCACAATTTTCTAACAAGTCAGATGTCCCATTATCTTTTTAAGATCTTAATATTAGTTCAGCTTCATTCCTCATCTTCTGCTTATGATCCTTTTAAGATGATTTTTAGAATATCCAAAAATATAGAGATCCTCAAAGGTGGCACAATGTAACCTTATTTGTGTAAAGAGTTAAAATTTTAGCGGAAACTAAGGCAGGTAGAAATTTGTTTCTCTCTGCAAGGAGTATTATATTTTAGAGGTTTATTAAAGGTTAAGAATTAAAGAAAATACAGAATAAGAAAATACGTGTCTAGGCCTCTGGCCTAGACAACCTCACCTAAATTATGAAAAGAGCCGTGTCTGCTTGCAAGCGGAAACAGGAAAGAAAAAAAGAGGCCCAGAAGCCTTTCCAATCAGGTTAAATACCCCATCTCAATCTCAGCCCAGGTGAGAATTCAGTGATATTACAAAGCATTCTGGGGAAGTGGAGCAAGAACTTCTGGGGATTGAAGTCCTGGATTCAAGTCTCCCTTTTTACATTTGAGGATTTGTTTCAGTGTTCATAATTAACAAAAATGATTTTAAAATATATTGAACTGAGCACAAGGTATGGCCCCAAATTGCTAATTTAATAATACAATTTTTTTTCATTTATATGTATGAATAATATGCTGAATTGTAAAATATTTCATGACTAATTTTCACTATTTTCTTGTTTGTTTTGTTTTTATTGTGACACATTTTCTTTATTTGTACAAAATAGGTGACTAATCATACTTTAAAAAAAATATATATTTTTATTGTCATTCAAAGCACACTTCAGTGTTTGTCATTGTTGTAAGAGCAAATTCATACATAACCAAAACCCAAAAATAAAATCATAAATATACTCTTGTGAAAGATGAAGCTAACAGTTCTTGTTCTTTCTCTGGAGGTAGATAGCATTCCTCATCAAAAGATGTTCAGGACTGTCCCAAATCATTTCATTGCTTATAGTGGCCAAGTTTTCACAGATAATCATTGTACAATATTGCTGTTTAAGTGTATAATGGTCTCCCAGATCTGCTTATTTCACTCTGTATCAGTTCCTGCTAATCTGTCCAGCTTTTTCTGAAATCCTCTTGCTTATCATTTCTTATAGCACAATAGTATTGTCACCACCATATACCACAATTTGTTCAACCATTCCCCAATTGTTGGATATCCCCTCAATTTCTAATTCTATGACACTGCAAAAAATGCTGCTACAAATATTTTTGTACATTAAGACCTTTCCCCATTTTCACTATCTTTTTGTGATATAAACTCAGTAGTGGTATTACTGGATCAAAGGATATGCACAATTTCATAGTCCTTTGGTCATACTTCCAAATTGTCATCCAGAATGGTTGAATCAGTCCACAACTCTACCAATAATGCATTAGTGTCCCAATCTGGTCATATACCCTCCAATATTTATCACTTTCCTTTGCTGTCATACTGGCCCATCTAATAGGTGTGAGGTGGTACTTCAGAGTTGTCTTAATTTGCATTTCTCTAATCAAGTGTCATTTAGAACATTTTTTCTTAAGATTATTGATGGTTTTGAATTCTTGATGTGAAAATTGCTTGTTCATATCCTTTGACCATTTGTCAATTGGGGAAAGGCTCATATTCTTATAAATTTGACTTAGTTCTATATAAATATGAGAAATTAGACCTTTATCAGAGAAAATTGTTATAAAATTCCCCCCACTTTGTTGTTTTCCTTCTAATCTTGGTTATATTAGTTTTGTTTGTATGAAAGATTTTTAAATTTAATATGTCACAACTGTTCATTTAATATCTTATAATACTCTCTATCTCTTCTTTGGTCATAAATTCTTCCAGTTTCCAAAGATCTGCTATGTAAGCTATCTAGTGTTCCCCTAATTAAGTTATGGTATCACTCTTTATATTGAAATCATATATTCATTTTGACCTTATCATGGTATATGGTGAGAGATATTGATCTATACCCAGCTTCTGCTCTATTATTTTTCAATTTTCCCATAAGTTTTTGTTAAATAGTGAGTTCTTATTCTAAAAGATGGGATCTTTGGGTTTATCAATGAGGTTGCCAAGGTCACTTTCTCCAAATCTATTCCACTGATTCATCTTTCTATTTCTTAGTGTGAATTTCAAAACTACTCAACCCTATTCAGACCATTCTTTATAAGATAGGATTTAGCTATTTCCTGATCAATAACAATAGAGATACTTGGAATAACAGAATCAGATCTTGGAAACACAATTTCCACCCTACTCAGGGTAACAAGATTAGGAAGGGCTGCAGCAAAACTCAAGATTTAAATATTTGAGAATATGGCCTTCAACAGACATGTGCAAAGGGGACAGACCTCTGGGCGGTCCTGGGTCGGGTTGGAGCCACCATTGGCACATGTGGGACGTAGGAAGTGAGGTAGAGGACAGCCTTGGGAGTTCTCGTGACTTCCTTTGAGGAGGGCGAGAGGCAGTTGGAGGCTGGTGCTTGGAGTTAGAGGAGCCCACGGACTGTTTTCTCCATTTTGGTCACATGAGTGATAGGGACTGATCTCTTTCCTTGCCTTGGCTATCCAGGGCCTTGGGCCCGCTTTGGCTCAGCCTGAGCAGAGTGGGTATTTAAACCGTCTTTCCTTCTCTCCCCTCTCTCTCTCTCTCCCTCTCTCCCCCCCCCCCCTCTCTCTCTCTCTCTCTCTCTCTCTCTCTCTCTCTCTCTCTCTCTCTCTCTCTCTCCCTCTAATACTTTCTTCCTCCTATTTGTAATTAAAACACCATAAAAAAAGTTTGGCAGCTGACTTGAGTGTTTCATTTAGGCATTACATAGCTGGATTCCTTGGCAACCATAAATTAATATATATCCATCTTTTAAAGTGATTTCAATATCAAATTAGTCAGTACCAGATAATTTCAATCAATGCTGCTTTTTAAGCACAATATGAAAACTGGTACTTCTAAGCCACCTTCCTTCACATTTTTTTTCATTAATTCCCTTGAAATTCTTGATCTTTTGTAGTTTGAGATGAATTTTGTTATCATTCTTTCTAGTTCTAAAAATAGTTATTTGGTATTATAAAGATGGTATTAGAAATTAAGTCTTGTTATATTAGTTTAGAAGTAGACAAGTTGGCTTGAGAAAGAATTGGAGTTTCAAACAGAGTTGAGATAGAGTATCAGTTTCAAGTCTAATAGTTTTTCTGGGACAGTTGATCTCTGGCAGTTGGCAGAGTCAGTCTTTCTGAGGGCTTGGAGGTGGTAATATCTTTTTTCTCTCTCACTGTCTGAGATAGAAGGAAAAGAGGGACAGACATGAAGGAGCTAAGTGTTTTCCTTTCCAAACTTAGGAAACACTAATGATTACCTATTGCTGTTTTTATAGATTGTTTTTAACTCTGAAAAGAACAAAGAAAGATCTGGCCTTTAGTTTGGACTCCGAGTCTGCTAAGGCTCATTGACCTAACTTGGTTCTTGCTGAGACTTGGTCAGCTAGCCTTTGTTATTTTTATAATGTGGAGACAAAGTTAAAAATTATAAGGATAATAGTATTAGTTTATTTAGAATAGTAAAAATCTGGGTTAGTCAGATGAGGAAAGATCAGTGTAGCCTGTAGAAACAGGAGAAGTAGATCTTTGCAGAACCAGGTTTTATTTGTTTTATTTGGGTGAAGTCAGAATCCCTTAGAGTTAAGAATACTTTTTTATCCTTATATTTTCAATAAATATTTTATGTTTTTTTATAACAAGAGTCTCTATAATGTCCTTGCACCTGTCCCTGAAGAGTTCATTTATGAGCTTCACTTCACTTATATAAACTGAAGATTCTCTGTAAGCACAGCAAGGAGAGTATCTAAATCAGTTTATGAATAATAATAAATCCATTGTTTTAATATTTTTTACAGTTTGCCTTTTATTTTTACAATATTCTGATATAACATTGAGTAATTAAATTAAGTAGAATTGTCATTTTTATTATATTAGTTTGGTCTACCCATGCACAATGAATATTTTTCCATTTGTTTAGACATGACTTTATGTGAAAAGGGTTTTGTAATTGTGTTAATTTCTGTGTTTACCTTGGCAAATAGATTCCCAGGTATTTTGTTTAGAGTTGTTTCTAGTAATTTAGAGTATTTTTAAATGTGTTTAGAGTAATTTTAAATGGAATTCTTCTTTCTTACTCTTGCTACTGGCCTTTTTTGGTAATATATAGACATGCAAATAGTTTATGTGGATTTAAGATATTTTGACTATTTTTTAGTTGATTCTTTAGGATTCTCTATGTATACCATATCATATGTTAGTTTCCTCATTGCCAACTTTAATTTCTCAAATTTCTTTTTCCTACCTTATTGATGAAGCTAGCATTTCCTGAAGAATATTAAATAATAGTGGTGATGATGGGCCTCTTTACTTTACTCTTGATCTTATTGGGAAGGCTTCTAAATTATCCTTATTATAGATGAGAGTTGTTAAAGTTTTATGTGGAAACTAATCATTTTAAGGAATAACCCTTTTATTTGTTACCTCATATAGTTACATATTAATATTCTTGTGGGTGGACACATGAGAAGGAGATTAGAAACTGAGGGAAAATGGATAGAGGGGAGAGAGGGACAAAGGAATAAAGACTCAGAGATAAGGAGTTAAAAATATGGAATCCATTGTCCATGCCCCTCTGATGGAATTGAGAGAAGGCACTACATGTGCTCTCAAACTTTTATTGGAGAGTTTAGAAATAGGAAGTTGGAGGTAACTAATGAACATGTGACATGGCATAGGCTTTAATATTGACTCAATTGACAATCATGTAATCAAAGAGTAGGAGGTTAAACAAACATGTGACTTGGTAAGGAGTGTGGTCTAACAAGGTATGAGCTAGGACCCTGTGGCAAATATTGTCCTGCTCAGGAATTCTTTTGTCCTTTGGATTGAAGATTTAGAAATGCAATAATCAATAAGTAACATGACCATGAGTCTGGTATATGAACACATAAGATACACTATCAATACACCAATCATATTTCTAAGATGATAATATACCTGGTATGCTACATATCCCCTTTTTATTTAAAAATTAAGATGAGAGTGCATAATGGTAAAAAGAAATTATAAACTAACCCCAAACAACAACAAAATAATGATTATAGCAAAAATAACAAATAAAAATGAATTCTAAATCAAATAGCAAAATTAAATAAAAAAGTTCATGTAAGACCAATAATAAAAATAAAAATGACCTTAACTCACTAGTCATCCCGAATTAATGTGATCAGTCCCATAGTCCTGTAGGATAGGTGCATTAATATAGCATTTTACCCATGTTCAGGCAGGATTGTAAGAAGTTGCCAGACCTTTAAATCTAAAGAAAGGGACTATAGTTTGAGATGAGAGGTAAGTCTTTCCTTTCCTTGGTCTGATTATGCATAGTATTTGGGATATTGAAGCCATGATGCTGGCCACATAGATATTTGATTGGAACTTTGGTACCAGGCTGATTTGTGTTTGAGAATGTCAAAACACCACGTCCTTTTACCTCCATCCTTAGCAACCAATATTTATCCATCTCGTATGGATTATAGGCCTCTCTATATCTTAGGTTTTCTGGCGAAGAGTAATGTATCCATTGTAATCCCTTCTTCTGCAATCAGACAAAATAAATCATATTAGTCCCATGAAGTTTAACAAATTCTTGCAGGTTCCTACAGTCTCAAGCTTTTGAGAAAGCATATATAGTAAAGCTTATAGATATTGCTAACTCATATTTCAGGATCATAATTTTAATACTGCTTTCAATGTACTTGAAGTACTTAAAAGAAAATATATGGGAAAAATAATCTGAAAAATAATCAGGGAAAATAAAATTAAAATTAATACAAAATTTTAAGCTCATTGCTCACATTTCATGTAGCAATGTTTTAGCTAAGGCAGTGTGTAATACAAGAATTTTCATCCAAAATTTACGTTGACCAAGATTCACATTGTAAGCATACAAAATTTTTCATCACATAAAAGCTTTTAAAAAACATTAATACAATTAGTGAGCAATTTAAAAGGTACCAATATTCCCATAAACATTACATTCTGTGTGTTTGTTGCTCTATATCATCATGTTTCAAACAAGAATGATGAGAATGAAGTGTCATTGCAACATCTGGCTGCATATTTCTGATATGTCTTATTTAAACCTCTTCTTCTGTATAAGTAAACCCATCAATACAACAACCAAGAATAAGACATTGCCAATGTTTGTAAAATTAATTCTGCCAAACCAATTTTTAGGCTTAATAGAAGCTAAAGTTTCTTCCCATTTAGAAGCAATTTCTACAGCTTCTTGCTCAAATACAATTTGGTCTAACTTATTAATTTCTTGTTGTAAATGTATAATATCTAATGTGCTGGTATGATGTCCCTAAGACCTTTAATGTACTGTGGATTGCCATTCATATGACACATGATCATTTTTAAAAGCTGTAATACAATATCCTGTTTGGTTGAAATGACCAAGTAATTCTAATGTGTAAAGCTTCAACCTCTTTTCTTAGACAAAATACAGCATCTTTCAAAAGTTCTAATTCTTCCTTAAAAGCAAGGTCAAGACCTTGTTGTGTGTGCCACAGTTCAGATGAATTAGATACATCCTTTTAAAACCTTGTTTTGTATAGAGTTGGTAGCAATGCAATTGTTTCTGTATTTATAGCAATAATTGAAAGTACTGCTGCTATAATTGTCAATATAATACATTTGGAGCAATGTATAATGATATTAAATGCTTTGTGAACAAAATGAACAGTTGGAGTAGCTGCCCATGTCTCTGTAATATTAACAGGTAACCACACCAATGGTGGTTGGCACATAGCAGCTATATTAGTATTGTCATGAATAGAATCTATACATTGATATAGATGACAGTTTAAGCATAGAATCTCATACAGTCCCTTATTGTTTTTAGAGATGTTAAGTGTACACTACTAACATTACATAAAGAGCAAATACACAAGCTGTGATGTTGAAGTGAGTGACATTTTTGAAATCAATCCCTATATTTGTAATATTGACCTAAATTTTATGAATTGACTGGTTTTCATCTATATCTATGATTTCCCACTGAGTATTCTGAATGGGACCTGCTTCAATAGCAAGTCTGGGATCTTCTTTGCAAATATAGAATGATACATCAGCTTGTGTAAATTCTTCAGTCTTATACTGTGTTGTTCATGGAATGTGCCATCTTTCATGTCCTCTAGTTCCATCTGAATGTATCAATAGATCATAAAATCTGCAATTTAATTAGGTCCCCAATTAAAAATCTCAAAGTCTATTCTACCTGACATCTCAAAGTTTCTAGGAGTTTGACCAGGACAATCTGTCCATGATAAATCCCTGAGCATTTGACTCTACCTGATTTAAACACAATCTTTTGTTGTCAGTCCTACTAGGTCTATGTTGTGGTTGATAAATTCTATCCCCTTTTCATATGGCAGCCATACGAATGCCTATATTATTGTTATCAGTAACATTTCTTACAATCCAAGTTTGAATTTTACAATGTATACAAAATGAATTCTTTTTGTCAGTACATAGCATAGATATACAAAATGAAGGGTATACAATAGTATCTGAATAATTGTAGCTAGTCCCTTCTGATTCCATGGTAATGTCTTTGGCTAAAATTGAGTATGGTAGCCATTTGGTGTCATTAACATACACAAGTGGGGGCTTTCTATACAAGTTAACATTATTAATATTGGTGGTTTAGGTATAATAGACTAATAGATTTCTTCATGACAAGTGTCCATCAGGATAATGATAGTGAATATAACTAAAAGAGGTGTAATGTCAGTCTTTGACATGTGTGTAGTCACCAGTGAGCATCTCATCAGGTGTGTCCTGAGTGCCTCTGGTCTGCTGGTGATCGATGTTATCTGTGTTGTTTGTCTGCTTTTCTTCCTGGTCCTGTGTCACATGGTGTGATGTGCTTGGTGGGTGTCCAGATTTTTCCATTATCTGTAAAAATACAAGCAAACCCTCAACCCAATGTGATCATCTTGTTGGGTCCCCTGTAGTCTTTATCTCCTGGTAATATCCAAAAATTCCAGTGCTACTATACAGTGTAATTTACCTTATCATTACACTCAAAATGTTATTGCATAGGAGTAACATATAGCCCTTCTGGGATGGAGAAGTGATTGATGGTTAGGAGTACAATTCCATCCCTTTTTTCATTTGAAAGCTTAAATGCAATTTCCAGCTAAACTGGTTTTTAAATAAGTCTGATTCTAATAAAGACATACTTTTTTGCAAATATAGAATGAACCGGTTAAGACAATTTTACATACATACATATATATATATATATATATATATATATATATATATATGTGTGTGTGTGTGTGTACATATATGTATTTTGGACAACATAAACAATTTCTGTTACAATCGAACAGTACCCAATGTACTATTATAACATTTCCAATTGTACAATTTGTTTTTTGATCAAATTTGGGTAATATGGAACAATTCCAATAAAATAATTGCAAGTTACATATTGTAGAAATACAATTTGAAGTGTTCAGATACATGATTCTTATAACAAATACCCACATACTTTTAGAATAGAATGTCTGTAAGCAAATTAATGAGTCTTTTGTAGGTAAACTTCCTCTTAGTAAAAGTTCATCTGTGTGGATAGTTCATTAGACTTGTCCCTAAGTCAATGGTTTTGCCTTGTTTGTTCATCTGCTGTTTTTTTCTGGTATCTGGTCTCTGTGTTGTGCTGTGGTTGGTGCTGTACAGACACCTGCTTTCTCCTCTCTCTCAGCTGGCTTTCTTTGGAAATGCTTGATGACTGGTTTTCTTCCATGGATTTCTGATATCTGTGAAAATAGAAGCAAAGTCTTGACCCTAAATGAAAATCTTATTGGTCTTATTCAGTTAGAAAGTGACTGAAAATATCCTTTTTTGTTTTCGAATTTATGCTTTTAAATTTCTTTTAGCCCTTTGTCAATTGCTTGTTTTTTAAGAATTTCCTGGAATATCAGTCTTATGAGAGAAGTTCCAAGATTTGTCTAACTTAGCCCATCTATTATTGGTAGAAGCACTGTTATTCCAATGTTTTTTTTAACTGTTTAGCAATGGCCAAATGTGCAAGATTATTTAAAAGATGTGCAATAACATTGCATACTTCTTCATTTTGAGCTTTAACTCATACATCATGAGAGTAATTATCTCCAATCACATATTTTTCTATTTTTAAAAAAGGGAAATATTGTACTGCATCCCTTTGCCAAAATTGTACAGTATTTAACACTCTGCAGTTACCTCCTTGAGGTGGAGTGACATCATATAGTCCACAAAATTTGCACTGCCAAGTAATTTCACTTGCTTGTATAGAATATTGAGGTTCAATAGATCTGGCATTCTGATATAGTAGTGAGTGCGAATTAACTGATTCCTAAAAAGCAGTGGCTGCTAGGCCATTTACTTTTGAAATTCCCTCATACATAGGTAAAGGGAGGTTCATGTCAGAGGAAATGTGTGTTATAAAATTTTCATTCTGACTTTGCAATATAGTATTCATTGTGATGTGATGTGATGTAACAGAACAAGTTCTGCATTTTGCATTAGTTTAATATTCATATCTTTTAAACAAATAACCAAATGAACAACATACAGTGAATCACATATGATTTCACAAGTCTGTGCTATGATCTTAAGCATGTGTCTAACTGTAGTTAACTCTGCTTTCTGCAAAAATCTATACTGTACACGCATCAACCTTACATGACTGTCTGATATATAGCTTCTGCTTTTTCCTGATTTGAGGCAGTGAAAGTATTCACAGCATTACAAAACAAGATGCAATGATATTATTTTTTTAAACCAATTATATGTAAATTCATAATTTGCAAGATTCTGGTACTAGGAATGTGATTCTTAATTTTACTTATAAACTTTGCAAAATTTAATTGCCAAAATAGATATGGTATAAGTAACATTTGAACTTGTATTCTTATCATTGGGATTAGACTAACATCAGTATCAGGACCAATGTTTGTAATTTGAATAAGTAGTAATTTTGCTGATTCTAAATAACTAATAAATAAATCGTCTACTAGTCAAAAATTTGAATCCATCCAATACTGTGTCCACTCTGATGCAATGCATCAATGAGGTTGTGTCTCATATTTAAAATTGAGGCTACAACAGTTTGAGAATAATTAATTCTAAATAATTTGTTTTGGGATAAAGTTTTATCAAGTTTATACATTTCTTTCTTAGCCTCAGTTGTAAGTTTTCTAGCTCATTTCCTTTTGCAGTAACTAATGATTATATGTCAGCTCTCCTGTGTTAAAAAAATATATGCCTAAGTCAATGTACCTTATATAAAGTTTCTAAAACTCATTCAGGTTTTTAAAACAATTTCTACTTATTTCTATTCTTGGTGACCTAATGTCCTGTTGAAAAACAATTGTCCCTACATATTTAAAATTTGGATATATCTGAAATTTCTCTGAAGCATAGACCAATGTAGCCTTGTCATCTAAACAATTATACTGAGTATTAACTTTTCTGTTGACAAATTCCAATACTTGTGGTAAAAACTTTTAACCTAAGGTATAGGTGTTATGCCATCCTTGTGGCAGGATTAATTTATCAATCTGCTGGAGTAATTGTCTTTTTAAGATCCAAATAAGTTTAGAAGCAAGTCATGTGGCTGGATCAGCAAATGTAGTTTCATATCTAATTAAAAGCATTAAAATCTCTATTTGTACTATTGTGCTTAAACTACAATTAGACTAAAATTTTAGAGTAAAATTCATTACACATAAAATATCTATTGTCCAAAGAGACTAGTATATGGAAAATATCAGAAAAATATTTTACTTTCTCTATAAAGAAATATAATCAGTTATTTCTTTCTAATTCGCAATGTCCAATATAAATTTAAACTATTTGATTTTAAATTTGACTTCATAGTAACTCCATCTTTTAGCAAAGATCTGTTTAAAAAATGAAACAGGTATGTCCTTTTTTAAAAAAAATTCATTACAAATTGCAAAAATGTGAAAAGCTTTAGTTGCGATTTGTATCTCTCCCTTAAAATGCTTAAAGTTTGTAAATTCTGAGGAATAATACTATTGCTTTTAAATAACAGGGGCACTGGATTCTCTGGGACTGTTTTAAAGAAATTTACTGTGGTCTCCTAAATCCCCTTTTGAAATGCTAAAATTGCACTGAGCTTTCCTGATAAAGAAAAACAGCTCTGGCTAACTGCTTGAGAGCAAAATTTCTGCCAGTTTTAATTTTTTTGGAATCACTAGCCTTTTCTTCAGTATCCTGAATTTTAAAGCAGCTCAGGATTATCCCACCAGTCAAGTTTGAATTCTGTTTAGGCCTGTGGTCTCAGTAGACGTGGTGTACCCCAATGCCGTTTGTGGGACATTCTTTGAAAAATTCAGGAGACCATCTCAATTTTTTTTTTAACCCTTACCTTCCGTCTTGGAGTCAATACTGTGTATTGGCTCCAAGGCAGAAGAGTGGTAAGGGCTAGGCAGTGGGGGTCAAGTGACTTGCCCAGGGTCACACAACTAGGAAGTGGCTGAGGCCAGATTTCAACCTAGGACCTCCCATCTCTAGGCCTGGCTCTCAATCCACTGAGCTACCCAGCTGCCCCCCTACCATCTGAATTTTAATTTGGGACATGATCATTTAAAATGTCCGACTTTGTGGTAAGCAAAGCAAGCACGCATTGTTTTTTTAAATTGAGCTGCCATCAGTTTCTTGTGGACTAAAGTTTCTATGTCTTGGCATGTTCTTATAGCTATTTTTGTGAGGAATTGTCTCCTTAAAGCACTCTGTAGCATTACATTGTTTAGTTACAATTTGCCATGCTCTTTTAGCAGCTAGCCCAATGTGATTAAAGGTTTGTTCTGAATATAACAATTACCTATTAAGACTTCTAAATTTACCTGTTCCAATTAATTCAATATAGATAATGGGCCCATGATTTTCCTTATTTATTTGTTTATTTGTTTGTTTGCTTGTTTGTTTATTTATTTATTTATTTATTTATTTATTTATTTATTTATTTATTTTTATCTAGCTTTTCCTTGTATAACTTTTGAAATAGCAGTTTCCAAGTTAAGAAATCTTCTGCAATAAGCTTAGATTCAATTGTTACCAATGATCTGGCCTTAGAGATTGCTCGCTTATTTTGTCCAGAAGTTCCTGGGTGATGGGAGCTTCATTACCATACTGAATTACCCTGCTTTTGATCTCTTTAGGCATCAGGAATGCAACATTATTATGCTGTTCTAAATTTACTTCAGCATTCTCAGAATTATCTCTAATTTTCTGTTGGAGAAGCTGATTTTCCCACTTTCTTCTCTAGATTTAGGATAATTGTAATCCTGCATTACATTTTCGTGGAGATGGAGGTTGAAATTGAGGAGGAGTGGGGGGAAGGGAGGACAAAGAGAATCCTCCTAAGGTGAGGGAGGGTCAGACTTACTTGAAGCTTCTGCAGCAGCAGGGGTAGGGAATGAATTGATAGTCAGTTAAAGCCATAAAAGTTGAAAGACCAATAGTGATATGTAATTGTTAGTAGAATTGGTAAAAGGTGGGAGCGGAAACTGAGAAACCGCTCAACTCTCCACATTTTGTGCAGAATTCTGACTAGATTCCATGTGATCCAAATTACTGATAATATCTGTGTCTTTTTTTTAAAAACTTTGTTTCTTAGCTTGCCCTATTAAATGCCATTCTTGTTTAGTAAATACTCCTTGTTCTGGAAAGTTAGGACAACATTTCAAGATAACTTTAAGTAATGCCTGGAGCTAAACTTCTGAGATCGTAATTCCTAGTTTTAAAGACTTCATAGTATGAGAAGACAGGCTTTTCCCCCAATTAAATGAAACAGCAACTCACCTCACTGGCCAAGTGCAGGTCTGTTGATCTCCAATCTTGAACCCAATATGTCTTCTCAGGTGATTTATAATTCATTGGGCACCATAATGTGGTGGTTTCCTGTAGTTACATATTAATATTCTTGTGGGTGGACACCTGAGAAGGAGATTGGAAACTGAGGGGAAATCGATAGAGGAGACAGAGAGACAAAGAAATAATGACTCAGAGACAAGGAGTTAAAAAATATGGGCTCCATTGTCTGTGCCCCTCTGATGGAATTGAGAGAGGGCACTACATGTGCTCTCAAACTTTTATTGGAGAGTTTAGAAATAGGAAGTTGGAGGTAACTCATGAACATGTGACATGGCATAGGCTTTAACATTGGCTCAATTGACAATCATGTAATCAAAGAGGAGGAGTTTAAACAAACATGTGACTTGGTAAGGAGTGTGGTCTAATAAGGTGTGAGCTAGGACCCTGTGGCAAATATTGTCCTGCTCAGGAATTCTTTTGTACTTTGGATTGAAGATTTGGAAATACAATAATCAATAAGTAACATGACCATGAGTCTGGTATATGAACACATAAGATACACCATCAATACACCAATCATACATCCAAGATGATAATATACCTGGTATGCTATATTATTCCTATGCTTTCTAGTGTTTTTTTTTTTAATAGAAATGGGATTTGTATTTTGTTGGAGGCTTTTTCTGCATCAATTGAGATAATCATGTGATTTATGTTAGTTTGGTTATTGATATGGTGAATAATACTAATAGTTTCCCTAACATTAAAACAGTCCTGCATTCCTGGTGTAAATCCTGTCTAGTCATAGTGAATGATCCTTGTGATATATTGCTGTAGTTTCCTTGCTAATATCCAATTTAGAAGTCTTACATCTATTCATTAATGAAATTGTCTTATAATTTTATTTTTCAATTTTGCTCTTCCTAGCCTAGGTAAGAGTATCATATTTATTTCATAAAAAAGAATTTGGTAAAGATCCTTCTTTGCCCATTTTCCAAAATAGTTTAATGTTTTATAGAATTCACATGGGGATTCATCTGACCCTGGGGAATTTTTCTTAGGAAGTTCATTGATGGCTTGTTCAATTTCTTTTTCTATATGGAATTGTTTAAGAATTCTATTTCTTCTTTTTTAAATATGGGCTATTTTCATTTTTGTAATATTCATCCATTTCACTTAGATTTTTCAGATTCATTGTCATATAATTAGGCAAAATAATTCCTAATGTTTGCTTTAATTTCCTCTTCATTGGAGGTGAAATCATCCTTCTCATTTTTGATATGGATTATTTGATTTTTTCTTTCCTTTTTTAAAAAACCAAATTAAATAACTCTATTGTATTTCTTTTTTTTCCCTTAAAGCCAACCACTCCTCTTATTTGTTAGTTTAATGGTTCTCTTACTTTCAATTTTATTAATTTCTTCTTTAACTTTCAGGATTTCTAATTTAGTATTTAAAAGAAAAATTTTAATTTGTTCTTTTTTTCTATCTTTTTTAGTTGCTTGCCCAAATCATTGATCTGCCTTTTCTCTATCTTATTAATGTAAGCATTTAGAGATAAAATTTCCTGATTACTGCTTTGGCATCTTCTAAATTTTGGTATCTTCTAAATTTTGAATTGCTGTCTCCTCATTGTCATAGTAATTAATAATATCATTCATTGTTTATATAGTTTGTTCTTTGACCCATCCTTTTATTAGCATTAGAATATTTAATTTCTAATTAAATTTTTATTTATTTTTCTATAGAGCTTTATTGACTATATTTTTTTGCATTATGATTTGAAAAGGATGTATTTATTATTTCTGTTTTTCTGCATTTGTTTGTGAAATTTTTATGCACTAATACATGGTCAGTTTTTCTGTATGAGCCATCTTCTGCCAAAAAGAGGGTATATTCTTTTCTATTCCCATTCATTTTTCTCCAGAGATCTACTAGTTCTAGCTATTCTAAATTTCATTCACTTCTTTACTTCTTTCTTGTATTTTTTTTTTGGTTTGATTTTTCTAGATCTGAAAGGGGAAAGTTGAGGTTATCTACCAGTATAGTTTTACTCTCTATGTCCTCCTGAATTTCACTTAATTTGTCCTTTAAAATTTAGAGTTTAAATAATTTCATGCATATATATTTAATACTAATATTATTTCATCATTTTTAGTACCTTTTAGCAAGTTGTATTTTCTCTTCTTATCTCTTTTGGTCATATCTATTATTTTCTTTAGCTTTGTCAGAGATTATGATTATTAGTCCTGCTTTTTTAACTTTAGATGATGCACAATAAATTCTACTCTAACCCTCTACCTTTACTCTCTGTGTGTCACCCTTCCACAAATGTATTTCTTCTAAAGAACATATAGTAGGATTCTGGTTTTTAATCCATTTTGTTATCCACTTCAGTTTTAGTGGTTGAGTTTATCCCATTCACATTCCCAATTATTATTAGGAACTGGGTACTCCCCTCTATCTTATTTTCCCATTTTTATTCTGGTCTTTTCCCTTTAACTCTGTCCCTCCTTAGTGGTTTTTACTTTTTATCACATTCCCCCTTACTCCCCCCTTCTCCTATTACCAGCCCCCTTCCCTTGTCTTATTCCCCTCCTACTTCTCTATAGGGTAAGATAGGGCTGTGTGTAATCATTTTACCCACTCTGAGTCAGTTATGATGACAGTAAATTTTAAGCATTACCCATCACCATCCTCACTCTCTCTTCCCCTGTTATAGTTTTTCACACCTCTTTAGGTGAGATAATTTACCTCATTCCATCTCACTTCTCTTCTCTCAGTGCAATTCTCTTTTTTCACTCATTGATTTTTTTCCCTTATATCATCCTAGTCAGCTTACTTCTACACCCCCTATCTAGGTATACTCTTTCTAACTGCTCTATTGCAAATAAAAATTTAGAAGAATTGCAAATATCCTCTTTCAATGTGGGAATGGATACAGTTTGACATTATTGAGTCCATTAAATTTTCTCTTTCTTATTTATCTTTTTAGTTTTCTCTTGGTTTTGAATTGGATACCAAATTTTCTGTTTAGGTCTGATCTTTTCCTCAGGATTACTTATTTTATTGAATATCTTCTATTTTATTGAACCTTCTTTTTTATTGAATTTTCTATTTTATTCAATAACTGTTTTTTTCCTCATGAAAGAATATATTGCTTTACTGGATAGGTGATTCTGGGTTGTAAACCTAGATCTTTTGCCTTCCAGGATATCATATTCCAAGCCTTCTGATCCTTTAATGTGGAGGCTGATAAGTACAGCTTAATTTTTACTGCAGCTCCATGATATTTGAATTGTTTCTTTCTAGTTGCTTGCAATATTTTCTTATTTCCTTAGGGGTTCTTCAATTTAGCTATTATATTCTCAGGAGTTGTCATTTGGGGATTTCTTTGAAAGCACTGAGATTATCTGTATTGTTGTGAAGAGGAGGCTATGGTAAGATATTTTTTTGTTGTTCACAAATGTATCTTTCAGTTCTCCTCTCAGAAGGAAAGCCAGGAATGACTTCCCTTTACCAGGTCAGTATGTACTTTACTTGGAGTCTATAAATTCATAAAAATCTATTTATTTATAATTACAAGAAAAAAGCATGAGGATTAATAACAAGGAAAGCCTTAACACTAAAAAGGAACAACATCCACCCACCTTCTTCATTTGTCTCACAACAAAGCCTTCAGTTCTTCCAGCTACACTAAAACTACCTAGAGCTTAACTAAAAAAAAAAAAAAACCCACACACTATCTGACTATGACCTAACTAAAATCCTTATTCAATTAACTTAATTTGATAAAGATATCTCCAAGTACAAGATGGCAGCTGCTAACTGACAATAAGGTAACCCTGGTATGGCCCAGAGTCCAGGCAAATAGCCTTCAGTCTTTCTTTCTCCAAATTGTTCTCCAGAAAAACAGATATACCAGCTTCTTTTTAGAGATGACTTGTCTTGGTCAGAAAGTAGAAAACCTCTTCAGATGGTTTTCAGAGTTCTCTCTTCCCTCTCATCAGCACAGAACAAGTCTCAGATGTCTGCCTCCACCAGTAGCCAGAGAGAAAGTCAGTCAGTCAGTGAGTGGACCTCACCAACTCTTAGAACCTTTTCCTGTGTTCTTCCTTCTAAGATCTGGTCTCATGTCCAACACTCTGCCTTGCCTGGACCCTCAGAGATCTCTTTATCAAATATCAAATATCTTATTTTAATCAATACTTAATATTCTAAATTCCTCACTACACTTTATATGTTACTCTCTTGTTCAAGGACATCAAAGTAATTTTCTTTGATAATTTGTTGTATTATGATGTCCAGGATTTTTTTTTTATAATGGCTTTTAGGTATTCCATTACTTCTTAAATTTCTTTCCTGCATCTCTTTTCCATGTCTGTTGTTTTTCAGTGAGATATTTCACATTTTCTTCTGTTTCTTGATGTCCCATAAAGTCAATAGCTTCTAATTGCCCAATTCTAATTTTTAAGAAATGGTTTTCTTCTGTGAGCTTTTGAGTATCTTTTTTCATTTGGTTCATGTTTTCTTGCATTGTTTTCATTTCTCTTCTCCATTGTTCTTCTGCTTTTCTTAACTGATTTTTAAAATTATTTTTGAGTTCTTCCAGAATCTTGAATTCAGTTATTATTTTTCTTTGAAACTTTGAGTGCATTTTCTCCTGCTTTACTGTTCCCTTCTGTGTCTACGTTTTGCTCTCTCTCCATAAAAATTTTCTCTAATTAGTTTTTTTTGATGTTTTTTCACCTTTCCAGCTTTTCTTGACTTTCATTTTTATTTTAAAGGTATGTTCTGTTCTTAGGGAGGATAGAGTACTTTCTTATATTTCAGTTATTCCTTGATACTGCCCTTAGCCTCATTTCTGGGTTTTTGTAAGTTTCAGTGGTATAATTGCCTGTGGGCTGGGAGCTCTGAGAACCACCTTCCACTGCTGATTCAGTAATCCCCTGATACTTCTGATGGCTCTTATTTTAGCCCTCAGGCTTGGTCCTGGCCTTTTGGTCTCACTCTGGGCATGATGAGGTCAGACATTCTGTGGTATGCTTTGTCCTGCCTTGAGTTTTGGTAAGGGATAGGTGGATCTGGGCTCCCACTGTCTACCACACTGGAGATTGTCTTTGTTAGTAATCTGGGAGCATTTCTGGGTTTTCACCCACCTGGAGTGCCACAGATTGTCTGAAACTGGGATTAAAAGGTTGAACTGTGGTTTTTGGCCTTGCTTTGGGCCAAATATTCTGACATCAAACTTAACTGTCTTAGGGTCAGAATGGTGACACTAGGATTATTTGACTTAATGTTTTTTGTTTCATTAGGCTTGGCAATTTTGGCCTCAAAGCCAAGACCTCCAAGCCCATATTCCCTCATAATACCAGATGCACTGACCTAAAAACTGCCACGAAACATACAGGTCCCAAATTTGTCACTAAATGATAAGGCCTCAAATCAGAAAGCCTGATTCTAGAGAGAGACAGAAATTGTGAGTTAGCTTATTGATTTTCATTGTACACAGTTACTCATTTAAAGACATTAAAATAGCACTTTAAATGCCATCTATTTTGGAAACTGAAGTAGACAAAATTATTGAATGATTATAAAAACTAAACCAACTATTTATGCTATAGCTGAGTCTGAATGAAACAATTTTTTTTTTTGTTATTGTTCAGGTATTTTTCAGTTCTGTCCAAGACTTTATGACCCCATTTGTGGTTTTCTTGGTTAAGATAGGGGATTATTTTTCCATTTCCTTCCCCAGCTCAATTTATAGATGAGGAAACTGAGGCATACAGGATTAAATGACTTATTCATGGTCACATAGTCAGGATACTGAGTTTTCCTGACTCCATGGCCATAAATCCATCCATTGTGCCATCTAGTTGCCACAAAGGAACTTTGGCAATCATTTAATCTAACTCTCTCATTTTAAAAATAAGGAAATGAAAGGTCAAATAGATTTAAAAAGACTAACTTTTAAAAAATTAAAAAAGATCCCATTTTCCTGACATATATTAGGAGAAACTCATTATTTGTAAAAAAGAAGTTAAATTAATAATTGTTTAAAAAAATAATCTTTGTATTTTAATGTGATTATCACTAATGTCTTTCC
The DNA here is from genome assembly GCF_027887165.1 of Monodelphis domestica. Taxonomy (NCBI): domain Eukaryota; kingdom Metazoa; phylum Chordata; class Mammalia; order Didelphimorphia; family Didelphidae; genus Monodelphis; species Monodelphis domestica. Next base: position 370,188,630 of record NC_077229.1, read on the forward strand.
CTTTGTAAATCTAAATGTTCATGCTATGAACTTATTTAATGTCAATGATAAATTAATTTGTTAACATGACTTTAAATGCCTTAAAAAGACTTCCTTTTTAAAGTACTTTACATTATAGAAGGATTTTGTGCTTCAAAGAGTAAAAAAAGAACTTTTGTGTAAAGGAAACTATTTAAAATGCCTGTAATAGATATGCAATATTCCTTTTTTATAGAATAACATTTTCATATTATAAAAGATTAGGAAGAAGAAAACAAAAATTCAGTTTAGTTAAAAAAATTAAAATAGATATATAAGGATCCAGTTCCCACTAGAAGCTTGAACATTTTGAGAAAGAAAATGAAACTGACATAAATATAAAGACTCAATTCTTGTTATGGACAATAAAGGATGATTCTTAAAATCATATCTCTGCAATGATAAAGAAAAGCTTTGGTAATAGTTTGGTACTCTGCCTTCCAGCCCTCCAATCAGAGGAGACAGGAGGCTTAAGGAGGTGATGTCAATCAAGGTTTGAGTCAGCAGCATGGAAGTGGCATCTTGTTCAATGGAGATGAAACCAGACAAGGCAGCAGGTGTAGTGTGTAGTGAGTAGATATTTCAGAATAAACCAATGACATGAAATCTCAGTCTTTAGTTGTATAGGGCAGCTAGGTGGCACAGTGGCTAGAGTGCCTGGCCTGGAGACAAGAAGAACTGGTTTCAAATCTGACAATTACTAGCTGTGTGACACTGAGCAAGTCATTTTACCCTGTATTCCTCAGTTTCCTCATATATAAAATGAACTAAAGGATGACAATATCTCCAAATTAATTTGATCTCTGACTAAATTAGACTAATAAAAATTGTACTAATTAAAATTGAACTTGAGGAAAAACTAAATTATTTTTGGCTAGAGGTACCCCCTTATTTTTAAGGAGGAATATATGAATGAGTACTCAGCTTTTTAAATAATCTTCATAACAAAGGATGGTTTTCCTGAAGGCCCATCTATGAAAGAGCAATGAATCACATCAAGATTTTTTTTTCTTTTTGTTTCAAGAAGGCTCAGAATAAAGTTCATTCTGACAGGGACTTGTTTCTTTGGTGTGGATGAATAATTTCACTTGTGTTCTGTTTCTATTTTAGTTTTGTCATTGTCTTTTCCCTTTTTCAGTTGTTAAACTGGTATGAATTATGCTATTCTTAAATTAGTCTTTAAAATTATTCATTTGATCACCAAAAACATTTCAAATTAGTTAAATATCCTCATATAGGGTCAATTAGATTCTTGCGGGTTATATCCAGACTCACAGATATCTGCATCTATAGATGCTGTCTTGTTTATATGCAAGAGAAATTCTTAGGTTAGTTACACAGGCTGTAGATTTGCTGGAAAGAAAAAAGGGCAGTGAGTCTCACCATAAAGTTCTCTGCCCTCTGTTTTCTACCATTGTTTCTGTATGTGTATAGATCAACTCCCATGTTTCTACCCTGCCTCTGTCTGGGTATGAGGAAATAGATACTTCTAATCTCTTCTCTCTACAAAGGAATGTGATATCAAGATTTAGGGGAAAATGTTACTTAATATTACTCCTATCATACTCCTATGCCTGGTCTGATTTCTGGAGGAAGTGTATAGGGGACTCCATACAGGAAGGTACATTGAGAAAGGAGGGCAGAAATAAGAAGCTATATAAGTGGGCGTGTTTTACTAAAAGGGATCTCAGGCTTTAAACTGGGAGGAAACTTGCTGACTCTAGTCATGTGATTTCACCATCACAATAAAGCCAGATCTTTATTCATGAGGTCTCCCAGAATCTTATTTTTACAGTATGAACCATATTATGCAGAATGTGATGTATTTTATTTTTCATTCATTTGCTTATGATATAAGTGCCTATAAGTGTCTTATTTCTTTGTTTTTATGGCTAAATAAATAGTGATGTTTAAGATCTAAAAGTGCTATTATTTTGAATGACTGATTGTATAATTAGAAAGGGGTTGAGAGCATGACTAGTGAATAAATGGAATATATGTTCCCATCACCAGAGTTATTCCTATGGCTCTGAGACTCTTTCCTATTGAATTCTATTTGGACATTAATTACACCTGCCAGTGGGAGAGGAGTATTACTTAGTGAGTGAGCTATCCTTAGAAGGTAAGTAGTGTCCATATGTCCAGCTTGGTGGTGTGAAACCCTTGCATGTGACATGGCCAGACACATCCCCAGTATTATGCTAGATTTCTAGGATACAAATATAATGAATGAAATAGTCCCCATTAAAATACAATTTAATGGAGACAATAAACATGCATAAGTATTCCAGAATCCATACGAAGGAAACAAATTCAAATAAATATAAAAGTTAAATACAAAGTAAATTGAGAGGCAAGATTTTGCTATTTGGGAGGGGGGAATGAAAAAGGCTTCATATGCAATGTGGTGCTTGAGAGGAGTCTTGAAGGAAGATAGGGAATCTTAAAAGACAAAAGAAAGGAGGGAGCACATTACAGAAATGAGCAGCAGCCAGTTCAAAGGCATGTAAAATCAAAGAGATGTGAAATAGAAAATAATGTGTGCGAAGCACAGCCAGATTGGCTATTTTTCAGAGTGTGGGAGGTTAGAAAGATAGGTAGGTGTCAGACTGTGAAGAGGAGATTGTGAATACTTTAAAAGCCAAAGAAATGAGTTTATATATTTTATGATGATAATCAGAGGAAATGCTACCAAATTTATATAGTATTTTGAGATAAAATGCACATTGTCTAAATCATAAAATATGGTTAGATAGCAGCCCAATTAGAATGTATGTTAATGTTTGACTTGGGCAAAATAGAGATGAACAATGAGCTGAGTTCAAAATGGAATATGAGAAAGACATGGAGCTGGATTGAATTTGGGAAATTGTGCAGCTCTTCAATAATTCTGAATGACTTATTGCTCTAGGAGTCTATCTTTGTAACATTAATATGAATTAATTTTGTGATGTCACAGGTCTGAGCAGCAAAGTACATCCTATACTGCGAACCCACAGAGGCAAAGAAAGGCAGAAGATAGATTCATATGAGCATAAGAAGTGCTAGGAAATACTGAAAAACCATAGGATTTAATGGTAGAAGGGTGTTTCAAGAACATCTAGCCCAACTCTATCATTTAAAAATGAATAAAATGAAGTTCAGAGAGCTTAAGAAATTATCTGTCTGATTTGGGTCTCTGATTCAAGATAAGTGTTCCTTAAAATCATCTAGGTCAAGTGTAAACAAGTGAAACATGAGTGACTGAATGAACAACTGTGTAAAAGAATTAAAAAACAAACAAACATTGTTTTTGCTATTTGACATTTACCTTGCTAAACGAGGGGATACAAAAATAAACATAACAGAATCCCTGCCTTCAAGAAGTTTACATTCTAATATGGGGAGGCAACACTTAGATTGGTTTTGATGGTTAGGGAAAGTTATGTTGGATCAGGGAATCCACAGTCATAGTAAATGGATCCATAGAATAACAGCTTTTACCAGAATCAGTAGGTGTATTGAATTAAATAGTTCTTAGAGAAAAGAATCGGAAAGTGAAATGGAGGAAAAGGATATCTGTGAAGTATGATTAGGTAACTAGAGCCAGGCCTGATTTATTAAGATCATCTCATTGATAAAATCAGAATAGATTCTGTAACAGTTAAAATTTTGGGGGAAACTGAGGCAGGTAGAAATTAGTTTCTCTCTGCAAGGAGTATTATAATTTTATGAGGTTTACTTAAGATTAAGAATTTAAGAATATACAAGTAAGAAAGGCACATGCTAGGTGGGCGGAAAGGCCCAATTCAATTTCACTCACATCATGAGAGACGTCTGCTTGCCAGCAGAGACAGGAAGAGAAGAGCCCCCGCCGTGGGCGGAGACAGTTTAAATAATGATTTGCTCTCGGCCCAGGTGAGAATTCAGTGAGATTACAAAGCATTCTGGGGAAGTGGAACAAGGACTTCTGGGGATTGAAGTCCTGGATTCAAGTCTCCATTTTTACAATTCCTGGTAGGAGATGGAGGCCTTCTGGCAAGACTGTATTTCAGTAGTATCCTTGTCTAGTTGGAATGATAGGAATATTTCTGTGAAGGACAATATTGCCTATAACTGATGGAAAAAGAAACAGGAAATGAGAATGAAGAACAACAGGCTGACAGTCCTAGTGCTGCCCTGGGGTACACTAAGAACAAGCCTGTGGTCTTGTTACCTCATTTATGTAAGATTTATGGAAATAGATGGGACTTCAGTATGAGATGTGGTTGGATTACTAGTTCCATTGTTAAAATGATTTTCCCTGCTATTGAGATCAGAAATTTGATGAAAAAATAGCCTTATAAAGCACTTTGAGACTTATGAAGCATATCACTTATAGCACAGTTATTAAGATTTCACAGAATCATGAATTCTGAGATAGAGGAGACCATAGAAATCATTTAGCTAGAGACACTCATTTGACAATTTAGGAAACTAAAAGACAGAAACATTAAGTGACTTATCCAAGGTCATGTAAACAGAAACTAAAAGATCTAGGAACTTTTACTTTATTTAATGAATCCCCTTTACCTAGTAATAAATTAGCTAATAATGATGCCATTTACGAAACATTGTTTTTTTCTGCATTTGAGATGATTATTCTGTTTATATTATAATCAACAATATTCCTAAAAGTGCCCTCTGAGCTACATATTCATGGCACATTTTTAGCCTATGCTTCATGGGGATCTTCCCACACAACGCCAGCTGTCAAAAAAAAAAAAAAAGCATTTCATTCTGTGTGGGAGTGTTGTCTGACAGCTTAATGGATAAATGACATATTTAAACAATTTTACTATGTTAAAGAGTTTTGTCTAAAGTGTTTTGGGGTAACTTTGTTCCCTATGGAAAATGACATATTTTAGATACTCAAAACTGATGTTATTCATTTAGCATGTCAGCTGCAGTTTCTGAAGCCACAGCACTCAAAAAAAGTCTTGGTGCTACAAGATAGAGTTCCTTTCAGTTTTTGCTTATCAGTTCCAATTCTTTGGGAGTTAAGTATTTTTGTTCCTTGGATATTTCTTTTTTGTTACCAGTTATATATATTTTCTATATAAGATAATTTAATTATGTAACAACAGTATTATAGTATATGTGATTAGTTATAAAGGAATAAATTATAATAGGATGATTCGAGAGAAAAATATTCCCACATTAGCTATGTCCAAAAATTTGACTCAGTCTTTTTTTCAGCCTCACTCCCAGCTACCACCCTCCCCAAGACCACAGGTAATATGGCATAGATTGTATATATATATATTATCACATAATACATATTCCCCTGTTCATCAGATTGTGAAACAAGACACATTTTGTTTATGGCAGAGAAAAATTCATGGAGGAAATAAATTGAAGAAGGCTATATTTCAATCTGCTTTTCAACTCCATTTTTTCTATGGTGATCAATTTCCTATTTTGACATGAGGCCCTGGGAATTGTACTGGATCATTGCCTTGTTGTTAATAGTTGTCATTCACGGTTGATCATCATATATCACTGTTGTTACCATGAACAATATTAAGCATTTAAAAAATGTAGTTGTCACTAATTCATAAATCTTTTAAAGTAACTACCTATTTTGATTGGATAAAATCCCAGCAATAGACTAGTTTCTGAAGATTAGACTAGCTTCATCAAGTGGCTAATCACTAGCTGGAAAACTCTTTGGTCCCGGGAAGCCAGAAGTCAGAGAAACAGAATAGTTCTGGGTGGCCCTATGAGGCTTTCACTGGGAAATTAGCAGTATTGCAGAAAAGGAACAGTGTTCTAAGCATCACACCGTATTGGCAAAATCTTGTAACATTAATAACTATTGATGTTCAAAATGCAAGCTATTTTTCCAGTGATCAAATTTACACACAATTGGACAAACTGAATATCAATGCTCACATTCTTTCTCTGTGAAACCTGAAGTTTTGAGGCTATTGTAGCAAAAAGGAAAAGTAGCTAATAGTTCTCATCCTCTAAATCCCACCTCCCCAACCTTAGAGAACCAAGTGAAATAATTAGAAAAGTTTATTTAATTTTTTTTCTAAAATCAAGAAGAAATATAACTTTTTGAGAAATAATATAATTTTGACTCATAGCACACAAGACAAGCATAGGCAAACAAAGGCCACAATGAAGATAATTTTATTTTATATGCCACCATCTGTTCCAAAGGATGAGTAGGTAGAGAATGTCTGTGAACTCATTAAGACCTTCAAAATCAAAGAAGCACATATTTTTATACTAAAGGAAGTCATGTTTGAAGTAGGGCAAATAGAGGAAATATTTTGGAAAACATGACTCATTATCAAATAATGCAAGAGGGCAAAGGTTTGTTGACCATAAAGAAGATTCAATCATGTTTATCTTGCATATTTAAAGTTTTAAAAAGTGCTGGGTAAAGAAACCATGGAAAATAATTTTAATGGAATTCATTTCAGAGATATTAAATAATTTATTATTTTTTCAGTAATTTCAGTCATGTTCAACTCTTCATGACCCCATTTGGCATTTTCATTGCAATGATATTGAAATGGCTTGCTATTTCTGCCTCCCAAATTCAAATTTCAATTAGTTTTGACTGTTATTATCAAATTTAAAGGCTAAATTGTCCCAATGATGCATTGTATGCCCAACATTTGACAGCCTAGCTGAAGTTTAAAGGTCTCATCACTAGATACCTGGCTACCACATGACAAACTCTTTTCTTTTAAAAACAACAAAATTTTTGACCAAGATTACAAGTGTAATGTGGAAGAAAGATTTGGAAGGAAAAGTTTGCAACAGAGCTGGAGTAGATGGGACTACTGAGCTGTCACTCAGGAGAACATTCTAATTGGAATGATGACCAGAAAAGACTGTTGAGAAAGGAGGAGACAAACTGAAATCTTGGTCTCTTTGCCTGGAAGACAGATAGGAAGAAGGGTCTCTTGGCTTGGGGACAGAAAGAAAGGAGGACAAAAGCCCAGCTCTCTCTGATTTCTCTGCTGTGAGTGACTGAATTAACAGACCTGTTAAACAATTTTCCCAATCTGAATTATATTCCACCATCCTCCAACCTAGGAATTATCCTAGTGCTAGGGAAACCCCAAACCCTCTTTCCCTCCATTTCCTTATATTTTCTTTTTTACCCAATAAACCCCTTGCTTAATCTTATAGAAGAGATGGATATTTTATTTGAAACATCAAACAATTCACCCTGAGTTGATTTAGAGATGCCAACAGAAGAATCAACTGGAAGGTTTAGGGAAGAAGGGAGGGTAAAGGAAGTAAGGAGGAAGTTAGGGAGGAGATTAGAAGATCTGCTCTTTAATTATCATTTATCACTCAAATAATCCACTATTACACAAGGTAATACCATTTTTGTGGAAGCCTTGAAACTTTTGAAGTATTTATATAAGAATTATGACCACAATTATGGGAATAGATTTGTTAAGCACATATTATGTGTCAGACACTGTTCCTAGTGGTTTGAAAATATTGTGCTATTTCACGAGTAGTCAATGTGTGAAAATATTCAAGGTTTAAGATGCAGAAACTATTTTGAAATTATAACTAAACATGAATTATTGAAAGTGACTCAGAACTTCATAATCACCACATCTAAAGGCTTAACCTTCTTTTAACTGTTGATATCATTCAACATTGCTATTCATTCCTTCACTGATAGATGTTTCTTTTCTTGTGTCCCAGAACAATTAATTGTTCTGTTTCTATGCATACAATTTTGGTTAATCCTTTTGTCTTCTTTGTTGATTCAATCTTCTGCCTCAGGGCTAAATATAGAATCATTTCATGATACTTTCCTCAGAGATCTGCTTATTTGTCTACAACCTCTCTCTGGGAGAGTTGATTGGACCTTATAGCTTTAGTTACCACCAAATATGAATTACTAAAGTAAAATGGAATTTATGGTAGTTTATTTTTACAATAGAGGGAAGATATTAAGGAAGAGAGAAAAGGGAGAAAGAGAGAAAGAGAGAGAGAGAGAGAGCACTTCCTGAGCCAGGTAGAAATTCTAAAAAAAAGCAGTCTCAAGACAATGGGCCTATCTCAGAGGCTCATGCCTCCAGAAAGGGCAAGGAAGGAAGTCAGCCTTTATATTTACCACCTTGTCAGTTCAATCAGCATATTCTTTTATCAGCCTCAACTCCAAGTGACTTCACTCCAAGTGCTTCCCCTTTAGTCTATCTTCACCCCAAGTCTGAGTCTCTGTCCTCTGTGTGTCTCTGTTTCCACTTTTAAAGACCTTTTTTCTCTTGGGTCACTTCCCCTAAATTTTATGTCTACCAATCACAGCTGATGTTCCACTCCAGGACTGCCCCCTCTTTCACAAATGGGTCACAGACCCACCAACTCAATGTATGAAATGGGTGTTTACACCTCTCTGTGGTTAAAATCCAAAATGGATAGACCTCCAAACTCAACTTTAAGTACTATGTTTACACTTTTGGGGATTAAAGTCTAAAAATAGACAGGGGGTTAAAATTTAATCTTCATAATCAAGGAAGAACTAAATACCTTCATTGTTATAATCAGGGGAGAATCAAATCCAATCTTCACACTACCTATACATATCTATCTGAGGATTTTGAATTTTCTAATAGATGAGATAGAGGCAGAGCCTAGATAGTGGAGTGGAGGCACAGAAAGCTCAAACCTCTTTGAGAATCCTCTCCAACCAACCTTAAAGTAATTCTTCAAATGATTATATGAGTGACAGAACCACCAGGGAAATGAAGTGAAGCAATCTTCCTGTAGAAAACAACTTGGAAGATAGGTAAAGTGGGTCTGGTTCACTGGGTTGAGAAAGGAGAACAGTCTATAACAAGGCTGCTCCAAGGAGAACAGGCAGAAGACATCAGAAAGCTCCCCCCTACCCACCCCTACTTCTACTGCTCCAAATTCTTAACCTGACCCCATGACAACTTGGACATCCCAAGACTCTGCCTAAACCAAAAACAGAGTACCCCCATGTTCCAAGCCATAGCCAAGCCCTCAGTGAAGCTCCAAGTCCTAGCAGAGGGGAGACCAAAGTGCTCTGGTGTAGGCCCTGGTAAGGATCAGAGCCACTGCCCAAGCTCAAATTGAGGATCTAAGCCCCAGTACAAAGTACTCCATAGTGCTCCTTAAGGATACAAGCACAAGAGGAGGAGGCTTATAGCCCCTGCCCAGGTCTGAAGTTATGCCCTGAGAAGCTAGAAGATTATGGAAACAAAGAAAAATAAGGCATGGCTTCAGAAAGGGTCACTGTAAAGAAAATTGGAAATTGGTCTAAGACTGTGGAACAGGTCAAAAAGGATTTTAAAAATCAAATAAAAGCAGCAGAGGAGAAATGGGGAAGTGAAATGAAAGAAATGCAAAGCAGAATTGGCCAAATGGATAAAGATGTATAAAAATAAAATAGAGAAAAATCAAATTGCCAGAACCAAAAAGAAAATAGTGAATTTACTACCAATGAAGTGGAAAATAAAGCAATCATTCAGCATTATTTGGGCCATTCATATTCCGATAAATTGGACAATTTAATTGAATAGATGAATATATACAAAACAAATTATCCTGTCTAATGAAAGAGTAAATAGAATACTTAAATTTTTTCATCTCAGAATAAAAATGAACAAGCCATCAATGAACTTCCTCAAGCCTGGATGTATTCACAAACTATTTGGCAAAATAAGAAAAAGGGGTCCTATAAAAATCTTTTCATGACACAGATATAGTGCTATAAGAACAAAAAGAGAGAAAAATATTATAGGCCAATTTAATTAATGAATATAGATATAATTTAAAAAATAAAATACTATCAAGGAAGTTATAGCAATATATCACAAGAATCATTCACTATGACCAGGTAAGATTTATACCAAGAATGCATTGATGGTTTACTTTTAGGGGAACTATCAGCATAATTGACATTATTAATGATCAGACTAACAGAAATCACATGATTCAATAGATGTAGAGAAGCCTTTGACAAAATAAAATATGCCTTCTTATATAAAGCACTAAAAAGCAAAGGAAAAATGGTCCATTCCTATCTAAAACCATCTTTCAGTATCAATATGAAATGGAGATAAGTTAGAATACTTTCCAAATAGATGGTGTGTGAAGCAAGATGCTCATATCACCACTATTATTTAATTGTGTTCTTTAGGATACTCTAATTATACCATCAATTAAAAAACTATTTTAAATAATTAATAAATTTAGCAAATTTGATGAATACAAAAGAAACCCACATAATAAACATTTCCATATATTACCAACAAAATTCAGCAGAGATAGAAATGGAAATTCCATTTAAAATAGCTTTAGATAATATAAAATACTTGGGAACTGACTTGCCAAGACACATATACAAATTTTGTGAACACAATTACAAAACACTTATCACACAAATTAAGTCAGATATAAAAAATTGGAAAAAATAATTGCTCATGAATAAACTGAGCTAATATAATAAAAATGTCAACTCTATTTAAATTAATTTACTCAGTGCTCTATCAAAGTACCAAATAACTATTTTATAGAACTAGAAAAAGATAACAAAATTCATCTGGAAGTTCAAAAGTTCAAGCAGGTCAAAAGAATTAGTGAAAAAAAAATATGAAGGAACATGGCCTCACAGTACCAGATCTCAAACAGTACTATAAAGTAATCACCAAAACATTCAATTTCTGGCTAAGAAACCATTGGGAAATGGGAAAGACACCATTATTTTACAAACTTATTGGGAAAACTAGAAAACAGTATGGCAGAAATTTTTTTAGGTAAAGACCAATACCTCATACCACCTACCAAGATCGTGTCAAAATAGGCATATGATTTAGATAAAATGGTTATACCACAAGTAAATTAGTAGAACATAAAATAGATCTATAGATAATGAAATACATTATGATGAAACAAGATATAAAGTGAGTAATTTTGACAAATCAAGTTAAAAAGCTTTTTGTACAAACAAAATCATTGTAACCACAATTGGAAAAGAAACAAAAAACTGGAAAATAATGAAGAATTATAGCAGATTTCTCTGATATAGAACTAATTTCTCAAATATATATATATATATATATATACATATATATATATATATATATATATAAGACAAATTTATAATAATGCAATTTATCTCCCAGTTGGCAAATGGTCAAAAGATATAAACAAATAACATTCAAATGAAGAAATTAAAGCTTTCAATAAACAAATAAAAATGTTCTAAATCACTCTTGAATAGAGAAATGCAGTTTAAAACAACTCTAAGGTATCACCGCACAATGATCGGACTGGCCAATTTATCAATAAATGATATATATGTTGGAGGTGATATGCTAAAATTGGGACACTAATACATTATTGGTGGAATTCTGAACTGGTCTAATCATTCTGGAGGGCAATTTGCAACTATGCTCCAAGGCTCATAATATTCTGCACACCACTTTTTTCCTGTAATGATTGTGGTATATGATAGTGATGGAATATATTGTGCTATATGATATGAATAGAATAATTTCAGAAAAAGAGAATACCTACATAAACTGATAAAGAGTGAAATAAAAATGAAATAAGCATAACCAGGAAAACACTATATACAATAACAGCAATATTTTAAAATGATCAATTGTGAAAGACATAGCTACTTTCACAAATAAATTGATCCAAGATAATTCTGACGGATTTATGACAAAAAAGCTAACCACCTACAGAGAAAGAACTGTTGGAGTCAGAATGAAGATTAAAGCATACTATTTTTCAGATTATTTTATTTACATTTTTATTTTGGGTGTTTGGTTTTATATGTGTATTCTCTTATAAAAATGACCAATATGGAGATATGTTTTGCATAATATTACAGGTTTAATGCTTTTCAAATTGCTTGCCACTTCTTGGCAGGGAGAGGGAAAAAAGGGGAGACAATTTGTACCTTATAATTTCAGATAATTCATGTTGAAAATTATTACATGCAATTGTGAAAATAAAATGCCTTTTAAAATAATAGAAGAAATAGGAAATCTTGAATGTTGTTGAGAAAGGGGGTCCATACAGTTAGACCAGTATATACAACTTGTATAAACCTTAGTTTCTGATTTGCAGGATGTGTTACAAGCAAGGCTGAATAGTATGGAAATATCCAATAGGCATTTAGATATTAGGGATTTGAATGAAAAATGTAGAATTAAAATTTGGAATTTTCATGTGATATTCTTTATCACATTTTCTGCGTTTCATTACTAAGACACATCACTGCTTTATTTTTCTTTTATTATATTTAGTTTCTTAGGCTGTTATATACCTTTAATTTGCTTAAATGAACATTAAATGACATTAACCATTACAGTAATCCCTCATCTATGCAGGGAGTTACATTCCAGAAACCCCCCAAATAAGTGAAAATCTGCTAAGTAGAGGTGTTATATTTATTTTATTATTTTTTGATAATAAGCACCTTCCTCTGGTGCTTGGGTTCATGGCCAGAAGTCTGAGAAGGCACAGGATGTGTGGGTGGCATAGGGCTTGAAATAAATTCTAACTTTTATGAAAACTTCACAAAAACACAACACTGCAGAGCAACACTACACTCAATGATCAGACATCAATATGAAGTGAAGTAGACAAGGAAACATGCTGAATGTATGTGTAGCAGTCCACCCCTATCTAGGGACAAGGGAAACAGTTAGAAGGTACAGAGTGGCTTAGAAGAGAGCATGCTCAGTCTTGCACATGGCTAGGAAAGCCTCTGACCCTTGACCTCAGCTTCCCCCAGGTTAGGTGGGAAAACAGGTTTCTTTGTGTTCACCTGGCTAAGATAAATCACACCTATACCTTGTCATTAACCAATGATAATCATCCCTATGTATTGTGCATATTTGCATATCAAAGAGATTAAAAGCAAAGCCACAGCAATCTCCGCCCTCTCTTGGATCTTAGCTCTCACCAATGTCTGTCTTTGCTGGAGCTTGGCCAAGCTCCATCTTTAATTCCTTTCCTTCTCTATCTCTCTCACCTGGGACCTGGCCTTCGGCCAGGCACTTTCTTTTCTCTATCATGCCTCTGACCTGTGTGTGGTATTAATTGTGGATCTCTGGATGGATTATGCCTCTGTGTCATCCTAAGATCGGAGTTTTGCTGTGGCTCCATTATAATCAATATGGCCTGGCTTCTAACTCATTTCTGCCATCTCATATCTCTAACTTGGCTCTGCCACGCCCCTTGAGGAATCCTAAAATTCTATCCTTCCTCTATCTTTCTACCTTGTGGCTTCTCACCGGCCGAGAAGGCCTCAGTATGGGCACATTGCAGGAGAGCAAAGAGACTGATGCTACAGTCACTGAGCCAATCAGAGCCTAGAATACAGAACACAGTGCTGTGGTTGGTGGCCTTTCATTCCTTCAGCCAATAGTGTGTGTGTACAATCTCAGAATGGCAAGCATGTGCAAATGATGGTGGCATACTGCATTTCCATTGTGTACAGTAGGGTATTTATCCACAAAATCCTGCTATATGGTGAAGCACTGATAAGTGAATAGCAAAATAGCAAGGAATGACTATATTAGCATGAGATCTGCCTTATATTATATTAAAGGTTATATTAAAAGGAAAAAAGAGAATATTCCTAGAAAAAATAAAGTTTCTCAGAAAAGATATAGAAATTTTTTTAACTGACCCTAGAAAGAAGTGCTTGCTATTCCCTGTCTTCACTGCCTCCTCTCCCCCTAACTTTTGTGTACTTGGCTTCCTTGGGTCTCTTACTTCATTGTTCAACCAATCTTTTGACACAGAATTAATTTACCTCCACCCCAGGAAGTCTTTCTCAAAGATTCAGCTTCCCAAACCTCTCACCCTCCCCATCTCCAGTAATTTGTGTCTTTCTAATGCATTTAATCAGGTAATGTTCTGTTTTATAGCTAATTGTATATGTGTCTTATGTGTCTATCAGATTATTAGTTCCATACAGGCCAGGCCTGTATTAAATTACATAATTTAAACTTTATGTTGTCCCAGTACCTAGTACATTTCTCCATTAAAAAATCTACTGAATATGTGTTCATTACTTATTTTAAACCATGTCAAGGCAAACTAGGTTAAAGTTACCAACTAATGGAGGGGGTATCTACACTAAGCATATGGAGACTTTCCGGCATGTGAATAGTTTGTTCTGATGGGCCATAAAGGCTGTAGTAGGAATAGTGGAGTGCTTAGAACTAGGTTAGGCATTAAAGACATCAAAGTGATGTACTTCAGCCCAAGCCATCAACAGTAATCTTAACTTTTGTCTCACCAGTGGACTTCAATAACTCTAGAAGAGAGAGTTAGGCTGGGGACTTCTGCATTTTTGAGTTACTTAAATCCAATTTATGTGTGAGTCAAAAGACATAATCTATAGCATTTAAAATTTAACAGTTGTATTACTTTTCCCTTATCTTGTGACCCTTGTCTCATAGTCTTAGCTCAGTCATTACTTTTTCTCCTAACAGCAGACTAACTTAGTGTTCTCTTCCTTCTTTTTTTTATTTTTTTAATTTTTTAAATAATATTTTATTTGATCATTTCTAAGCATTATTCATTAAAGACAAAGATCATTTTCTTATCCTCCCCCACCACCCCCCATAGCCGACGCGTGATTCCACTGGGTATCACATGTGTTCTTGATTCGAACCCATTGCCATGTTGTTTGTATTTGCATTAGAGTGTTTGTATAGAGTCTCTCCTCTGTCATGTCCCGCCAACCGCTGTAGTCAGGCAGTTGCTTTTCCTCGGTGTTTTTACTCCCACAGTTTGTCCTCTGCTTGTGGATAGTGTTTTTCTCCTAGATCCCTGCAGATTGTTCAGGGACATCATACCGCCACTAATGGAGAAGTCCATTATGTTCGATTATACCACAGTGTATTAGTCTCTGTGTACAATGTTCTCCTGGTTCTGCTCCTCTTGCTCTGCATCACTTCCTGGAGCTCGTTCCAGTCTCCATGGAATTCCTCCACTTCATTATTCCTTTTAGCCCAATAGTATTCCATCACCAACATATACCACAATTTGTTCAGCCATTCCCCAATTGATGGGCATCACCTCATTTTCCAATTTTTGGCCACCACAAAGAGCGCAGCTATGCATATTCTTGTACAAGTCTTTTTCCTTATTATCTCTTTGGGGTACAAACCCAGCAGTGCTATGGCAGGATCAAAGGGTAGACATTCTTTTATCACCCTTTGGGCATAGTTCCAAATTGCCCTCCAGAATGGTTGGATCAGTTCACAACTCCACCAGCAATGAATTAATGTCCCTACTTTGCCACATCCCCTCCAGAATTCATTATTTTCCTTTGCTATCATGTTAGCCATTCTGCTAGGTGTGCGGGGATACCTCAGAGTTATTTTGATTTGCATCTCTCTGATTACAAGATGTTTAAAACACTTCTTCATGTGTTTATTAATACTTTTGATTTCTTTATCTGAAAACTGCCTATCCATGTCCCTTGCCCATTTATCAATTGGAGAATGGCTTCATTTTTTTTTGTACAATTGTTTTAGCTCTTTATGAATTTGAGTAATTAAACCTTTGTAAGAGGTTTCTATGAAGATTTTTTCCCAATTTGTTGTTTCCCTTCTGACTTTAGTTACATTGGTTTTGTTTGTACAAAAGCTTTTTAATTTGATGTAGTCAAAATTATTTATTTTACATTTTGTGATTCTTTCTATGTCTTGCTTGGTTTTAAAGTCTTTCCCCTCCCAAAGGTCTGACATGTATACTATTCTGTGTTTACCCAATTTACTTATGGTTTCCTTCTTTATGTTTAAGTCATTCACCCATTTTGAATTTATCGTGGTGTAGGGTATGAGGTGTTGATCAATTCTTAATCTCTCCCACACTGTCTTCCAATTTTCCCAGCAGTTTTTATCTAATAGTGGATTTTTGTCCCAAAAGTTGGGATCTTTGGGTTTATCATAGACTGTCTTGCTGAGGTCGCTTGCCCCCAGTCTATTCCACTGATCCTCCTTTGTGTCTCTTAGCCAGTACCAATTTTAAGAGACTTTGTGTCTCTTAGCCAGTACCAGTTTTGATGACTGTTGCTTTGTAATATAGTTTGAGGTCTTGGACTGCAAGGAACTCATCATTTGTGTTTTTTTTTCTTTATTTCCCTGGATATCCTATATCCTTTATTATTCCAAATGAACTTTGTTATGTTTTTTTCTAAATCAGTAAAGAAATATTTTGGTAGTTCAATGGGTATGGCACTAAATAGATAAATAAGTTTGGGTAGGATGGTCATTTTTATTATATTGGCTCGTCCTATCCATGAGCAGTTAATGTTTTTCCAATTGCTTAAGTCTAGTTTTAGTTGTGTGGAGAGTGTTTTGTAGTTGTGTTCATATAGTTCCTGTGTTCGTCTCAGGAGATAGATTCCTAGATATTTTATTTTGTTTAAGGTGATTTTGAATGGGATTTCTCTTTTTAGTTTTTGCTGCTGACCTTTGTTGGAGATATATAGAAATGCTGATGACTTATGCGGGTTTATTTGTATCCTGTAACTTTCCTAAAATTGTTGATTATTTCAATTAGCTTTTTGGTTGAATCTCTAGGATTCTTTAAGTAGACCATCATGTCATCTGCAAAGAGTGATAACTTGGTCTCCTCCTTGCCTATTTTGATGCCTTCAATTTCTTTTTCTTCTCTAATTGCTACTGCTAGTGTTTCTAGTACAATGTCAAATAGTAGAGGTGATAATGGACATCCTTGTTTCACTCCTGATCTTATTGGGAATGCATCTAGTTTATCCCCATTGCAGATGATATTAACTGATCGTCTTAGATATATACTGTTTATTATTTTTAGGAACGATCCTCTATTCCTATGCTTTCTAGTGTTTTTAATAGGAATGGATGATATATTTTATCAAAGGCTTTTTCTGTGTCTATTGAGATAATCATGTGGTTCTTGTTGGTTTGCTTGTTGATGTGGTCAATTATGTGGATGGTTTTCTTAATATTGAACCAGCCCTGCACCCTGGTATAAATCCTACTTGATCATGGTGGATGACCCTTCTGATCACTTGCTGGAGTCTTTTTGCTAGTATCCTATTTAAGATTTTTGCATCTATATTCATTAGGGAGATTGGTCTATAATTTTCTTTCTCTGTTTTTGACCTGCCTGGTTTTGGAATCAGTACCATGTTTGTGTCATAAAAGGAGTTTGGTAGAACTCCCTCTTTGCTTATTATGTCAAATAGTTTGTATAGTATTGGGATTAACTGCTCTCTGAATGTTTGATAGAATTCACTTGTAAATCCGTCGGGCCCTGGGGATTTTTTCTTAGGGAGTTCTTTGATGGCCTGTTGGATTTCATTTTCTGATATGGGATTATTTAAGAATTCTATTTCTTCTTCTGTTAGTCTAGGCAGTTTGTATTTTTGTATATATTCATCCATATCACCTAAATTGGTGTATTTATTGCCATGTAATTGGGCAAAGTAATTTTTAATGATTGCCTTAATTTTCTCCTCATCAGAGGTGATGTCCCCGTTTTCATCTTTGATGCTGTTAATTTGCTTTTCTTCTTTCCTTTTTTAAATTAGATTGACCAGTACTTTGTCTATTTTGTTTGCTTTTTCAAAGTACCAGCTTCTTGTCTTATTTATTAAATCAATAGTTCTATCACTTTCGATTTTATTAATTTCTCCCTTAATTTTTAGGATTTCTAGTTTGGTTTTCTTCTGGGGTTTTTTAATTTGATCGCTTTTGAGTTTTTTTATTTGCATTTCCAATTGATTGATCTCTGTTCTCCCTAATTTGTTAATATATGCACTCAGGGATATGAATTTTCCTCTAAGTACTGCCTTGGCTGTATCCCATTAGGTTTGAAAGTATGTTTCGCCGTTGTCATTTTCTTCAACGAAATTATTGATTGTTTCTATGATTTCTTCTCTAACTATCTGATTTTAGAGTATCATATTATTTAATTTCCAATTATTTATTTGGCTCTCCATGTACCCTTGCAGATCAATATTTTTATTACCTTGTGATCTGAAAAGGCTGCACTTATCATTTCTGCTTTTCTGCATTTGAGTGCCATGTTTCTGTGACCTAGTATATGGTCATTCTTTGTGAATGTGCCATGTGATGCTGAGAAGAAGGTGTATTCCTTTTTGTCCCTACTTATTTTTCTCCATATGTCTATTACTTCTAATTTTTCTAAGATTTCATTCACTTCTTTTACTTCTTTCTTATTTATTTTTTTATTTGATTTATCTAAATTTGATAATGGTTGGTTCAAGTCTCCCACTAATATGGTTTTACTGTCTTTCTTCCTTCAATTCTCCTAGTTTCTCCATTAGAAATTTGGGTGCTATATTATTTGGTGCATACATGTTGATTAGTGATATTTCCTCATTATCTAAAGTCCCTTTTAACAAAATATAATTACCTTACCTATCCCTTTTGATCAGGACTATTTTTGCTTTGGTTATATCAGATATCATGATTGTAAGTCCTGCCTTCTTTCTGTCAGTTGAGGCCCAGAAGATCTTACTCCATCCTTTCATTCTGACCTTTTGGGTGTCTACCTGCCTCATGTGTGTTTCCTGGAGACAACATATGGTAGGGTTTTGGATTCTAATCCATTCTGGTATACGTCTACGTTTTATGGGCGAGTTCATCCCATTCACGTTCAAAGTTATGACTGTCATTTGTGGATTCCCTGGCATTATGATATCCTTCCCTAATTCTAACCTTTTCTTCTTCAGCTCTACCTTTTAGTCCAGTGATTTACTTTAAATCAGTCCCCCTTGTCCCCTCCCTTGATATGTTTTCTTTTTTAGTCCCTCCCTTTTTGTTCCCTTCCCCCCTCATTCTTCTCCCCACCCCCTCCTTGGTTTTCCCTTCTCCCTACTCTTGTTAGGTAAGATAGAATTCAAGATCCCAATGGATCTGGATGTTTTTCCCTCTCAGAGTTGATTTCCCTGAGATTAAGGTTTAAGTAAAAACTCTCTTCCTCTCCTTCTTATAGGAGTTTTCTTCCCCTCCCCTTCCTCTGTGAATCTTTGTGTGAGAAAGATTATTCTATTTGGTCTTTCTTTTCCCCCTATTTATACATTATATTTACCCCACATATTAATATACATAGATTGATATAAATATAGTCCTTATAGAAGAGAGTTTGAGTAAAAGAAGAAGATAACATTTTTCTCCTTTTCACTTTCATTCATATTTACCTTTTTAGGTATTCCATGCTCTTTGTTTTTTGGTGTTGAACTTTCCACAGAGCTCTGGTCTTTTCTTTCCAAAAACTTGGAATTCTTCTATTTTGTTGAATGCCCATACTTTCCCTTGGAAGTATATAGTCAGTTTTGCTGGATAGCTGATTCTTGGTTGAAGACCCAGCTCTCTTGCCTTTCTGAAGATCATGTTCCATGCCTTACGGCCATTCAGAGTAGAACTTGCAAGGTCTTGTGTGACCCTGATTGGCATTCCTTTATATCTAAATTGTCTTTTTCTGGCTTCTTGTAAGATTTTTTCTTTTGGTTGAATACTTTGGAATTTGTCAATTACATTCCTGTGAGTTGTCTTTTGGGGATTTAGTGTAGAGGGTGTTCTGTGAGCTCTTTCAGTGGCTGTATTTCCCCCTTGTTCTAGGATCTCTGGGCAATTTTCTTTGATTATCTCCTGTATTATGATGTTGAGTTTGCTGTTTATTTCTGGCTTTTCTGGTAGTCCAATTATTCTTAAATTGTCTCTTCTCCCTCCATTTTCCAAGTCTATGACCTTGTCAGTGAGATATTTTATGTTTTCTTCTAATTTCTTGGTCTTTTGGCTTTGCTTTATTAATTCTTGCTCATTTTCTTCTAGTTGGCTGATTCTGACTTTTAAAGCCTGGTTTTCCTTTTCAATTTGGTCAAACTGGTTTTGTAGATGTGTGGATTTCATTTGCATTATTTCCCACCTTTACTCCCAGAAGGCTTCCATCTTTTTGATCATTTCTGATTCAAATTCTTCATGGGTTTGTGGAGAGTTTCCATTTCCTTTGGAAGGTTTTGGAGCATTTTCTTGTGTTTCCTCTTCTATCTTCTCTGTATTTTGTATTTTTGCTCCATAAAATGTGTCCAAATTTGCCCCCTTCTTATTGTTTTTCTTGGAGTGTTGAGGCTTTTCTGTGCTGTTTGCCATCTCTATCTGAGTGGGGAGGTCTAGCTTTTCTTATCTCTGTCTGGTGTTCAGAGGCTTTACCCCTAGGCAAATTGTCCCTTTGTGGGTGTTACTGCTCTCAGTTCCCTCCAGATGCTTCTTCGTTTCCTTACTCCCACGCTCTGTGCCTGGCTTTGCACTGTCCCCAAGGTATCTCAGAGCCTTTGTGGGCCAGAGAGGCCTGCTCTCTGAGGGGGGAGGGGTAAGGCTTCCCAGAGTTCTGAGGGCTCCTGATAGGATTAACTTTAGTTGGGTTGGATTGAGTGTGTCTTAAAGTAGGGACCTTCCCTTAGACTCGAAAGGAAGGATCCAGCCAGGGGGCTATGGTTCCCCTCTGTCTCTCTCTGTTTCCCTGCTTTCTCGGTGCCCCCAAGACTGGCTCAGGCTGTTTTCAGGGTGCGACCTTTAGAATAGCCGGCCTTGAGAGTTACTGTTGTCTCAGAAGACCCTGCACTCTGAGGAGGGAGGGGCCGTGGCTTCCAGGAGCTCTAAGGGCTCCTGATAGGATTAACTTTCCCTGGGTTGGATTGAGTGTGTCTTAAAGCAGGGACCTTCCCTGAGACTCAGATGGAAGGATCCAGCCAGGGGGCTACAGGTTCCCCTCTGTCTCTCTCTGTTTCCCTGCTTTCTGGGTGCCCCAGTGACTGGCTCAGATTGTTTTCAGGGTGTGTCCTTCAGAATAGTTGGCCTTAGGGTCCTTTTGCTGGCTCTTAGGTTCCAGCTGCTGCCTCAGACTCAGTGCTCTGGTTTGGGGGGGATGGGTCCTGGGACCTTCCTTCTGCCTATCCCTTAGATCTGAGTGATCTCGGGTTCTGGCTTTTGGGGAGCCATATCTTTTGATCCAGGTCCAGGAGGAGGGTTCCCTGGATCTATCCTGTTGTTTGTTTTGAATTTCGGTGTCCTAGGAGCTTACAGTTTGAGATTGGTAAGGAAGGTGTTTCCGGAGATCTGAACTTTAGCTCTCTCTAAGCCGCCATCTTCTGTTCTCTACCTTTTGAAAAATTGTTTCATATTTAATTTTTACCTGTTTTTTTCAATTATCTCTGTACATGTCATAATTTTACCATGAAATTTAAACTCTGAGAAAAAGGTTATTCAATTTCTTTCTTGGTATTATTCTCAAATGCCTGGATAATTGCCTTACTCATATTAGGTAGATAATATCTGGATTCCCCCTCCCCCAATTTAATTTTATTGAAATATTTTACTACCGACAGACTATAGAGAATAGGCTTTAAAGTCAGGATGATCTGTGTTGAAGTCTAATCTCTGACACAAAATAGGTATGTTACCCTATGAAAGGCATTTAACCTAGGAACCTCTCTAAGACTATAAGTTATCAAAGAAAGTATTCTCTTGTATCCATACTCGTCATGCATCAAAGATCTATCCACTTCAAAATTCCAATTGCCAAAACTAAGAATTTTTTTTTTATTTAGGTCTCTTTCACTTCTCTGAAACATTTTCCATGTTTGATCATTTTTGCTTCCTATGTCCTTTTCCCCCTGGTTTTCCTCCTACCTGTCCAGTTGTTCTTTCTTAATATCCTTTGCTGGTTTACCATTTGTGTCACATTTACTATCTGTGTGTACCCCCAAAACTTTGTTCTCAGTTCTTTTCACTTTACGGTTTATATTATCTCATTTTATGATCCCATTCACATTAATAGATTAAATTATTATGCCTGTACAGATGATTCCCAGATCTAGATAATAAACTATAGTCTTACCCTTGAGCTATAGTCATTAACTGTATGTTCTACTGATATCCAAAATAATACTCTTTATCTCCCCTTCTTCTTCTATACTCAGTAGTTCCCTATTCTCATTAATATCAGATATTGAATCAGTTCCCAAATCTTGCAATCTTGTCATTTCAAACTTCATCACATACTCTGTCGCTCTATATTTGTCTTTCTACATATACATACATATATGAGTATATTTCCCTCAAATACTCAAATGTCCATGATATAGTTGATAACATAACTTCTATTTTGGTCTGTTGTGATGATCATTTAACTGGTGTTGGTGCCTCAGCTTTCTTTTCATGGCATGTGGTTGCCAGTATAATTTTTTTTTTAAATTATAAACGTCACTCTCCCTGCTCAGTAAACTTCAGTGACTTCCTTTTACTTGCAGGATCAAATATAAACTATTCTCTTTGGTATAAAAAGCTCTTTAAAACCTGGTTCCTTCATTTTATATCTTCTCTCCCACCTATGAATTTCATAATCCAGCAACTGCATCCAAAAACTATTATTCAGATGTGCTAAATCATTTCCTTTGTTTGTGTTTTTGAATTGGATGTTTGCAGTTACCTGAAATCCTTCGCTTTCTCACCATTACTTTTTAATTTCTCCATTTTCTTGCCAGATGCAAATCAAATCCTATCTTTAAGGAACTCTTCTTGGGAACTTCTCTTTGCTGCTAATGATTTTCCCTCAGAGCTTACTTTTGATCAACTGTAAATACATCCTTTCTACTCGTATTCTATTCTACTAGAATGTAAGTTTGTTGCATGTGGTAGTTCTTTTGCATCCCTTGTACTTAGCACAGTGCTGAAGAATGCAGTAGGTACTTAATAAATGCATGTTTTATGGCTGCAGAGTTAACTAAATAATCAAAATCCATCAAAGAAGTATAAGAATTCCTAAATCTGTGGACTTGTAATTTTCCTTCTACTATCGAATACTGAGATAGCTAAGTTGTACAATATATAAGATAGATGTTGATCTAGTAGTCAGGAGAAATGTTCAAATGTGACATCAGACACTATTGTTTGATCCATGGCAAATCACTTTATTATGATAATAATCCCTAATTTTAAGAAAGAGAATGAAAAAAAGAGACTATTTCCAAATAATATATCATAGTGGCTTTCAGGTAAGTGTTTATAAATGGTTGTTTTCTTCCTTCCTTTAATACTTGCCTCCTTCTTGCATTCCTTCTTTCCTTCCTTCATTATTTCTTTATATCCTTCTCTCACTTTTCTTCCTACCCTCAATACTTTCTTGGTTTTTTCATTCATTAGCTTCTTGGTTCCTTCTGTCCTACCTTCTGCACAAAAATTTTCAAAAGCATGCACGATTGTTTATTTTGTACCTGAATCCTGAGGTCCTGCCAAGAACATTGGGTAGGAAGGCTTCCATTTCAGATTCCTTGATGTAGTCAAGTATCATCCTGTAATCATCATTAGTCATGTTTTGCTACCTGGAAACCAAGATAAAAGTCCTGTTATACATTTTAATTGTATGCAGCTGTCCTCCATGGGGTACTCTAAGGAAGCCAAATAAAGCAAATTACTGCTTGTGCATAGGAGTGCGGAATGTGGGACAAAAATTCTTCTTCCATATAGCCCTTTTTTTTCTTGTGTAGAGGAGAATTCTTTGACTCTTAAGGCAGCATTGCAGCTCAGAAATAGTATTGAAAGGAGTCTTTATTTCTTCTCCCTCAACCCTCTCTAAAACAATAGGTAATAAGACATAGGTTGCACATGTGTTGCCATATACTATACATTTTCATGTCCATCTTGTGAAAGAAGATGAATAGAATTTAACACTAGAAAAAATAAAGTGAAGAATGGTGTACTTCTATATGCATTCAGAGTCTCATTTCCTCCTATGGTTATGGCTAGATTTTCATCAGGATTCCCTTGAAATCATCTTGGATATTTGCATTGCTGATAATACTTCAGCCATTCACAGCTGATCATCATACATTATTGTTGTTGCTGTATACAAAGTTCTGCTGGTTCTGTTCGCTTCACTTTGCATCACTGTATCCAAGTAGAAGCATTCCATGTTAATACTACCTGTTGGTTTCAGTAGCCTATAAGCTCTAGATGGGTGAATAAATACATGAGTCTGACTCAGAGGCAAAAAAAAAAATTCTAATTCAATCCTAGGTAGCATTATTAGAAGTTTAAATACCCATGATGAAGGAAATGAAATTCCTACTGTACTTTGCCCATGTAATACATCAGTATATCAAGAATTATGTTCCGTCTTCTGTGCCTCATATGTCAAAAAACGTGGAAAGGTAGAGTGTGTCCAGGAGAGGACAACTAATGGTAAGGACTCTTAAAATGACAGAATTGCTTTGTTCTTTGCAACTTTTGATTTTTTCTCTATTTTCCTGATATCTTCAAGTCATGATTTTGCCATAAAGATTGTTATGTCTCAGTTACCTTTAACCATCTGCTTCTATACTAAACTATTATTAATAGTAACTGCTAATTAGGAGAGGAGTAAAACTGGATATAAAGATGCTGAACATGGTAATAGCTGTGTAGTGTGTCTTTAGTTGAATGAACATTCAGAAGCTAAATAGCATACCACTTTGACTTAGCCATTATTTTGGATTATGTATACCTTAGTGGACATTGGGACTTGGCTTTCAATTATATTATGTTCTCTTGTAGGTTTTCCTAAACTGGTGACATTTCAGGAAAGGAGATTTCTTAGAAGGATCTGATGGAATGCCAGTCCTTCAGAATTGTTATTATACGAGGCATCTTTGTGCTACTCATGGTTCCAAAAGCAAAACATTTCTAGATTTTTTTCCCCAATAATGTGACACAATTTATATTTCTGGTTGCTTCAGTAGGCTTTTTTTTTCCCTAATCCCTTATCTTCTGTCAGAAACTATACCAAGTATCTAATTCAAGGCAGGAGAACAGTGAGGTTACATGATTTAACTTCTGTCTTAAAACCAATACTAAATATCTGTTCCAAGGCAGAAGACTGGCAAGGGCTAGGCAATGGAGGTTCAGGGACTTGCATAGAGTCACACAACTAGGAAGTGTCTGAGGCCAGATTTGAACTTAAGACTGCCTGACTGCAGGCCTGACTCTCCATCTGCTGATCTATTCCTATAACTTATTCTTCCAAAAAAATAAGCAGATTTTTTGGAGATAACACATAACTTGTTTGTACATAATTATTTGAATATTTTCTCCCCTATTACATTTCAAACTCTTGATTTTATTCTTTCTTAGCATCCCCAGTGCTTAGCAAACATAAAATGGTTAATAATACATGCTGATTCCTTTGATTAACCAAAAGGAAAAAAAAAGCTCAAATATCTACCCATTATTAAAATGTTTTTACATATATACATATGTATATAGATATATGTGAGAAAGATATTTATCCTTACATGACTACAGTTTCACATTAACATATGCCAAATTCTGATTTTAAAAAGAGGACAGAGATGGGTCTTTTTCTTCAGTTCACATCACTAATGTATCTGCACATAGATGCTGAGTCAAACATCTGCTTTTTTCAACTGTCTCAGCCCAGTGGAGATAAAATGCACATCAGTTAGTAGGAGGGGGAAAAAGCTGTCTGAAATGCTGAATTTGCTTTTACTATAAGTAGAACCAATTACTTTCCTGGCTGCTATACCCACATAAAAGGTAGCTGATGTTCAAGCAAGTTTCTGATTATAAGTACTTGCTGTACCTGCCTGAAAGCCTTCATCACCTGTGGCAATGTCATTTCTGGGTCATAACTGTCTCTTGTCAATCAAGACATTAAAGAATAGCATTCCTCTCCCATGAAGCCTTGAGACAGTCATTTTCAATATGCTTATATTGTGGTTCATCAAGCTTATGAAAGTTTTGTGTCCACCTAAAACACTATATGCTTTTATGTGTTCTGACTTCTTAAAATTCACCGAATCTACCTGTTTAAAAATACTTTTTTATGCAGTCTTTACCTAGCTCTCATTTCCTTTATTTTAATCTTCTTTTATACTTTTCCTGAAAAGACAATTTGACATTTTTTTATTCAACCAATTTTGATTAACTCTTCCCATTATCTTCATTGCTTTTGTTTTTCTTCTGTCTCTTTCTTTGTAGATGGATCTGAGTTAAACATTTTCCACACCACTAGCCTTCTATTTTTCATGTCCTTCTTCAGGGAGGAGGGTAATCAAAAGCAATAAGCCCAAATTTGGTAAGCCACAAATGTTAGAGGTTATTATATTTTAGCATAACCACTCTGCTCTTGGGAAGTAATAGGAGGAGATGTGAGGATGGAGCTGTGGGCAGAGATTTTCCCTCCCACTCAGAATTGCTCCTATAATAGGACTTTAATAGTTGCCTGCACCTTGGTTTCATTGTGTCATGGATGTAGCCCTGTTTATTACCGGGAAGTGCAGAATGTCCATGGATAAAGTGAAAACAAGGATCTTCATTGATGTCCATGAGTAAAAAGGTCCTTTTTATCATTTGTACTCCCCCAGTAGATTGCTGGTGCTGGGTAATGGGGATTTGCTCTCTCCTGGGTTAAAGAGAAAAATGGATCCAATGATATTATAATAAATGGTATTTCTGATGCAATCCTGATCCAATAGAAAGGGTTATTCATATTTAATTTAGAAAGAACAACAAAATGATATATGTTTACTGTGAAAATGTTCATTATTTGTTTATATTTGGAATAAGAGATGATTAGTAAGAATTAGGAGAATGATTTAGCAATATATTTATATAGATAGATGTATAGAAAATCTACATATAAATAGATATAGGTAGATATACATATATACATACATACATTCATACATACATGCATACATACATACATACATACATACATACATACATACATACATACATACAAAGGTAGTTTAATCAGGACTGGTTTAAAGCAAGGACCTGGGAAAGAATAATGCCTCAATTACCTTATATGCCAAATAATAATTTCCATTTTCATAATGATTTAGTATTTAAAAAGTACTTCCTTAAAAAATCTTTAGAGGAAGGTTGGACAAACACTTTTATCACCATTTTACAGATGAGGGAACTGATATAATGAAATATTATGTCCTTTGTCTGTGGAAAAATGGTAAGTAAGGGTAGCAGAAGGGACCTGAATCCAAGCTTCTTCATGCCCCATTCAACACTATGCCATTCTTTCTCAGGAACTGTCATATATTATTTCTAAGGGTCTTTTCAAGACTTAAAGCAACAATGAAATAGTAAATTAATTCTTTGACACTATTCCACCATTCCTTTTGGATGACTTCTTACTTGAAATGACATTGGTATCACTGAAGCTACAAAGCTACCTAATTTAACAGATAATAATGCTCTTTGGGAAGCATACAAACATGTTTGTTGCTTAGAAAATCAAAACCCCAAATGTCAATACATGCAAAACTCCATTCTCCTTGGTTCCTGACATAAACCCAAGGTTTCATATAACCTTTAAGAATCAAATGGTCCTTTCCTCCCATTAGACAATATTTTACTTGATTTTTAAGTAATATTAATGTCATTATTCATGTATCCTTTGTATGAGTGAAGAAACTGAATATTAGTTATTTTAAGAGCTGCCCAAGGTCACAGCTCAATACGTGAAGGACCTAGGAGTCAGAATAAGGTTTTCTATTGGCAAAGATGATGTACATTTTCTTACAGCACCATGCTTCCCTTTAATAAGGATGACTATTAACCATACTTGAGACACTAGTAAAGAAAGGAAAGGGAGAAGAAGGGAATGGGCATTTATTAAGCAAAAGTGTGCCAGGAACTGTATCAATTACTTTAAAAATATTATTTTATTTGATACAACATTACTGTGAAGTTGTGACTTGTCCATATTTACTTAGCTAGGAAGAGTCTGAGGCTATGGAAAAAAATATTCTGTGAACATAAGAAAAAAATAAATTAGCCTGCAGTATAATAGACTTAGGGCAGTTTTGTGGCACAGTGGATAGAATGCTGGACCTGCAGTCAGAAAACTTGCCTTCCTGAGTTTAAATCTTGCTACAGCTACCTACTAGCTAGGTGACCCTGGACAAGTAACTTAACTTGCTTCCCTCAGTTTCCTCAGCTGTAACATGAGCTGGAGAAGGAAATGATAAGCCATTATATTATCTTTGTCAAGAAAATCCCAAATGGGGTCATGAAGTCAGACATGACTGAAAATGACTCAACAATAACCATACTGCCTCCTATTTGTAGTCTGAAATCTTAAAGATATTTCTTAATTTCTTAAGCCTCTGACATAGAAAGTGCCTCTAATCTCAAAATTTCTTACTCCTTTTAAAATCTAACTGTTTCATGAACTTTATTCTCATTGAAATTACTTGACAACTGGACCGTTATTAAGAAAAATGAATCACAACCAACCCATGAACAGTGAGTTGTTATATATTCTTACCTGAAAAGATATTGTAAAATAGGAGGAAAATGCTGCTGAAATAAAATCATTTATCAAGGAAATAAAAGTGCTGCATAGTTTGAGATTTATTTTGGTTTCTTAAATAATAGCAACAGTGAGAAAATAATCCTATCATAGGCCCATGATCAGGGAATTCATGAGGCTCAAATAAAATAATTAATGTAAAGGGAAATGTGGAAATCATAATGCCCAGGATTCAAGATTCCAATCAATACAGTACCTTGCAAACTCTCAAAATATGTTAGTTATTATTATTATTAAATTATTAGCCTATATTCTATATACTGTACAGACAACACTCATAAACATATCTTTGACTTAATTGCTCTTTTCTTTTTTCGTTTTCTTTTTTACTAGAGTCAAACACTAACTTGTTTCAGGTAAGCTATTATTTATTTTAGACTTTGGGCAAACACATTTCCATTAGTGAATTAACAACTTATTGAATAGAGGTATTAAGATGAACTAAAAAATCATAAAAATAGATTACTTTTGTCCTTAAATTTACATACAAAAAGTAATTTTGAAACATTGTAATGATGCTATTGACCACATTAAAGAGAAGTCAACTTTTAGTTGTTTTGTAATTTAGTTGACACAGTTAATGAAACTTTAGTTTATATTATTATTTCTCTGTGGTGGATCTAATTTTAATCTATCTTCTTGAATATTAGTGAACAAAAATTCCTTGTTAATTTAAGGCACTAATCAGAAAAGACCACTAGTAGTTCATTGCATTTTTAACCGTGAGCATGGTGGGTTGTCAACATGTTTTATTTCATATACCTCTTTTGATGAAGCCAATGATGTTGGATGGCACACATTAAACTATGCGTTTGAAAAAAAGATAATTTTTGGTACATCTTAGTCTGAAAAGTTTTAAATGGAGCTTTTATAAAATAAATTTAAATCATATGATTTACTAAATTTTTTAATGTTTGAATCATTTTCTAAGAAACAGAGCTTCATGTTCCAGGGCTTTCTCTCAGAGTACCATACATATTATAGGTGCTTAATAATCATGGAATGACACATTATTAAACATTAAGCATCTTTATACTGATTTTCTTTTCAGTAAGTTATTTTTTATTATAGGAATGACTGGCAGCATGGTTAGTAGATATAACTCTAGCCTTGGAGATATATAGACCTAAATTCAAGTCTCATTTTTGATATATTAGTGAATGTTGATCCTAGTTAAGTGATTTAAACTTTGATTGCCATATGCCACTCCCCAAGACATTTTTGTTAAGAATCAACCTGAATTTCTGTAGGGAATTTTAGAATTGATAGGTCCAGTATCATATTTTAAAAAAGGAATGCTTAATCCAAAGTTGACTTAGATTAATATTGGGTCACCCGAATCAAAAAGGTTTCTGCCATTTAGAATGCTTTCTTCCTTTTGTCATTGTCAAAAGTTGCATAGACTATCTACCAAATTTAACGAATTAAATTTTCTACAAATGATGA
Organism: Monodelphis domestica; assembly: GCF_027887165.1. Classification (NCBI taxonomy): domain Eukaryota; kingdom Metazoa; phylum Chordata; class Mammalia; order Didelphimorphia; family Didelphidae; genus Monodelphis; species Monodelphis domestica. The sequence continues at coordinate 370,218,501 of NC_077229.1, forward strand.
GACAATAATATTCAATAATATTCTGTCTCCTTCACTCAATTTGGTCTTTATGAATACTGTTCTGATATATTGCTTTGCAGCCCCACCTAGGATTTCATGTGAAATTTTTGCTTGAATATTTTTTATTGATATTGATTTACATTCCCTTTGATTGACATCCTTTACTATTCTATTAGAATCATATTTGTGTCATAATTGAAATTTGATATTATATTTTTCTTGTTATTGAAATTAAGTGAGAACAAAATAATAGTTTTAGTTAAATACATTAGCTCCCTTTATTTATTCGTTTTTTTATTGAAACAGTTGGACTAATGGTTTCACCTAAATTTCTAGGAATCCTGAATCACAATATATGTAAATATTTATAAAAGTCTACTTTTTTTTTGATTTGCAATGTCTTTGATTGTTCTCTTATTTTTGAAAGTAATGATAATTATTTATTAAGATCAACATTGTTATATATATATATGTATATATATATGTGTATATATATATATATATATAATTTGAGTGCAATCTAAACTTTTTGCAATATAATAGTCTCATTTTTTATAAGGATGCAGTAATCCTGAGGTAATAAAATTGAATTCATTTAATAAATAAATCATTTTGTTCTGGTACTTTGCAATTTCCCCCTTTTTCTTTCTTTTATTTTTGGCACTGGCATTCTATAATGCATTCTATAATTTAACACTTACCTCAAAGCTTAAGAATTGCCTTTTTGCGTCATCTAATGATATGATCCATCAAAACATTGATGCTTGTTTTCAAAGTTGCTGAGCAGTTTTAATTATTTTCAGCAGTACATTAGCCAGGCTTTTGAATTCTTTATATTTTTACTATGAAAATATTATTCTAGGTTATCTTTGAATAACTGGTCTTTCATGCTGTTCACTTTTGCTTCTCTAGACTTCATATTTTTTTGAAAATTTTCTCTTTTTCATTATTTTATTTGGCTTATATACTTTTCAGTTTAAAATATATTATTCTCTTCTTTGAAGCCTCTATTATTTTGGGGAGATTTTTTTTAATTCAGTGTAGTACAATGCAAACTGTTGGATTTGGAGTCAGAAGACCAAAGTCCTAAGTCAGGATGTACTGTTTATGATTGGTGGAACCTTAGTCTAATTGTTTAACTTGTTTGACCCCTACATTGTAGCTGTCTTTGTGTTTTCAATATAAAACAATTAAATCATAATTTATGTTCTCTTTAAACCTTGATTAAATGAATGCATGATCTATAAAGTTGTCTAGGCTGTCAACATTTTTTTTGTTTTGTTTATTTCTTCTTTCAGATTTTTGATTTCTGTCTCATTTCTAATCTAATATTTTCTTTTAAAGTTTTTTCTTATAATTTTTGTGAAATAAGAACAATTTATTTCTTCTCCCTCATTTACTAAGGGATTTTAAAATTTTTCTGTCCTTTAAAGAGTAATACTTTGTTAATTTTGCTGTAACTTGTTTGGATTGAAAGGTTTCTAGAGGTTTCCTTTTCTGGAAGCTGGAGCTTCACTTCACAAAAGTTTGTGGTATTTTTCTATTGTGTTTGACATCCTTCCTCTTCGTTTGTTTTTCTACCTTGTGAAGATAAATTTGAATTTCCCTTTGTCCATATCATTTCAACAGAACCTCTTTTAGCCATATGCCTGGACAACCAAAATTTTATGTTTCTCCAGGTTAAGTGCTGGGATTGGGATTGTAATCAAGTCTGCAATCACTGCATTGATGGGACTAGTTTAGGCCCTACAATAGGAATTTCAGACATTCAAGTTTTTGTCATTGTTTACATCAATCACACCGGCAAATTGGAAGACTCTGGATAATTAAATGGTGAGTGTCAGTAAAATATTACTTTTTTTTACATTACATTACATTTTTAAAAAATGCTTTACATTGTTTAGAAATACAAACATGTTTTCTTCCTCTGCATACAGCTTTAATTACTCTTAATTAGGCACATGACTTCTTCACTTGAGGTTGTTGTGGTTGGAAAGTTGTGAAGAAAAGAACTATTCTGTATCCTTGGCAATCATATGACCTTACAGAGCAAAGTTTCTCTATGATTTTTGCCTTCTGGGTTTTAGTGAATGTTTTAAGTGGAACTGCTTCCAGGTGAAATGTTAATAATTATGTTTTCTGGAAAAATATAAAGTCAATCTGAATATAATAACTGGACAATAACATTACAAAATTAAATAAACAAGAACAGAAAATATAAGTGTTTCTTGAACAATAAAAAATATGAAGGTTCATCAATTTAAGAACCACATTTTATTGAAGTAAGAAAAGAAAGTGAAAAATGAAGGATGGCAATTTTGTCTTTTTATTTCATTCAAATTCCAATCATATTTTCAAAATATGATCTCTTTTGTAATTATGCTAGGATTGAGTATCTTCCATCAATTACTAATTTACTTTACTCTGTGACTTGTTCTTGGGTTTCACTTAGTGTCTTATTTTGGCAGATAGTGTTGAACTGAACTTTCTAAAATTGTGTCATTTAATTTTTAAAAATCTCATTGTCTAATAGGAAAAAAAAACACCCTTGTTCAATGGAAAAGACTATTTCTAAAATTTGAAACATTGATTCTTTTCAAGATCCCTACTGGCTCAATTTCATTTTTCTAAACTTTTATGTGGTTATGATTAGAAATGTGAATTAAACAAAACATCAGGGTTCAAAGTTTGGATTAAAATAATTTACATGTCACTAACCTCAAATATCCTTTCTCTTTTCCACTAAGTCATTTGCTTCTCAAAGTTAATAAATCGCCTTAGTTGAGGAACCTTAACATGAGGCACTTTAAGTCTCATTACCATGTCTTGAATTTATTTTAAAAAATACATAGTTGGACTTCCAGGTAAACATGGCTGCAATCTAGATGCGACTCGCTTCCCCTCCCTGGCACCGAATGAAATAGATTACCCTCAAAAGAGCATAAAAATCACCTTTGGAAGAATGGAGGGATTCTCCAGTACCCCACAGAAACGAAGGTACATGGGGTTTAAGCATTTCCACACTATAAGGAGGAGGAAAAGCTCGCACAAAAACGTGAACTGAGCCAACCCTCTCTCCCTACCCCCCTCACCAAACCAGAGTAAGCTATCAGAGCTCTCACTGGGACAGCAAGCGTGTGAGGAGCTTCTCTGTCTGGGGAAGCACACCAGGGTCCTTGGGATCTAAAGACTGCAAGGAAACGACCCCTCAGGGTGGGTTCACAGGAGAATCCTGCACTGAGCACAGGGGGCTGCGGAGCTGAACTCTGGGGGGGGGGGTTTGCGCTGAGCACCTCGGCAGAGCTGAACACCTGGGAGGGCCTCGTTGAATGCCTGGGTGATTGGGCTGAACAGAGGGGCCCACTCTCTAAGAAACCTCAGAGGCTGGGAAGAACTAATCTGAGGCAACCTAAATTCACAAAAAATTCGCCCATATCACCCAGAGCCCAGACCAAAAATGAAAGTGGAATAAATCCACCAAAGGGATGGCTCACACAGCCCAAAATCAAGCCTCCAAGAAGAAAGGGGGAGAAAAAAAGTGACTATTGAAAACTTTTATGGAGGGAGTACCCAAGGAAAAGAAGAGAATGAGGAAAAAATCCAAAGAAAATCAGAACATGACTACCAAAATGGAAACTATCCACAAGCTCTGGAAGATCTCAAACTGGAGATTACCCAAAAGATGGAAACCTTTTGGGAAAAAAAATGGGAGAAAGAGATCAGCATCCTGATAGACAAGACATCACAACTGGAGAAAGAGATGGAAGCATCTAATAGAAGGGCAGACAAATCTGAAAAGCAAAACCTGTCCCTAACGACCAGAATTAAGCAACTGGAAGACAGCGAGATTACAAAACAGCAAGAATCAATAAAGCAAAGCCAAAAAATTAATGAATTAGAAGAAAACAAAATATCTCACCAAAAAGGTCACAGACTTGGAAAACAGAGGAAGAAGAGACAACCTCAGAATTATTGGTCTCCCCAAAAAACCAAAGATAAACAAAAACCTCAATGCTATTCTACAGGAGATTATAGAAGAAAATTGCCCACATGTTCTGGAGCAAGGGGGCAAAATAAAAATAGAAACGGTTCATAGAACACCCTCTATACTAAATCCCCAAAAGGCAACCCCCAGGAATATAATTGCAAAATCCAAGAGCTTCCAAAAAAAGGAGAAAATCCTACTAGAAGCCAAGAAGAGGAGCTTCAGATATAGGGGGCCTCCCATAAGAATCGCACAAGACTTAGCGGCTAATACACTAAGAGACCGCAAAGCATGGAACACGATATTTAGAAAGGCAAGAGAGCTAGGTCTCCAACCAAGAATCAACTACACAGCGAAACTTACTATATACTTCCAGGGGAAAGTATGGGAATTCAACAAAATAGAAGATTTCCAAGCATTTGCTAAGAAAACACCAGAATTTAGTGGAAAATCTGATATCCAATCACAGAAAGCAAGACAAACATAAAAAGGTAAATATGAAAGAAAGGGAAAAGGAGATAAATCTTATCATTTTCTTTAAGTCAAACTTTCTTCTATAAGGACTACATTTATATCAAATTATATATATTAATATGTGGGGAAATGTATTGTGTAACTCTCAAAAATTGTATGCATCATAAGAGTAGTTAGAAGAATCATGCACAGGGAAAGATTGGGGCATCAAGAAGATTTGGTGAAAGGAGAGCAAAGAAAGAAAAAGGGAGGGGGGAATCATCGATAATACTAACATTTACTTCAAGAACTGGGGGGGACTAAATAGAATAATCTTTCCCATACAAAGATACACATGGGAAGAGGAGGGGAAGAACTCTCATATGAGGAGAGGAAGAGAGCGTGCAGTAGAATTACTTAAACCTTACTCTCAGTGAAATCAAATCTGAGAGGGAAGAACATCTAGATCCAGTGGGATCCTGAATTCTATCTTATCCAACAGGGTAAGAAAGAAAGGAAAATTAAGGAGGGGGAGGGAGGGAGTATAAAAAGGCAGGGAGAGGGGAGAAGGGAAGGGAGCATAAAAAGGGAGGGACTAGAAAGGGAAGCATAAGAAGGGAGGGGACTAGGGGGACTGACCTAAAGTAAATCATTGGTTCAAAAGGATATAGCTAAAGAAGAAAAGTCAGAACTAGGGGAAGATATCAAAATGCCAGGGAATCCACAAGTGACAATCATAACTTTGAACGTGAATGGGATGAACTCACCCATAAAATGTAGACAAATAGCAGATTGGATTAGAACCCCAAACCCCACCATTTGTTGTCTTCAAGAAACACATATGAGGCAGGTTGATACTCACAAGGTTAGAATTAAAGGTTGGAGTAAGACCTTTTGGGCCTTAACTGATAGAAATAAGGCAGGAGTTGGAATCATGATATCTGACAAAGCCAAAGCAAAAATAGACCTGATCAAAAGGGATAGGGAAGGTAAATATATTGTATTAAAAGGGAGTATAGACAATGAGGAAATATCACTAATCAACATGTATGCACCAAATGGTATAGCATCCAAATTTTTAATGGAGAAACTAGGAGAATTGAAGGAGGAAATACACAGTAAAACCATATTAGTGGGAGACTTGAACCAACCACTATTAAATTTAGATAAAGGAAACCAAAAAATAAATATGGAAGAGGTAAAAGAGGTGAATGAAATCTTAGAAAAATTAGAGTTAATAGACATATGGAGAAAAATAAATAGGGATAAAAAGGAATACACCTTCTTCTCAGCACCACAAGGCACATTCACAAAAATAGATTATACACTAGGTCACAGAAACATGGCACTCAAATGCAGAAAAGCAGAAATAATAATTGCAATCTTTTCAGATCATAAAGCAATAAAAATATTAATCAGAAAGGGTACATGGAGAGCCAAATAAAAAATTAATTGGAAATTAAATAATATGATATTCCAAAATCGGTTAGTTAGAGAAGAAATCATAGAAACAACTAATAATTTCATTGAGGAAAATGACAATGGTGAGACAACCTTTCAAACCTTATGGGATGTAGCCAAAGCAGTACTTAGAGGAAAATTCATATCCATGAGTGAATATATTAACAAATTAGGGTGGGCAGAGATCAATGAATTGGAAGTGCAAATCAAAAAACTTGAGAATGAACAAATTAAAAACCCCCAGAAGAAAACCAAACTAGAGATCCTAAAAATTAAGGGAGAAATTAATAAAATCAAAATTGATAGAACTATTGAGCTAATAAACAAGAGTAGAAGCTGGTACTTTGAAAAAATCAGACAAAATAGACAAAGTACTGGTCAATCTAATTAAAAAGAAGAAAGAAGAAAGGCAAATTAATAGCATCAAGGATGAAAAGGGGGACCTCACCTCCAATGAAGAGGAAATTAAGGCAATCATTAAAAACTACTTTGCCCAACTATATGGCAATAAATATACCAACCTAGGTGATATGGATGAATATCTACAAAAATATAAATTGCCTAGACTAACAGAAGAAGAAATAGATTTCTTAAATAATCCCATATAAGAAACAGAAATCCAACAGGCCATCAAAGAACTTCCTAAGAAAAAATCCCCAGGGCCTGATGGATTCACCAGTGAATTCTATCAAACATTCAAAGAACAACTAACCCCAATACTATACAAACTATTTTACATAATAAGCAAAGGGGGAGTTCTACCAAATTCCTTTTATGACACAAACATGGTACTAATTCCAAAGCCAGGCAGGCCAAAAACAGAGAAATAAAATTATAGACCAATCTCCCTAATGAATATAGATGCAAAAATCTTAAATAGGATACTAGCAAAAAGACTCCAGCAAGTGATCAGAAGAGTCATTCACCATGATCAAGTAGGATTTATATCAGGGATGCAGGACTGGTTCAATATTAGGAAAACCATCCACATAATTGACCACAGCAACAAGAAAACCAACAAAAATCACATGATTATTTCAATAGATGCAGAAAAAGACTTTGATAAAATATAACACCCATTCCTAGTAAAAACACTAGAAAGCATAGGAATAGAAGGGTTGTTCCTAAAAAAATAAACAGTATATATCTAAAACCATCAACTAATATCATCTGCAATGGGGATAAATTACATGCATTCCCATTAAGATCAGGAGTGAAACAAGGATGCCCATTATCACCTCTACTCTTTGACATTGTACTAGAGACACTAGCAGTAGCAATTAGAGAAGAAAAGGAAATTGAAGGCATCAAAATAGGCAAGGAGGAGAACAAGTTATCACTCTTTGCAGATGACCTGATGGTCTACTTAAAGAATCCTAGAGATTTAACCAAAAACCTAATCGAAATAATCAACAACTTTAACAAAGTTGCAGGATACAAAATAAGCCCACATAAGTCATTTGCATTCCAACACAGCTCAGCAGCAAGAACTAGAAAGAGAAATCCCATTCAAAATTATCTTAGACAAAATAAAATACTTAGGAATCTATCTCCCGAGACAAACACAGGAACTTTATGAAAACAACTACAAAATACTCTCCACACAACTAAAACTAGATTTGAACAATTGGAAAAACATTAATTGTTCATGGGTAGGATGAGACAATATAATAAAAATGACCATCCTACCCAAACTCATCTATCTATTATTGCCATACCCATGGAACTTCTAAAAAATTTTTTTTACTGATCTAGAAAAAAACATAACAAAGTTCATTTGGAAGAACAAAGGATCAAGGATATCCAGGGAAATAATGAAAAAAAAATACAAAGGAAAGGGGCCTTGCAGTCCCAGATCTCAGACTATATTATAAAGCAGAGGTCATCAAAACAATTTGGTATGGGCTAAAAGACAGAAAGGAGGATCAGCGGAATAGACTCGGGGTAAGTGACCTCAGCAAGACAGTATAAGACAAATCCAAAGATCCCAGCTTTTGGGACAAAAATCCACTATTTCTTAAAAACTGCTGGGAAAATTGGAGGACAGTGTGGGAAAAATTAGGTTTAGATCAACAGCTCACACCCTACACCAAGATAAATTCAAAATGGGTGAATGACTTGAAGATAAAGAAGGAAACTATAAGAAAATTAGGCGAACACAGAATAGTATACATGTCAGACCTTTGGGAGGGGAAAGGCTTTAAAACCAAGCAAGATATAGAAAGAATCACAAAATGTAAAATAAATAATCTGGTATACATCAAATTAAAAAGTTTTTGTACATACAAAACCAATGTAACTAAAATCAGAAGGGAAGCAACAAATTGGGAAACAATCTTCATAAAAACCTCTGACAAAGGTTTAATTACTCAAATTTACAAAGAGCTAAATCAATTGTACAAAAAAATCAAGCCATTCTCCAATTGATAAATGGGCAAGGGACATGAACAGGCAATTCTCAGCCAAAGAAATCAAGACTATTAATAAACACATGAAAAAGTGTTCTACATCTCTTATTATCAGAGAGATGCAAATCAAAACAACTCTGAGGTATCACCTCACACCTAACAGATTGGCTAACATGATAGCAAAGGAAAGTAATGAATGCTGGAGGGGATATGGCAAAGTAGGGACATTAATTCATTGCTGGTGGAGTTGTGAATTGATCCAACCATTCTGGAGGGCAATTTGGAACTATGCCCAAAGGGTGATAAAAGACTGTCTGCCCTTTGATCCAGCTATAACACTGCTGGGTTTGTGCACCAAAGAGACAATAAGTAAAAAGACTTGTTCAAGAATATTCATAGCTGCACTCTTTGTGGTGGCCAAAAATTGGAAAATGAGGGGATGCCCTTCAATTGGGGAATGGCTGAACAAATTGTGGTATACTTTGGTGATGGAATACTATTGAGCTAAAAGGAATAATAAAGTAGAGGAATTCCATGGAGACTGCAATGACCTCCAGGATGTGATGCAGAGCAAAAGGAGCAGAGCCAGGAAAACATTATACACAGAGACTGATACACTGTGGTACATTCGAAGGTAATGGAATTCTCCATTAGTGTCAATACAATGTCCCTGAACAATCTGCAGGGATCTAAAAAACACTATCCACAAGCAGAGGATAAACTGTGGGAGTAAAAACACAGAGGAAAAGCAACTGCTTGACTACAGGGGGGAAGGGGATACCACTGAGGAGAGACTCTAAATGAACACTCTAATGCAAATAAGAACCACATGGAAATGGGTTCGAACCAAGAACACATGTGATACCCAGTGGAATCGTGCGTCGGCTATGGGAGAGGTGGTGGGAAGGGGGGGGAGATGAAAAGAAAATGATCTTTGTTTCCAATGAATAATGTTTGGAAATGACCAAATAAAATAATGTTTAAAGGGAAAAAATACAGTTTCCCTGATGACTTTGTCTCACTCATTTAGAAATGAACTTTTTTCTCATAGTTGGTAATGCTACTCTATTCAGCCACATTTAGGCTACCAATAACCGTCACATCAAAGATTTAAACCCTCCTTTTGAGTTCTATTTACAAATTTTTTCATCTCTAGTCATGAAATCAACACTAAGAAGGAAAAGTTTCAAAATAAGAGTTTGTAAATGCTTCCTGCATGTAAATCGAATTAATCTAAGCACCTTTGTAGAATATGCCTTTCTTCCAAAGAATGGTTTGGGGGAGGCGCTGCTTCTGCCAACCGGCGCTAAAATTAATGGCATGAGCAGGAGCACTCTATATTCTAACCATTTCACTTAGTGTTCAAAAGAGCCACTGAAAGCTAGCACTGCTTTTAAGTTTTCCATAGCTTACAAATGTGTTTAAAACTCCAACATTTCTAGCAATTAACTTTCTTGTACTGCAGACATAAGCAATCTAGCAGTTGATTTATTCCAACTGACATGCTGAGCTTGTTCAGTGGAAATTGCTGCTGATATAATTTGCCATGTGTAGTCATTTTATTAAAATGTAATAGTGCAGGGGAGAGGATCATAATTTAATAAAAATCCAAGTATTGATCTTCGTATTGAAGCTTATATGTTTGTTTTCAATAATTCATATTGTTTTGACCGATAGGTAGATCTTCCTTTTGAGTTTCAAGCAAACTATTGTATTTATATGGTTGCGGTGTGTGCTCATTGAAAGTTACCTTTCAAAGAAACATTTCTTTTAAGAGTTTTGCTTTAATGTTTCCAAGCACATAAGAGATTTGGGGTTTTCCAAGCACAGAAACTTACAATCAGAGACAAAAGGGCATTTTCAGTATTAACCATTAATTTTTATGGAAATTTTAAACAAAAGTAAGATAAACTGGTTCTGTTGAAATGATATGGACAAAGGGAAATTCAGATTGATCTTCACAAGGTAGAAAAACAAAAGAAGAGGAAGGATGTCAAACAGAATAGAAAAGTATCACAAACGTTTGCGAAGTGAAGTGCCAGCTTCCAGGAAAGGAAACCTCTAGAAGCTTTTCAATCAGCCTGAAAGAAGAAAGAAGAGCATTCTGGAAAACTTACCTAAACGAAAAAGATATGTAGAAAACAAACGTCTTTACTTACTCAAGAAACAAAATCTTGAATCAAGTTGTTCCTATATGGCATGGAGTTTAATAAATCTAACAAAAATTTTTTATGAAACAAGCTGGGATAGTGGATAGATCACAAATACCAAATCTTTAGTTTCATGAATCCCTTTGGTTCTAGAGAAATTTACAGACTGTCTGCCTAATGTTTATAAATACACAGAATAAATGCTTATTGAGAATATAAAAGAAATTAATTATATTGAAAAGTAATTTTTCAAAACATATGTACATGTACCTTATGCATATATATATATTAAGGATTCATAGATATCTCATATTATTAATCTAGTTATATTTAAAGATTTTGAGATAGAGAAGCAGTTTTTAAAAACAGGTGATCTGGGTTCAAGTTTGCCCTCTGACAGTGTGTCGAGTGAGTGCCTTACTTGGGTCATGATCCCATCCATCTCTTCTCCATTGGTAATCTGCATTCTGTGCCTGAGTCCCTCAGCTCTTATAGGTTAGCTTTGGTCTCATCTTGGTAGGGCCCCAGTCACCATGCCACTTTCCCCAACTACTTCACTGTAACCCTCCCCACGCATTCAGTTCAGGTGAATTGAACCAGCATTTATTAAATGCCTACTATATTCTACAAAGTGTGCTTAGCTGTTAGCTTTTTTTCTCCTTGATTTTCAAAGAAGACCAATGACAGAATTAAGGTTGTCTTGATGTGTGTATGAATTAAATTTTATTGAAGCAGTATTGCATGAAGTCATATGCTTCACTCTCCCTTCCAGAGTCATCTAAGACTAGTGACAAGACAAAAATCATGACAATTGACAATTTCCAGGAGGCAGCAGATGACACCAGGATCTTCAGTGTTGTGCCAAACACTGATCAGGATGTGAAAAGGATTAAAAAGGATGGTAAACCTTTATGCCATAGATGAACCCTGCATACCTCTATATCCCAAAATAAAACTAAGAAAAACAAAGACAATATCTTCCTTCTAGGAGCATACAATATAATGAGAGAATGCTGAATATCCTAGAGATTAAACTAAAATTAATCAAAAAAATTAATAATTTTAGCAAAGTGGAAGGATATAAAATAAACATTCATAAATCATCAGTATTTATATATAAATGAGTGTCTTGAAAGTGAAGACACTAAGAGTGAACACACTTAAATTGATCATAGATAGAAGAAAATACCTCAGTGTATATATCTTCCAAAACAAATTCAGAAAATTTATAAATATGGTTATAAAATACTTTAAATATGAATAGAATAAAATCAGATTTAAATAATTAGAGAAATATTAATTGTAATGGATGGACAGTAAATACAATTAAAATAACACCCCTGATCCTAATGAATAATCCTCATGATCACTTGCTGGAGGCTTTTTGCTAGTATCCTATTTAAGATTTTTGCCTCTATGTTCATTAAGGAGATTGATCTATACTTTTCTTTCTGTTTTTGACCAGCATGACTTTGGAATCAGTACCATATTTGTGTCTATTTTGTGTCTTATTTATTAATTCAATAGTTCTATCACTTTAGATTTTATTAATTTATCCCTTATTTTTTAGGATCTCTAATTTGGTTTTCTTCTGGAGATTTTTAATTTGTTTGCTTTCAAGTTTTTGATTTGCATGTTCAGTTCATTGATCTCTGCCCTCCCTAATTTGTTAATATATGAAGTCAAGGATATAAATTTTCCCCTGAGTACTGCTTTGGCTACATCCCATAGAGTTTGAAAGGATGTCTCATCATTGTCATTTTCTTCAATGAAATTGTTAATTGTTTCTATGATTTGTTCTCTAGTCGATTTTTGGAGAATCATATTATTTAATTTCCAATTAGTTTTTGATTTATCTCTCCTTGTACCCTTACTGATCATTATTTTTATTGCCTTATGATCTGAAAAGTTTGCATTTATTATTTCTGCTTTTCTGCAGTTCTATGCCATGTCTTTATGACCTAGTATATGGTCAATCTTTGTGAACTAGTACCGTTGATCCCCCCATCGCCCTTTTATTCCCCCTCATCATTTTATAGCCTTTAATGCCCCAATCTTTTCTCATGAATGATTCTTCTATTTACTCTAATAATGAAAACATTTTTGAGAGCTACAAATAACATTTCCCCCATATATTAATATATATAATTTGATCTGATTGTAGCCCTTAAGGAAGAGTTTGAATAAAAATAAAATAAAAAGAAGAGAAAAAAGGAGCATTTTTCTCCTTTCCCCTTTCTTTCACAATTACCTTTTCATGTTTCTCTTGATCTTTGTGTTTGGATGTCATACTTTCTACCTAGTTCTGGTCTTTTCCTTACAAATACTTGGAAATCTTCTATTTTGTTGAATGCCCATACTTTCCCCTGGAAGTATAAAGTAAGCTTTGAAGGATAGGTGATTCTTGGTTAACTCTTCCAGGGCCTATGGACAATTTTCATTTTTTTTTTTGGTTTTGCCTTTGTTTGAGTTTTGTCTAGTATTTCCTCTGTCGTCTGGGTTTTTCCTCTGTAAAAATTTTCAAGGGTGACAGCTTTCTTTTTTTATTTCCTGGAGGGATTTTGAGGCTCCTGTGCACAGTTAGGCATTTTTTCTGGATGTTTTCAATTCCCTCTTTAGTCAGAAATCAGAGTCTGCTGGAAAGGTTGTGTATAACATTAATGACCAGGTTCTCTATTCTCCGCAGTCTTTTGCTGCTTTTCTCAGTGTCTACCTCCAGAGGGCACTCAGTGTGGGTTCTCAGTGTCTGCGCTCTCTTGCCTGCCTGGATTTCTGGTTTAGCTGCTTTGGGGGGGGGGGTCCCCTGCAGTCCTAGTCAATTCCCAAAGACCCAAAAACACTCCCTGTTCATTCCAGAGGCACTCCTGGCTCATTTCCTGGCTAGGCAGGCGTGCTGGCTTTGGGCACCTGAGGTCTGCGCTTGAGGGAGGCCGGAAAATGGCCAAACCCTAGCAGGAAGGCCTAACAAGCTGATCAGCCTTGAGAAACTTGTCAGAACCGTAAATATGCCAAACCTCCAGCTGTAGTAGGTACCAGATAAAGGCCAGGAAGACCCCAACAAAAAATATCAAACGACAGGTCAAGGGGACCCCAACAATATAGAATTGTCAAAGCTCCAAGAATAGTAGGAAGCAGATAAGGGCCATATGTGCAGGCAAAATTCCAAGGATGGTAAGGTACCTACAGAAAAGTATAAAAAGCCCAGCCTGTCAGAAGCAACTCGGAACTCTGATGATAGAGGTTCCCACTGATGCGCGTATCAGTTCAATAAATGGCCTTTCTCTGCCAGTTTGCATTGTTCGTGGACTTCCATGGTGGTGGGTGAAATCCTGGACCTTAACACGCTCTCTCACATGTTGGGGTTTTCTGCCTAGCTGCTTTGGGGGGGGGTGTCCCCTGCTGTCCTAGTCAGCTCCCAATGGCGCAGATGTGCCCTCTCCTTGCTTCAGAGGCTCCCCTTACTCATTCGTCTTGGCAGGCCTGGGCCCTGGCTCTGGCCCTGGGGGTGGGGGAGGGTGTATCGGCTTGCATTTGGATGGAAGCTCTTTCACCCTCTTATAGACTGGTCAAGCTCCAATCCCACACACCTTCAATTCTGTGTCTGCTTTACAGCTCCTCTGCCCATCTGATAAAGATTCTTCAGGTCTTTTGGGGTGATCCTTGTGGGTGTATGTTGAGGAGAGTGAGTAAGCCACGTTTAGCTGGCTACCATTCTTACCTGGAAGTGTCTCCCCAGAGCTTTCTGATGCCTGTGGACAATCCCCTGAGGCAAACTCTCAAACTTGGATTTTTTTAGCCCTTTGAATGCTTCTGTGGCCTCATAGTTCAGCTCCTGCATGAACTCAGTGTTTGATGCTTGATCACAGAGCTGATGGATCCTAGAAGCTGTTGTAGGTAATCAAGAATCCAGGGTCAAACCAGTTACCTGCAGACTGGATAAAGAATGTCACCTTCTTTTCCATCCCTGTTCTCAGCAATGTCAGAAAGCTGGCTCCCAGGAGTGAGTATATCACCTTTGTGAATGGGATCTTTGCTCATGGCTCTATTAATGTGGATTACACAGAATAGAAGGTATCTATCAGCAGCTATCCCCTTTCTGTTGCTCTTACCTGTGATAAAATTACTACAGCCTTTGATGAAGCAGGGGATACCATATAAAAGCAGGAGGCCTTGTTTCTTTACATCGAGACTGTTTATCAAATCTTAGAAGCCATGCATCTGCCTGTTGCTCAGTCATGATTACAGGACTCTACTGTACCAAGGGAATTTTAGACTATTCTTTTTATATTGGCTTACCCATATATTTTTTCTTTTTTTCATAAACAGAATTGTTCAAGGAGGAGTTCTATGCTTAATTGGTTTCATCATAATGTAATTCCTATCTTTGTCTCCTCTCTAAACTGCAAAAAGAGAATGAATCTTTAGGATATTTAGTCCTAGACCCCAAAGGACAATATGGTAGATAGGAATGAGAATGTTCTCAGGAAAAAAAGGGGTAGCCTGGAACACTAAATAAAAAACTGCAAATACATATTTCTCTTAAAAAAGTTCAAAAACATGCTGTTATGATATCATTCTCTCTTGGAAATCCACAGTACCTTCTTTGTCATCATGGCTTGATTTATTTTTCTTTGGCTTATAATATTTCTTCATACATGTTTCGACTTATTTAGCTGAAGTGGAGATCACGTTCCATTTCATTATTAATATTTTATCTTTTAGTTTATATAAAATTATCCCAAAGGTCTTTAACTAAGTTTTCTTTATTCTGAGATGTTTGGTAATTTCAGATTTTAATTTCTATTTTTTCACTCTTGTTCTAATTGAAGTTTTCCTTGGTTTGAACCTGGAAGTCATCTCTATGTCCTCCAGTGCTAGGCTATTCTTTTTTGTTACTCACTTCATTCTCTGCCTCAAAGAGCTTTCAGGGGAAAGAACTGACTCCAACTGAATGGTAGACCCTTTTCTTAAGTGGATAACCCACTCACATTCTGGTTTCCTGTTCCAGTTACTTCTGTTAATTTAGTTCTCTGAGAATTTCTTAACACAGACTGATACCAATCTATAGAACCAGCCAGGGGAAGCTTCTGGTTTATGGCTTTCTCCAGCCATGAGAGTAAGGTAGGGGCAAAATTCACTTTTGTTGCAAGCCAAAGCCCATACTCATTAATGGTAGGGTAGGGAATACTAAGTATGTTAGAGCTTGGGGATTTTTTTCTCTCCTCTTAGTTCATAATGCTGTTACCTCATAAGGGTTGTAGATAAAATATTCGAAACAGACAGTCAGAATTTATTTTGTTCTTCCATTCAAATCCTGTTTTGCAGACATTTCAAGAGTTCATGAGTATGGTTCTTCATCTTGTTCATGTTTACTGAAAGTCAGCTTGATTTTTAAAAATGTAATACTGGTCTTATTGACCAAATGTACTAAAATATTAACATTTTAATATTATGAGAGTATTTTCACTGATGCTATTACCATGAGCTATTTTCTTCACTATTGATTTAAAGAAAAGCAATATGTCAAAAAAATCATTATATGCATCTCAAAGCAAATTAAGTTTTAAGACTAACTTGGAAATATTTTAATTGAACACATATCAATTTTAGAATTATGTAATTCGATTGGGGCAAGCAAAAAGTAATTACTCTTAAAATAAATATTAGTTATATAATACTATTTATCAGTTTTAATCCAAATAAATGGACCTCTGGATCTTCCTTTTACATAAAATCTCTGCAGAATTTTTTCAATTCTCAGTCTGTGGCTGTATTTATTTGGGGAACTGGCCTGAAGCATGGACAATCTGTTCACTTTGGCCTCTTTTACCATTCATTCTAGCTGTCCCATATGACTCTGTTGTGGAATTATCACATCAATCATTAAGGTGCCTACAAAATAGTTTGGCTGTAGTAGAGTTCCTTTATTATGAGCATGCCAGAAATTATGTTTGGTTTTCCTAATGATTTCTTTCTTTATGCTTGAAAATTAGTAAAAAAAATCCCACATTAAGTTGTTAAGTTATTATTTCAAGTATCTTCTAATTCATCTTGCAAGAGTGGAAGCAACACAATTATTTGTAGGTAAACATATTTAGAAATAAATCTTATTTTACAAATTCTATCATTTCAAAAACTTTAGATAAAACAAACTAGAAAGAGTATCTTATCCACTTATATTTCAAACATAAGGAAAGTTTCAAAGATTCATTAGACATCACATGGAAAACAGATTTAACTTGGAAGTAGGATCAGTGAGAGGGAGTTTAATAGAGATAGATTTAGGTTTAACATAAAGCATCACTCCCTCCCAAATTTAAGGTTCTGTGATCTGGTGATATAATTATGTGACAATGATTTCATATGTGAAAATTGATAGAATATATAAAAAGACATAGAGCATTCTAAAAACGATATGATTTTTAAAAGAAATTTAAAGTATTCAGTCACACTTAAAGAGGAATGTCCTCAGTTTTCTAAAATGAAAGAGGATAAAACTAGGTGACTTCTGAGTTTCTACCTCTAGGTTTATTATAGTATGGAAGAATAAAAGGAAAATCTGAGGTTCTTTTTTGCCTACTTTGCTAGAGTGTACAAACACAGAAGCTCCTAATTGAATGCATATTTAAATCACAGAGATCAAATGAAGAGCATCTGATATTTTTGGTAAGGAATAGGTAAATCAACAAAAAGTCTAATATTTGCCATTTGATTGCTTTAAGTATCCTTTCCCCATGACTCATTTATCTATCTTTCCCAATTACCTCTGTTTTAATAAGTCTCTACTATTCTTTTAACATTATTCAAGGCACATAGACCTTATTTTTCTAATACCAACCTTTAAATCCACCCATGTCTCTTCCACATTGTAATACATACCTGGGAAAGGAATCAATTTTGTAAGTAGAATTTTCAGTTAATTGAAATTTTAAACTAATTAGCACCTTCAATTCCCTTAACAAGACAGATATTAAAACTCTTGCTCTATCTTGTTTGATAGTAACTGGGAACACTAACCTTATCTCAGGACCTCCATACTGATCATCCCCAGGGAAATTAGAATTAAATGAAAACTAGACTTTTCTCTCTACACATTTCACATGCTTTTATTCAAATGCTGAAATTCTTAGTCTATGACAAATGAATTTTTACTTCTCTGCTCTTCCCATAGCCAAGTAAGCTGAGGTAAAGATATGGCTTCCTTCATGTCTGCACAGTTCTCAAATTACTTCTGTACATTTGGTCAGAATAGCAATTCAATTTTCATGGACTATCTTGTCCCAAAGTGTTTTATGTCTCCTTCAAGTTTATTCTTGAATTAAAACAATTTAAAAGAAGTTGCAGAGTGAAAATAAATTCTCAGTGAAGACTGAATGAACACTCACCCATGTTTATCTGAATTTTCCCTGGTGTTGATAGTTTTGGATCCAGTTAAACTCTAATGAGCCCTGAGAAGTGGTTCTGAAAGTAGATATTCTGAAAACACTAAGCAATAAATGAATGATCAAGCATTTTAAAATATCATTATGACCTAGAAAAGTCCAATAGCATGTTTTCAAGAGTTTACTGTCTAATGGAGGAAAACAACTTGTTTATGTGTGTGTTCATACATACATGCACATATAATACCTAATCCATACAACATAATAAAGGGTAGTTTCAGCAAGGAATGTACTATCAGCTCAGTTAGAGAGAGGGTTTCAAAATGGATTTATGTAAAAGGTGGCACATGGGCTGAAACTTGAAGGAAATCAGGGACTTGATTCCAGGAAGTAGAGATTGAGTGAGTATATCTAAGCCAGTGATGGTGAACCTTTTAGAGATGGAGTGCCAGGCTCCCACCCCGCAGCTCACCCCCACCCCCAGGCTGAGTGCCATGCCTCTCTCCACTACATGCTGGGTGTGCCCTGCTGCCCCCTTACTCCACACAGGGAAGGGAGGAAGCACTCCCATTGGGATGATGGATGGAGAGGAGATGAAGTGAGGAATGTCATCAGTGAGTGTGGAGAGGGGAAAGGGAATGGCCTGAGTGCTCTGCTTCCCTCCAGCTCTGCCTCCTGTGAGCCACCCACTTTACCCCCGTGTGCTCCCATTGGGCTGATGGGCAGAGAGGTGGGGAATAACTCCTCCTGAGTCCTTCTGTCTTTCTAGTAAGGAACTCTGGGGTGGGTTAAGGGTGACCTTATGCCCACAGAGAGTGTTCTCTGCGCCATCTTTGACACCCATGCCATAGATTTACCATCACTGATCTAGGCCTTTTGTTAGCTGATATGAAAAACACCAAATAGAATGATTACATCAAAGCATGAGAAGAGGACTATTAGTAAAGATTTTGGAATGGATTTTTTTCTTAAGCAAGAAAATTACATGGACAGATCAGTGTTTTAAGTATGTAAAATGAGTATCTGTCTGGAAGATGGATTAGAGAGGTGCAAAGTTGGATGTAGGATTTACACATAGACTACTTCAATAGTCCAGGCAAAAGGCAAGCTATTGTCATTGTAGTTGTAAGCAGAAAAAATAAGAAAAATGTGAAATATGTTGTAGAAGTAGAAATGACAAGATGTCTCAATTAACTGATCTTTGCACAACCTTGGGACACGGTTGCTATTATTATCCCAATTTTACAAATGAGAAAACTGAAGCTGACTGAAAATAAGTGACTTGTTCAGATTCTCATAGCTACTACATTACTGAGACTAAATTTCAATGTAGGTCTTACAAATTCTATGACCAACACTGAGCCATCTAGCTGCCTAAGATAAGGAGTCTTTTGATTTTGTTGGTTATTGTAGCAGTCCACACCTGTCTAGGGGCAAGGGAAACAGTTAGTATGTACAGATTGTCTTAGAAGAGAGCATGCTCAGTCTTGAGCATGCTAAGTCTTGCACATGTCTGGGAAAGCCTCTGACCCTTGACCCCAGCTTCCCCCAGGTTAGGCGGGAAAACAGGTTTCTTTGTAATTCACCTGGTTAAGAGAAACCACACCTATACCTTGTCGATAACCAATGATAATCATCCCTATGTAATGTGTATATTTGCATATCAAAGAGATTAAATACAGCTGCAGCAAGCTCCACCTTTCCTCTTCTCTCTCTTCCTCACTTGGATCTCAGCTCTCACTGATGTTTGTCCTTGCTGGAGCTTGGCCTCTGGCCAAGCTCCATCTTTAATCCTTCTCTATCTCTCCCACCTGGGACCTGGCCTTTGGCCAGGCACTTTCTTTTCTCTATCATCTCTCCGACCTGTGTAGTATTAAGTTTGGATCACTGGGAGGTACAAGCCTTCTGAGTAGTCCACTGATCAGAGTATTTCTGTAGCTCATTGATAATTAATAAGGCCTGGATTTCTGACTCATTCCTGCCACCTCATATCTATAATTTGGCTCCGCCATCCCCCTCATGGTATCCAAAACTTCTATCCTTCCTCTATCTTCCTACCTTAAAGCTTCTCTCCTCCTCGGGAAGCTTTAGTTATGGAGTTGGGACTGGAGGGATTTTAAAAAGGCACTTGTCAGACAGTTCAAGTTTCCTGATTCAATCTCTTTCTGGATTTGCTGGTATAAGGGGAATTGGCAACTTTGGCACTGGATGAAGAATGCATGATGCTTGGGTCTTCTCTCAATCATTGCCAGCATGAGGCTGAGAGTCTATGTTCCCCCTATAGCTTTTTCCTTTGTGGTGTCTATTCCTTCTTGATTCTAAATGATGGAGACTTGAAGACCTTTTTAGTTTTGAAATATCAGAAGGATGCGACACCAGCCAGGAGACAGTGTCCATGCCTATTTTATAGCGAATTAGTCTAGCACTGAAGCTCAGATGAATGAATAGTTTTAGAGACTCAACTCAAATACATATTTATTACCTGACCATGCTGCATTTGGATGTGGACTAAGACCAATGATGTCTGGAAATTGTTGTGTCTGAAATCCATTTCCTAAAAACTGAGATGGTATAAATGAGATTGTGTCTCCAGATGTTGGGGGAGTATATCTGTACCTTTGTTCTTGCCATATATTTGTAGTAAATACCCTTTCATGAAAACTAATTGATAGTTAATTGGGGGATCACACTGAAATGGGGATTTTGAGCTAATAACTTTAGAGATAGACACACTATCTCAGGGGTACCCCAAGTCCTTGAAAGTAAGAAATTGCTAGTGTCACTCTATGAAAATAAAGTAAGACTACTCACTACATAAGCATTTTAAGGAAACTGTTCTAGCCAAATGCATTTTCCTTGATAAGGAAAGTTTTCTTTAAGTGTACTTGGTCCATATCTACAAAATCATAAGGGAATGGAGGCAAGGCACTTGTTCTAGTGTGTGGGAAAGACACTGTGCACCTTCTCTTTGTTATCTTGTCATTTCCAATAATATCTGACTCTTCATGATCCCATTTGGGATTACTCTCTGTAAAAGCCAATCTTCCTTTGGAGTTAGTATGAAAAAATCCTGTATCTCAAAGATGAGTGACCTGGAGTAAAGTCTCTTTGTAAATAGGGACACAGGAAAGCAGGGATGTACTGGGAATTTAAAGGAATTTCGTAGCTCTAGATTAGATGAATATTTAGAATAGTATACCTTAACACATCAAATAAACAAAATATTAGTCAAAATAGCTGAATTTGGTTGAAGCATTTACTCTTCATTTTCAGTTTGAGAACTTTTTCTTTTATCCCTTTAATATAGTGGAAAAATAATTTTATCTTCTCATATAGACTATTATTTGAAAATATACACAGAGAAATTCATTAATTCATTCAATAGAGAATATCCATATTGAATTTATGTAATTGCTAAAATGTAACATATTTACATGTTATAAGGTTCTAAGGCAGGGCTATTCCATGAAAATGAAAGGAAATAATTTATCAAAATGCTCATCACTATGAAAACACAAATATTATATTAAATTTGTTTATAGACATCAGTAGATATAATCAATTTTTTTCTTAATTTAAAATTTATACCTGAGAAGAGCTAATATTTGAGATATTTTTCAATAGCCTTCCACAGCTATAATTATAAACTTCATGAAGGATAGATAGTTCCTGGAATGTTGCAACTTAATATATGTTTGTGATTTTTAATGATATTTCCACACAAGCCTACTTCCTCTTCCCTAGAAGTGTCAAACTTAAAAACATATATTAGTATTTTTCCATTTTTAGCCATTCGAATTACTAGCACTGTAAAATCTAGTTTTGAAGGTAGAAAGCAATGTAAATAAAGTTTTATATCTGAAATAAAAGCAGACCCAGCTACAAATCCAAATCCTTGTACTAATAAATTGAATAGTCTTAGGCAAATCAATTAACTTCTGAATGTCAGTTTTCCCATCAATAGAATGGAGGAAATTAATAGTTATGATGCCCAAAACAGGATTTTTTAAAGGAACATGCTTTGCAAACTAAAGAATAATATAGCAATATGATTATCCATGAATTTTAAAGATACTTGTATGAACTTTTGATTTCAAAGTGACAAAAAAATCAATCATTGCATTAAATATCACAAAAATGTGATTAGAGTATCTTAGATGTTCAAGGAATCTTAAAGAGAAATTCCATACTCTCTATGCTCTGGAACCAGTAGATTATTTTTTTAAAGTCTATTTTATTATATTATTATATTATATCTTATGATAATACAATTACAGCACTCTGGAAAATGCAATGTGATAATATATGTCATATTCACACAAACCTATATATACATACATATATATTTAATGATTAATGTGTCATTAATATATAATAATGTCATTAAACGAGCATTTTAAATACTTATTGTATCCACATTAGCCACTGGAGGGAACTGAAGGATGGATAACTTTCAGTCTCTGTACACATGGGAATTCATTGTATAGTAGAAGAGTTATGATATGTATATACATAAAGATAGAAGTGAATAGAATGTGATAAATATAATGGAACCACAAAACAGAACATTTTTAGTGCTCTAAAGAAGGGGGGTTCACTAATAATTGAGAGGATCAAGCAAGATTGGCTGAATGGAGTTTGACTTCAGCCTTGGAATCTGGGTAAAATTCCAAATGCCAGTGATATGAAGGATATCTCAGTTAAGAGAATAATATTGAACAAAAGACCTAGGATTATATAAACACAGGGTGCAAAGGAACAATTAGAACTATAGGCAGATGTGAAAAATAAAGGATAATTAGGAAAGTAGGGCAGTTCTTCCCCCTGTCCCATAATTTCACGACTTTTGGGGAGTCTTAAGTGATCAGATTTTCCTTACCAGTGCAGATCAGCATCAAGTCTATACCCGATAATGTTAGAAAGTTGCAAAGACATGAAATGAGAAGTGACTCATCCAAGTTTAAATGAGCATTATATAGATGGATGGACTTGACCTATGCTTTTCACTGACTCAAAGATAGGACTCTTGAAGTACTGAATTATACAGTGTGTGAAGAGTTGGTCTTGAAGACAGTGAGACATGGCTTCAAGCTCTTCCTTAGACATATGCTGTCTGTGTGACCTGAGATAAATCATTTAACCTATTATATGAGCGACGTTCTAAGGTGAGGTGCTAAGCTGGTGACCCAGGTCTTCTATCATAGCAGGAGTGCAAGAGTGGCAGCTCTAGTTTAAGTCAGAGGTCCAAGAAAGTGCTCACTGGTAAAAAAGAGCATTCAAATACATTGACAATATTATAATAATAAATTCCTTTTAAAAGCAAACACCTCTGTAACATTTAAGCTTATAACTCATACTTTCCCTGGAGTAAATTATGTGAATCATATAGTCAGATTCATCTTAAATTGCTGAATAGATTAGAAGAGATTTGATTGAATAAGATTGGAGGAATATTTAAAGGAGGGTAGAGGGAGATATCTTAATAGTGAACATTTTAAGGGAAATTGGAAAAATATACGCCTTCAGCATACATGACATAGTATGAGGACAATGAGGAGGTGAATTGGATGCATGAAAAGAGAAATAATACCAGTAGGTGAAAGAATACCAAAAGCAATTGTTGTCTACTTTGAAATTTTGTCTCGACTTTTGTTCCTGCCATATCACCACACAAAACGTCATTGACAGTGTCCTCTCAGGCCACTTAACTAAGGAAAACCTCAGTGACTCACTGAACATGATAGATAATTATCATCAGTCAAAGGTTTTCAACATTTTAAACATTGTAGAGAGGGATAGGGGGTGAATTGGTTCTGTGATATCAGTGGTGTAGGGAATTGTTAGGTGAGGATACTCCCTCTTCCAATGTCAAAGCATCTCTGAAAGTTACAGGTGTAGGAATTTGCACAAGGCACTCTGCTATCTAAGTGAATTACATAGGCAGCTGGTTCTGATGCAGAGTTTAGCAGCAGGCATTTTTTGGCTCCAAGGACAACATGCTATCAACCTGACCATTCTAGAGTTCTAGAAAGAATAATAGAAGTAGTATTGTCTACCTGTTGACTTAGGCTCAGACATAATTAGATATGGTAGGTTAACATGGCAATTTTGGCTCACTATAGATGGAAAAAATGTTCTGAAACTTAGGAATTAAGAAACCAGTTAATTCTTTCTTGAACATGTTTTTCTTTCTTTATACCTGTGGTTTCATTGTCTTAACAAACACACTTTGGGACAAGATGAGAAAGTAAACATTTTAACTCTACTGAGCAGCTGTGAGGTATTTGTACACAGAGCTAAGTTACTGCAGTGCAGTATTTCCCTTAGCCTATTAATAATGCATTACTTCTGTGTTTAATCCACCACTGACAAGAAGAAAAATGAGCTGCCATCCATATGGTGAATATTAACTAAATTCTTGGCTAGGTTACACTTAAATATTTAAAGTTTATTTACTGATTACAATAAAAAGAAATATATTCATAGATTAAGCATGTAATTCTATACAAGTTAATATAAAATAAGTCAGATTCATGAAAGTACTAAGGCATCAAATGTAAATTAATTACTGAAATATGTGTAGTACCATCTTGCTCTAATACTAACTTCATGTGATCTGACCCCAATGGACCTGGTCTTCTTTTCCATTGTTGGGAATGTTTTTTATGATGAGGATTTATACTCACATGTTGGAGGGTGGAAGAAGTGAGGAGGAGGTCCTGATGCCAATCTCATATATATTTGGGACCTCTTTAATTCGTGCAGAGAAAGTACTTTTTCCAAAGAATACTAAGAATGAGGAAGTCTGATCAGAAATCAGTGTCCAACATTTCATCAATCAATCAATAAGGTTATTAAGTTACCACTATGTGCCAGGCACTTTGCTAGAGGAATATAAAAACCAAGTCAAAAGAGTCCCTTCCTTCTAGAGCCTGGCCACATAGGCCAAGGCTACACAGAGTTTTTTTAAGCTACTCTAGCATACAATAGAAGGTGTATTATTAGATTTATAGGGAGGAAAACTGAATTGGAATCCTAGGATTGCCAATTAGCTATTTGACTTCAGGAAAGTAACTTGAAATATGAGAGTTATTCAACCCTTTAAGATGGTAGATGGTCAAGTGCTATTCTCTGGTATTATCAGCCTGTTGGCAAGTCTGGTTGGCCTCAGCCCTGATCCATTGACACAACGCAATCTGACTGCTATCTTTTCCAAACAAAAAGGGTATATTTGGATTTTCACACAAGGAAAGGAAGGAGGGCCAAGGGAGGTTTCCCTAATCTATAATTCTCTAGATCTCCTCCCCCAAGCTAAGAGACACTCATGGGTTTTCCTTCTTGTTCTTCCAAGCTGCTTAATTCTATACTGACTATCTCTGAACCCCAAATTCCTATTTAGCTTTCCTGACTATTGGCCCCCCAAAATAGTATTTGTAGACAAAAGATAGTTCAGGTTGCTTTGATAGGGTGGAGGTAAATGGCAAAATTACCCTACAAGATCCAGCCAAGTGGCTACAGGCTTCTGTTGATGACAAACAGATCTTTCTGGCTCATGTCTCTTTTCAGTAAATCAGATAACAAATAGGAAACAGGAACTCAGGAACATGATCAGTAGGAACAGTTGTAACTCTGATAGGTAAATCTATATTCAGAGATCAAATAGAAGTTGAGAGAACTCTCAGGTGCAAGGCAAATGGCTTCCAATCAAAAGTCCATTATTCATCCTGGCAGGAAGTGAAGTCTCCAGACACTCCCCTAGAGACAGGAACAAAATGCCCCTCTGGCACTCTGTTCCTCTTTTTATATCTTCTTGACACTTGATGGAACTTAATCTCTTAGTATTCTATGCATGAGCCACCCTGGATAGAAACTCAAGCCTCTGCCTTTTGCACACCTTATCTCTTGCTTTTTCTCATTCCTTTAAACTTCAACTCTTTTTTCTTTTTTTCTTTTATTTCTCTTTTTTTTTTTAAATTATTTCCCCTACAAAAACAGCAAGAATAAATACTACCTATATGACATGCTTCTCAGAATTATTGTGAGGTCGAAATGGAAATAATGTGCTAAAGATCTTGGTAAGGAGTAAGAATCTAAATACGAGTTATTATTAATAAAAGGAGTTGAAACTATGACAGGCATCAAAACAAATGCTGCTATGGATTGTCCCTGGAATAATGACCTTAGAGAGCTTTGGTATACAAATAATTATCTTACTTTTGTGTGATCACTGTGGTCTTCTGTTCACTTTTCCCACCATTAAGCAGCTAATATTCTCTAAAGTAGTGATTTTATGATAAGCCAATAGTCACACCACAGAAAGAAAAGACAGCCTGAATACAAAATTTTGCATATCCTAGTAAAATTTGCTGAAGAATTTTAAAATCAACTAGCCAAATATTCTATGAAAAGACCAATGACACCAAAATACTGAAGGTGAAGAAACCTTTAGGGAAAAAATGTTTTGCTTTTAATTCTAAAAACATTTCAAATCAACTATTTGTGTCATGTAATGATATTTTCCGTAGATAAATTTGTGAATCACTGTAGCATCAGAATGGATACTCAGTTTCCTTTTAATTTAGAAGTAGTTTTTTTCCTTTTTTTTTTGGTAGAAGATACATCACCTGCTTTCATGTTTTCATGCTGCTCGGGAGTTCTAGGGCAATGGTTGTTGGCAAGAAAAGAATTTGTGTTATTCCTGCTTTCAAACTTATTCTTTAGCATATCTGATTAGTATAATTGGTTAATTGAACAAAGGAGGTAAGAAGAAAGGAAAGGAGAGACCCCATTCATTTGATGACACATGACTCAAATGTATTATTTTAAAAATATTTTATCACTAAATAAGATATAGAGAATATTATAAGATGTAAAATGCATAATTTTGAAGATAATAAATTGAAAATGTTTTGTAGAAACAAAATTAAAGTACCCAAGATTGGAAGGAGAACAAAAAACTGGGAAAATTGTGGCAATTTTCTCTGATAAAGGTCTCATTTCTCAATTCTAAAAAGAACTGAGTAAAATTTCTAAAGGCTTCCTGAGCTTATGTCCACATAGTTATACCTGTTAGCTGTTTAAAAAAATAAGCAGTTTGGGGGACAGAGTCAAGATGGCTGCTTAGCAAGCCGCAAAAGTTCAGACCTTGGAAGACTATTCCTTAAGGATCACAGACTGAATGCTCCTAAGGGACCAAAATTCAAGCTAAGCAACAGGACAGAGGCGGGGAACCCTCCTTCTAGACTCAAATCAAAAGGTACGCCCCCCAAAAAAAACTGGAAACTGAGAATACTTGGGTCTAAGGGGAAGGCAGAGGGAAGGTCCCAGGACCCCTCCCCCCCAACCCAGAGGGCTGAGACCCCAGTGGCAGCGGGAACCTCTGAGCGGGCAAAGATGCTGGTTTGGAGGGTCTACCTTGTGAGCAGTGGGGCGCCAGGCACGGAGCATCCAGTGTGGACAGCAGTGAGGAAGCCAGGGAGAGAGGGGACCCATGGCTGGGTCCCTCCATCAGGCTCTAGTCTCACCGTTGCCTCGGGGCACATCCAGACCAATCCAGTTGAACCTAATCCCATCAGGACTCCTCAGAGCTCAGGGAGGTGGGCAAAGGCACTGGGGAACCCTGAGGACAGTGGAGAATCAGGTGGAGAGAACTGGAGAGAGCCTGGGCAGCCCAGCCTTCCAGGAGTCTTTGGCCTCAGAGCACATACAGCCCAACCCAGTTGAAATTAATCGATCAAAAGCCTCCAGAGGACAGGGAAGCTAACATTCCTCCCCTAGAGACTGTACCAAGAGATCTGACAAAGCCCCAAGAAGGGAGACTGACAGCCCCAAAACCAAAACCAAAAAAAAAAAATGAGAGGAGCAAGAGCACAGACAAATACGGGGAGCAAAGAAATGGTAAACCTAAGCAAACAACAGAAAAAGAAGAAAGAAATTACAATAGACAGCTTCTGCACAGGTAATGAGCAAAGAGCGAATGAAACAGAGGGGGAGGCATCAGCAAAGGAAAAATCAGAAATCCCAGTGAATTGGATATAGGCTTTGGAAGAACTCAAAATGCAATTCAAAACACAATTAAGAGAGACTGAAGACAATTGAGAGGCACTTGAACTAAAACAAGAAAATAGTGTCTTGAAAGCCAAAATCAACCAGCTGGAAAATGAGGCAAAGGAGATGAAAGATGAGGCAAAGGAAATGAAAGATGAAGTAAAAGATGACCTCCAAAGAAAATCAGACCAAAAGGAAAAGGACGACTAAAAAACTAAGGATGAAATCCAGTCTTTAAGAACCAGAATACAACAACCAGAATCAAGTGACCTCACAATGCAGCAAGACACTATAAAACAAAACCAAAAGAATGAAAAAATTGAGGAAAATATGAAGCATCTCATTCAAAAAACAGAGGATTTAGAAAATCGTTCAAGGAGAGACAATTTAAGAATCATTGGCCTACCAGAAGACCCTGACAAAAGAAAAAGCCTGGACATTATTTTACAGGAAGTTATTAAAGAAAACTGCCCCGATATCCTAGAACAAGAGGGAAAAGTGGAGATTGATAGAATCCACAGATCACCTCCTGTACTTAATCCCCAACTTACAACACCCAGCAATGTTATAGCCAAATTCAAGAACTATCACACCAAAGAAAAGGTATTACAAGCTGCCAAGAAGAAGTCATTCAGATGCCAAGGAACCACAGTGAGGATAACTCAGGATCTGGCTGCATCCACACTGAAAAAAAGAAAGGCATGGAATATGATATTCCGGAAAGCAAGGGGACTAGGTCTACAACCAAGAATCAACTACCCAGTAAAACTGATTATACTCTTACAGGGGGAAGTATGGGCATTCAACAAAATAAGAGAATTTCAAGAATTTGTAAAGAAAAGACCAGACCTGAACAGAAAATTTGATATCCAAGCACAGAACTCAAGAGAATCATCAAAAGATAACTAAAAAAGAGGGGAAAAAAGAAAAACAAAACAAAACAAAATTTTAAGAGACTCAATAAGTTAAAATGATATGTATCCCTTTAAGAAAAGAGGTCATTGGTAACTCTTAAAAACTGTTGTTATTACCTGGGCAGCAAAAAGAAGTACACGTAGAGGGAACAGTGACAAACTGTATATGATGAAAGGACATGACATAAATAGGTATATAGATATATGCATGCAAAAATACATACACATGAGTATGCATATATATATACATATATATATAACTAGAACTTAAAAATAGGTTAATATTAAAAGAAATGGGAGAAGAAACAAATGGGGTAAATTTATACGTCATAAAAAATAAATAAACAATTTAACTTTTGCTCAAGGTTTTTATCTAATGCTTCATGTAATTGTGTTTCCTGTACTTTTTGAGAACGATCAACAGAAAGCTAGAGTAGGTTCCTAGAATACTTAAGTATCATATTCCAACTTTGCCTGACAGATTTCCTAACATTACATTAGGCATATTATTCCATGCTCCCCTAATTTGCTCATTGTACATCCTTTGTAATCTAAATCGCTTCTTCAATTTGATCTTATCTTGGTATATTGTATTATAAGGAACTAAATTAAGGGTTGGTCTTAAATATGTGAGAATTATAAAATAATATGGTGGTTGACAATTTAAAATATTATAGCTCAAATCAAAAATGACTTTTAATAGCTTTTATTTACAAAAGGGTAAAATGAGTGAACGTAGAGAAATACAAAAAGTAGCTAGAGAAGATGTCTACCCTATCACACTAAATAAATATTGCTCTGCAGCTCAGCTTGGCCCATCAAGGCTTGTTAACTCCCCACCAGAGGACCTGGAGTTCCATCTACATGGCCTCTTCCAAGAAGGGACGTCCTCATGGAAACGAATTTCTCTCCAGACACCAGGAAAGGAAGGCCAGCTACTCACTCATCCAATAGGCAGTCCAAGTCCCAAGTTACCTCCAAGAGACAAGCCACCAGTTGAAGACAATTACTAAAGACTGCTTACAGAAGATTTATCCAGCTGAAGAAGTTTATGGCTTTTATAATGATTGTTTGTCCCTTTCTCTCTTGTCAGGGGTCAATTTTTCAATCCTACTTCTCAACTTTGAAATTTATGCCAAAAAAGTCTCTGATCCAAGAGTAGGGGTAGAGGGAATGGTATTGTAAGTTTCAGGTTTTTTAGTCTTTTTTCAGAGCTAGTTTAGAGTATTGGGAATTTTCAGTGCTTTCAGTGTGGTGTGATTTGGGGGGAGATATGGTCATTATTGTTCTTATTTTATCCAGGAAAGGTCTCTGATCCCTTGGGATTCCTATTAATGCTGCTCCTCAGGGGCAGTGTTCCATTTGGACAAGAAGTATCTTGATCCTTGAACTGTGACTGAATTGGATGGTTTTAGACGCATTTTCAAAAGTTTCATTTTGGGATGAGTTTGTTATTGTTATAATTTCATCTAACATGTTATTTTAGATATCAGATTTACTTGGGATGATATGTTTATCCTCTTGCACATTTACTTCAGCCACATTGCAATTATTAACATTTTTTTGCTATTTTTATAACATTTTTTTATTTGGTCAATTTCAAACATTATTCCTTGGATACAAAAATAATTTTCTATACCTCCCTCCCCTCCCACAAGCCCTCCCATAGCCGATATGCAATTCCACTGGGTATTACATGTATCCTTGATCCAAATCCATTTCTATGTTGTTGGTATTTGCACTAGGATGTTCATTTAGAGTCTACAGCCCCAATCATATCTCCTCGACCCCTGTAGTCAAGCAGTTGCTTTTCTTTGGTGTTTTTACTCCCACGGGTTTTCCTCTGCATGTGGATAGTGTTTTTTCTCATAGATCCCTCCAGATTGTTCAGGGACATTGCATTGAAACTAGGGGAGAAGTCCATTACATTTGATTGAACCACAGTGTATCACTCTCTGTGCACAATGTTCTCCTGGTTCTGCTCCATTCAATCTGCATCACTTCCTGGAGGTTGTTCCAGTCTCCATGGAATTCCTCCACTTTGTTATTCCTTTGAGCAAAATAGTATTCTATCACCAACATATGCCACAGATTGTTCAGCCATCCCCAACTGAAGGGCATCCCCTCATTTTCCACATTTTTGCCACCACAAAGAGAGTGGCTATGAATATTCTTGTACAAGTCTTTTTCCTTATTATCTATGCTATGGCTGGATCATAAGGTAGACAACAGTCTTTTAGCTCCCTTTAGGCAGAGTTCAAAATTGCCCTCCAGAGTGGTTGGATCAATTCACAACTCCACCAGCAATGAATTAATGTCCTGACTTTGTCACATCCCTCCCGCCCCTAGCATTCATTACTTACCACTGCTGTCATCTTAGCCAATCTGCTAGGTGTGAGGTGATACCTCAGAGTTGTTTTGATTTCCATCTCTCTGATTATAAGAAATTTAGAACACTTTTTTCATGTGCTTATTAATGGTTTTGATTTCTTTAACTGACAATTGCCTATTCATGTCCCTTGCCCATTTATCAGTTGGGGATTGGCTTGATTTTTTGTACAATTGATTTAGCTCTTTGTAAATTTGAGTAATTAGACCTTTGTCAGAGGTTTTTGTTATGAAGATTGTTTCCCAATTTGTTATTTCCATTCTGATTTTGGTTAAATTGGTTTGTTTATACAAAACCTTTTTAATTTGATGTAGTCAAAATAATTTATTTTACATTTTGTGACTCTTTTTAAGTCTTGCTTGGTTTTAAAAATCTTTCCCTTCCCAAAGGTCTGACATATATACTATTCTGTGTTCACATAATTTACTTATAGTTTCTTTCTTTATATTCAAGTCATTTACCTATTTTGAGTTTACCTTGGTGTATGGTGTGAAGTGTTAATCCAAACCTAATCTCTCCTACACTGTCTTCCAATTTTCCCAGCAGTTTTTATCAAATAGTGGATTTTTGTCCCAAAAGCTGGGATCTTTGGGCTTGTCATAGACTGTCTTCCTGAGGTCACTTACTCCTAGTCTATTCCACTGATCCTCCTTTCTGCCTCTTAGCCAGTACCAAACTGTTTTGATGACCACTGCTTTATAGTTTAGTTTGAGATCTGGGACTGCAAGTCCTTCTTCCTTTGCATTTTTTTCATTATTTCCCTGGATATCCTTGATCTTTTGTTCTTCCAAATGAACTTTGTTATGTTTTTTCTAGTTCAGTAAAAAAAGTTTTTTGGAAATTCAATGGGTAGGGCACTAAATAGATAGATAAGTTTGGGTAGAATGGTCATTCATATCTCTTACCTTTTTCTTATTTATTTTTTGATTTGATTTATCTAAATTTGATAGTGGTAGGTTCAGGTCTCCCACTAGTATAGTTTTACTATCTATTTCCTCCTTTAATTCTACTAGTTTCTCCATTAGAAATTTGGATGCTATATCATTTGGTGCATACATGTTGAATAGTGATATTTCCTCATTATCTATACTGCCTTTCATCAGGATGTATTTACCTTCCCTATCCCTTTTAATCAGGTCTATTTTTTACTTTGGCTTTGTCAGATATCATGATTGAAACTCCTGCCTTCTTTCTGTCAGTTGAGGCCCAATGGGTCTTACTCCAACCTTTAATTCTGACCTTGTGAGTATCTATCCGCCTCACGTGTGTTTCTTGTAGACAACATATGGTAGTATTCTGGATTCTAATCCACTCTCCTATTTGTCTAGGTTTTACGGGTGAGTTCATCCCATGCTTTCAAGGGGTAGGTCCCCGGCGGTTCTAGTCATGTCCCATGGACCTAGAGTTGCCCCTTGCTCACTCTAGAGGAGACCCTCGTTCACTCGCTGATTCTGGCATGCGTTGGCTCTAGCTTCGTAGGTGGGGTGAGGGAGGGTAGATTGCCTCAGATTTGGGTGAGATCTTTTTCACCCTCTTATAGTGTGGAAATGCCCAAATCCTATGTATCTTCAGTGCTGTGCCCTACTGTACAGTTCCTCTGTTCTTCTGAAACTGATTTTTAAAGACTTTTGAGGTAGTCTATATCAGTGTTTGCTGGGGAGAGGAAATATCACATGTCTAGACTGCCACCATGCTTACCCAGAAGTCTTTTTTGCTATTTTGAAACATAATACTTTCCTAATATTTAAGATAAGCAGAATTTTATAAATTTCCTTTTCCTTTATCACTTTGTTTCTCAAATTTGTTTCTCAAAAAAAGGAGATCAAGTGTTTTCTGCTGGAGTAAACATTTACTGCCTGTTAGTTCTTGTACATAGGCTCTGTGAGATATATTTCAAAATCTGTGTGAAAAAAGTAATTATCATATTTTATGTCTTTATTATTTTATGTTTGATTAATTAATTTGGAATATTTTTCCATGATTAAATGATTCATGTTCTTTCCGTCCTCTCCTCCCAACTCCCCCCCAGAGCCAACAAATAATTCCACTGGGTTTTACATGTGTCATTGATCAAGACCTATTTCTATATTATTAATATTTGCACTAAGGTGATCATTTTTAGTATCCATACTCAATCATATCCCCATTGAACCATGTTAATAAGCAGTTGTTTTTCTTCTGTGTTTGTATTCCCACAGTTCTTTCTCTGGATGTGGATAGCATTATTTTATGTCTTAATTTTTATCCTTTTCTTAAATTATAGTCATTTTATTTAAATATATCAGTTAGAAGTTAGAATTATTTCATGACTTATCTTCACTTATATATTATCCTTTAATTTGCCAGTCATTTTGAACTTGATCTAACCAGTTATTATTGGACTATTCACAGAAAGCTGGTTTTCCAACTCCTCCCATATAAGACAGTCATTTCCCATATTTAAATATGAATACAATCTCATTTTTGTACTCTTAGTACTTATATTTCAGATTCTCCCAACTTTCTAAAATTCATACTATTGATTTACCATTGTAAATTTTCTAGGTAAATCCTTGACTTCTTTTTTTTTTTATCACAAATCTAAACATATTTTCCATTCACCAGCCTGTCCTACACCACTCATTGACAAAGTAATCTTTTGTTGTCAAGGTTAGTAGACTGACTAATCAGAGAAATGGCAAAGGCATAATATACCAGTAAAATGTATTGTTTCATACAAGATTGTTTTCTCATTGCCAAAGATGTGTAAGCAATGACCAAAATGATTACATATTAGATACAATGCACAATGGATTTTTATTTGTGGAGAGGTTACACTAGATAACTAAAGGACTTCTGAGATCTTTTAAAAATCTGATACACTTTGTTTTGTAAGGTTGCAATCAAGTCTAAACTTTTATAATTCAATTATAATGTAACTTTAGGTAAAAGCTGCAGATGTGAAATTATACCTAGCCATCACATATTAGTGAAAAATAATCAAATGTTGTCTTTAACTATATTATCTATTATAAGTATGAAGATATATGTATATAATGATGGTAATTATGATGGTATTCTCCCATATGCTGATGAGAATCATGAAAATATATACATGTCCTATTCACCCATTAAGATTATTATTTCCATTCTTGCTATAAGTAGCTTAAAAGAAAAATACACTCACATTGTATTTATTGCAAAAAGATATTAAAACCCATCACTTCGGAGAACTCCAAGATCCTACAAATACCTACTACAGCTTGAATGGCTTGACTTTGCCTTTGGATATGCTCAGTCTTGTCTCACTTGTGTCTTCAACTCTTTAGTTGGTTGAGGCTCAGATTCTTCCTGACTCTTTAGAATTCAGGAAGATGTTTTCTACCATGAAAAATTAATCTTCTTACATAGTATGATATGTGTTGATATAAACTGTAGTCTATTAGTGGTCCTATGTTTCTATTTCTACCCATGAATCTCTGTCATCTACCACCCTTGCTTCTCCTTAATCTAACATAGACATATTAATAGATAGACAGACAGGCAGATAAGTAGATCTATGGTAGAAAAATATATACTTCACTATAATATACATGTTTCAGTTCTTTAAGTATGAGTGGAACCTTGACCAATGAAATGGTCATCTAAAGAAGGATATAAGGATTTACTGGGCTATAAAGATAATGCAAATCAACAGAGGATTTCAACTAATGATTTTTTTTCTGATCAGTAAGTATTAATTTAAATGAGCTGAGAGTGTTTCTTTAATGATTTTAAAAATATCAAGTAATTCTCCTTTTGTTAAGTAAAAAAAATAACACTTAGACACAGATAAAAACAATAATAAAATTTTAGGAAATAACCAGTATCCTTAGACAGTACCTTTTCTGGGAGAGCTCCTGTTCACACCCCATATATTCATCATTATTATTATTTTTTAATTTATTTAGAATATTTTTCCATGGTTATATGATTCATGATTTTTCCTACCTCTCTCCCCTCCCAGAGCTAACAAGCAGTTCCACTGGGCTATACATTGTTCAAAGCCTATTTCCATGTTATTCTTATTTGCAGTAGAATGATCTCTTAATGCCAAAACCCTAATCATATAACGTCGTGACAGGTGGTCGATCATATTTTTCTTCTGAGTTTCTACTCTCACTGTTCTTTCACTGGATCTGGATAGTGTTCTTTCTCATAAGTTCCTCTGAATTGTCCTGGGTCATTGCATTGATGCTAGAAGAGAAGTCCATTACATTTGATTATGCCATAATGTATCAGTCTCTGTGTTTTCTTGGTTTTACTCATTTAACTATATACTCTGGAAGTTGTTCCAGTTCACATTGGAATTCCTCCAGTTCATTATTACTTTCAGCACAATAATATTCTTTCAGCATCAGATACCACAATTTGTTCATCCATTCCAGAACTGATGGACACCCCCTCATTTTCTAACTTTTGGACACTAGAAAGAGAGTGGCTATAAATATTTTTGTATGAGTATTTTCCTTTTTTCTTATCATTGGGGTACTTCATTATTATTTTTGAAAGCTTCTTTTAGGATGATATTTGACTAATTTAAATCTTATTATAAAACACACAAGCATACCAACAAATGACAAAATATGTTGTTGAAAAATATCCCATTCTAAAGGATTTAATCTCAGAAAATTGTTCTGAGGAATTTAAATAATCAGTAGACTGTTACACTTATTACTTAGATGGCAATGATTTTAAATGTCAATTAATATTCATCAAGAAGCTAGTATTTAAAAAAAAACTACTGTAGAATGAAGATTTTTTACATTTTCTTTGAGAACAAAGTATGAAATTGTCTCATTTTGAATAGAAAATAAGGTGATATGCTTGTGGTTAAGAGGTAATTGTATAAATAAATGTTTATGTATGATTTCCTCTGCATTAATACCCCTTAAATAATATTCTCTTTTCCCTTATTTCTTGTCATTTGAAACATCTCAGTTGGAAAGCAAACCAGTGATGTGTGACTCCAGAAGGAAACTATTCACCTAACTTTATTGACAGAAAACTTGTTAGAAAAAGATAAAAAATAATATAAATCTAGAAGATAGAATACAACTGAAAAAAAGCAGTATATTATCTAAGCAAAGCAACTCCACCTCATCTGTTTAGATAAATTATTAATGTGAAGTCAAATCTATTAGATTCTACTTCTAAGAATTATTACTGATCAACATTAGTATCCTAACCAGGAATGCTCTGTAGTAATGAAATGAAAAATTAAGGCCAAAATAAGTGATAATAAAAAAATAGCTGAAGTTCAAATCAATGAAAATATATTACGTGCCTACTCTTTGTCAGATACTATCACTGGTAGAAGGAAAAAAAAACTTTGATATTATGGAATTATTAGAATTTTAAATGAATGTTAATCAAAGTAATGTATTCATTATAACAAGAAGACTAAATAGTTGTAAAAAAAGCTGGTTTACCCAAAATTACTTAATCAACAGCTAAATGCCTATTTATCAGTTGAATATAGAAGTTATGCATATACTGGTTTGAATGCAAATTATTTAAAGTTTATTAAACTTTTATTTTTTAATTAATGTTTTCTTCTTTTTTCTCTAAATCTTTCATATTTTCTACTAGTCATAAACTTCTATTTCTTCCAGTCCAATTCTCTCTGTGTATAATATTTGGTTATGGTTTTGTTTCTATTGAATTAAGCTATCATCTTTCCTTGAGATTTTATGTTTTCCCATAATTCATTCTATCATTCTGTTTACAAAATATGGTTTGTAGCTTACTTCATTATTTTAATAAAAGCAACTCTTTATTTCAAAAATTCTAGTTATTTTTGTGCTCAAGTGGTGCTTTTCTTTGAATATTTGTTTGTAGGTATTGTGTAATTGGAAATCTTGTGCCTTTGATCTACATTTCCCAGGAACACACTGACTTCTTGTCATTACACGCTGATGTAGACAGGAGGTAAATTGGATGGGCTTCTGTAGCTAGCTCTCTTTCCTTCCTGTGTGGGGATTAGGAGGACTAATTAAAAAGAAAACACTAGTGTAGAAGGAAATAGTGAAAGAAGAAAGGGCAGGCCTAGGAGAGGAAATCAAAATGTTGGGGAATGGACAAGTGGTAATCATAACTCTGAATGTGAATGGGATGAACTCACCCATAAAACAGAAGCAAATAGCAGAGTGGATTAGAAACAAAAAAACCTTAACATATGTTGTCTGTAAGGAACATACATGAGGCAGGTAGACACATATAAGTTAAAGGTAAAAGGCTGGACCAAAATCTATTGGGCATCACCTGAAAAAAAAGAAGGCAGGATTTGCAATCATGGTATCTGAGAAAGCCAAAGTAAAAATAGATCTAGTTCAAAGAGATTAGGGAAGATAATGACATCCTGATAAAGGGCAATATAGACAATGAGGAAATTATTAGTACTCAACATGTATGCACCAAATGGTATAGCATCCAAAAGGAGAAACTAGTGGAGCTCAAGGAGGAAATAGATGATAAAACTATATTAATGGGATACCTGAACCTTCCTCTATCAGATCTAAATAAATAAAGCCAAAAAATAAATAAGAAAGAGGTGAGAG
This sequence comes from Monodelphis domestica, assembly GCF_027887165.1. Taxonomy (NCBI): domain Eukaryota; kingdom Metazoa; phylum Chordata; class Mammalia; order Didelphimorphia; family Didelphidae; genus Monodelphis; species Monodelphis domestica. The sequence continues at coordinate 370,256,268 of NC_077229.1, forward strand.
ATGTGAATGAAATCTTGGAAAAATTAGAGTTAATAGATATATTGAGTAAAATAAATAGGGTCAAAAAGGAATACATCTGCTTTTCAAAAGCACATGGTACATTCACAAAGATTGACCATGTACTAGGGCATAAAAACATGGCAAACAAGTAAAAAAGAGCAGAAATAATAAATGCAACTTTTTTCAGATCATAATGCAATATAAATAATAATTTCTAAGGGTACATGGAGAGCCAAATCAAAAATTAATTGGAAACTAAATTATATGATTCTCCAAAACTGGTTAAAGAACAAATTGTAAAAACAATTTCATTAAATAATTAATAATAGTAATTATAAAATAGTAAAAATAGTAATAGTAAATAATTTCATTAAAGAAAATGACAATGTTGAGACATCCTATTGGAATCAATGGGATGTAGCCAAAGCAGTACTCTGGGGGAAATGTATATCCTTGAGTTCATATATTAACAAATTAGGGAGGATAGAGGTCAATGAATTGGGCATACAATTTTTTTTTTTAAATTGAGCATTCAAAATAAAAATCCCCAGGTGTAAACTAAATTAGAGATCCTAAAAATTAAAGGAGAAATTAATAAAATCTAAAGTAAAAGAACTATTGAATTAATAAATAAGACTAGAAGCTGGTACTTTGAAAAAAATAGACAAAGTACAGGTCAATCTAATAAAAAAAAGTTAAGAAGAAAACCAAATTAACAGTATCAAAGATGAAAAGGGAGATCTTACCTCTAATGAAGAGGAAATTAAGGCAATCATTAAAAACTATTTTGCCCAATTATATGGCAATAAATACAGGAATCTAGGAGATATGGTTGAATATTTACAAATATATAAATTGCCTCGATTAACAGATGAAGAAATAGAATACTTAAATAATCCCATATCAGAAAAAGAAATTGAACTAGGCATCAAAGAACTCCCTAAGAAAAAATTCCCAGGGCCTGATGGATTCACAAGTGAATTCTATCAAAAATTAAAAAAAAAAAAAACTAATTCCAATACTATACAAACTATTTGACATAATAAACAAAGAAGGAGGCAGAGAAACAGCCACAGTTGCTGGCAGAGAAGTCCCTAGATGAGGGGGTTGGATTGGCTGCTTCTTCAGAGCAGCAGACTCAAGATGGGGAGGTAGAGTATCAGGAGGGAACCACTCTCCTCAAGAAGCCCACTTTCCAGTTTTTTGGAACAGAAATATGGCTACTTTCACTATAAAGACTGCAAGACCACGAGGAAGAGTCCTTATGTCTAGTGTATTTCTGGTAGTAATAAGGTTTATTTTAAACAACTCTATCATAAGTGCCAAAAGAGCTTTAACTCTCAGAAGTCAAGACAAATTGACCTAAAGAAGCCTCACCTACAGGAACTCTGTGGCTGATGCAAAGACAAGAGATTTTCCTATGATAATATTTACAGCTTTAAGTACATTGTCTGAGGAGCAGTGGGGCTACTGAAGGGGTCCCACAGTTCCTTTGGTTGTATTTTGCCTCTTCTTTTGTAACTTGGCTTTGACTTAATATTGGAAAATGGATTAGGCTTTTGTACTTTTTGTAAAATTTGAAACATGATGATGGAACAGTATAAATAGAATAAAACTGACTCATAAAATTCACGGCAAAAAATTGCAATTATGAAATTCCTGTTATGACACAAATATGGTACTGATTTCAAAGCCAGTAAGATCAAAAACAGAAAATGAAAACTACAGAACAATCTCATTAATAAATATAGATGCAAAAATCTTAAATGGAATACTAGCAAAAAGACTGCAGCAAATGATCATGAGGGTTATTCGTTATGATCAGGTAGAATTTATACCTGGAATGCAAGGATGGTTCAATATTAGGAAAACAATTCACATAATTGACCATAGCAACAAGCAAACCAACAGAAATCACATGATTATCTCAAAAGCCTTTGAAAAAAATACAACACTCATTCCTATTGAAAACACTGGAAATCTGGCCTCAGACACTTCCCAGCTGTGTGACCCTGGGCAAGTCACTTGACCCCCATTGCCTAGCCCTTACCACTCTTCTGCCTTGGAGCCAATACACAGTATTGACTCCAAGATGGAAGGTAAGGGTTATTAAAAAAAAAGAAAAGAAAATACTAGAAAGTATAGGAATAAAATGACCTTTCCTAAAAATAATTAACAGTATGTATCTAAAACCATAAGCAAGCACCATCTGCAATGGGGATAAATTAGAAGCATTTCCAATTAGATCAGAAGTGAAACAAGGATGCCTATTTTCACCTCTATTATTTAACATTGCACTAGAAACATTAGCAGTAACAATTAGAGTAGAAAAAGAAATTGAAGGTATTAAAATAGGCATTGAGGAGATCAAGCTATCACTCTTTGCAGAGGATATGATGATGTACTTAAAGAATCCTAGAGAAGCAACTAAAGAGCTAGTGGAAATAATCAACAACTTTATCAAAGTCACAGGGTATAAAATAAAACCACATAAATCATCAGCATTTCTATATATTTCCAACACAGTGCAGCAGCAAGAATTAGAAAGAGAAATTCCATTTAAGATCACCCTAGACAACATAAAATATTTAGGAATCTATCTGCCAAGACAAACACAGAAATTATATGAACACAACTACAAAACACTTTCCACACAATTAAAACTAGACTTAAACAAATGGAAAAACATTAATTGCTCATGGCTAGAACAAGCTAACATATTAAATGATAATCCTACCCAAATTAATTTACTTATTCAGTGCCATAACTATCAAACTACTAAGAAACTTTTTTACTGAATTAGAAAAAAGCTATAACAAAGTTCATTTGGAAGAACAAAAAGATCAAGAATATCCAGGGAAATAATTTTTTAAAAATGTGAAAGTTGGGGCGAAGTCTAGAAGTAACAGATCTTAAACTGTGCTATAAAGCAGTGGTCATCAAAAACAATATGTTACTGGATAAGAAACAGAGGGGGAGATCAGTGGAATAGACTTGGAATAAATATCCTCAGCAATACAGTGTATGATAAACCCAAAGAGTCCAGATTTTGGGACAAAAAATCCACTATTTGTCAAAAACTGCTTGGAAAATTGGAAAACAGTATGGGAGAGATTAGGATTAGATTAACATCTCATACCCTAAAGCAAGATAAAATAAGAATGGATGAATGACTTGAATATAAAGAAGAAAACTACAAGTAAATTAGGAAAACAGAGAATATTTTACCTGTCAGGTCTATGGGAAAGGAAATATTTTAAGACAAAGCAAGAGTTAGAAAATATTAAAAAATGTAAAATAAATAAATTTGATTGCATTAAATTAAAAAGTTTTTGTACAAACAAAATCAATGCAATCAAAATTAGAAGGGAAGCAACAAATTGGGAAAAATATTTATAACAAAAACCTCTGACTATGATATTAATTACTCAGATTTATAAGGAGCTAAATCAATTGTACAAAAAATCAAGCCATTCCCCAATTGATAAATGGGGCAAGGGGCATGAACAGGCAATTTTTAGTTAAAGAAATCAAAACTATCAATAAGCAACATGAAAAAGTGTTCTAAATCTCTTATAATTTGAGAAATGCAAGTCAAAAATAACTCTAAGGTACCACCTCACACCTAGCTGATTGGCTAACATGACAGCAAAGGAAAGTAATGAATGTTGGAGGGGATGTGTCAAATTGGGACATTAATGTATAGCTGGTGAAGTTGCCAATTGATCCAACCACTCTGGAGTACAGTTTGGAACTATGCACAAAGGGCTTTAAAAGACTGCCCGCCCTTTGATTCAGTCATACCACTGCTGGGTTTATGCCTCCAAAGAGATAAGGAAAAAGGCTTGTATGATAATATTTATACCCTTGCTCTTTGTGGTGACAATCAATTGGAAAATGTAGAGATGTCCTTTGATTGGGGAATGGCTGAACAAATTGTGGTATATGCTGATGATGGAATACTATTGTGCTCAAAGAAATAATGAACTGGAGGAATTCCATGTGAATTGGAATGACCTCCAGGAATTGATGCAGAGTGAAAGGAGCAGAACCAGGAGAACAATGTACACAGAGACTAATAATACTGTGGTACAATGAAATGTAATGGACTCCTCTATTAGTAGCAAAGCAATGACCCAGAACAATTCTGAGGGACATATGAAAAAGAATGCTATCCACATTCAGAGAAAGAACTGTGAGAGTAGAGACATAGAAGAAATACAACCGGTAGATTACATGGGTTGATGGGGCTTTGATTGAGGATGTAGAATGTAAGTGATCACCCTAATGCAAATATTAATAATATGGACATAGGTATTGAACAATGACACATGTAAAACCCAGTGGAATTGCTTGTTGGCTATGGGGGGGGGGAAGAAGAGGAGGAAAAGAACATGAATCATTTAACCATGGAAAAATATTCTAAATTAATTGATTAAATAATATTTTTCAATTAAAAAAAAAGAAAGAATATATGGTCACTTTGACTTCAAAAACAGTTCAAAACAGTGAAGATTCAAATTGGCTAAATGAAAGGTTCATGAAAGCTATAAGCACAGACAATCATTTTAAAGGCATTAAAGAGTAAAACTGGAATGTGGACAACAGAGCAAGGATCTAAAAATTTTTTTAAAAACCAAATTTCACATTAATGGGAATGGAAACAAAAATACTTTGACTCTAGGGATATTGTCTTATATGTGTATAAGTAAAACTGAAAAACATATGAATCAGGTAATAAATAAATTTTAAAATGTTAAATATTTTTAATATATAAAACATTGCTAAAATTATAGATAAAAAAGAAAGCAAGAAAATTTCTGTTCTCAGGAAGCTCTCATTAAAATAGAAATGTAATGGAAATAGGAATTTTAACTGTAGAGCAGATACAGAAGTAATGGTCCATAGGATAAAGTGGCAGAGTCCACTAATTCTTAAGGTGAAATTTCAGGATAAAAGGTAAATGCTCTCATTTTAGGTTTCATGCAGAGAGCTATGGTTATATATTAGGAAGTTGTGGAAGTAGGGCAGATATAGGATCTGGTGGTACTTATGTTGTGTCATCAGGGAAGGTGTTAAAGTGCAGGGGACCACATGACATTAGTACAATTTGGTGGGAGTTTAGAGAAGGGATAATGTAGGATATTTTACAATTTCATTTACATTAGTCATTTTTGTTTGGTTTTAATATAATTCTTTAATATATTCCACATCCTTACCAAACTAGGCAATTTGTTCTTCTCCATTTATGAAATTCTATATACCATCTCTATGCTTTTGCTTGTAATGCTCTCCCATTTCACTTATTTCATTATTCTTGAATCTCTTGAAAATTCAACTTTTATAATCCTTTGTAAGAATGTTCCTATACCCTACAGATATGGCTACTTTTAAAAAATAAAATTACTTTGTACATATTTTATATTTATGTAAATGTTTCCTCAGTAATAAGGTATACTCTCTATTGGAAGGGACCATTTAATTTTTTGTCTTTTTCTGAGGAGCTTTGGAATACGGGTTTCTTTTTCTTAATTGACGAAATAGTTTCTGTGTCAGAATCAACATTTCCAGATTCTTCTCTTTCAATCTTTCTCCAAGGAATATTCTAATTACTGCCATGAAAGCAAGAGTTAGGGCGAGAAGCCTAGCCTGGCTACTCTGCTATCTTCAGAGAAAGAGGTTTCAGGTTGAAATTTTATTTACGTATTTCCTAAAATATTCTTAATTCAGAGGAAGTGGTTTTCAGGTTCAATGTGATTGCTGATGGCCATTTCACAACGGAGAAAGGAGGAAGACCCTAAATCTTTATATCCAAGACTTAATTACTTTCCCATCAAATACCAGTCCAATAATTATCTATATTTTTATCTATGTATTCTAGACAATAAAGAGTAACAGAGATCTCCTTTTCAGTGTAGTAACTCATCTTAGCGAAGAAAGAGAATCCTAGATCTCATCCCAGGGAGAGTTCCTCTAAATGTGTAGTGTAGCAAGCTGGGGATAGGGATATGATGGATACTGTCAGTTCTTTTAATGTTATCTTCTTCCCAGAGTCTTTTTCTTTAGAAATATGAAGTGAGGCTGTCATCTTCTACCTTTGCTTAAGCTGGAAGCTGTGTTTATAGACTGAGCTCTAATTTCATCTTCATTAATATTAAATTCACTCTTTTTATTTATGTTGCTAGAGCTTTGGTTTTTCTTTTGTTTTTAGAATCATATTATCGAATGGTTCATGTATTTGTTGGTTTTTTAAATAAAAACATTTTACTTTTCTTTATTGATTAATTCAATGGTTCTTTTACATTCAAATATCAATAAACTAATATTTTAACCCACTTATTCTTTAAGACTAACTTATTTAGTATTTAATAATTTTCATTCTGTGTTTCCATGGTGACTTACTAAATATAGTCTTATTGCATTATGAGCAAAAATAATATATTTAATTTTTCTACATTTAACTGTAAAATTTTGTTTCTTAAAAAATAGATACTTTTTGTAAAGATACCACATACCACTGGGAAAAAGTATATTTCTTTTTATTCTTGTTTGGTTGGCTCCAGATATCTAAAATATTTAGCTTATTTAAGATTTTAATTATCTCTTTAATTTCTTTCTTGCTTATTTTTGGTTAGATGTACTTAGTTCTGAGAGGAGAAGGTTAAAGTTCCCCATATTGTAGTTTTATTATCTATTTTCATCTTTAACTCTTTTAACCTTTCCTTTAAAAATCTAGATGTCATAACAGTTGATGCCAATAGATTTAGCATTGATATTGCTTCATTTTCTATGGCACCTTTTTACCAACATGTAGTTTCTCTGTTTAACTCTTTTAATTAGATATCTTAGCTTTAACATAATCTGGGTTCATGATTGCTAGCCCTGTTTTTTCTTTTGCTGACTGAATTATAAACTAAGGATATAGGATGATGTGGAAAGGAAAAACAAATCAAGCTCTGGACTTTCTGGCACTCAGTTGGAACCAACAGCAGTTGGAATGTTAAGAAAGAAGATATTGACAAGAATGATAGTTGGTGGGGGGAGAGGAACTTAGAGAGTGACATCGGTCTGGAAGGACTCGCTTTCTCTTTCCTGGCCCTCGAACTGGAAGGAGCACTCTCTCCCTGTCTCTGGATAGAAGTACCTCTATTCCTGGATCTTTCCCAAAGTGTGCTCTACTTGGATTTCTGTGATCATGTCATAGAACAAAAGGATTTAAGGGGAGTGGTTTGAACTGTAAGGCTAGTCTTTAGGGGCATCAGCCCAAAGAGACAGGACCAACCAGCTCTGAAAGTCAGAACCTTTTCTTCTTTTTGCTGTCTACTGCTAAATACTTTGAACTTGAACTTAATTTTAGCATAGACGGGAATAAAAGAAACTGTCCAACCAGCCTGTGGGGCCTGGCCTCAGCTCGAAAGCTGAGAGAGACTCAACCCAATCTAGGGAAATTCTGATTTCCTCTTCCCTGACACCTCCCCAATGCAAACTTGTTATTAAATTCTTATTAATTTAATAAAACTACAGACAGATAAGAGGACTCTCATTTCAGGGGATTACAGAGGGAGCAGAACCCAAGGACACTCATTGAACCATATAGCAATAAATGGAGCTAAATTTCAGCACATAGACAAAATAAAAAGAAAAATAACCTCAAAATGAGCAAGAGATAGAAAGCCAAAGCTAGAAACAAATCTCAGAGTTGACCAATATATAAGTTCAGAACAAGACATAATACAAAAATTAAAACATGTGAAGTCTCATAAGAAAATGTGAAAGGATGTCAAGTCCAAGATGTATTCATGAAAAACTTATTTTAAAAGACAGAAAAACAAATAAGATTTGTAGAAGAAAAATGAGAAAAGAAAATGATAGAATAAATCTATGGCTTAAAACAAAACTTACTGAAGAATAATTCCCAATTACCTTAAAAAAAGAAATACAATATTCAAACAGGTAAATAACTCCCTAATGAATGAAGTACAAAGCTTCAAAGAAGAAAATGGTTTTCTAAAATATAACTGGATAAATGTAAGCTAATGACTTCATAAGTCAGCTGGAAAAAGAATGAAAGAATAAAAGATTTGGAATATCTGTATAGAAAAACAACAGAACTGGAAAATAGATCCAGGATGTAGAATCTAAGAATCATTGGATTGCCTGAAAGCCATGATCAAAAATAAAACAAAGTAAAACAAAAACATAAACCATACTGAAATACATCATCATGGAAGACTTTCCTGATATACTGGGGAGCTACAAATTAATGTAACCATTCTGGAGAGAAATTTGGAATCATGCCCAAGGAGTTATAAAACTGGGTATACATTTTTAAAAGACTCTGAGATACCAGTGCCATGTCAGTATTTCAAAGAGAATTAATGATAGGGTAAAACAAAGTTTGCACAAAAATATTATAGCAGCTCTTTTTGTAGTGACAAAGAACTAGAAATGGAAGAAATACCCATCATTTGGGGACTAGATGAGCAAATTGGAATATATGCTTGTAATGGAATATGATTGTTCCATAAGAAATGGTGAAGATGACCACAAAAAAATGGAAAGAGTTATGTGAAGTGATTCAAAGTGAAGTGAGAAGAACTAGGACAATATTGTATATAGTCAGGTCAAAAATGTATGATGATCAACTGTGAATGACTTAACTATTATCAGCAAGTCAAGGTTCCAGGACAGTTCCAAAAGACTAATGACAAAGAAGGATTTGCATTACCAAAGAAGTAACGAAGTCTTAATGCAAAATTAAACCTATCATATCCTCCATGGAATTTTCTCTCTTGCAGGGAATGTATATCTTCTTTCACAACATCATGAATATAGAAATATGTTATATATGTAACAAAAATAATATATGCATAATATTTTCCCTTGTTGTATGGGATGAAATTTGTGATTTATTCCCCTACATATTGATTACTATTAGTAATAATAGATTGGCAACTTTCTATAGAAAAGTAGTGATGTTATTTGCCCTCCATTAAGAGATATCAATCTCTCCTTTTGAACAGTAGAAGAAAACGCCTCCCCAAGCACACACACACACACACACACACACACACACACACACACACACACACTGTAGTATAGGACTTTGATATTCTTCTCAAATGTGGTTAATAGACATCCCCTTTCTTCTATTCTCTTGGGAAGAAGTTTAGGGGTTACCTAATTCCTATGAGAGAAATCTCAAAATTTACAAGTTATAATCTTGACTACATGTCTTGAGAAATATTTCAAAAAATGTTTCAGTCTTGGGCAGGTTTGAAACCCTAACTTCAACTAAAAAAAATGCAAACCTAAGGAATATTCCCATATGCTTGGAAACATCAGAAGCATTGGGAAAGGACTGAGGAGGCTAGAAGGAGGGTAGAATAAGATATAGATGATGGGAAAGTGGAGATAACATTGTGTTGGATCCCTAAAAATTCTGAGTAAACCTACACACTGTGGAGCCACTCTCTTTCCTTCCCTGTCTCCTTGTTTCCCTGTCCCTCTCTCTTTGCTCAATCTCCATCCCTTGTGAAGAATACTGGCTATGCCAGGTCAGTATTCCCTTACCCTTGAACCCACTACCCCACCCCCATGAGCTTGCTGCCTATGCCCAGATGGTACTGCCTCACCCTTGCCCCCTGCCCTCCCCCCATGCTTCTGAATAAAGTCATGTGAACTCTGCTAGCAAACATCTCCTGTGCTCATTAGAATGATTTTGGGGGTATGAGCTCCCCAGAATTTCACTCCACACATTGTGGAGGAGGGAGAAGTGGTAGTGGAAGAGAAAGCATTGACTGTATGATGTCTGAAAACCAATATTAAAAATTATATTGACATGTAATCTGGAAAAAAAATAAGAATTATTTTAAAAATACCTAACACTAGTTTTTGCTTAGATTATTGCCCAAGATAAAATGTTCAAACGTTCCATCTACAACTTCAAATTCAATATTTTTCTATAGCAGAAAATTCATTTCTCACAGAGAAGATACCAAAAATGAACCTTTCCCTTTTCTCAGGAAGGAAAGGAGCAGAGAAACAAATATTTTTCCTTACACCAACTTTTCATTTAGTTGTAGATCAAATGAGCTAATTTTCCATAGCTTTGGGGAAATGAATGGTTACTAGTACATTTTACATAATTATGTTAAAATTTCCATGTAGTTCCCAAACATGAGCAAAATATATATTCACTGAAATATTAATTTTTCACTATTTCTAAAAGTAGTTACCTTTGGAAGTGGAAGGAGAAGCACTTAAAGTGACATGAATAGATGCCAGAGTGGGACTGAAGCCAGGCTTGAGGCACATGCCCTTCCCACCCAGTAGCTGTGTCAGGGAAGGGGAGGGGGTTAAGGAGGAAAGGAAAGTGATTGGGCGGGGCTGGTGAGGGATGATGCTGTTTCCAGTTACAACCCAGGAAAAACAACAAACACAAATGCCACAGAAGCATTATGGCACCACCTCTCCCATCAGTTTAGTGGTCCCCAAACAGACAGACTGCACACTCCCACAGAAACTAACTGAAACCCTAAAGCCCTTTGGGGTTTTTGAAGAAGAAGTGTAACTGCAGCACAGGATTTTAATTTTGAGAAAACTAAATAACCTGGTAAAAGAATGGATGTGGGAAATCCATGAAAGCAAGTGAAGTACTAACATTTATTAAGCACCTATTATGTACCAGGTGTTCTGTAGAGTGCTGAGATACAAAGAAAGTGAAAGATGGAACTTCTATCAAGAAGTTCAGAGTCTAATTGTGCAATCAACATGCAAACAACTATGTATATATAAACTATATACAGGATAATTGGAGATAATGAACAAAGGGAAGGCAATTGAGAAAGATTTCTTTTTTTTAAACCCTTACCTTCTGTTTTTGAATCAATACTGTGTAATTGTTTTAAGGCAGAATAGTGGTAAGGGCTAGGCAATGGGAGTTAAGTGACATGCCCAGGGTCACACAGATTCAAATTTGAACCAAGGACCTCCCATCTCTAGGCCTGGCTCTCAATCCACTGAGCCACCTAGCTGTTCCCCTGAGAAAAATTTCTTATAGAAAGTGGGACTTGAAGGAAGCCAGGGAAGCTGGGAAGCAAAGATAATGGAGAACAAAATGGAATTTTGAATAAACTAATGGTTAGAAAGCAAAAAAGAGAAACAGGAGGTCAGCTCTTGGTTTAAGAATAATTTTCATTGGAAGAAATATTATACTGAAGAAATATCAATATATAAGACTATGTGCACACACATACATAGACACATAGTACTTTATGTGAGTGGACCCATTTTGCAGACCTCTGTGTAAAGCAATTTTTATGCAATTGAATTCATACCCTAGATGTGGGGAATGGAGGGAGGATGGTGTGAGGAGGCTGGTATATGGTTTAAGGTGGAGGCAGGGACTGTAATAATTAAAGGAATTGTAGAGGATTCAAGAGGTACAGGGGATAAGGAAGGGTTTATAACAGGGAATGGAGGAGTTGAAGGGATAGAGGGAATATGGATGCTGGTGAGGTAAAAGGAGAGATATCCTCTGCTGAGAGGCTGTCTTTGAAAAACAGGGTTCCTGAGAAATGGGCCAACTATGATAGCCTAAGGGATGTCTTCTCTATTGATTGATGTTGAAGATACCCAGGGCAGGTAAGCATGGACCCTCCTGAGGGATAAGCTTCTCTCTACCCCCCCCCCCTCAAGGTCCCTGGGCAGGACCATTTATGGTTGAATGGGTGCCCTTAGATTCTGCTCCCTCTATGTCCCCTTGAAATAATAGTCCTCTTATCTGACTGCAGGTTATTTAAATGAAGATGAATTTAATAACAAGTTTGGATCAGGAAGGTATCATGGTAGAAGGAAGAGGGGTTCCCTATACTTTTTTTCCAGATTAGGTTTGAGTCTCTCTCAGCTTTTGAGAGAGCTTTTGAGGCCAGGCCTCACAGGCTTATTCCTGTCTATGCTAATCTATGCAAGCTTTCTTAAGTTCAAAGTCTTTAGCAATAGAGAGCAAGAGGAAGAAAAGGTTCTGACTTTCAGAGCTAGTTGGGTCTGTCTCTTCAGGCTAACACCCTTAAAGATCCACCTTAAGTTCAAACCACTCACCTTAAACCCCTTTTTTTTCGATGACAGGATTACAGGAATCCAGGTAGAGCACACAGTTGGGAAAATCAGAAATAGAGAGGTTTCTATCCAGAGACAGGGAGAGAGCACTCCTTTTAGTCAGAGGGCCAGGAAAGAGAGAAATCTAGAGCAACTGTCCTTCTCCCAGATTTCTTCCGCCCCCCCCCCACAACTGTCACCTTTGTCAATATCTTCACTCCAACATTTCAACTGCTATTGGTTCCACCTCAGTGGCAGAAAGCCCAAAGCTTGATTCAGTTTTCCTTCCCACAGTACAGAGAAGCGAGAGTAGGAGAGAAGTATACAGAGGCCACAGACAAGCATGCTGTACCTGAATGTGAGCAAATAGAACAACACGATAAGTGGGGACCTGACAAGTGTAGGTAGGCAGAGCAGAGCAAAGTTCCCCTCTTTTAGCTCTGGAAGTTACAAACTAAATAAATCCCCATCTGGTGGTAGCAGGGATAGTGATCATTTGATTCTTTCACTTAGAGAATTTTTTTGCCCTTTGATGGAGGGGATGAGAGGCTATGCAGTGCTGAACTTGTTGTGGAATTGAGGAAATTAGGACAAGAAGTAGTTAATCAATTGTGAGAATTGAGTGAACCACACTGATGCCATCTCATGACTTAATTCTGGAGTTAGCTCAGTTCCCTTTCTATCCAATTGTGGGACTAATCTAAATTCTACCCTAGGAGAAAAGTTTACAGAATTCTGTAAATTGGGTGAATGCCTCATTGCATTGTTTGAATCTAGACCCTCTTTGGCTTAGAAACCAGACCACCTATATCTACTATTGCAAGTACAGGGATGGCCTATGTTATGTTGACCCAAAATGGCAGATCCAGAGATTAATGTAACTCCCTCTCCAAGCTTGGAGTATCTCTAATATTTCATCCAATTAGACATCAGAATACCTAATGTTGCATTATTTCCTTTTAATTAATTAATTGTTCTTAAAGTATAAAAGACTTGTATACAGGGTCCAGTCTCAAGTGCAGGATGGGGGTTTATCCTGCTTTATTGGTAATTTGACATATATTTATTAATAAATCTATCCTTAGACAATAAAAAAGTAGTTACCTTAATAGTAAAGATCTGTCATTACCTGGGTGAAATTATAAAGGAATTTAGTTTAGGTAATATAATGAAATCTACCTCAGAGATATTAAATTGTATTTTCTTTCATGCACACAGTTTCCATGTTTCAAAAATGGAAACCAAACTTTAAAATACCAGGAATTTTGACTTAATAACTAAACTTCAGATATTTGAAATATTAAACTATTCCATTTTATTGGGTTAAGCAGGAGAAATGATGATAATAGGAAAAAAAGTTAGGAAGATGATGATGATAGTGGTAACAATGACATGCATATGATGATTTTGATTTAGATAATATTTTCCTTACTGATGAGAACTATATCATGTTATACTAATTTCACAGATGAAGAAATCAAGGTTTAAAGAGATTCAAAAATTCAAAGATACTTAGTCACAGAGTAGTTATCAAAATTTGATTGAAAATTGGATGTCTTTCTTTCGCATATAAAGCAAGTGCTAGCACTTTCTTTAGTTTCACAATTCTGATGGCTAATTCTTTATATCAGATACACAGAACTTGCCACTCAAAAAATGACAAAAATAACATTTTGCTAAGATTCATTAGCATGTCTCTATCCTAGTGGTTTTCATGGAGGATATAAAGGTAGCTTTGAAAATGTGGCCAATGAAACCAAAGATTCAAGGCTAGTCACTAATTAATTTGAGACCTCTTGAAAAAGAAATTTTCACTGAATGTTTGCAATTTGTTTCCCTTAAAATGCTATAAAATTTTTATTAAGAATTGCAAACTTTTTAGGATCAAGAATAATAGTTTATTTGAGACAAAGAGAATTTAGTAATAGGGTCCTCTCTTGCTGGGTAGTGGTGAAGCTATGACTATTGTGTGAATGGAATGATGGACAATTATATGTATATGTCATATTCGTGCTAAGATTCTTTTTAAAGATTTCATAAGATTATATACTAACATGCAGAAGTCATCAATTTTTTTATTTGGAAAATGGGAGAGGATGAAAGAGTCTTCTGTTTCTTTACTTCATGCTAAATGTTTTATCTCAAATAGATTCATATGAACTTGTTTTGGAGAAAAGTTAACCTCATTGAAAATAGCACCATAAAATGGGGGAAAAAGTTAATCATCAGTTTGATTTCCTCTACAAGACATGGAAACAATGCAAAAACAATCATCAGAGATTTTAAAAAATATCTTTGAATGAAAATGAATTATAATATAGTTGCAAAAACATCAATAATTTAAAAAATGATTGAGTAGGAAATCAAGTAATCTCAATAGTCAGAAAATTGATGAATTCCCTCACTTCCCTAAGTAACTAGACTTGGCTTTCATAACTGTGAATTGATTACTGGCTAAAAATCATTCAAAGATACTACCAGAAAAGGTACAAATCCAAGCAAACAATTAAGGGGTCCTTCAGAATTTCCTTTTCCCACTTTTATAAACAATAAATCTGATTTGTGAATAATAAAAAATCTGTTGTGCTGGTTGGAGAGAATTTAGAGCCATGAGTTTATTTTAGAGGAATGAATAATTTAACATGATGGAATTGTGGGTTTTAAAATATATTGTTCCCTCTGGGAACTGCATCCCCCAGCGTGCCTTGGGATCTCCCCTACTTACTGTCCCATGATTGGTCTATATATACCAATCCCCAACAAGTGGCTGTTGCTCTTTTATGAATGAGGATGGGGAATGGGGATGAGTAGAAGTGAAAGTGGGAGTGAATTTCAGCCCAGGGAAATTCTGGTTGCTTTTGTTTCAATAAAGCTTTAGAAAGATCAGTGTAAAATAGGAGTTTTCTTTTTTTAGCTTTTCCTCAGAATCTAAGCCTATACAAGGGAAATGTTTTCTTTGATACATCAAAGCTTTAGCATCATAACACATTGAACTCTATGGTTCCATAATATTTGAAATTACTTTTTAATTTGCTTTTAGATCTGTTTTTACTTTGAATATGTGAATGATGGCCACACTTATAACTAAATATAAAATCATTCCTGGCAACATAAAATACAGAAAACTATATTGTCAGAAATGATTTTGAAGAGTCCTTTCTTATGCTTTGCTTTATGCCAAGGAACTTCTTCTCAAAACCTTTGTAATAAGAGAACTTTAAGAATTTTCCTCATTTAAATTTTGTTTAATGTACAAGCATGAGTTACATTTTATATGTCAGTTAATTTTCAGGGAAGATAACTGATTTTAGCAACTAAAAAAGAAAAATGGCAGTGCTGACTAAAGCAATCAAAAGACAGAACAATCTATGATGGACATTGCTCCTTTTTTGTTTCTTTAAATCCCTTTTACAAAGCTTTGTCTCATTCTGTCTCTTCTTGTTAATCATATTCATGCTGCAAAGTGCAGTGGAGTATCACATATAGTGGGAATGAGCCAGAACAATACAAAAGAATCAAAGTCTGTGATTCACAATCAAAGATGGAACAAAATTATAACAAAGATTTCTTTATTCATATCATTTTCTCCTTAATTTGTCCATTTATACTTTTGGAGGTAATACTATTATTACTATTGGGAATTTGATGTGTATATCCAAAATTCTTAATGACATTCACTAAATATTAATTAAATTCTTTTTTATTTGTAAGGTATTCTGCTAGTGATACAAAGTTAGATACAACATAGAAAATGCTTTACAATGTAATGGAAGAGGCTTTGAGAGGGCTTTATAAACCCAAGTATGTTACCTTGTTGAGTAATCCTAAGTGAGAATACAAAGGAGGGAAAAAAGCTGTGAAAAATCTGAGGAGGAAGATATTATCTTTATCTGCATGTTCATGAAAGTCTTTCTGGAAGAACATACAGCCAAATTAAACAATAAAGGAAAAGTGGTATTTTATGGAATGAGCAAAGGGCATGAAGACATGAAAGCATGAAGAAAAAGGCATAGAGTTGGGAAAGGGCAATATACTCTTAGGTGAAAGAGTAGCCTAATTTTGAGGCAGTATAGCTTGTATATAAAAAAAAAGTAGTGTCATAAAATAAATCTAGACGTATAGGTTGGAGTCAGATTGCAAAGAATCCTCCATACCAGGATCAAGATGTTATCCTTTATTTGGCAAGCAATCAAGTTTTAACCAGATTGGTGCATTAGGAAGATGTCAGATACAGGGATGAAAAATTAGATTACTGTAAACCAAACTTTTTATTTTCTTCTCTCTCTGTCTCTCTGTCTCTGTCTCTCTCTGTCTCTCTGCCTCTGTCTCTCTCTCTCTCTGTCTCTCTTTCTCTGTCTCTCTATCTCTCTGTCTCTGTCTCTCTCTCTGTCTCTGTCTCTCTCTCCCTCCTCCAAAACCTACATTAAAAAGATAAGTATATTCTGAATGAAATTTTATTGTTGGTTGTGAACAAATCCAAACCTGAAAAAACAAAGTATATTAAGTCTCCTTAGAGATAATAGAGCCAAAATAGGTGTCCCATTCCCTTGAAGTCTCTATAATATTTACATTACAATTCAAGAGATCAAATAAAGGAAAAAGTTAGAAACAACTGACAAGACAGCACACAGTTTCCAGATAAGCCATATAGGTTGCCTGAGGTATATAAGGGGAAGAAATTCTTTGTATTCCTTGCAGTACTCTCTACGTGGAAGCAATGACTATTATAATCGAAAAGTCTCTGAAATTCTCATGTTCTGTATAATTTCCGACTTTGGGGATCCTAATGGCTAACTTTCTTATACTAGTGTAGACACAATTATTGAAATAGAGGTATGTTATGGTTTCAAAGGTTTTTAATTAAAAGAAAGTCAGTGGAGTACTCCATTGCTTTAAGAAAAGATAAGGACTAAATTGGTGGCAAACATTTTTTTTATCAGCATCTCATAGAGATCAAACTGAGTAAATATAAGGGTTTGTAAATCAAGGAATTTAAGTTTATATCAGAAATTAAATGTTGTACACAATATAGAAAGATCTCCTAGTCAGTGAAAGCAGAAGTAGAGGAAAGCACATATGACCAATAGTATTATTTTTTTTTTAAAAAGTGAAAAGTAAAAAAAAAAGATTCTTAATCCTACATGTTTTCTTCAGTGTCTCAAAAGTTGAACAAACTCAGTTAAGAAGATTTATAATCTCATATATCCCTTAAGGAGACAAATTCATTTAAATAAACTCCATAGGTAAACCAAATCAATAAACTATATTTATAGGGCTACAATGGACTACAAGAGGAAAGATTTAGATGTCACCAAGATTATAAACAAGAAAACTTGGTGTCAATGAATTCCTTTTTTATACAGATAGCTAGGAGAGCTAATACATAACAAAATTACTCGAGGAACCCAAATTTGTTTTCTACCTGAATACTTTCAAATGTTCCCTTGAAACTAATTTTTCATTAGACACATTTTGGTCAAATGAAGTTAACAGATAGTAATAGAAAATGTTCTTTAAGTTCACCAAACATTGCAAGGGGAGTGACTCAAATAATAAACAAAAAGAATTTGGACCTACACTTCTGTAGGCGAAATTAAGTACCAGAAAAAATTAAAGAAAGAACAATAAAATCCAATCACCAATATTAACAGGTTCTCCTTGATCTAATTTGTTCCTGGCAAACCACTCAAAGTATCTATTTAATGAGCACATTTCATCTTGAGTCTTAGCTGACTAAAGTAGTTGTCCAATTCTTGAAAATAGTTTCCATTGGAAATTCTGTAAGAGGCCTTGTTCAGATCAGTTTGGGAGAAGTATTTTGCCTAAAGGATCCAATTCCCTGGTTCCAAAGCATTTACTAAGGTTTGCTAGGTGTTGTTACTAATACTTGCTAGTGATACAGAAATATAATTTGATAAGGCCTAACATATTTGGTTTTCAAGCTAGTTCATGTATAGAAAACTATCACAAATTTTATGGAGTTAATCTTAACAACAGAGATATAAAAAGAATACAAAATTATAAACCTATAATTCCTCTTAAAGTTCAGAGTATTTCAGTTTTTACATGGAATTTGCTCTTTCTGTCTTTTTCCAAGTTTTGTGATCGATATGAATATTGATATCTATAGGCTGAAAGAATAATATTAAAATGGATCCATGACAATCAAACCTGCAAAATAAGGTCTTCTCCATCAATATTATCAGAGACTTAAAAGCAAGAAAAATGATTAAAAATGTCTTTACACTTATTAATACAATTTTATACATAAAATCCCTAATCTAATTTTGGGAACTTAGTCCATTCTTTTTCATATATCATCACATTATCTAGAACAGAGCAAATACTAATCAGACCAGGTGCTACATATAAATGTATAATCATTAACAATAGGATAGATAGTCAGTCCAAGACCTCATTTACCTGGTAACTTAGTATAGAAAATTCAAACCAATAGTGACCACATTGACAGTATGCGACAATTCAAATAATGTAGGCAAAATGTGATTCATAATAACGAAAGAGAAAGATGACTTAGTAGGTGAGTTATTATAATGAATTACATAATAAATACAAGATGCTGGGAAGAATGATCATGTTGCCCAGATTAGAGGTGTGAATTTAGCGTATAAATTGTCAACAAGTTAAGTCATTTTTCAAAGGACATCTAGACAGCTAACTACCTGCATAACTGAATGACTACTGAACTATATACACCTACTTTATGACCTCAAAAAATTTATGTAGATGATTTATGCACATGTCGATGAAACTGTTGATGAAAACATAATTAAACAGGCAAACTTTTACAAATGATAATCTGTAATTAACTGCAATACCTGAGATCTGGTCTATCAAATTTCATTGCGAATCTAGACCTCAGTTCTTGGGTAAATTAATCCTTTCATTTTTGGAGTTTCCAACCTACAGAGCAAGTCAATTGATTTGTGACTATGTGCAAACTAATACATACACCCCACACTAATTGTTCCACTAATTGTTCCCAGCCATCTGATCAAATTTAAGCTCCCCATCCTATTTAGCAATAACTGGAACTACCTCAATATCTGCTTGCATTTGTGTTTATTAACCACTCCTTTCCACACTCCTTTTCCATTAACCTTTCCACACAAAAAAATCTCCTTTTTGTAGTCACTTCTTCCTTTTAATGATTTGTATTCTCTTCTTAGAATGTAAACTAACTGAGGGCAGAGATTATGTTTTGAACACAGTGCCTATCAGAGTGTCTGTTAAATAACTTTTCATTCATTCATTCTTTCTTTCCAATCAAAATGCTAAGAACATTGAGTTATTGAGCAGTACTTAAATACTTGCTATTTGCTTGGTAGTATGGCATATAATAGAGAAAAAATGAAACCAGGCATATATTCTGCTTAGAATAATCATATTCTAACATAGAAGAAAATAATGTGTACAGACATCAGGATATTCAGAATGTTTATAAATGAAAATAAAAGTAATATGATAAGAACATTAGCATCTTCTGATATCACAAAAGGCCAAGTTTAGGAGGTAAAACTCCAGTTGACCCTTGAAAGAAGACAAAGATCTGTAGAGGTAGAGAAGTGTGAGGGAAGAGATCTTAGGAGTGAGAACAGTTTGGCCAAAGGATAATAGAGAAGTAATGAAATGTTATATGTTGGTAAGAACAAGTAGGCTGGTTTATAATTGAGACACAGGGAATTCAATAAACAATGATGTATAGCTAGATCATACAATATTGTTGAATAAATGATAAAAGTCAACTTTGCTGAAAGAATCATTGATCTTTCATAAGAGATGATGAACATTTTACATGTCACATTGGGGCCTATGTACTTTTAAGAGGTTTATAAATCATTAGATTATGAGATAGAATTTCTGTAGAATAGAACAGGAAATAAACAAATGAGATAATTTTTTAAAAGATAATTTGCCATCTGTACCATTGTAGTATATATATTCTACTTTTTTGTGGAAGATATGGAAATATTCAAGGATATTTTTGATATCTACTACTATCATATTTATCAATATACATAGACATTTTAAGAACAAATATTTATTATATATATTCAGAGCACAGTCTTAAGGTTTGAAAAGGCCACTAAAATAGTTTCCCTAAGACTTGTATATTTTCCAATTTCATAAGAGAAAAAATGAAAATAAAGATTCACATTTTCATGATGGACTTAAAATTCTGAGAAGGCAAATGGGGAAAAGTTTACATGTTAAAACATCAGATGGGCAAGGGACATGGATAGGCAGTTCTCAGATAAAGAAATCAAAACTATTAACAAGCACATGAAGAAGTGTTCTAAATCTCTTATAATCAGAGAGATGCAAATAAAAACAACTCTGAGGTATCACCTCACACCTAGCAGATTGGCTAACATAACAGCAAAGGAAAGTAATGAATGCTGGAGGGGATGTGGCAAAGTAGGGACATTAATTCATTGCTGGTGGAGTTGTGAACTGATCCAACCATTCTGGAGGGCAATTTGGAACTATGCCCAAAGGGTGACAAAAGAATATCTACCCTTTGATCCAGCCATAGCACTGCTGGGTCTGTACCCCAAAGAGATAATGGACAAAAAGACTTGTACAAAAATATTCATAGCTGCGCTCTTTGTGGTGGCCCAAAACTGGAAAACGAGGGGATGCCCATCAATTGGGGAATGGCTGAGCAAATTGTGGTATATGTTGGTGATGGAATACTATTGTGCTAAAAGAAATAATAAAGTGGAGGAGTTCCATGGAGACTGGAACAACCTCCAGGAAGTGATGCAGAGCGAGAGGAGCAGAACCAGGAGAACATTGTACACAGAGACCAATACACTGTGGTATAATCGAAGGTAATGGACTTCTCCATTAGTGGCGGTGTAATGTTCCTGAACAATTTGCAGGGATCTAGGAGAAAAAAAAAACACTATTCATAAGCAAAGGATAAACTATGGGAGTGGAAACACCGATGAAAAGCAACTGCTTGACTACAGGGGTTGAGAGGACATGACAGAGGAGAGACTCTAAATGAACACTCTAATGCAAATATTATCAACAAAGCAATGGGTTCAAATCAAGAAAACATGTAATGCCCAGTAGATTTACGCTATGGGGGGTGGGGGGGGAGGAAAAGAAAATGATCTATGTCTTTAACGAATAATGCTTGGAAATGATCAAATAAAATATATTTTAAAAAAATGATGAAGTGGATTGTTTCAGAGCAAATTAAGAGGACCTTTGTGACTTCGTGTAGAGAGAAGTGAGAAGAACTAGAACAATTTATATAATGATGACAGCATCATAGAGGAAGAACAACTCTGAAAGCCTTTAAAATTCTGATCAAAACAATAATAAACTATGAACCCAAAAGAATGAAGATTAAACATGCCACTCATCTCCTGAAAGCCAGGTGAGAAGCTTAAGATGCAGAAATATACATTCTTTGAACATTATTAATGTGGGAATTTGTTTTGCCAAACTTTAGATAAATACATTGAAGGATTTGTTTTTCAGGTTTGCTCATTTTAAAAGAAAATGTTGCTCAATGGAAGAAGAGTGGGAGGGACAGATTGGTTTTATAAACTTGTTACTTGTAAAAGAAAAATAATAAACTATTATTTTTTTTAAATTAAAAAAAACATCAGAAGGAGAAAAATTGCATTTGACCAAATAACAAATTGATTACAGAGTTAGTCTAATGAATGGTTATCTTAAAATAGTCAGAATTCTTTTTTCTGCTAACCAGTTAAGCATCTTGAGTTAATTATTGGAAGTCTCAGCTAAACTTTAGAGTATAAAAAAATCCTTAGGCAACTTTCTAATTTTACTTACAAATCAAATACACTTGTAGAGTTCACTAGAAAAAAAGAAATTAGGAACTTCTGGGTAAGCATGGTGGCAGTCTAGACATGGAACACTTCCTATCCTCAGACCCACCGATATAGACTACCTCAAAAGACCCCAAAAAACATTTTCATAAGAATGAAGGGATTCTACAGTAGGGTGCAGCATTGAAAGTACGTGGGATTTGGACATTTCCAAACTATAAGGGGGTGAAAAAGCACCCAAATGTGAGCTGATCTACCCTCCCCCACTCCACCTACAGAGCCAGAGTCAGAGCCAGTGAGTGCCAGAATCAGTGAAAGAGGGAGGGGCACCTCTAGAGCAAGTACCTCTAGGTCCTTGGGAGCTGACTAAGAACACCAAAGACCTACCCTTGAGAGCAGTTACACCGGAAACCCAGGCAGGCAGGTGGGGGAGCACAGACCTTGGGTGCTCAGAGCCAGAGTGGGCCAGAATCAGTGAGTGAGCAAGGGGCATCTCTGGAGTGAGCAAGGGGTACCTCTAGGTCTCAGAAACTGACTAATACCACCAGTGATCTAATAATGAGAGCAATTACACCCGAAACCCCCATGGGTGGGGGCGTGCAGACCGTGGGTGCCCCCGGGAAGGTAGCACAGAGAAGAGCTACAAAGGACTGCAGAGAATTGAGAGCATGCCTTGGGCAAAATCCTTGCTCCTTAACTCCATACACAGAGAACCTGCCCTGCTCACTCTAATTTATGACTAAAAAGGGAAGGTAAAGCCACCACAGGGAAGGTTAATTGCACACAGGAGTCCCAAACTCCTTCCAGAAAAGCAAAAAATAAAAACAAAAAAAAGACAGTGACCCTCGAAAAATTTTTATGGAGGAATAACACAGGCTACAGAGCACATACAGGAGGAAATTCAAGCAAAAACAAAACCTTTTAAAAAATGGAAATTGTCCACAAACTATGGATGAATTTAAATTGGAGCTCATCAAAAAGATGGAAGCCTTCTGGAAAGATAAGTGAGAAATGGTTCAAAAAGAAAAAAATATATAACACCAAGCCAAAAAATTATAGCAGAACACCCAAAAATTATAGATGAAAATCAAAAGTTTAAAGCAGAAAACCAGGGCTTAAGGACCAGAATTGAGCAACTGGAAACCAATCATCTTGCAAAACAGGAAGAATTAATAAAGCAATGTCAAAAGATGGACAAAATAGAAGAAAACATAAAATATTTCACTGACAAGGTGACAGATCAGGAAAACAGAGGAAGGAGAGACAATTTGAGAATTATTGGTCTACCTGAAGAACCAGAAATTAACAGAAATATTGACATCATGCTACAAGAAATCATCCAAGAAACTGCCCTGATGTTCGTGAACAAGGGGGGAAAATAGACATTGAAAGAGTTCATAGAGCACCCTCTATACTAAATGCCCAAAAGATAATCCCCATGAATGTAATTGCCAAAATCCAGAGCTTTCAAGATAAGGGAAAAATTCTACAAGAAGCCAAAAAGAGACAATTCAGATACCAAGGAGCACCAATCAGGATCACACAAGACCTGGCAGCTTCCACACTAAAGGATCTCAAGGACTGGAACATGATATTTAGAAAGGCAAGAGAACTGGGCCTTCAATCAAAAATCACCTATCTATCAAAACTGACTAAATACTTCCAGGGGAAATTATGGGCATTCAACAAAAGAGAACTTGTCCAAGTATTTGTAAAGAAAAGACCAGAAGTAAGTGGAAAGTTTGATATCCAAACACAAAGATCAAGAGAAAAATGAAAAGGTAAATAAGAAAAAGAGGGAAAAGGAGAAAAAAAAATTTTTTTGCATTCAAACTCTCTCCTTTAAGGGCTATAATTAGATCTATATATATATATATATGTATATATATATTAATATATGGGAAAATGTTATTTGTAACACTTAAAAACAATATTCATTATAATAGTAATTAGAAGAATCACTCATAGGAAAAGATTGGGACATTAAGGGCTAAAAGATGATATGCAAAAAAAGAAAAAGGGTGGAGGGTATAGAAGAGGGTACCAAGAGATACTTGAAGAAATAAAATAAATAGAATAATCTTTTTCACACAAAGATACACAGGGGAAGGGGAGGGAAAGAATACTCTTATAAGAAGGAGAGGAAGAGAGTGCTAATAGATATTAGTTAAACCTTACTCTCAGTGAAATCAACTCTGAGAGGGAAGAGAATCTAGATCCATTGGAATCTTGAATTCTATCTTATCATACAGGGTAAGGGAGAAGGTAAAACTAAGTGGGGTAGCTGGGAGGAAGTACAAAAAGTGAGGGAAGGAGATGGGGGAGGGAACTTAACAGACCCTAAAAAATCCAAGAAGAGAACAAAAAGGGAGGGACCAGAAAGGGAAGCATATCAAAGGAGGGGATTAGGAGGATTGATTAAAAGTAAACTACTGGTTTAAAAGGATATAGCAAAAGAAGAAAAAACAGATCTAGGAGAGGATATCAAAATGCTAGGGAATTCACAAGTGACAATCATAATGTTGAACGTGAATGGGATGAACTCACCCATAATACGTAGATGAATAGGAGAGGGGACTAGAATCCAAAACCCTACCATATGTTGTCTACAAGAAACACAGATGAGGCGGTTAGATACTCACAAGGTCAGAATTAAAGGTTGGAGCAAAGACCTATTGGGCCTCAACTGATAGAAAGAAGGCAGGAGTTGCAATCATGAAATCAGACAAAGCCAAAATAAAAATAGACCTAGTTAAAAGGTATAGGGAAGGTAAATACATCCTGATAAAAGGGAGTATAGACTGATGAAATATCACTAATCAACATGAATGCACCAAATGGTATAGCACCCAAATTTCTAATGGAAAAACTAGTAGAATTGAAGAAGGAAATAGATAGTAAAACTATAATAGTGGGAGACTTGAACCTACCACTCTCAAATTTAGATAAATCAAATAAAAAAATAAATATGAAAGAGGTAAAAGAGGTGAAGGAAAACTTAGAAAATTAGACGTAATAGATATATGGAGAAAAATAAATAGGGACAAAAAGGTACACACCTTCTTTTCAGCAACACATGGCACATTCACAAAGATTGACCATATATATACTATGTCATAAAAACATGGCATACAAATGCAGAAATGCAGAAATAATAAATACAACATTTTCAGATCATACGACAATAAAAATAATGATCAGTAAGGGTACATGAAGAGCCAATGCAAAAATGAATTGGAAATTAAACCATATGATTCTCCAAAATGGGTTAGTTAGAGAACAAATCATAGAAACAATTAATAATTTCATTTAAGAAAATGACAACAATGAGCATCCTTTCAAAATCTGTGGGATATAACCAAAGCAGTACTCAGGGGAAAATTTATATCCTTGACTTCATATATTAATAAATTAGGGAGGGCAGAGGTCAATGATTTGGACATGCAAATCAAAACACTTGAAAGCGAACAAATTAAAAATCCTCAGAAGAAAACTAAATTAGAGATCCTAAAAATTAAGGGAGAAATTAATAAAGTTGAAAGTGATAGAACTATTGAACTAATAAATAAGTTTAGAAGCTGGTATTTTGAAAAAAAACAAACAAAATAGAAAAAATACTGGTCAATCTAATAAAAAAAAGAAAGAAGCAAATCAAATTAACAGCATCATAGATGAAATGGGAGAACTTATCTCCAATGAAGAGAAAATGAAGGCAATCATTAAAAATATTTTGTCCAATGATATGACAATAAACATTCCAATCTAGGTGATATGGATACATATTTCCAAAATTTAGATTGCCTAGATTAACAGAAGAAGAAATAGAATTCTGAAATAATCCCCTATCAGAAAAAGAAATTGAAAAGGCCATCAAAGAAGTCCCTAAGAAATAATCCCCATGGCATGATGGATTCACAAGTAAAGTCTATGAGACATTCAAAGAACAGCTAATAACAATACCATACAAACTATTTAACATAATAAGCAAAGAGGGAGTTATACCAAATTCCTTTTATGACAAAAATATAGTACTGATTCCAAAGCTAGGCAGCTCAAAAATGGAGAAAGAAAACTAGAGACTAATCCCCTTAATGAACATAGATGCAAAAATCTTAAATAGAATACCAGCAAAAAGATTCCAGCAAGTGATCAGGAGGGTCATTCACTATGATCAGGTGGGATTTATACCAGGAATGCAAGGATGGTTCAATATCAGGAAAACCATCCACATAATTGACCATATCAACAAGTAAACCAACAAAAATCACAGGATTATCTCAATAGACACAGAAAAAGACTTTGGCAAAATACATTCATTCCTTTTAAAAACACTAGAAAGTATAGGAATAGAAGGGTCTTTCCTAAAATTGTAAACAGTATCTATCTAAAGCCATCAGCCAATATCATCTGCAATGGGGATATACTATATGCATTCCCAATAAGAACAGGAGTGAAACAAGGAAGCCCATTATCACCTCTATTATTTAACATTGTACTAGAAACTTTAGCAGTAGCAATCAGAGAAGAAAAAGAAATAGAAGGTATTAAAATTGGCAATGAAGAGACCAAGCTATCACTCTTTGCAGATGATATAATGGTCTGCTTAAAGAATCCTAGAGAATCAACTAAAAAGATAGTGGAAATAGTCAACAACCTTAGCAAAGTTGCAGGATACAAAATAAACCTACATAAGTCATCAGCATT
The DNA here is from genome assembly GCF_027887165.1 of Monodelphis domestica. Classification (NCBI taxonomy): domain Eukaryota; kingdom Metazoa; phylum Chordata; class Mammalia; order Didelphimorphia; family Didelphidae; genus Monodelphis; species Monodelphis domestica. Next base: position 370,282,901 of record NC_077229.1, read on the forward strand.
TCTATTTATCTCCAACCCATCTCAGCAGCAGGAATTCAAAAGAGAGATCCCAGTCAAAATCAATTTAGACAATATAAAATACTTGGAAATACTTGCCAAGACAAACACAGGAAGTCTTTGAACACAACTACAAAACACTTTCTACACAATTAAACTAGATTTAAGCAATTGGACAAACATTAACTGCTCATGGGTAGGACAAGCTAACATAGTAAAAATGACCATCCTACCCAAAATTATCTATTTATTTAGTGCCATGCCCATTGAACTTCCAAAAATCTTTTTTTAATGAATTAGAAAAAAAAACATAACAAAGTTCATTTGGAAGAACAAATGATCACGGATATCCAGGGAAATAATGGAAAAAAAATACAAAGGAAGGTGGCCTTGCAGTCCGAGATCTTAAACTCTACTATAAAGCAGTGGTCATCAAAACAATTTGGTACAGCTAAGAGAGAGAAAGGAGGATCAGTGGAATAGACTAGGAGCAAGTGACCTCAGGAAGACAGTCTATGACAAGCCCAAAGATCCCAGCTTTTAGGACCAAAACACACTATTTGAAAAAAAAAAACTGCTTGGAAAATTGGAAGACAGTGTGGGCAAGATTAGACGTGGATCAACACCTCACATCCTTCAGCAAGATAAACTCTGAATGGGTGAATGACTTGAACTTAAAGATGGAAAATGTAAGTAAATTAAGTGAACACAGAATAGTATACATGTCAGATCTTTGAGAAGGGAAAATTTTTAAAACCAAGGAAGACTTAGAAAGAGTCAAAAAAGGTAAAATAAATAATTTTGACTACATCAAATTAAAAAGGTTTTGTACAATCAAAACCAATATAACCAAAATCAGAAGGGAAATAACAAACTGGGAAACAATCTTCATAACAAAAACCTCTGACAAAGGTCTACTTACTCAAATTTACAAAGAGCTAAATCAATTGTACAAAAAAAATCAAGCCATTCTACAATTGATAAATGGGCAATGGACAAGAATAGGCAATTGTCAGTCAAGGAACTCAAAACCATTAATAAGCACATGAAAACATGCTCTAAATCTCTTATAATCAGAGACATGCAAATCAAAACAACTCTCACACCTCACACCTCACACCTAGCAGATTGGCTAACATGACAACAAAGGAAAGTATTGAATGCTCGAGGGGATGTGGCAAAATTGGGACATTAATTCATTTCTAGTGGAGTTGTGAATTGATCCAACCATGCTGAAGGGCAATTTGGAACTCTGCCCAAAGGGCACTAAAAGACTGCCTTCCCTTTGATCCAGCCATACCACTACTGGGTTTGTACCTCAAAGAGATAATAAGGAAAAAAAGACTTGTACAAGAATATTCATAGCTGCGCTCTTTGTGGTGGCAAAAAATTGGAAAATGAGGGGGTTTTCTTCAATTGGGGAACAAATTTTGGTATATGTTGGTGATGGAATACTATTGCTCTAAAAGGAATAATGAACTGGAGGAATTCCATGTGAACTGGAATGACCTCCAGGAATTGATGCAGAGTGAGAGGAGCAGAGCCAGGAGAACATTGTACACAGAGACTGATACACTGTGATACAATTGAATTTAATGCCCTTCTCCATTAGTGGCAATGGAGTGATCCTGAACAACCCGGAGAGACCTATGAGAAAGAACTCTATCCACATCCAGAGGAAAATCTGTGGGAGTAAAAACACCAAAGGAAAAAAAAAACTACTTGATTGCATGGGTGGAGGGGGATATGATTGGGAATGTAGACTCTGAATGAACATCCTAGTGCAAATAACAGCAATATGGAAATGGATTCTGATCAAAGACACATGTAATACCCAGTGGAATTGTGAGTCAGCTACAGGAGGGGACGGGAGGTGGAAGGGGAGGGAGGAATAGAAAATGAATTTTGTAACCAGGGAATGATGTTTGAAATTGACCAAATAAAAAAAAAATAAAAAAAATAAAGTAAAACACTGGACACTATGAAACTGATATTCTACTTAACAAACTAAAAAATATAATAGAAAGGAAATATGTAAACATGGATAACTGACATAAGAGAAAATGGAATTTGTATAAGGAAATGCTAAGGTAAAATGCTATGATAAATCTGATGTAGGGTTCACTAAGACCTAAGGATTGAGGAGGAAGTTCCAGGGAAGTTTCCATGGAAGACTTGTCACCTGAGCTGAGTCTTCAAAGGAAGAAAGAATTTCACTAGATTGGTATTGGGAAAGAGGCTACATTGAATGACAAAAACAATCAATCAAATAAACAAAAACACACCTGAATATAATAGGGAGAGAAGAAAACAGAATGTCATTTAGTTTTTGGTACAAAAATTAGAATGAGACAAGAATGAAAAAATAGGTTGGTTTGACTAGATAGTCTTTAAATCTAGGATCAGGATATTTTGCTTCATTTAATATATAAAGTTTTATATTTAAATTTAAAATTCTTTTTAAAAATGCATAGCACATACAAAATATAAATAGTAATAATTTGTGGTGGCAAAGAATTAGAAATAAAGAGGATATTCTTCAGTTGGAGAGGGCCTTGACAATTTGTAGTATATGATTATGATGAAAAGCTATTATATTTTAATAAGGGACAAGTGGATTAGTTTCATAAAAAAATGGCAAGACCTAAATGAACAGATAAAAAGTGAAGTGAGAAGAACCAAGAGATAATTGTTTACAGTAAAATCAGTGTTGTATGGTTAAACAACTGTGAAAGACTTTGTTACCCTGATTCAATGACCCAATGATCCAAGACAATTCTCAAGGACTTATGATGAAAAAAGTCCTATCTACCTCCCAAAGAGAGAATTTCTGGACTCTGAGTACAAGTTGAAGTATAATTCTATCAATTTCTTTCTCCCTTTTGCCTTGTTTTGTGATATGATTTATAGGTAAATATATTTCATATGATTTTACCTGTGTAATTTAAATAATTGTGTTTGCCTTCTCAGTGGATAAGGAAGGGGTTGGAGGAAGGGAGAGAGGTTGAAATTCAACAGGAAAAAAGAAAATGTTAAAAATTAATAATAAATATACATACATATAAAGGAAAAGGCATAAGAAGATTAGTTTTGCATTAGAAAGAGTTCTCGACCATGGAATAAAGGATGCTTTGGAAATCTAAATTTAAAATGTTCATTATGAAAATATGATGGGACTTATGATGGGAAAAGCTATCCACCACCATAGAAGGAATTGATGGAAATGAATGTTCATTGAAGTATAACATTCTTCACTTTATTTTCTCCATGAAGTTTTTCTAGATTGTCATATTTGTCTTCTTTTCCATCATGAAGAAATTAGAAATATCTATTATAGGACATGACATGTACAACCTATATCATATTACTTGCCATCTTGGGGAAGAGGAGTGAGAGGACTGGAGAGAATATGGATCAAAAATGTAAGAAAACAATTAAAAATTGTATAGAAATGTAAACTGGAAAAAAGGATAAAAAGGAGAATAATATAATTTTTGGCAAGAAAAGATTAGTATATAAAATTTATTTTACTAGTTCAGAAGAAACAATAGATTGAAGAGTTGTTATGAACTTCACTAGCTATCTAGTCCAATCCACACCAAAAAAGTAATCCCCAAATGAGATACATTGCCAATAATGATTCAATCTTTTTGAAGACTTACAATAAGGAGAACTTATCACTTCTTGAGGTGTCCGTGTTCTACCTTTGGACAGATCTAATTGTTAGGAAGTTTTCCCTGATATGATTTCTATATTTGCAACTTTGCAATCTCTACTCATTACTTTAGATTCTGTTCCCAACCTGAAAAATAAAAGTCCAAACTGTCTTCTATGTGATAAACTTTCAACCCCCCCCCCCATTCTTTGTTAACTCGGGCTAAAAAATCTGATTCTTTAAAATGATAGTTAAATACCCCAAATCAAGGACTTTCACCATACTGGTTTCGCACTTCTCAAAATAATGAATCTTGTTATCATTCTCAAAATGTGACATTCAGAACTAAACACAGTACTCTAGATGAGATATGAAAAGAAGAGAATGCAGGGTTATCCTCTCTTTTCATTATAGTTACTCTCCATGGAATGTATTTTTCTGACTAGCTAAAAACTCTCCCCTGCCCCATACTTTTAATTTCAAAGCCCTTTTGATGGGATTTAAAAATCATCAGACATATATACTCTTGCAATTTTAGATGAACCTCTTCCCTATAAAGTATTCTGTAATTGCTATATCTCAAATGATTACCCTGCTACTCATTTTTTCCTTCTTTGCATGACTTATCTTCAATGGTCAACAATGAGGAAAAGAGAAAGTATTGCCTTTTGGATCAGCTATTTTTGTCTATTGTTTAATTTGTTAACAGCTCACTTAAGGTCACAGAAGTCTGATCAGTACTGAAGAGAAGTTGCTTGATTCACTTAATTGTAAAAAGGTATGAAATGAGATGTTATCAGATTTCCATATGATATTGGGAAAAAGATTTAACACTTTATACAGATTTATTCCCCTCCTATTAATGAAAATATCATACCAGAAGGCAGAAGGGAAGAAATAATCTCTCTCTCTCTCTCTCTCTCTCTCTCTCTCTCTCTCTCTCTCTCTATATATATATATATATATATATATATATATATATATTCCCCCTTTAACTCATCATTTCTCAATATCATTGGCAAGCTTGTTTATTTCATGTGGTCTAAGATTTAATTTGCTTTCCAACTCCACACTTCTATTCAACCTCATAAATTCTTACATGTTTTTCTAAGGCACAGTGAAAACATGACAAATTTCAGAGTATCCAATTCAAATGATTCTGAACCTTATGCTAAATTATATAAGCTCTCCTAATTTTAATATGAAATATAAGATTAATATCAGAAATAATATCTGTATAGGTAATTTTCTGTCAAGAAGGAAGGGTGAAAAAATTAGTAGATAGGAAATTTAATTTTATCATGTTTACATTTTTCCAGAGTATATTCTGGTATAATTTTCAATATTAATTTTCTGACATTTCACTATCCATATGCTTTCTCTACCTCTACTCTCTCCCACTTTCCCAATATGGCTGGTAATATGATATTGATTATATTTGTGCTATTATATATTACATATTTCTATGTTTACCATGTTGTGAAAGAAGACATATCAATTAAACTAGAGAAAAATTCATGGAGGAAAAATTGAGAAGAGTGGTAGCTTCAATCTTCATTCAAACATTGGCAATTCTATAACAGTGGCTAATCTTTTTTTTTTCAGAAGTCCCTTGTAGTTATCCTGGATCATTGCATTGTGGATAACAGTTGTTATACATAGTTGATTGTCTTCCTTAATTGTTGTTAATATATACAGTACTTTCTGTACTCCAGGAAAGGAGCTAAACTTCAGCATATAGACAAAAGCATGGTGGAAATTGGCATCAAATGAGCAAAAGTCAGAGAAAAAAAACTCATGCTAGAAAACTATCTCAACAAGAAAGATAACCAAAGTACAAGCTCAGAAGAAGATGGCAAAAATTAAATCATGTGAAAACATAAAGGAAAATGTGAAAGGATGGATGCCAACCTCAAGATGAACTCCTGAAAAGGACAGAGAAACAAATTGATTATTGTGGAACCACAGTCAGAATTACACAGGACCTAGAAGCTTCTACATTGAAGGATAAAAAATTCTGGAATATGATTTGTCACAAAGCAAAGGATCTAGACCTAAAACCAAAACTTACTTAGTCAAAAATTATACTTATGAGTATAATATTACATTGAAAGAAGTCATGAAATAGGGAAATTTCAGACATTGCTGAGGAAAGGAACTTAGTTAAAAATAAAACTCAGTGATCAACAGTCAAAAGAAGCATAAGAAAGTAAACAGAAAAAAATCATAGGAACCAGTAGGGTTAAAGTAATCACATCCCTACTTTGGAAAATGGTAATGAGGTTACTTAAGATTCCTATATTCCTATATATATATACAAGAGAAAACTAAAGTACTCAATATACTTACATCAATCAAGAGAAACAATGAGGTTAAACTGATTACATTTCTTGTATGAGAAAATGATAACTAGAATACTTAAGATGCTTTTAGTACAAGAGATGTTTAAAATAATTTAAATTGATCAAGGGAAACAATGGGGTTTAGCCTTACTAGTAAGAAGGTGATAACAAAGATGCTCATGCTATCCATACTTGGAATAACTAAGATACCTAAAATATTTAGGATGCTTAAGGTATTGAAGATACTTAATGACTTTATCCCTATTAGGTTAATGAATAGAATCATTTATAGACAGAGAGCAGGGAGTGAATTGAACAAAGTCATATTATCTAAAAAATCATGGTTAAGAAAAAGTAATACACTGTGAAAAGACAAAAGGAGGGAAAGTTGGGAGTGAATTATCTCACATGAGGCATGAAAAAATCAACTCAATGGAAGGGAATATAAAGGAGTGACAGGCAATGCTTGAACCTTACTCTCATCCCATTTGGAACACAGTGAGCATAAAAAGCACACTCATGTATAAAAATCTATCTTATCTAATATGGAGGTGAGAAGGGGAAATGAAGGTGTAATATACTGAGTGCATAATTGATTCCAGTGGATAAGGAATTTTTAAAGAAATTTAATTAGGGTCAAATTTATTGAACTAATCATATTTTAATAATCTTTCTAATAGTCTTCTCCATAGAGAAAGATAAAGGTATGCCGAAACCCACACACAGAGGGAAAGAGAAAGAGGGAGGGATAAGAGAGACAAACAGAGACAGACCGACAGAGACAGAGAGAGACAGAATGAGAGACAGAGACAGAGGCATTGTTAGAAAATGATTGATTATGGACCTGATTTTTATTATTTGAAGTACTGATGTCATCACTTTTCCAATTACAATCCTGACTAGAGGATAGGTTTCTAGTTGGTGGAATCATTAAGGATTCTTTTGTGAAGAACACATTACAGTGTTTACTAGGAAAGCATAATGCTCAGGTGCCTAAAAGGTTTCCAATATATGTCCATTTTTATGTCTTCTAGTTCTAGTTCTGTACATGTGGGACACAGTGTCAATCAAATCTATATCAGACCATTTCCTCATTCATCCATGTAAGAGGACACAAGGATACCTGAACAATTTCTATCACTGCGTAGAGAAGAATTTGACTAGATATTATTGTAACTATTAAATTATCCCTTCAGTCCTAACTTTTCACTGAAGTCTATCTTGCAACATATCATTTTAATAATGACAAAATGGCTTGATGTAAATGTCATCATTTAAATAGAAATACCCAAATCAAGAGACTTCAGACCATGTAATTTGCTTTGCAAGCCTATTTCATTTGATTGAATGATGTACAAATTAATTTTTAAGCTGAAGAGTGTAATGAATCTGATGAAAATGCCTATGTAATGACATGAATATATAATTAATGTTATTAAAAGACAATAAAACTAGGTTGATAAACTTGATTATCATGCTATCCCCCCATGAAAATGAAAGTTACCATAGCTATCATTTCCCTTAAAATGTTATTGGCATTTTGCAATTTTAATAGATAAGAAGTAGAAGAACATTTCATTTTTCCAATAAATTACAAGTTAACATCCATCTTATATGTAAAGCAAATTAAATTGAATCAGCATCCAATTTATTGTCTTAAAGCTTTTTGGACAAAGGCTCTTGAGAAATTCAAATTAGAAAATAACATACAGTAAACTTCACAATATCAGCAACTAACACCTTTCAAAAATATGGAAGCAAAATTGATATATAAATATAATCACATAGAACTATACAATTTGATTTTTAAAGCCTTTAATAAATTAATTTTAATCAATGTTTACTGACCATCTGTATCAGAATTAAGTCAATCAAGATAACATGCACTTTGAAAATTACTCCTCTATATAGATTATAACTGCATATATATTATAAATTCAATAATCTCAATAAATACTTGTGTAATATCACTTTACACATAAAATTCAAGCTACATGTCTTAAGATGCAGGAAAAACACATAGACTTTAACATTTTTTTTTCTTTTTAGACCTTTAAGGTTTTGTTTTTCCTTGCCTACTCCTAATAAAATTATAAAATTTATCATTCTCTCCCTAATATATGTATATATATGAAAATAATTGTAGCTTTTTTGTATATGTGTGTAAATGCATACAAATACATTTTAGAAAGATGGAAAAGGAGCTGGTTTTGTATTCAAGACCTGACTTCAGGTCTTGCCTCTGATACATGCTAGCTAAATGATCATGGCTACTTCCCTAAATTTTGTAGTGCCCCATAAAGTACATTACTATTTCATGTAATAAAACCCCACACACACTGTGGAAGAAAATTGAGAAAGAATAAAGATGAAATATTTTCATCCATCACAGAGTCCAAAATAAAAGGAGATATCATGGATGTACCTTATGATCATAAAATGACAACCAAAAGCTATAAAAATAAATACTAATTTATAGATTCAATTTAGCAGCTGTCCAAAACATTTGTAAGAAGAATTTATGCTTACACAGAAGGAATACATGATAAAAATATGAAAAACTAACAAACTCACTTATGCAAAAAATTATTCATAGTAGATCACATGTGTGAGGACACAACTGCCTATGAATTGAAAAAATATTTAAGCTATTGCTATTTCTTTTACTGATTTTTTAAACTACTGAATTTTAGAACACAATGTGGTCTTCAAGTCCCATTTCCTAATTTTCCTCCTATATTATATAAACTTTATGTAGTACAATCTAATTGATGGGCATATATCACTTCCTAAGTATTTGCTACAATGAGAACTGCAAATGTTTTCTTTTTTAAAAATTTTTATTTAATTAGTCAATTTAGAACATTTTCCCATGGTTACTAGAATCATGTTCCTTCCCTCCCTTCCCCCCACCCACTCCTGAAGCTGATGCAGAATTCCACTGGGTTTTACATGTATCCTTGATCAAAACTTATTTCCATATTGTAGATGTTTGCACTAGGGTGATTGTTTAGAGTCTACATCCCCAATCATATCCCTATCTGCCCATGTCGTCAAGCAATTGTTTTTCTTCTGTGTTTCTTTTCCCAAAGTTCTTCCTCTAAATGTGAATGGTGTTCTTTCTCATACGACCCTTGGAATTGTCCTGGATCATTGCATTGCTTCTAATATAGAAGTCCATTACAATCGATTTTACCACAGTGTATCTATCTCTGTTTATAATATTCTCCTGGTTCTGTTCCTTTCCCTCTGCATCAATTACTGGAGGTCATTCCAATTCACATGGAATTCCTCCAGTTTATTATTCCTTTGGGCACAATAGTCTTCAATCACCAGCATATTCCATCCCCATATTGTAGGACATTCCATTATTTTCCAATTTTTTGCCACCACAAAGAGCTCAGCTATGAATATTCTTGTACAAGTCTTTTCCTTATTATCTCTTTGGGGTTGCGAATTTCAAAACTACTCAACCCTGTTCAAACCATTCTTTAGAGAATGGGATTTGGTTATTTCCTGATCAATAACAATAGAGATACTTGGAATGACAGAATCAGGTCTTGGAAACTACAATCTCCACCCTACTCAAGGTAATAGGATTTATAAAGGGCTGCAGTAAAAGCTCAAGATTTAATTATTTGAGAATATGGCCTTCAACAGACACGTGCAAAGGGGACAGACTCTGGGCGGTCCTGGGTTAAGCTAGAGCCACCATTGGCACAGGTGAGACACAGGAAGTGAGGTAGAGGACAGCTGAGGAGGGCTTCCTTCTTCCTGTGTGGAGGAGAGTGTGGTGGTTGGAGCCTGGTACTTGGAGTGGAGGCCCTGAGACTGTTTCTCCATTTTGGTCACATGAGTGATAGGGACTGATCTCTTTTCTTTGCCTCGGCTATCCAAGGCCTTGGGCCTTTGGCCCAGCCTAAGCAGAGTGGGTATTTAAGCCCTATTCCCTTCTCTCCCCTTTCTCTCTCTCTCTCTGTCTCTGTCTCTCTCTCTCTCTCTCTCTCTCTCTCTCTCTCTCATACCTTTCTTCCTACTGTTTGTAATTAAAAACTCCATAAAAGGTTGACTGCTGACTTGAGTTTTCATTTAGGAATTACATAGCTGAATTCCTTGGCGACCTTAAATTAATATATATCAGTCTTTTAAAGTGATTTCCATAGCACAGGGTAAAAACCCAACAGTGCTATGGCTGGATCAAAGGGAAGATAGTCTTTTAGCACCCTTTGGGCATAGTCCCAAATTGCCCTCCAGAACAGTTGGATCATTTCACAATTCCACCAGCAATGCATTAATGCCCCAATTTTGCCACATCCCCTCCAACATTCATTACTTTCCTCTGCTGTCATGTTAGCCAAACTGCTAGGTATGAGGTGGTACCTCAGCATTGATTTGATTTGCACCTCTCTGATTATAAGAGATTTAGAATACTTTTTTCATATACTTATTAATAGTTTGATTTCTTTATTTGAAAATTGCCTATTCATGACTGTTGCAATTAAAGTAGTGTTTGTCATAAACTGTTACAGATAAAAGAGTGGTTGGCATAAACTGTGACCGCAGAAATATGGTTTCAAGATATTGTCTTGAGTTAAAATCAAATATAAAGTGGTCTCCAGGGAAAAATTCCCAAATATGAAATATACCCACGTCAGCTGGGTTTTTATGGAGATTTTAATTAATACAAATAAGGAATTAATGAAAGAGAGAGAGTAAGAGGAAACAATGAGAAAAGGGCTAGGCCAGTCCAGGTCAGCCTAGGCCAGCCTAAGCCCAAGCCCTAAGAGAGAGATCAGTCTTTTATCCACTCACCACAAGATTTGTCCCAAGCAAGATTCTAGTGTTCAGAGAGACCCACCAGTTCAGCTTTGGAAATCTGAACTGAGTTCAGCCACCAAGCCCTTCAAGGCAGCTCTGGCAAGCTGCCTCTCTCCAATTCAGCTTTGGCAAGCTGAATCTCCAAAAGCCTTTTCTGACCTCCTTTTAAAGAGAATTTTCTCCTATGTCACCTCCCCTAAGTTCTCACATCTACCAATCACAGTATATGTTTTCCAAAGGACAGACCATTCTTAATTCACATCTGAGTAGACTAAACTTTTGAGTAATTCATATCTGAGTAGACTAAAACCTCGCACCTCCTTTGTTAAGACTTGTCCCTTACAAGTTTGCAAGTTGACTGACCTTCATAGGTACTTAGCACCTTCCTAAAAATAGACTTAGCTTAAGGCTTTTGCTTCACTATAAGTATGAGTTAAGTACTTTTTCATTGTTCAGTAAAGAGTTTACAACTTTATCTTCCCCTAAAGTATGCTTAAGTATGGGTGGAGTAGAGTTCTCACATTCTTGATCAAGTACCTTCATGTTTAAAATGGGGAATGGTCTTAACCAAATCTTATGAAGTAGGGTCTGAGAATTTTTAAGATTCACATGTCCCTTGCCCATTTATCAATTGGGAAATGACTTGTTTTTTTGTACAATTGATTTAGCTCTTCATAAATTAGAGTAATTAGAACTCTGTCAGAGGTTTTTGTTATGAATATTTTCCCCAATTTGTTGCTTCCCTTCTTATTTTGGTTGAATTGGTTTCGTTTGTACAAAACTTTTTTAATTTAATGTAATGAAAATTATTTATTTTACTTTTTGTAATTTTTTCTAACTCGTGCTTGGTCTTAAAATCATTCCTTTCCCAAAGATCTGACAAATATACTATTCTGTGTTCACCCAATTTACTTATAGTTTCCTTCTTTATATTCAAGTCATTCACCCATTCTGAGCTTATCTTGTTGTAGGGAATGAGATGTTGATCCAAACCCAATCTCTCCCATACTGTCTTCCAATTTTCCTAGCCGTTTTTGTCAAATAGTGGATTTTTGTCCCAAAAGCGGGGAACTTTGGGTTTATCATAGACTGTTTTGCTGATGTCACTTACCCCTAGTTTATTCCACTGATCCTCCTTTCTGTCTCTTAGCCAGTATCATATTGTTTTGATGATCACTGCTTTATAATAAAGTTTGAAATCTGGTATTGCTAAGCCACCTTATTCACCTTTTTTTTCATTATTTACCTTGATATCCTTGATCTTTTGTTCTTCCAAATGAACTTTGTTATGGTTTTTTCTAATTCAATAAAGAACAAGTAATCCCAATACTATACAAATTATTTGACAGAATAAACAAAGAAGGAATTCTAGCAAATTCCTTTTATGACGCAAATATGGTTCTGATTCTGAAGTCAGACAGGTCAAAAACAGAGAAAGAAAACTATAGACCAATCTCCTTAATGAACATAGATGCAGAAATCATAAATAGAATACTAGCTAAAAGACTCCAGCAAATGATTACAATGATTATTCACTATGAACAGGTGGGATTTATACCAGGAATACAAGGATGGTTCAATATTAGGAAAACCATCAACATCATTGGCCATATCGACAAGTAAACCAACAAAAATCATATGATTATCTCAATAGATGCAGAAAAAACCCTTTGACAAAATACAACACTCATTTCTATTGAAAACACTAGAAAGTATAGGCATAGAATGGCCTTTCCTAAAAGTAATAAACAGTATATTTCTAAAACCATTAGCAAACATCATCTGCAATAGGGATAAATTAGAAGCATTCCCAATAAGATCAGGAGTGAAACAAGGATGCCCATTATCACCTCATTTTTTAACATTGTACTAGAAACATTAGCAGTAGGAAGTAGAGAAGAAAAAGAAATTGAAGGTATTAAAATAGGCAATGAGGAGACCAAGCTATCACTCTTTGCAGATGATATGATGGTCTGCTTAAAGAATCCTAGAGAATCAACTAAAAAGATAGTGGAAATAGTCAACAACCTTAGCAAAGTTTCAGGATACAGAATAAACCCACATAAGTCATCGGCTTTTCTATATATTTCTAACACATCCCAGCAGCAAGAATTAGAAAGAGAAATTCCATCTAAAATCACCCTAGACAATATAAAATACTTAGGAATTTATCTGCCAAGGCAAACACAGGAACTATATGAACACAACTACAAAATACTTCCCACACAATTAAAACTAGATATAAGTAATTGGAAAAGTATTAATTGCTCATGGGTAGGATGAGCTAACATAAGAAAATGACAATCCTGTCCACACTTATTTACTTATTTAGTGCCAGGCCCATCAAACTACCAATAAACATTTTTACTGAATTAGAAAAATTTTTATATATTAGCCATTTTCCTTTTCCTTTAACTTTTGGGTACAGAAATAACAGTGAGATTTCTGTGTGGAAGGGTATTCATAGTTTATAATACTTTGGGGAAAGCTCCAAGTTGTTCTCCAGAATGGGTTGATTCATTCATAGCTCAAAATGCACTAGTGTGACAATTTTCTTATATTCCCTTCAGCATTTCTCATTTTCCTTTTCTCTCACATTAGTCAATATGATGGGTATGAGATGGCACCTCATAATTGTTTTAATTTGCATTTATCTAACTGTAAATATAGAGGATTTTTCATATGTCTACTGATAGTTTTGATTCCCTTCCCTGAAAAATTCCTGTTCCTTTCATTTGACCCCTTCTAAATTGGAAAATGATTAATTCATCAAATGGATTTGGATCAGTTATTTATATATTTTAATAATGTTCCTTAATTTGAGAAGCCAGATGCAAGTTTCCATTTTCCTGCTTTGCTTCCAATTTTGGCTGCATTGGGTTTGTGCAAAAAGTGTGATAAAAATTAATGATTCTATATGTTCTTCTATGGAAAAGTATAAATTATAATTTATTGCATGTTCCCAAAATATGTTGAAGATATCACCTTTCCATTCTAAATAGTGTGCTTATTGCAGCTCATTTTGCATTAGAGTGTGAGATGTCCCACCAGTTTCAACAAGATTGTTTATAATTTTTTTCCTGTAGTTTCTGTGGATTAATTAGTTCTTTCCCAAATAGCTCTTAACGTTGGGCTTGTTAAAAACTAGGCTATCTTCATTTGTCTCTATAAATTTTGATTTATCCTATTTTACTTATTAATCATTTTATTATTTGTCCAATATTATAAAGTTTGGACAGTGAGGTTGCATAGTAGATATGTTCTGGCCCTGGATACAGGAAAGTTCATCTCTTTGAATTCAAATTAGGTCTTAGACTCTTACTAGTTGAGTGATCCTCAGCATATCACTTAACCCTGTTTGCCTCCATTTCCATATATGTAAAATAAACTAGAAAAAAGAAATTGCAAACCACTGTAGTATTTTTGTCAATAAAACTTTAAATGGAATCCTGTAAAAAATAGACTCGAATACAGGATTACAATTCCCACGAGCCTTTGCTCCACTTCCCCAGAATGCCTTGTAATCTCACCGGGGCCGAGATCGAGAAGGTATTTAAGCTGATTCAAAGGCTTTTGAGGGGCTCTCTCTTGGGTCTTTTGGACTTCCGTTTTGCAGCAGGCGCTTCTCTTGCGTGATGTGAGGTTATTTTGTCTAGGACTCTGGCCTAGGCACATGTTTCTTACTTGTATATTCTTTAATCTTTAACCTTTAATAAACCTCTAAAAAATATAATACTGCTTGCAGAGAGAAACTAATTTCTGCCTCAGATGCCCCAGTCTCCCCATATTCCCTAAATTTTAATCTTTACAGTTTGGCGACCTAATGGGAAAAAAAAAAACTCAATCTTCTGAATTCTTTTACACATAAGACTTTGATAGTCTATATTTTCATCCAGAAATTTTTCTTTTCTTTTGGATTTTCTGATGTCTTTTTAATATCTCTTGCCAATTGATTCATATACCTCATACCTCAGCCATGCATCCCTAACTGATTCTGAATCTTTCAATCACCCACAACACAGGGGTATATAAAAAAATATCATTATGTAAATTGCAAAGTTTAAATTCCTTTTGAGAAGAATTTTAGGTAAAGAAGATGCTACCTCTCTGAATCCAGAACTGAACTGTTGGAGAAGTCACCATGAAGAAGCCTCCAGACCACAAGTTGCACAAAATTGAACTTTGGGTATGATTGATTGAACATTTATTTGTATGTATACTTTTATGCCAAAGGGGACTGCCCCCTAATGGCTTTTTGTCAATGTGTTCAGCAATTATTGGTTTTATTCTTTTTTCTCTTATCCTCACACTATTGTAATCTTTTAAGTTTATTATGTTTTTATGATCCTTTTGGGGGAAAATTAATTTTTCCAAAAATGATCACATGGGGATGTAAAAAATAGACTCGAATACAGGACTACAATCCCCACGAGCCTTTGCTCCACTTCCCCAGAATGCCTTATAATCTCACCTGGGCCAAGATCAAGAAGGTATTTAAGCTGATTCAAAGGCTTTTGAGGGGCTCTCTCTTGGGTCTTTTGGACTTCCATTTTGCAGCAGGCGTGTCTCTTGCGTGATATGAGGTTATTTTGTCTAGGACTCTGGCCTAGGCACATGTTTCTTACTTTTATATTCTTTAATCTTTAACCTTTAATAAACCTCTAAAATAATATAATACTGCTTGCAGAGAGAAACTAATTTCTGCCTCAGATGCCTCAGTCTCCCCATATTCCCTAAATTTTAATCTTTACAATCCTAAGAGTTAAACATGAATGAAATGACTAAAAAGAAAAAAAATTAATTGTTTTGATAATTAAACTTTGTGGTACAGTTTGATATCTCACATTATTAGATTTCTCTCATCCATCTTTATTCTTCATTGATTCTCATAATAACTTACCTTTTTGTTTCCAAAGATGAATTTAAACAATTTTTGGCTGCTTAATTGGTATGGAACTAAGGCTGTAAAGTATTTTTTATAATAATGTCATTTGATTATGTTGGCTATGGCTATACATGAACAACTAGTTTATCTCCTATTATTTAGAAATTTCTATTTGTGAAGTTTTGTAATTGTGTTAACATACTTTCTATGTTCATCTCAGTAGGTAGATTTCCAAGTATTTTATAATGTCTGCAATTATTTGAATTGGAAGTTTTCTTTCTCTTTCTGCTAGATTTTTTTGGTAATATAAATGTGGATGATTTATGTTAGTGTATTTTATATCATGCCACATTCTCAAACATATTAATATATTTGATTTGTTTAATTGACTCTCTAGAGTTCTTTAAATTTTTTATCAAATCAGCTAAAAGTGATAGTTTTTTTCCCATCATTGTTCAAGTATATTGCTTCAATTTTCTTTTCTTATTGAAGTATTTTGACTAGTATTTATAGTATAGTATTGAATAATGAAGATGTTGGACATACATGTTACAAGAGATAATGTTTATTCTAGGTTTTAAACAGAAATTCATTATTACGAGGAAAATACCATTTATTCCTCTACTTTTTACTGATTTTAATAGTTTTGTTAAAGGCTGTGTGTACATATATTGAATAATAATCTGATTTTTGCTGGTCTTTTGTTATTGATGTGATCAAATTATATAATCGGCCTATTTTACATTTTTCACATTAATATCCACTGGGGAATTTGGTCTTTAGTTTTATTGCTTTGTTTTCATTCTTCTAGCGCTAGGTATCAAAATTCAATTGGTGTCACAGAACTAATCTGGAAGTATTCCTTTACCTATTTTTTCAAAGACTTTATATTATATTTGAATTTTTTGTTTATTAAATGATTGCTAGAATTCACTTGTAAACCCATTTGGTCTCATTTTTTTTTCATAAGGAACTCATTAATGACTTATTCAATTCTTTTTCTAAAACTTAAGTATTAATTTTTATTGTGTTAATCTTGGCAAATGACATTTTGTAAATATTAATCCATTTCATTTAGATAATTAGTTTTAAGTGGCATAAAATTAAGCAAAATAGTTTTTTTTAGTAATTGCTTGAATTTCATCTTCATTTATTCTTTCACCTGTTCCATTTGAGATAATGGTAATTGTTTTTCTACTTTCTTTGAATCAAGTAAAACAGTGATATATCTCTTCTGTTTTCCCCCCATAAAACCAACTAACAACTTCATTTATTCCCATTCTTATTTTTCATTCATTTACTTATTTATCTAGCTATTTATTTTTAATTAATTAATTTAGAATATTTTTCTATGTTTACATGATTCATGGTCTTTCCCTCCCCTTTTCCCTTCCCTTCAGAGCTGACAAGCAATCCCACTGGGTTATACAGATGTCATTTTTCAAAACCTATTTTCATATTATTGATGCTTGGAATAGAGTGATCATTTAAAGTCAACATGCTCAGTCATGTACCCATCAAACAATGTGATCAGTCATGTTTATCTTCTGCATTTTGACTTACATATTTTTTTCTCTGAAGGTGGATAGCATTCTTTCTCATAGGTTCCTCTGGATTGTGTGGATTATTGCATTGCTGCTATTGGGAAAGTCTCTTGCATTCAAGTGTGCCACAGTGGATTTATCTATGTGTACAACATTCTCCTGGTTGTGCTCTTTTTGCTCTGCATCAATTCCTGGAGGTCTTTCCATTTCACATAGAAATTCTCCAGTTCATCATTCCTTTCAGCACAATAGTATTCCAACACCATCAGATACCACAATTTTTTCAGCTATTCCCCAATCGATGGATACCCACACATTTTCCAATTTTTTGCCACTAAAATGACTGTGGCTATAAATATTTTTGTACAAGTATTTTCCTTATTATCTTGTTGGGGTATAAATCCATTAGTGGTATGCCAGGATCAAAGGGAAGGAAGTCTTTTAAAGCCCTTTGGGTATAGTTTCAAATTGCCTTCCAGAACGGTTGTATCAATTAAAAATTCCACCAGCAATGTATGTGTCCCAATTTTGCCTCATTCCCTCCAACATTTATTACTTTCCTTTGCTTTCATATTAGCCAACCTGCTAGGTATGAGGTGGTACTTCAGAGTTGTTTTGATTTTCATTTCTCTAATTATGAGAGCTTTAGAATACTTTTTCATGTGCTTATTGATAGTTTTGATTTCTTTATCTGAAAACTGTGTATTCATGTCTCTTGACCATTTTTCAATTGGGGAATGGTTTGATTTTTTGTATAATTGACTTAGCTTCTTATAAATGTGAGAAATGAGATCCTTATCAGAGGTTTTTGCTATAAAGATTTTTTCCCAATTCGTTGTTTCCCTTCTAATTTTGGTTGCATTGGTTTTATTTGTACAAACCTTTTTAATTTAATATAATAAAAATTATTCCTTTTACATTTTGTTATATTCTCCATCTCTTTATTGGTCCCAAATTCCTTTCTCATATGTCTGAGAAGTATTCTATTCCATGTTCATCTAATTTACTTATAATTTCCTTCTTTATATTTAAGTCATTTACTCATTTTGAATTCATCTTGGTATAGTGTATGAGATATTGATCTAAACCTAATCTCGCCAATGATGTTTTCTAATTTTTCCAGCAGTTTTTGTCAAGTAGTGGGTTTATGTCCCCAAAGCTAGGATCTTTGAGTATATTGTACATAATCTTGTTGAAGTAATTTACCCCAAGTCTATTCCTTCTGTCTCTTAGCCAGTACCATATTGTTTTGATGACCACTGCTTTATAGTACAGTTTAAGATATGCCACTGCTAAGTCTCCGTTTTTTCGTTATTTTCCTTGATATTTTTTATCTTTTGATTTTTTTCAAATGAACTTTGTTAAAATTTTTTTCTAATTCTATAAAAAGTTTCTTGGTAGTTTGGTAGGTATAGCATTGAATAGTTAAATTAATTCAGTAGGATTGCCATTTTTATTATGTTATCTCATCCTACCCATGAGCAATTAATGTTTTTCCAATTATTTATATCTAATTTTAATTGTATGGAAAGTGTTTTGTAGTTGTGTTCATATAAATCCTGTGTTTTTCTTGTTAGATAGATTCCTAAATATTTTGCATTGTCTACAGTGATTTTAAATGAAGTTTTTCTTTCTAACTCAATGCTGAGTTTTGTTGGAAATATATAGAAGTGCTGAACATTTATGTGGGTTTATCATCTACACTGCAACTTTGCTAAAGTTGTTAATTATTTACACTAGTCTGTTTGTTGATTTTCTGGTGTTCTTTAAGCATACCAACTGCAAAGAGTGTTAATTTAGTTTCCTCTTTGTCTATTTAAATCCTTTCAATTTATTTTTCTTCTCTAATTGCTATATGTAGCATTCCTAGAACAATAGTAAATAATAGAGGTGATAGTGGGCATCCTTGCTTCACTCCTGATCTTATTGGGAAGGCTTCTAACTTGTCCCCTGTTTATTATTTTGAGGAAGGGCTCTTCTATTCCTATACTTTCTAGTATTTTAAATAGGAATGGGTGTTGTATTTTGTCAAAGGCTTTTTCTACATCTACTGAAATAATCTTGTGATTTCTGTTGGTTTGGTTGTTGATATGGTAAGTTTTTGTGGATGGTTTTCCTAATATTAAACCACCCTTGCATTCCTGGTATAAATTCCACTTGGTCATGGTGGATAATCCTCATGATAATTTGCTGTAATCTTTTTGCTAGTATTTTATTTAAGATTTTTGCATCTATGTTCATTAAGGAGATTGGTGTGTAGTTTTCTTCCTCCATTTTTGCTCTGTCTAACTTTGGAATCAGTACCATATTTGTATCATAAAAGAAAATTTGGTTAAACACTTATTTGCTTATTTTGTCAAAGAGTTTATATAGTTTGAGGATTATTATTATGATTTTTATTGCATTATCATCTGAAAATTACATTTATTTTTTCTGCATTCCTACATTTTTTGCAATCTTTTTATGCCTTAGTGCACAGTAAATCTTTGTATATTTGCCATGTGCTGTTGAAAAGAAGGCATATTCCTTTTTATCCATGTTTATTTTTCTCCAGATATGTATTAGCTCTAATTTTTCTAACATTTTATTCACTTCCATTATTTCTTTCTTATTTATTTTTTGGTTTGATTTATCTAGTTCTGATAGGGGAAGTTTGCCATCCCCCAGTAATATGGTTTTACTAAATATTGCCCCCTTAATCTCCTTTAGCTTCCCCTCTAGAAATCTGAATGCTATACCATTTGGAGCATATACGTTGAGTACTGATATTTTTTCATTATTTATATTGCCTTTTATCAAGATATAATTTTCTTTCTTATCTCTTTTAATAAGAACTGTTTTTGCTCTAGCTTTGTCTGAGATAATAATTGCTACTCCTGCCTTCTTTGTCTCTTTTGTAGCCCAGTAAATTTTGCTCTACTCTTTTTTCTTTTCCCTGTGTATGTGTACCTATGTCATGTGTTTCTTGTAGACAACATATGGTAGGAGTGTGATTTTTAATCCATTCTACTATCTGCTATGTGCTTCCTTTTTTTGTGGCTGAGTTCATCCCATTCACATTTACAATTGTGATTCCTATCTGTATATTTCCTTACATTTTTACTTTCTTCTTTGTTTCTACCTTTTCTCTTATCCTTTTTTTCCCTCCCCCTCCAACTTTTCACTTTTAATCACTCTCACCATTTACCCTCCCTAATGTTACTTTCCTTCCAACTCCCTCCCTTCTTATTATTCCTCTCTTACTATAGTGCCTTTTCAATGACCCCCAATCTCTTCCTCCTGTGTATTGCTCCCCTTCCCACCAGCCCATTTATTACCCTTCTACTTCTCTATAGGTCATTATACAATTCTTGTCCTGTGTTTGAGTGAACAAATTTTCTCCTCTACTCTGGTCTTTTCATAAGGAATGCCTGAAAGTCCTCTATTTAATTAAATGTTCATCACCCCAAAGCCCCATAGACCTCATGGGATTATATTCATTCTGTTAATTAGGTTATTCTTTTTTTTAATACTAGGTTTAGGCCTTATGGAATTTTATATTTTAAACATTATACTCCTTTTAATAGGTAGATGATAAATCTTCTGTGATCCCAACTATGTTTCCATGCTATAGAATTACTTCCTTTTGGTATATTTCACTATTTTGTCTTTGAGCTGCAAAGTATGGAATTAGAATACAATGTTTGTGAGAATTTTCATTTTGTGTTTTCTATCAAGAAGTTACTATTTCTACCTTGTTTCTAGTTTTAAGAAGTCTTGGCTATTTTCCTTTATAAATTCTTAAAATATGATGCTGATGCTTTTTCTGGATTATAGTTTTTTGGTATTCAAATAATGCTTAAATTATCTATCCTTGAACTATTTTCTAGTGTTTTCCCTATATTTCACAAACTTTTAACTTAGTTTTAGTGTTCTTGATGTCTTATTGAGTCACTATCTTCCATTTGACTAAACTAATTTTAAGGAGTTATATACTTTAATCAAGATTTATGCCTTTCCCCCAAACCTTTAATTCAGTTTTTGTAATTTTCTTGCTAGCCTTCATTTATTTAATTTTTCCTCTATCATTTTTATTTGATGTTTACTTTTTCTGTTCTTTTTAAATCTCTAACCTCTTCTAGGAATTCTTATGTCTAATCTGCTTTTGTCTTTTTGACCTTGCAAATAGATGTTGTTGAGTCACTGTCATCTGATTTTATGTTTTGAGCTTCCTGTCACTGTAGTAGCTTTTTGATTGTTTATAAATTTTTCTAGACTATTTTCTGATTTTGAAATTTTTATCTGTTCACCTGATGACAGAATAGGGATGATCACCTTGAACTTCAGATTTTTATATCTTGCTGCTACTTTCACACCTTGGTCTGTGATCCTGAAAGTTTTGAGTACTTAAGAAATAGTATGTTCCAAGGATAGGTTTGATCATTTTCCTCTTGGTATTAACTCTGTATTCTGGTCATTAACCAGATAGGACCCCTGCTTCATCACAACCACAACTGCATCTCTCCTCTTTGAAGCTATAACCCAGATTCAAAAAATGGGAGGAAGGAGCTGCCAAGTAGTTCTAGTGATAGAACAGAAATTCCTTTGAATTTATTTCCAAATAGGTGTTTGATCCTCTTATGTTGTTACCTCCAAGGCCAACATTGAGTGCTACCTCTGTCTCATTTATCATATCTTACAGTCACAACCCTAGTGTACATTGTACTCTATTTCTGTATATCCTTCTAACCTGCCCTGGGCTGGAAAAAAATGTGTCATTGTGACTTTTTCTTGGTAATTCAGCTCAGATTTTGATGTGATGGTCTTTTGAAAGATCTTTAGTTTTAAAATGAGAAAGGCTGCATAAAATGCTCACTTAAATCTACTATCCTCCCTCTCAACTAATGATAATTGATTTCTATTTTTCTAAAGTTATGTCTATCTTCAAGATGAATTGTTGTATTGGGCTAACAATAATGATGTATTATAATTCTTATAAATATTTTATCTTAAAAAAGGTACTCCTCATGACTGAACTCTTCTCTAAGAACATATCTCAATCTTTGCTCAGAGATATTGGGAAATACCTACACTATCAAAAAGAATGACTTCTGAATGTAATGTAAATCATTTCATCCAAAATCAGAAATATGTCTGCAGGACAATGTCACCTATCATTTGAAAGGATGAGAAGGATGTAATTTTTTTTCAGAACAGAGTATTATTTCCAAGGAATTTAAAAATCTTTAGTAATAGCTACTTATATAAATATAAGTACTTATTTGATTATTAAATTGAAGGATACTTGCATTGACCTGCATAAACCATCTTTATTCTTCCTAGCTTTATGGAAGTTATACAAGTACTTGACGAGCTTTAAGTATTTTCTCACTTTGCTATAATTCCTTCACAGCTTTCATAGATGAAAAATGATGTGGTTATTCCTTTGATGCATCACTCAGTGACTGAAGATTGAGATGAAAACAGACAAAACAATATTTTCCTCTGACAACAGATTCATATTCCTTCAAAAATGGTGCTTCAAGAAGTCTTAATTTGATACTTTGTTTTAGTGGGTTATTTTATACTTACAGGTTAGCTGTTTGGCAAGATTAGATGGGCAAATCATGTTTTAGTGTAAAATCCTGCCCAGTTTCATATCTGCTTTTTTACAAAAGCAATCTGGCATATGCATTTATGTAGAGATAATATACCAAAGAAATTTAGGCATATATTAGTCATTTTTCAAAATACTCATTCAACTCATCGTCACAGGAATGCACTAAAATGGAAGACTATAAAACAAGAATTAAAATGAAGTTCAGATCAAACTTTACTCAAAATGATGAACTATAGTTTAAAAAAGAGAGAATTATAAGTAAGAGACCTATTCTTAGGAATTGCTATAAATGAAGGAAATATAACACTTCTTCCTAAATTGGAATTTTCTTTATTAATTTTAAAATAAAACTGATAAGAAGATATAAAAATAAAAAAGATAGAAAATATGAAAGGGGGAGATATTTAAAGAAAATAAATTAAGTTACTCAGTAATATATTTATTGAATATGGGAGAGAAAAATATCAAAAGAAATACAGTTTTCCCCCTGATGCTCATGGCCAGATAATGGGAGAAAAATATAGACAAAATCAAAGAATTATCAAATCCATCTATGAACAAGGACAGAAGGCAGAAAAAAAATTACCAGTAATCATTGGCTAATCAGCTATCACTAGTAGAATTAAAAGTAGAGGATTCTTGTACAAATCTTTTTTCCTTATTATCTCCTTTGGGTATAAACCCAACTGGGATCTTTGGATTTATCATTGACTATCCTGCTGAGGTCACTTACCCCAAGAAAGGAAGAAAGGAAAAAAGAAAGAAAAAAGGAAGAAAGAAAGGAAGGAAGGAAAAAAGAGAAGAAGAAAGAATGAAAGACAGACAGAAAGAAAGACAGAAAGAAAGAAAGAAAGAAAGAAAGAAAGAAAGAAAGAAAGAAAGAAAGAAAGAAAGAAAGAAAGAAAGAAAGAAAGAAAGAAAGAAAGAAAGAAAGGATTAGTGTTATCAGTGTATCAGTCTCTGTGTAAAATGTTCTCCTAGTTCTACTCCTTTCACTCTGCATCAATTCCTGGAGGTTATTCCAGTTCACATGGAATCCCTTCAGTTCATTATTCCTTTGAGCACAATAGTATTCCATCACCAACAGATACAATTTGTTCAGCCATTCCCCAATTGAAGGGCATCCCCTCAATTTCCATTTTTTTTGCCACCACAAAGAGCTCAGCTATGAATAATCATGTACAAGTCTTTTTTCCTTATTATCTCTTTGGGGTATAAACACAGCTGGGATCTTTGGGTTTATCATAGACTGTCTTGTTGAGATCACTTACCCCAAGTCTATTCCTCTGATCTTCCTTTCTGTCTCTTAGCCAGTACCATATTGTTTTAATGGCCACTGATTTATAGTATAGTTTAAGATCTGGTACTGTTGGGCCACCTTCTTTCACATTTTTTTCTCATGATTTCCCTAGATATTCTTGATCTTTTGTTCTTCCAAATGAACTTTGTTATGGTTTGTTCTAATCCAGTAAAAAAATATTCTCAGTAGTTCAGGCGTATGGCACTAAATAAGCAAATAAGTTTGGGTAGGATTTTCATTTTTATTATGTTAGCTTGTCCTGCCCATGAGCAATTAATGCTTTTCCAATTATTTAGATCTAGTTGTAATTGTGTGGAAATTGTTGTGTAGTTGTGTTCATATAGTTCCTGTGTTTGTCTCGGGAGGTAGATTCCTAGGTATTTTATGTTGTGTAGGGTGATTTTAAATGGCATTTCTCTTTCTAATATTGCTACTGAGATGAGTTAGAAATATATAGAAATACTTATGATTTGATTTACATGGGTTTATTTTGTATACTGCAACTTTGCTAAAGTTGTTGATTATTTCGACTAGCTTTTTAGTTGATTCTCTAGGATTCTTTAAGTAGACCATCATATCATCTGCAAAGAGTGATAGCTTGGTCTCCTCATTGCCTATTTTAATACCTTCAATTTCTTTTTCTTCTCTACTTCCTACTGCTAATGTTTCTAGTACAATGTTAAATAATAGAGGTGATAATGGGCATCCTTGTTTCACTCTTGATTTTATTTGGAATGCTTCTAATTTATCTCCATTGCAGATGATGTTTGCTGATGGTTTTAGAAATATACTGTTTATTATTTTTAGGAAAGGCCCTTCCATGCCTATACTTTCTAGTGTTTTCAATACAAATGAGTGTTATATTTTGTCAAAGGCTTTTTCTCCATCTTTTGAGATAATCCTGTGATTTTAGTTGGTTTGTTTGTCGATATGGCCAATGATGTGGATGGTTTTCCTAATATTGAACCACCCTTTCATTCCTGATATAAATCCCACCTAATCATAATGAATAACCTTCATGATCACTTGCTGGAGTCTTTTTGCTAGCATTCTATTTAAGATTTCTGTCTCTATGTTCATTACAGAGATTGTTCTATAGTTGTTTTTTTTTTCCTCTGTTTTTGACCTACCTGGCTTTGGAATTAGTACCATATTTGTATTATGAAAGGAATTTGGTAGAACTCCTTCTTTGCTTATTATGTCAAATAGTTTGTACAGTATTGGGATTAACTGTTCTTTGAATGTTTGATAGAATTCACTTGTGAATCCATCAGGCCCAGAGGGTTTTTTCTTAGGGACTTCTTTAATGCCTTGTTTAATTTCTTTTTCTGATATGGGATTATTTAAGTATTATATTTCTTCTGTCAATCTAGGCAATTTATATTTCTGTAAATATTTATCCATATCACCTGGATTGCCATATTTGTTACCATATAATTGGGCAAAATAGTTTTTTGTGATTGCCTTAATTTCCTCTTTATTAGATGTAAGGTATCCTTTTTCATCTTTGATACTATTAATCTGGTTTTATTCTTTCCTTTTTTAAATTAGATTGACCAGTACTTTGTCTATTTTATTTGTTTTTTCAAAATACCATCTTCTTGTCTTGTTTATTAATTCAATGGTTCTTTGACATTCAATTTTATTAATTTCTCCTTTGATTTTTAGGATCTCTAATATAGCATCTGAGGTTCTTTAATTTGTTCACTTTGTAGTTTTTTAATTTGCGTGTCCAATTCATTAACCTCTGTCCTCCCTAATTAGTTAATATATGCATTCAAGGATATAAATTTCCCGGGAGTACTGCTTTGCCTGCATCCCATAGATTTTGAAAGAATGTCTCATCACTGTCATTTTCTTCAATGAAACTGTTAATTGTTTCTATGATTTGTTCTTTAACCAATTTGGGGGAATCATATTATTTAATTTCCAATTAATATTTTATTTAGCTCTCCATTGTTAGAAGTAAACTTATGGTTGGACTGAATATATATTTTAGTTGGTTATCAGTGATTTAAATTCTAAATACTAATGAAATACTCAAGTCAGACTAGAATTTTATGGTGGTTTATTTACAATAGAAGAAAGAAATTAAGAATGAGAGAGAGAGAGAGAGAGGAAAAAGGGAAGAATAGCTGCCCTGGCCTGGTCTGAAACCGGCAGGAATTCTGAAGCCTCAGCCAAGGGGCATTTCCAGAGGCTGTTGCCTCCAGAAAAAAGCCAAGGACAGGGTAATAAGACTTGTACTCACTACATGACAGTCTAATGGAAGCAGTCTACAGTCTCATGCTTGAACTCCTCCACAGTCAAGTTCCATGCCCAGTCCTTCTCAAAGGAAGTGATGCAAAATATAAAAGCAGTTCTTTACATCAATTCCTGTGTTTCACATGTACCAACAACAGCTTAAACTTGGCTTCTGAACAGGCCAGGTGGTCAGTCAGTTTTTGTTTTTTTTTTATGATTTTTCACCTGCTAGCACATGTGAGTCATAGCCCTTCCTCCCCCACACTTAATTGTTAAGGGCTCATACATTCCTCGTTGCTAAAATTCTAAAGACTAATTAAGGTAGAGAAAAATCTAAAATTCACACCATGTATGCTTACTATTATTTTCATTGCATTGTGATTTGAAAAGGTTGCATTTATTATTTCTCTTTTGCACTTGTTTGCAATGTTTTTATGCACTAGTACATGATCAGTCTTTGTGAATGTACCATGTACTGCTGAAAAGAAGGTCTATTCCTCTTTGTCCCTATTTATTTTTCTCCACATATTTACAAATTGTAATTTTTCCAAGATTTCATTCATATCTCTTACCCCTTTCTTATTTTTTTGTTTGATTTATCTAGATTTGATAGAGAAAATTTCAGGTCTCCCAGTAGTATAGTTTTACTATCTATTTCCTCCTTCAACTCCACTAATTTCTCCTTTAGAATTTTAGATGCTATGCCATTTGTGTATACATGTTGAGTAGTGATATTTCTTCATTGACTATACTGTCTTTTATCAGGATGTAATAACCTTCCCTATGTCTTTTAATCAGATATATTTTTACTTTATCTTTGTCAAATATCATGATTGCAACTCCAACCTTCTTCTTCTCAGTTGAGGCCCAATAGATTTTGCTCCAACCTTTAATTCCCACTCTGTGAGTGTCTACCCACCTCATGCTTGTTCCTTGAAGACAACATATGGTAGAATTTTTTTTTCCTAATCTACTCTGATATTTGTTTTTGTTTCATGGGTGAGTTCATCCCATTCACATTCAAAGTTATGAATGCCACATGTTTATTCCCCTGTATTTTGGTATCCTCTCCTAGTTCTACCCTTTCTTCTTTTGCTATATTCTTTTAAACAAGTGGTTTGCATTTAATCCTTCCCCTAAATCCCCACCCTTATTATGCTTCACTTTCTGCCCCCTTTCTTTTTGTTCCCTTCTTCTTATTATTTTTTAGGGTCTGTTAAGTTTACTCCCCCCTCACTTTCCCTCCATTTTGTACTCCCCTCCCCACTCCCCTTCTTGGTTTTCCCTTCTCACTTTCCTTATAGGGTAATATAGAATTCGATACCCCAATGGACCTAGATGCTCTTCCCTCTCAGAATTGGTTACACTGAGTGTAAGGTTTAAATATTACTTATTAGCACTATCTTCCTCTCCTTCTTATAATAGTGTTCTTATCCTCCCCTTCCTATGTGCCTCTTTGTGTGATACAGATTATCCTATTCATCTTATTCCTTCAAGTTTCTCTTGGTGTCATCTTCTTTTCTCCCATCCCTTTTTCTTTTCTGCATCTCATCTTATACTACTTCTTACCCCAATCTCTGCCTGTGAATGATTCTTCTAATTACTATAAGAGTGAATATAATTTTTGAGAGTTACAAATAACATTTTCCATATATTAATGTAAACAGTTTGATCTTATTGAAGCCCTTAAAGAAGAAAATTTAAATAAAAACATTTTCCCTTTCCCCTCTCTTTCTTATTTACCTTCTCATGTTTCTCTTGATTTTTTAATTTTGATATCAAACTTTCCACTTAGTTCTGCTCTTTTCATTCAAATACTTGGAAATCTTCTATTTTGTTCAATGCCCACACTTTCCCATGGAAATATATAGTCATTTTTGATTGGTAGATGATCCTTGATTGAAGACCCAATTCTGTTGCTTTATGAATATCATATTCCAAGCACTGATGTTCTTTAGTGTGGAAGCTGGCAGATCCTGTGTAATCCTGTTTGGTGCTCCTTGATATCTGAATTGCCTCTTTTTGGCTTCTTGTAAAAAATTCTCCTTAGCTTGGAAGCTCTTGAATGTGGTAATTACATTCCTGGGAGTTGTCTTTTGAGAATTTAGTGTAGAGGGTGTTCTATGTTCTCTTTCAATGTCTATTTTATCCCATTGTTCAAAAATATAAGGGCAGTTTTCTTGGATAGTGTCTTTTAGTATGATGCCAAGATTTCTGTTCATTTCTGGATTTTCAGGTAGACCAATGCTTCTCACATTGTCTCTTTGGGACTGGTTTTCCTGATCTATCATCTTTCATCTTGTCAGTGAGATATTTTATGTTTTCTTCTATTCTGTCAGTCTTTTGACTTTGCTTTAATAATTCTTGCTTTTTGTAAGATCATTGGCTTCCAATTGGCTAATCCTGATCTTTAAGGACTGGGTTTTCAGTTAAAATCTTTTGATTTTCCTTTTTGGTTTGGTATATCCTGCTTTTTGTCTTGCAGCTATTTTTCCAATTGGGATTTCCAGTCCATTAAACTATTATTTTCTTTTTTGAACTATTTCCCACTTTTCTTGCAAAAAAATCCTTCCATCTTTTTAATAAGCTTCTTTTTAAATTCTTCAAGAGCTTATGGCCAATTTCCATTTTTTGGATGGTTTGGGTACATTTATTTGTATGTCTTCTTCTGCTATAGCCTCTGTAGTCTGGATTTTTCCTCCATAAAAATTATCCAAAATTTATCCTTCTTTTTGTTTTTCTTGATGTTGGGAAGTTGTTGTTCCTGGGCATGTTTTCCAATACTGTGGTGGTTTTTCCTTCTTTTTCCAGTTATAAATCTGAGTGAGATGGGCAGGCTCTGTGTTTGGAGATAAAGAGCAAGGATTTTGCCTGAGGCCATCTCTCAAATCTATGTAGCTTCTGCTGTTTGCTGCCCTTCTCTGTGCCATTTGGCCTAGGCCCTTTCTACTATTTTCTCTTTCTCTCTCTCTCCTTCCCTTAATTCCATCATTTGTATTAATTAAAATCTCCATAAAACCCAGCTGACATGGGTATTTTCATATTTGTCAATTTTCCCATGGTGACCACTTAATTTTAGATTTTAAATCAAGACACTAAAAATTATCTTTACAGTTTAGCTGAAACCTTTACCGTTTTGGCAATTCACAGTCTTGGCAAACCACATTTTCATGGTTACAAGGGGAACTCCATCAGTTTAGCCTTGGTAAAGGCTAAAAAACTGTGGTGTATGATTGTGATAAATCACTACTCTGCAATAAGAAAGATGAGTTTATTAATTAAAAAAAACTTGGAAAGAATTACATAAGATAACATGAAGGAAAATGAGTAGAAACAAGAGAATATTATATACAGCTACAGAATTATTATTTGAAGAATAACTTTTGAATGTCCAACTCCAGAAAATGAACTGAGTAGAAACACAAAAGTTATTATATATGTATATAGGTACAAAACATATATATATACACACATATATGTATACCTGCTGAATGATATTTTTATGATGTGAGATGGAATGATGGGTTTAATAACTTAAAATAAACTCCATTAATAAAAAATTAAAATAAAAACATACTGAATGTTTGAGCTGTAAAATAAATAACTGACGACATTAAAATAAAAAAAGTTTTGCACAAACAAAATCAATGCAACCAAGATAAAAAAGCAAGTTTCTCTGATAATTTCTCAAACATTTAGAAATATGTGTCAAATCTATAAGAATACAAAACATGCCTCATTTGACGAGCAATTATCAGATGATGAAATTTAAAACTCTATTTAGTTATATGAAAAAATGCTCCAAATAAGTACTAATTAAAGAATTGTCAATTAATATAACTCTGAGGAACCACCTCACACCTACTAGGCTGATTAATATTATAGAAAAGAATTATAATAAATTTTTGAGAAATGTCAAAAAATTGAGGCACCAATACATTGTTGCTCTCTGGAGAGCAATTTATAACCATGCCCAAAGGACCATAAAATTGTGAGTATCTTTTGAACCAACAATATCACTACTAAGTTTGTATCCAAAAGATTTTAAAGATAAGTGGAAAAACTTACCTAAACAAAAATATTTCTCATTTTTCTTTTTGTAGTGGTAAAGAATTGGAAACTGAGGGATTGTATATTTGTTTAGGGAATAGACAAACAAGCTATTAATATTACATGAATATAATGGAATATTCTTGTGCCATAAGAAATGACAAACAAGATGAAAAAAAAATGGAAAGACTTATTGGAAGTGATGTAAAGTGAAGTGAGCAGGACAAGGAGGACATTGCATATAGTAACAATAATTATCTATGATGATCAACTGTGAATAACTTAAATATTACCAACATTCAAGGATTCAGGACACTCCAAGGGATATATGATGAAAAACAATATCTACCACTACAGAGGGATCATATAAATTGTAATGTACCTTTATTTACTTTATTTCTTCCAGGAATTTTTCTCTAGTGAAAATAATGTCTCATTTCAAAATGTGCTGAAAAATTAAATATACATTATATTCCATAAAGGTATAAGTAATATGAATGCTGAGGGTGGAACCAAGATGGTGGCATAGTAGCAGGAGCCTTCTGAATCTTCTTCCATCCTGTGATCATAAAGTATCTCAAAAGGATAGAAATTAAAACCAGATGAGTAAAGGGGTTCTCTCACTGGACTCAGCATTAAAGGGAGGCAGTGAGTGGGGATTCCTACACTGTAAGGGGGAAAAACTGCACTAATCAAAGCTCAAGCTGATCACCCCTTCCCATATCACCTACCATACCAAAGACAGAGAGAGGACCAGGGAAATCTCTAAATTCTTAGAGGTTAGTTGAAAACACCACAAATGTTCCCCTGAGGGCAGTGCAAGGCCTTGGAAGTGAGACTCAAGGCTGAAGAGCATGTGGAGTTTGGGCAGAGGAGCCAGGAAGAAGAGGGAAGAAACACAGCTGGCCACAGCCAAGGCAGCAGGGATTGGAATATAGCCTCAGGGCAAAATGCATTAAAGTATGCTCTACACAAAGAACACCACAGATTTAACTGCCCTCACTCAGGTTTCTGACAGGCAAGGAGAGGCCCTACCAGGGTAAAGCACTGTGAGAAAGAAGCTCAGAAAGCAATGACCATCAACATACAATAACCCCAATCCACTAGTGACAAAAAGAATAAGCAACAGCAAAAAAAAAAAAAGCTATTGTCCCTGGATAATTGCTATGGAGAAAAAGTGCAAAATATAGAAGCAAGAGCAGAGAGTGAGAAACAAGCAAACACATCCAAACTTTCAAAAAAAATGGAATTTGGTCACACGCTCTCAAGGAATTCAAAAAGGAGTTCAAGAACAATGTAATAAAGATAGAAGAAAAATGGGAAGAAAAGTGGAGGGAAATGAAAGTAATACAAAAACAAAATAACAGCTTAAAAGACAAAATTGCCCATATGGAAAAAGAGGCTCAGAAATAAAATAAAATAATAAGCAAATTGGAGACCAGAATTGACCTGTTGGAAGCCATGAAGCATAGGATAGACCAAACTAAAAAAGAAAATCAAAATATCATAGCTAAAAAGCAGTCTTTAAAGATGAGAATTTGGCAACTAGAAGTGAATGATTTCACAAGAGAGCAAGAATTAATAAAGCTAAATGAAAAGAATGAAAAAATAGAAGGAAACATGAAATATCTCACTGAAAAGATAACTGACCTGGAAAACAGATGCAGGAGGGACAATTTGAGAATTATTGGTCTACCTGAAAGCCTTGGGAAAAAAAAAACAAACAAAAAGCTTTGCCATTATATTAAAAGAAATTATCCAAGAAAACTGCCCTGATATGATTGAATAAGAGGGCAAAATAGCATTGAAATAATCAATAGATCACCTCTTATATTAAATGCCCAAAAGATAACTCCCAGGAATGTTATAACTAAATTCAAGAGCTTCCAGGGCAAGGAGAAAATACTGCAAAAAGCCAGAAAGAGATAATTCATATATCAAGGAGTTCCAGTCAAAATTACATAGGATATGGCAGCTCCCAAAGGACTGAAAGGCTTGGAGTAATGATATTCAGGAAGGCAAGAGGATTGGGTCTGCAACCAAGTATCACTTACCCAACAAAAGTGACTATATACTTTCAGGCAAAAGTATGGATATTTAATAAAATAGAAGAGTTCCAAGCATTCCTAAAGAAAAGACCAGAATTAAAGGGAAAATTTGATGTCTAAATAGAAAATTCAAGAGAGACATTGGAAGGTAAATAAAAAGAAGGAAAAAAAATGTAAAGACTTCTATACGATCAAATATGTGGAAAAATGACATCTGTAACTCTGAAAATTGTTTTTATTATCATAGTAGATTGAGGAAATATTCAAATATTCATAAACAGAGGTTGTGGTATTAAGCTATTTAAGATGATATGTAAAAAATATTGTTGGGGGGGCATAAAAGTTCTTGATTTGATTAGCTAAAAATAGACAAGGGGAGATCTTCACAATATCTTCACAATAGGTAGGAGCTAAAATAATAAAAATGACAATCCTACCTAAATTAATTTACTTATTCAGTGCTTGTCAGGACCCTTCCTGACAACATTTCAGGCATCTGAAGGGATAAGAAGAATAAGATGTGGTAAGAAGAATGAAAGAAAAATAAGAGAAAACACAGCAGGATCAGGAGGACTAGACTTGCTGTTGACAAGCAAGGTGGTTTTATTTAGAATGACATTTGCTTTTATATAGGGAGAAAAACAGGCTACAGATCCTTGTACAGGTTTTTCATGTTCACAGTAAAAGGCATTATTTAAAGAGTAGCCTCAAGATAAGATAAGCATTAGTTGCTCTATGGCCCAAGGTTATGCTTAGGCTGTGCTTCCCACAAGAACTATACCTATCAAACTACAACAACACTCTTATAGTATTAGGAAAAAGAGGATTACAAAGTCTATCAGAAGAACAAAGGATCAAGAATACCAAGGGAACTAATGAAAAATACTGTACAAAAATATTCATAGCCTCACTCTTTGTGGTGGCAAAAAATGGAAAATGAAGGCTTGTCACTCCATTGGGGAATGGCTGAACAAATTGTCATATATGATGGTGAAGGAATACTATTGTTCTGTGTGAAGAGTGAATCAAACTTTCTTTGTCTATCAATCAGCAACTTTTAACTTAATCAAAAACTTAAGTACCCCTACTTAACACTAAGCAAGAGAATTCATGAGTCATTTACTAAAGTAAGCTGACACTTCCAAAGGCTATTGCCACCATCCTTGGGCAGTGCTAGGCAAGCTGAACGTTTGCAATTGGTTACCATAAAGTGGAGGAAGGGATAGGAAATAATGCCCAAAAAGGACTATAAAAAGTCCTGAACTTCCTGTCTGGAGACTTCTCCTTTGAACTTCTTTGAAGGTGGTTTCTCCTTTGGACTGTTTCTTTGGAGGACTTTACTTTTTGGATTTCTCGGATATTCTTCTCCTTGGGAATTCCTCATTTAAGACTCTATGTTGTTGAGCTGGATGAGTAGCTGACCTTCCTTTCCTGGCTTCTAGAGAGATTGGTTCTGGAGACACCTTCCTTT
The DNA here is from genome assembly GCF_027887165.1 of Monodelphis domestica. Classification (NCBI taxonomy): domain Eukaryota; kingdom Metazoa; phylum Chordata; class Mammalia; order Didelphimorphia; family Didelphidae; genus Monodelphis; species Monodelphis domestica. The sequence goes on from NC_077229.1 coordinate 370,316,854, forward strand.
CCTGGAGGAGGCTGCATTGGTGAAACCCTTGCTGAAGACACCATTGGGTCCTTTGGCAGAACGTTAACAAGCCCTGCTAGGACTGAGCTAAAAACTGGAGCAACACTTAGGGTGCTAGGCTAGACATTTCTCTACCCTCTTACATTTTTCTACTTTCACTCTTTCCACTCTTTCTATAAATAAAGCTACTAAAAATCATTTTGACTTCAGCTTTACTATTTTTAAATTGTTGACCACAATATTACTTTCAAACTTTCACATAAGCATAAAAACCTAAGTTTTATATTCTTACAGCTGTAAGGATTTATGATTAGGAGGATTTTCATATGAACTGGGAGAACCTCAATGAACTGTTGCAGAGTGAAATGAGCAGAACCAAGAGAACATTGTACACAGAAAGTAAAACATTGTGGAACAATCCAATATAATGAACTTTGCTATTAGTAGCAATGCAATAAGCCAGGACATTCTTGAAGAATGGGAAAGAATGCTATCAACATTGAGAGAAAGAACTATAGGAGAAGAAATGCAAAAGTAAAGCATATTAATTATCATTTATCATATGTATATATGGATATGTGATTTCAGGTTTAGACTTTAAAAGATTTCTCTATAGCAAAAAAATGGGGTAATTGGGGTGCTCAGGGAGGTGTAGTATCTCTAGTATGGAGGGCTTGTCATGCCCTCTTAGGGTGGCTCTCCAGCCTCTGACCCTCACCTGACACCCAGCTCTCACTAGTGGCTCCCAGTAGCTGCTAGCATGTGGCAGCGGCCACACCCCGGGCAACGGCTTCGATAGGCCGGCTAAACCTTGTGAGGGTAGCCATCAGGTCATCGACCCCTGGTGAACCAGGGCTTTGCTCACCCAGCATGTGAAGACTGCTTTGGCAGAACAGGCGGAAGAAACCAATAAGAAGGTTCAACGGCTGAGATGGTGACGCAACAAAGCACTGTGGAGTGCTTAGGGCGTGTTGGAGCACAAAAGATGACATGGCCATCCAATGCAGCTGAGGAAGTCTCCAGGTGTAACGATTTTTTGTGCCACTGGACCCAGGCTTCCAACGCCTAAAGAGTGGGACTGTCTCTGTGCCTCAACTTTTCCACTTAAATCTCCACGCACAAGTGTCTTTGTGCACACACATCTACATCACAGATGAAAACGCACAAAGACAATTGTCAGCCTCGGTTACCGAGAGACTACTACTACTATAGCAAAAATAAATAATATGGAAATAAGTATCAAGTGTATATTTGTACAACCTAGTGGAATTACTTTTTGGCTCTGGAATGGGGAACAAAAAGGAGAAGGAAAGAAAATGAAACATGTAAACACTGAAAAATATTTAAAAATTTAAAAAAAGTAATTTGAATAACAAAAAAATGAATAAAATTAAAAAAAGAATGTGAATGCTAAAGCTAAATAAAAACTAATGATTTAGATAATATCTCTACACTAAAAAGAGAACTTATATCTATTATATATGTGATATATATGTATGTGTATATATATGTTTTTATATGTACACACCAAAATATATATGCATAATTAATGCCAAATATATTATGTAGATAATCACTGTCATATCATTAAAGGCAGATAATCATTGACAAGATATTTTTAATAATTGTTCATTTATAGGCATTCTAATTTTCCAAGGGCCTTTTAGGCAAAAGAAATATTTAACTTTTAGAAAAAGAGACATAGAATCATAATTTATAGATTTTTTCTAGTCATAATAGAAAGCAATTGACATTACGTGGGTCAAGAAGATTAACCTCAGTGTCAAGAAAACTTGGGTTCATGACAGATTTTGACACATATCAGATATGTCAAAGTGACAACTTCACAGTGTTCTAGACAACTACTTAAAAATTGAAAAGCAGGTAAGGATTTGCATTTGTATAAAAGGTTTCCCCTTCTGGGTACTGTGAGGACAAATAATATCATAGGCTAAATCCCTCTCCCTCTCTCTTTAACCAAATATACATAATCACAAGTATAGTTATTGCTAAAAATGACCATTTCTGAACATTTCCACAAATGCTTATATGTAAACATAATGTCCTCTACCTTATCAATCATAAAACTATTTGAAATACTGCCATAATTTCTTTTTTACACCTGAATTTTTGTTTTTAAGTTTCAGAAATGAAAAGCAATGTCATATTTTTATATTTGGCAAACTTTTTTATTTATTTAATTTCTGAGCAATCGTCTCGTAAGAAAAGTGGACCCCCCACACACACCATTACACTCCAGGCTTACTGTTTACTGATGTTTGACACATGTTAAAAATGAGAGCTTACTAGGTTATAATTATGTGCTTGCTGTGTCTATGAGTAGATGAATGTATTACACAAAGTCACAAAAGAGGTAATGCTCAAACAAATACAGAAATAACTCTTGTAAAGTTCACTTTCACATCAAAACTCTTTGAAGGAAATGCATTAAGCCCATGTCAGTAATCTGAAGGGAAATATTGCATGACAAATTTAGTTCAGAATAAGTTTTGCTGAGTCTGTTTCAGTAAGATTGAATCTTCATTTATAATAAAATACTGCTATTTTGGAGAATTTTAAAGTATCTTTTTCCCTTTCTTCTTAGAATTCTGGAAACAAGAACATTTTCACTTTCTGTTATTTAAAATCGAATACTCCAAATTCCATAGATAAATCTTAGCCCATTCTTAGGAAAAAAGGAAGGGGATGCTGACCCCTCTTCCTACCTCCCTACCCCCAACACAACTTCCTCCCATTCATAAGGAAAAGGAGGCAAGCCAGCCCTCTGCAGCTGCAGGTCATCAAGTAGTTGCGTTAGGCAGAGAATGCCCCCCTTTTCCAATTATCAACTTAAAAACCAACAAGCCAAACCAAAATGAGGAAACAAAATGCCTAAGCCTCTTTACATTCTGTTGACTAGACAAGAGATTCTTTTTCTCCCTATTCACTAACTTTCTCTTTTTTTCCTTTATTCTAAGTAACTTTTACCTGATAAAGCCTCTTGCTGTTCTTGGCTTTTTCAACTCTAAAATGTCATACTTCTGGCCGTCTTAGAACTTGCTTTGATTACCCTGGCTCTGTTTCCTCCATTACGCCTTAGACAAATCCCATTATTCTAGTCTTATAATGCATCACTGATGGAGGGATTGAGGAAAATGAGAAGCTTTCAAATTTACCATAAATATTTCCCTACAAATCACTCAGTTCTTTAGGCCATCTTCCCTAGTGATTAATATTGAGCCCAGAAGGGAAAGACCATGTCTATGTCATCACCTCTCAGATCTCTGCCATTGTTCTTATTCAATACATGGCCAGTTGTGTGACTTCAATTTATGAGACTCTAGGGAAGTAAAGACATAGAAAATACTTCCTTCCAGAGTAATACCATCCAGGACCAGTAAGATATTCAGAACCAAGAGCCCCATATATTTTAGAAGCCTTGTGTTCTATGCTTTTCTCCTCTGTAATACAAAATTTTCCTATGTCCAAAGTCATTACTCTGCTCTGACTTGTATATGCTGACTCTGAAGATGATACAGAAGTAACTTCAATATAGTCTTCTGTCGTATTTTTTAGAGTGGGAGTCCCTGTTCATTTTTAGCACCTAGCCCAATTGACATTTGTTATTTCACTTTTAGCTAATGTATATAAATAAAATCTAAACACAGGCAACTTTCTGCCCTTTATCTGGGACTCCACTACAATCTTGGTTGTTTTCTTTTTGGTGAGAACAACAACTCATTAAATTACATGGAGTTCCAATAGTCTTCAACTAACTGATACTTTAACTAATGGGAACTAAATGTTAAAAAAATAAGTAACTAGGTGGCTCAATGAATAAAATTCTGTGCCTCAATTAAAAAATATCAGAGTTGAAATCCAGCCTCAAGCACTAGATGTCTGACCCTGAACAAGTCATTAAACCATTGTTTACTTTAATCAGTTGCAGAAGGAAATCACACACCATTCCAGTATCTTTGTAAAGAAAAGCCCAAGGTCAACAATGACCCACAAGATCTCAAAGAGTTGGACTCATCTGAACAACTACAAATATAGAAATTTGCATCTAAATGTCTTTAAATATGAGTGAATCTTATCCACTCTTTGGCTTTAGGTAGGTAGATAATTCTCTATAGTTTATCAGTTTAAAATCTACAAGTTTCCTTAATTGGTAATTCTTTCATTTTATTCACCTGGACCTCAAATTTTTCCTTTGGCACAACTAAAATTCTAACTGTTTTAACTTACTGATTCTACCTTTGCTTTTATATACATACACTAACAATAGCTGTCACTATAGTGCTTTCAGTTCAAAGAATTAAAATTCTGAGACTGGCCTTAAATTAGTTGTTTATTGGAATTACTTGAATAGGTAAAAACTGATAACAAGATAGAAACATAAGAGTAAAAATAGTCTAATTTAACTAACATGTGGGTGCTGTGAACTTTAAATTACTCCACCATACTTAGTCTAACAAAAAAAGGAATGTCTACACCCATACTTAAGGATTAAATATTTAGGAAGATGGCCTATGACAGACATGTGCTAGCAAAATGACAAATCAGAAACAACTGACAGATCCCTGGGCTGTCTTAAGTCAAGCTTGGCCTACCATTGGTACATGCAAGGTGCAGGAAAATGATGTAATATATATTTTGCATCACTTCCTGTCTCCGGCCTCTTTTGTGGAGGAGAGGTGGCTGGCGGCAGCTTGGTGAGCTTCTTGGCATCTTGGCATGGAGGCAGCTATTGTCTGGCTTAGTGGTGAGTTTCCCTTGATACCATACTGGAGGAAGCCTAGTAACCTAGTTCAGTTGAGGCGTCTTCTCTGAGCTCTGTTGGAGTTTAGGCTGATTTTTCCTCATTTGCCTTCCAAACACTATCCACTTAGAAGTCTCTAATCTTAAACCTTGTGGTGGAGGACTTTGAACTCCCCCTGGCACAGGCCAGGTGGGTGAAATCCTATAACCTTTCCCTCTCTCTTCTCCTTGATTTCTTCCTTCTATATTGATTATACCGCCATATATTTCCAGACTGACTTGGGTATTTCATTTGGGATATCCCCTGGTGACCAAAAATCAAACTTAGATTATTCCATGACCCTAAATTATCCTTACAGTGCTCTCAGCCTGACATCCAGCATTATCTTCCTGGGCCCATTACCAGAGAATAGAGAGAAGATACTTCCTCAATTTTCCCTTTGTGGCATTTAAAAGAGTGGGAGCCAATAACTGTAAGAGTTAAAATGGTTGAAGATATAAGAGTGGGTGAGTAAGTTGTGACCGCAGAAAATATGTTTTCACTACAGTGTCTTGTTTTTAAATCAAATATAAGGTGGTTGCCAGGGAAATATTCCCAATTATGAATATACCCAAGTCAACTGGGTTTTATAGAGATTTTTAATTAATAATACAATGAGGAATTAAAGAGAGAGAGAGAGAGAGAGAGAGAGAGAGAGAGAGAGAGAGAGAGAGAGAGAGAGAGAGAGAGAGAGAGAGAGAGAGAGAAAGGAAATAAATGAGAAAAGAATAGGCTGGCCCAGCCAGCCCTGGCCAACCCAGGCCTAAGCCCTAAAAGAAAAGATCAGTCAGTCCTTAATCACTCGCCACAAGTTCTATCCAAGCAAGGATTCTAGTGACAACAGGCCAGCAACATCTCAGCTGCTTTCACCAGCTCAATCCTCAATCTGAATATTTCAGAATGAGTCCTTTGAGCTCCTATCTGAGCTCCTATTTAAAGGGCAATTTCTCCTATGTCACCTCCCCTAAGTCCTTATATCTACCAATCACAGTAGACGTTTTCCAAAGGACAGTTCATTCTGAATTCACACCTGAGTAGACTAATCCTTTTAGTAATCCACACCTGAGTAGGCTAGAATCTCTGAGTAAGTTTCTCACCTCTTCGTCCCATGTAAGTTTACAAGTTGCCTGACCTTTATAGGTACTTAGTACCCCCTTTGTATTAATTCTAAAAATAGGCATGGCTTAAGTATGGGTTTAAGTATTTTTCATTGTTTCAGCAAGGAGTATTCTCCCCTAAAGTAGTCTTAAGTATGGGTGGAGTAGAGGTCTTCCCATTTCTGATCTAAGTAGAGTTCTCACTTTCCAAATGGGGAATGGTCCCAGTAGGGAATTGTTCCAATGGAGAATTCCCCAATGGGGAATTTTTTAACATTCACAAGTCTGAGAAATTTCAAGATTCACAATCCCCCCTGATGATCATTGGGAGACTAGACTCCACATTGACCATTCAACACAATCAATTTATAATCCTAAATGCACTTCTAACTATAGATATACACAATATTCACTTTTCTAAGAGGAAATTAGAGTAGTGAGGGAGGAATAGAAAAGAAAGAAAGAAAAACCAATGTTTTGCTAGGCACATTGACAGAAAGCCAAATTAGGGGCAGTCCCTTTTGGCATAAATGTGTACATTTACAATAAATGTTCAATCAATGTTCAGTTCAATCAACCATATCCAAAGTTCATTCTTGATCCTCTTGATGAAGTGTAGGTTTTCTAGCATCTTTCTGCAATAGTTCATTCTTTGGATTTAGGAGTTATCAAGCTTCTTCCTTGAAGATCTTTTCTCAAAAAAAAATCAAAATCTTGAATTTTCATAAAAATACAATCTCAAACAAAAAATCAAAATTCTTAGATTTTAAATTAAAATACAATCCCCCCATGAAGTAGGTGTTAAAAAAATCCAGTTTAGCTCAGGATGCAATGTAAAGTTATGGGGGTGTATGAGTCAATTATCAAAAGAAGAGAAAAACAATGAAAAACATAAGGAAAAATTCAAAATAGGTCCTTGTATAGGTCCAATTTAAAATAATTTCTATGCCACAAGTCTATAGGACAGAATGCAGTAATATTTCATTTATCCATTTGTAGCCAAGACTACAGGAAGTTGCCATAATATAAGAAGAGAAAGAAAAAAATTAGAATTCTATTTTGATGGGGAAATGTCATTCCCTCATCTGACCTTTCTGTCATTCTCAGGGATATAGGGAGCCAGCATGATAGTCAAACTTTGTACTTGTATGAGTACTTCACAAAGAGTGTAGATACAAGGAAGTCCTATGACTTAACGTATGTCAAGCATCGCAACCTTGAGTCTCACATTAGTATTTCTTGTGTGCTCTTTTCTTGGCACTTTTCAGATTAAGTCTGTGCTCCTTGTTTTATATCCCACACAGTCCTATAATATTTTATCAACAAATGGCAGGTTCCCATAGTTTAAAGCTTGTGCATTGACATTATAGCAAGAATTTATATATATTAACTTGTATTACTGCAGAAAAATAATATTAATTATGTGTACCTTTAGTACAAGAAATGAGAAAAAATCAAATATTCTGATCAAAAATAAAAGATAAGTAATAATAAAAGTAAGGAAAAATTCAGTAATTCAATGTGTTTTTTGAAAAAAATGGTATCCAGTTGTCAATGAATTATAATCTACAATTCATGTGATAGGGTCCAGTCAATCAGTCTCAGCAGAAGATTCTTTCTTCACATGTGAGCAGTGAATCCAAGAGTGCTTTTCTCCAATCTTTATAGATGTTGGAGTAGTTAACAATATTTGGAATGGTCCTTCCCATGAAGGTTGAATTGCTCAGGTTCACTTGAAATTCTTAATATAAACTTTATCTCCTGGATTAAGGTCATACAGAGAAAAATCTAGTGGTCCGGCTTGTACTTGCAGCTCCAGATTCATGAAGTTCACATAGTTTGTGCTGTAACTCATGTATATAGGAAGCAATAGTAATATCTCCCCCTAATAGTGAGGCATATGCAGGGGGAAAAGGTTTAGCCTGTATAGGTGGATGTCCAAAACGCATCTCAAATGGTGAGATATGTAAGTCTCCTCTAGGCCTGCTTCTAAGATAAAATAGGGCCAGAGGGAGAATTTCAGGCCATTTTAAATGTGTCTCAGTGCATAATTTTCCGATCATAGTTTTAAGTTCTTTTTTCATTTTTTCCTACTATTTGGAGGGGAGAAAAAACTGAAAAAGGTTAATTAATATCAACAAAATCAATTGAGTCTAAGAAGAATTACCTTCATTATATTTGGGAACTTCCTTGGGCACCCTCCTGAAGGGCACCTCTCTGAGGGTCATTAGCACCTCAAGTATTTTTTGGACGAGCACCATTTCTTATATTTTGTTGTTGGGTATTATCATTTTCTTCATTTTGAGCATTGTCATTATTTTCCCAATTCCTATTTCTATAATTTTGGTTTCTAAAGTTCTTATTTCTATATTCATTATAGTTATTTCCATAATCATTATTATTATTTCTAAAATTTCTAAAATTCTGGTTTCTATGATCATTATCATCATTTCTATAGTTATTATTTCTAAAATTATTATTAAACTGAGTATTCCTTCCAATCATCTTAAGAAAGGTTCTACATTTCATCATTTTGTGGCCCTTCTTCTTACAGAAGTGGCAAGTTACTGATTTATTCGTGAATTCCCGTAAAGGGGCTATAGTCTCTCCCTTATTTTTTAATTTTCTCTTTAACATTTCAAATTTCTTTCTTTAAATCTTCCACTGATGTGTCATCTTCCTCAGGTCTTTTTACACGACCTTTATAAACATAGGTTGCTACTCTCCTCAATTCTTCAAGGTCCATAGAGTCCCAATTAGGACAGCTAGTTCTAAAGTAGTCTTTTACCACTGAACAACAATTCTTAACAAATTGCCTACGTATTTGTCTAATGTCTCTTTCTCTGGATAAACCAAGGTCCATATATGTATTCCCTATGTCAATAAGTCTGTCCATAAACTGGGAGGGTGTTTCATCAATATCTTGTAGGGTTCTTTCAAATTTTGACCATTTTTCAGGTCTATCAGAGCAAGCTCTCATGGCTGAAAATAATGTTTTTCTGGCCTGGTTTAGTTTTGTGTGATCTAATTCAACATTTGGGTTCCAATGTGGATCTTCAGTTGGCCAATAATGTCCTCTTTTACCTCGCTTTTCATTAGCCAGAGAGACAATATTATTTTTCTCTCTCTTTGTTAATAATGCTTCTAATAAATTCTCAAAATCCAACCAAGTGGGTTCAAAAGTTCTGAATATGTTCTCTAATTTTTTTATAATTAATATTGGTTCGTCCTCAAATGATGGCATATCTTCCTTCAATTTTTTTAAATCCTCAGGGCTAAAAGGTGTATGATGTCTTACAGATACCAAGTTTCCATTTTTATTAAAAGTGAGTACTTCCCTTAAAGGAAATAAGCTATCTGAATTATTTGGTACTCCTGTTTCTAGGCTGCTTGCTCCATTTTCAGTGGGGTAAGTCTGAGAAATAGAAGAGTTGGGCACATTAAGGGGAAGGGTTTGTTGTTGTCCCATAGTGCCAGAAAAATCAGAGGTAGGGTGTGAATTTAGGTTGTAATGTGAACTTAAAGTGGATTGTGTAGGGTGAGAAGGAGGAGCCAAGGAAGAAGTGTGAAAGGATACAGAGGTGTTAGGATTAGAGGAATCAGTAAGGTGTGAAGTGGAGGTATTAGGGTCAGAAGCATGGGTGGGGTGTGTACTTAGAGTTGAGGGTGAGAGGTCGGAAGCATGGGTGGGGTGTGAACTCAAAGTGGGTTTGTTAGAATTAGGGTTTTCTGAGGCCGAGGGGGCAGGAGGAGGGGTGGGTTCGTTAAGAGAGTTATTGTCCAGAGCAGGGTGGGACAGATATTCTGATAATATTCTTAACTCTCTGTTAATGCTTCTTATAAAAGCTACAATCTCCCTATGACATCCCTCCATAAGTTCCTCTATAAGCTCCTGCTGAGTATTTAGTTCTATAATTTGTTGGATATTAGGGGGAGCAATTTGTTGGTTTGACTGAGAAATGAGTTCTTCAAGGAAATACAATATTATAATTACAATAATCAAAAACTCAAGGGAAAGTAGTATGTCAATTAAATTTTGCCATAAGTTCCATGGGATGAGCCCTTTCAGAGAGACAAGGAATTCCATATCTATAAGATTGGTCATGGGGCTGATAAGCCAGCTGTTAAGTAAGTTGTAGACCAATGCTTGTACTAAGAAAAGAACAAAGTATTTACTGAAACGCCAGTTTTTAACTAAGTTCTGAACTGTATGTAACTCCATATTGCCCTGTTGCTAAGATCTAAAACAGCTTAATTTAAGGAGAATCAAAAAGGTTTTTTACTCACCCGTTCTTGCAGCTGTATTTTTGAAGCCAAGTTAAAAAAGAAAACAAAACTGACTGATAGAGCAAGTAATAAAGAGAGAGATAAAGGAAAGAGATTTCACAGAAACTTTTTGAGGGTTTTTCCACCAATTTTGTGATCAGCCATAATATTAGAAAGAAAAAGAATTAGAATTCTACAAGGAAAGGAAAATTTCCCTTTATAAGGAAAGGAAAAGCTGAAAAAGACATCTCTGGAGCTCTCAAAGACAGTCTCTAAAGAGGTTGTAGAGAGAAGGACAATCTCTAAGGAGGTCTCTCAAGGGAGGTTGACTCTGGCTGGAACTCCCTCTGGGGAGACTCTGTCCCCCTGAATCCTCCCTTGAACAGATCTTATGGTTAGTGATTAAGGACTGGCTGATCTTATCTTTTAGGGCTTAGGCCTGGGTTGGCCAGGGCTGCCTGGGCCAGCCTATTCTTTTCTCATTTATTTCCTTTTTCTCTCTCTCTCTTTCTTTAATTCCTCATTTTATTATTAATTAAATTATCTATAAAACCCAGTTGACTTGGGTATATTCATAATTGGGAATATTTCCCTGGCGACCACCTTATATTTGATTTAAAACAAGACACTGTAGTGAAAACATATTTTCTGCTGTCACAACTTACTCACCCACTCTTATATCTACTACAATTTAAGTCTTTCACAATTTATTCACTACAGTTTATTACACTCAACCATTTTAACTATTACAGTTTATGGCTCCCACTCTTTTAAATGCCACACCTTCTATCCTCTCTCTCACTTCTGGGTCAAATTCAGAATTATGTCCAGATTAAGTTCACAGTTGGCAGTCCCATGAATTTCATGTAGATGATGAAAATTCTGGCAGACTTAAGTAGACTTCTGACCTATTTTACCCAATGATTTCCCTCACATAGTCTTGCCTTCCAGGCCAAATGGTTGGCAGAAGATGAGGTCAAGAGTAATACCTCAGAAAAGTAGCTTTCCTTCACACAAGTTTTAGGAAGTAAAAAGGTGGAATAAATATTCATTTTTTTAAACCTTTACATTCAGGCAAAAGAGTGGTAAGGGCTAGGCAATGGAGGTTAAGTGACTTGCCCAGCATGCCTGAGGCCATATTTGAACCCAGAACCTCCCATCTTTAGGCTTGGTTCTCAATCCACTGAGTCACCCAGATGCCACTCAGATGCCCTTCCCACACCCCACCATTATTTATTTTGATTTTCACTACAACTTTGTAAGTTTTGAAACAGTGATACAGTTATGTTATTTGCCTTTAAGGTGAGGAGAAAAATTGTTATATATGTCATTACCAAAAGACATACTTTGATTATCTAGTTTGTGCCAAATACAGCAATAGAAAATGGAGACACAAGTATGAATGTTTTAGGGCCTTCAAGGAATTTATATCTAAAAGTGTAAAACAACATGAAGGTTGGTAATGAATCAAATTTTATGTAAAGTAAATAAACATTAATGGTTAGGTGGAAGGGGAAGCCAATGGAAAGATCCCAATTCATAGAGGTGAAAGTTGGGAACTTTTGCTAATCCATTCACAGTAAGAAAATTTAGAGTGTACAGATGTGAAAAAAAGCCCTTTCCAGAAACAATCCAGTAATTTTCATAAAATCATATAGCATGAAGTTTGAAGACTGTCCACAATATATTTGTATATATTTATAAAGACATACATATATATGTACATGCATACATTCAAAAATGTATATATACTTATGTATATTATCCACATGTATATGTATGTGTGTAAATAGACTAATCTTCAGATATGTGTATAGAAATGTTTATAAACACATATGTATTGTTGTGACCTATCTTCAAATTTCCCAGTCTCTGTCTCTGTCTCTCTTTCCCTCCCTCCCATGTTTACTCTCTACTCAGAAAGTCTTTTCCCCAAGGTTTAAAGAAATGACAACCTGCATCAATGGAAAACTGAATGCTTTTTTACAGTTCCTAGATTTTCTTGTCAAAAATTAACTTCAGCAAAAGAATATGATGACATCAACACATTGTTAGTAGTTACTAGTGCAATTTTAAATGATAAAACCTTGATAGCCATAGTTGGTATCTAGGATATTTCCTACAGTATTGGGTTCTGTCTAATTTGAAGAAATGAGCTCATTTTCCATTACAATGAAGTGAGAAAGGATTTTGGAATTTGTTCAGTTTTATTTACAACCATATTTACATAGCTTTGCCTGAGGGATCTCAAAGTAGATATTTGAATATGGTGCTATTAGAATTCTCTAGTAATATACTGAAATTTTTAAATGAAATGTGTCCATTGCTAAAGAGAATTCTCACCATTAATCACTGCCATTATTTGTACTATGACATTATTAACTAATAAAAGGATGATGAAGTGGAAGAAGGATTTTTCTTCCAAATTCTACCTTAGAATAGAGTCAGCTGTGAAGGAAAATGCTTTTTAAGATAAGGAATATTAAATAAGTGAGGGGCTTGGGGAGAGAGTGTATAATTTGGTGAGTGCATTACAAAAATTCTCAAGGAGAATTTAGCTCTGCTATGGAATTTTTATTTGATATTTGTATCTAACTGGGTGTAAATGTCTCATTGTGTCTAGACTAGATTATTGAAATATATTTGACAAGTGAAATACACCTGTTTCACATAGAAGCTTTTATTTGATTAAGAATACAACACAATTCTCTAGCGAGTAAATCCAAACGTTAAAATAATATCAACCCACCATCTGCTGTTGCCGGCATTGCTTGCTCTTCATATAAAAATATTGCATAATTTTACAGATCATTTGATAGACACAGTACACTGTAGGTAGGTGCATTCACTTCTGGTCTCAATCCATGCAGAATTACTTTGAAGTCAAATAATTTTGCTTTGTCTGATAGAGGCATCCCAGGACCTGTGTACATTATACATACACACACATTTGTTCTAGCAAAAAAAAAAAAAAAAAACCAAGGTATTTCTCCATTGGTCATTTCCAAAATGTATGCCTCAGTCTTCATACTGATATTAAAAGTTTCCTGTCAGTATGTGAGTAGCTTGTTTTTTCTTTTGTGGTCTGGAATTGTGAATGATCATTATTTTGATCAGCCTTTAAAAAGCTTTCAAATTTGTTTTTCTTAAAAAGGTTTTTATGATTACATTTTTTATTCTGGGTTTGGCTTGCCTACTGCTATGTCAGTTTAAATTAGTCAACCCAGGTTTCTTTGAAAATGTCCCTCTTGTAATTCTTCAAAGAATAATAGTATTCCGTTATATTCATGTTATTAATTATTTATCCCTTGCCCAACTGATGAACACCTACTACATGTTCACTTCTCTGCCCATAAAGAAGTGCTGCTGTGTATATATGTGGTCTTTTTACACTTCCTTGATCTTTTTACTTTGTTTTCTTTTGGATAAGGTAGGCCTAGAAATGATATGTTTGATTCAAAAAAGTTGCACAGATTAGTGATATTTAGTCATTTCTATATTGCTTTGTAAATTTGTTGGAACAATTCATAACTTCATCCAATTCATGAAAATGAACATATTTATTTAAATATAGTGTGGCAAATTATTTTTCTTTATTTCTTTTTAAGTTTATTGTGATTTCCCAATTTTAACTTTATGATCATAGTAATTTTCCTTTCCTTTTTATTTTGTCTAATTAATTATTTTTGTTTTTTTCCCCAATCATCCTCTAGTTTTACTCATCAATTGAACATATTTTTTGCCATTTTGTTTATCTTACCTTGACTTTGAAATTTATATTTTATTTGATCAAAGATGTTACTTTTTTGCTGTTATTGTGTTTTTTAAGTTACATACTTATTAATTTTTCCGATATTTTGATAAAAATGTTTTCAGTGATATATGAGCTACTTTAGGTACATGATTCAAATTTTGGTATATGTCCTCATTGTTGTGATTATCTCCATAAAATAATGTATGGATAAACAGAAACACAGACGCATGTATTATTAATTATATTGTATTTGAAGTAATCCTTTATAAAATTGTCCCACACTATTGTCTACACTGAGATTTATTCTACTACCTCTCATATACTCACAAAATAAATGATAGGTAAGTTTTTTTCTCCTGATTGATTTTATTTTGTGATTAGCAATTACATACACATTATGTTACTATTTGACCTTTCTGTTTTCATTTTCCCCCTCCAGTAAAACTTTGAAAATGAGGAAAATAAATGATAACTTGTTCATTTATTTTCATACACAAACTTTCCCTGCCTCCCCAAATATAAACTGATCCTGTTCAAGTTAACATTCTATGTCCTTTAATAAGCTATAGGAAGACAGAACAATTAATATGACAAAATGCTATAGATCTTATTCTATTAGAACTGAGAAGATCTTTAACTAATCTGGGTGACTATATTTTCCCTCAGGGCATCAAATTTGTAGTCTTTCACAAGCTAGAATAGCACAAATTAAGACTTAGCCTGACCCATTAGTTAAAAGAGAAAGCTACCAGTTTCCTCTCATGTGTACATGCATGGGGGCATGCAAAGGCACTCATTCATGTTTGCACATGCATACCCACAACTCAGAATGAAATCAAGTTTCCTATTATTCGTATTTGCCTACTTTGTTGTATCTGTCATAGGTAAAAAAAAAATCCTAATAATTCTTTAAAACTTAGACAAGGTTTGAATGTCATCCTCAATTTAGGGCTGAAAAAGGCATTTTTGGCCATGTCCAACTTTCTTATTTTCCAGATATGAAAATACTTATAAGAGATTAAATGAATCACTTGAAGTTAAATAACTAGGAAGTAGTTGAGGCTCTATTTGAATTTAGGTCTTTCTGACTTCAATTCCTTTTAAAAAAGGGAAACATTTAAAAAATGAGTTCCTAATTATTTTCTTCCTTTAGCCTCTCTCCCAACTACTGGGAAGGTAAGTGATATAATGCTCATTTTCCATGTGAAATCATGTAATACATTTCTATATCATCCAATTCTCAAAATACCCCAAGAAAAATAAAGAAAATATTATGCTTCAATTTGCACACAGAGATAATCAATTCTACCTCTGGAGGTAGGTAGTAATTTCTATCATGTGTACAAATTATCTTGGATCATTGTGTTGATTAAAGTATTAAGTCTTATATAACTAATCATAATTATGTTATTTCTGTTACTGTGTAGAATGATTTCCTGGTTCTGTTTTCCTTCATTTTGCATCATTTCATCTAGGTCTTGCAAGGTTTTTCTGAAAGCATGATTTCAATTCTTGTACTCTGTTCAAATAACACCACCTACAGAATGCTATGTGATTTCAAAGAATCACTGGATCTTCTTTTTTCCTTAGGATATCAAAGAAAGATTAAAGAAGAAAAACCTACACTTATTAATAAACATTTGAAAGACTGCTCCAAGTAAATTATAAAAAGAGAAATGCAAATTAAAACAATTATAATTTTATTAAATCCTCATTAATTTTAACTATTTGTGAAAAAATAGAAATACTGTTGGAGAGCTAGAAGGAAAGAAGATAAACACACTAATACATTGCTGGTGACCCTGAAAATTTTTACAATTCTGAAAAGACATTTAGATTTATTATAAACAAATGAATAAAATGTTCATTTTCTTTGGCTCAGAGATTGTAGTAATTAGTCAATGCCCCAGAAAAGTCAAAGTCAAATAGAAAAGTGCCCTTTATACTAAAATATTTACAATAAAATATAGTAGCACTTTTTTTCTAGGAACAAACAGTTGGGAATAAAGTAAGTGCTCATCAAATGAGGAGTGACTAAACAAATTGTGCTATGTGAAAGTAATGGGATATAATTGCTCATTAAGAAAAATGAATTTTAAAAATTCAAAAAAAACAAAGGAAGCACTCTGATTCCATTCATAGTAAAGTAAGCAGTAATAGAAACACAGCATACCCTAAAATAATGTTTAGTGCAAAAATTCTAAATGAAATAGAATTTTTTAATTATAATGACCAAATTTGATCTTTGAAGTAGAATTGATGATATGTAAGTATAAGATTTGGCTTCCACTTTCAAATGAGTTTCCTATGGCTTGCTTTGTTGAACATATTTCCATCTTTTCCTTAATGGATCTTTGTAAGGGATGACTTTCTAGGTAGAGGGAAGGACAGGGATAAATTTTGAAATGAATGTGATGCCAAAAAAAAAGGTTTAGTTTTTAAAAGAAAAATAAATGTAAGTGTTTCACTGGACATAGTGACAATGGTTGCTTCTGGGAGTGATTAATAGTTGCCAGATTTGAGCAGCAGCATATTGGAGAGCACTGTGACCACATAAACTGAGGATCAAGGGTCCTCAGTTTTGGAGGGTATTATTGGGACAAAAGAGCAAGTTCTGATTTCTTCTTCTCCCAGGCCTTGAGAGTAAGAACTCTCCTCATCAGAATAATGATAAAAATAATAGGGACAAAAGGAAGGGATAGAGGAAAGATGACAAAATAAGCAAACTTTGCTGATTATCTGAATTATTCAAAAGTACCAGTTTCTGATGCAAGAGTCCGTGAATGCTATAAATAGCCAGAAAGGAAGTCTCCCCTTCACTATTTATTTTTTTCCTTGATATCTAGTCTTGTATCCTGCTGGGTTATTTCTCAGTATTGCTGTCAAGAGCCTTGGATTGTTTTCAGGAGTGATTGTATTCTTCTATAAGCTCTTTCCATAGTTGGCTTGTTCTTTACAGCTGCCTGGTGCCCTGTGTGATTCTTATTTGTTAATCTCTCCTGACAGAGATATGGTTCTACAATGTTGTTGTTTTTTCTGGATAGGGTAGTCCCATTATCACCCCTAGAAGAATAATATTTCCTTACAAAGACTGACTTTTTTAATCCATATTAGTCATTTAAAACAACCAGACTCTTATGTGCAAATACATATGTGCAAATACAGTCAATGTTGACAGGAAACCTAACTCAAGTTAACCCCTGGCATTAATTATATATCCTGGAGAACAAGGAACTACGGATTTTAAATAGCACTGTGTGACATAAAACAAGGTAACATAATTGAAAATGGAAGGAAGGAGAATGATGTGAGAGAAATTTCATGTGAAAACTAACATTACTTCATTTCACTTCATTTTGAATTTCAATAAGTTTTAATTATTTTTACATGATGCGATTTTAATAAGCATTTTTTGAAATTGTACACTCAATGTTTTCCCTTTCCTTTCACTCCTCTTTCCTTTCCAAGCTGGCTGTATATGTGGTAAAATACAATATATATTTCCATGTTCATCATGTTGTGAAAGAAGACAACTATCACTTATACAAGAGAAAACTCCATGGAGGAAATAAAGTGAAGAAATGTATGCCTCAATCTATATTCAGATTCTGTCAGCTTCTTTTTATGGCAGTAGAGAGCTTATTTTGATATTAGTCCTTTTGAATTGTCATGGATCCTTACATTGATGATAATAGTTGTCATTCACAGTTGATCATCATACTTTACTGCTGTTACCATGTATACAGTTCCAGTTCTGTTCATTTCACTTTGTATCAATTTAATTATTTCTTTCCAAGTTTTTTGTGATCATAGTGTTTATCATTTCATACAGCACAATAGTATTCCATTATAATCATATAGCAAAACTTGTCCCTACTTGATGGACAACACAGATTTCTAGTCCTATGTCAGCACAAAAAGAGCCTCAATAAATAATTTTGTACAAGTAGGTCCTTCCTTCTATCTTTTATCTCTTTCAGATACAAACCTAGCATTTATATTGCCCAGTTATGTATTGTTCTTGAGAATGGTTGTATCAGTTCCCACATCCCTTCCTTTTGCTATTTTTTTTGTCATATTAGACAGTCTCGTGGATGTGAAGTAGTACCTCAGAATTGTTTTATTTTGCATTTCTTTAATTAATAGTGATTTGGAATATTTTATTCCTATCACTAAGAAAATTCAATTTCTTTATTTGAGAAACTTGTTTATAGTCTTTTTCTTTTTTTAATGTTGAAACCAATTTTAATAGTCATTTTCCGACATTGTGTGATTCATGTTCCCTTCCTCCTTCCCACTTTTCCCTCTCTCAAAGATAGCAGATAATAGGATATAAGTTGTATGTATGTTATCACACAATATATATTTTTATGCTCATAATATTTGAATTAAGACAAATATCATTTGCACTAAAGAAAAAAATCATGGAAGATATAAGAAGAATGGAATACTTCAACATGCCTTCATATTTCATGAGTATGAAGAGTCTTTTTGTCATGAGTCTCTTGAAGAGATCTTGGGTCCTTTTACTGCCAAAGGTAATTTATGTTATATAAAATTATGTAATAATGTATAATTATGTTAAGTAATTTATGGGTTGATCATCATTATTTATTACTATTACTATGTATAGCATTACTCTAGTTCTATTCCTTTCACTTTGTATAATATTATTTAAAATTTTACTGGGTTATTTTATTGGTGACCATTTTGTTTGTCCTACGATAATATTCCACTACAATCATATACCCGAAGTTGTTTAGCCATTTCCCAATTAATAGACAATCTTTTTTCCAGTTCTTTGCTATCACAAAAGAGCTGGTATGAATATTTTTGTACAAGTAGGTTTTTTTCCCTATCTTGATACAGACTTAGTAATGGTATAGCTGGGTCAAATGGCATGCAAAGTGTTATTGCCCTTTGGACATGGTTCTAAATTGATCTATAGTATTATTGAATCAGTTCAGAGTTCCACCAAGACTGTAATAGTGTCTCAGTTTTACCACAACCCCTCCAACATTTATAATTTCCCTTTTAGTCATATTACCTAGTTGATAGTGATTTGGAGTATGCTTTAAAATGACTAAAGATAATATTGATTTCTTCATCTGAGAATTGTCTCCTCATATCCTTTGACTATCAGTTGAGGAATACTTTGTCTTCTTATAGATTTGACCCAGTTCCTCATATATTTGACCTTTGTCAGAGACAATTGCTATAATTTTTCCCAATTTTTTCCCTCCTAATATTGATCATACTGGTTTTGTTTGTGCATGCATTTTTTTTATTTTAATGTAGTCAAAGTTATCTATTTTCCATACTTAAAGTTTTATACATCTTGTCTAGACATTAATTTTTTCTTATCCAAACACATGACAGGTAAACTATTGCATATTCCCCTAATTTGTTCACATCACCCTTTATTTCTAAGTCTTTGCATCCATTTTGATATTACTGTGGCATATGGTGGGAGAGCATTTTCAATATGATAATTAGTTCAAAGTTATAATGATTTTCAAGAGTGTAGAAATTTCCAGTGCATGATTGAGAAAATTTTATGGAGATGAGTTAGCTCAGCAACCTGGAGAGGAATGAAGTCTTGGCAAATAAGTGAATTTGGGGGGATAGAAAAGTTATTGAAATGCTTGAAATCTGGGTCACTGGGAAAAGGATAGTGTCATTAACAGAACAATTGTGCTCTCAGGGTTTAGTGTATTCTGTAGGACAAATCTTTAGATCCTGTATGAACTCTATGGATATTTGCTTATACAGAAATGAATGGCAAGAAAGTGAAATTAATTTGAGAGGAACATTTAAATGAATCCATTGCTTCATTGTCTTGGGAGAAAATTATATTTCACTCAAATGTTGTTTTTATTTTTCTGTTTCAAGCTTTGACTTTCTCACAGGGTTTTTTGAAATCTAATTCTCTATGATGACATGATTGAATGCTGATAAAACCATCTTATCCTAACAAAGTTTATTCACATAAACACAATGGTTTAGTGGAAAGAATTCTGGGATATTTTAGTCAGTGAACGTATTTTCAAATCTCAGCTGTATTACTATCTCAGTGGTCTTAGACAAGTTAGAATTTCTCTAGAACTTTTTTCTTTATCTATAATACTAGGGAGTTGACCTGGATGGATTCTCTTTTAAGGCTTTACTAGCTGTA
Source organism: Monodelphis domestica (assembly GCF_027887165.1). Classification (NCBI taxonomy): domain Eukaryota; kingdom Metazoa; phylum Chordata; class Mammalia; order Didelphimorphia; family Didelphidae; genus Monodelphis; species Monodelphis domestica. The sequence goes on from NC_077229.1 coordinate 370,336,947, forward strand.
GAGCCTATGAACATTTTTTAGTCTATTTTAATGTATTATATTTACTATTATTATTATTTTACTTTAATGTCCTCTAGAGCTCTCTCCCTTCTCGTATTCACAGGTTGAGTAACTCTGGGGACTCTAATGTCATTTTGATGCCCTCTTTGAGTCTGTACCTTTAAAATGATAATGCACAAAACAAAGGCTTTTATTTTGGTGACATAAGAGACAGTAAAAAACTTTGTCCACATAAACCTGAGCCTCATTCTCTTAGCATCATTGAGAAGAGCAAACGTATACAGAAAGTATACTGTGCCCTGTATACAACAGTATATACAACAGTATATAGCAAACATGTCCAAATTAAATCATGTCAACAGCAGTGCAGAAGCCTTTTGGTTTTTTCTCTTCTCTTTTCAATCTCTGAGCAGAGCATCTCTGCTGGATAAGTTTCTTAAGTGAGCTCCTGGGGCATTCTTCTCTACACAGTTTGACTAAATGTTTCCATAGTTAATGATCTCTTGACTTCATGGCTGGTTCTTTTCTCTGCTATCAAGAGTCACTCTCTTGAGCACTCTTCTGTCTCAACTAACTGATTAGCAAATGTCTTGATTTCTTAAAAGGCTACCAGGAATATGACCAGTCATTTGTAGTTAAGGGCTAACACTCCTCTGATTCTATCAGATTTGCTGTAGAATATTTTCACAAATGTTACAGGATAGTAAAGCCATCTTTTCATTACCTAGGGCTTCATTGTTGAATTCTTCCCACTTCAGGATTGTAAGATCTTTTCTCTTTTACTTTCATCTTTTTTTTCTGATAACATCAGTTGGTGTATGCTTGTGTTTGTGTGTGTGAATTAAATGATGGGGGTGTTCAGATAGATTCCCGCTATATACCACATTTGATTTTATTCATGATACTTAAAATGTCTGTTTATTAATCAAGGAAGTTGAATCTTAGTGCTTTCTTTATGTGTCTTGCTTCATCAACTTAAACATTTAATTCAAAATATTAAAAATCTACTCAATTTATTAGTGGCAAATTCTAAGAAAGAGTTACAATGAGTTCATTGTTATAATAGCATGTGAATAGCTTATAGCTGTTGACATATAATGCCCATGACATAAAGTAAAGGCCATGCCTATATGGGTGGAACCCTATTAGAGAAAAAAATGTAGCATGTGACAATAATCACATGTGGCATGGAAGTTGTGTAATTGGAAATTTTGTGTCTTTGAACTACATTTCCCAGGAGACCACTGACTTCCTGTCGTTACATGCTGACACAGACAGGAGAATAAATAGGGTGGTCTTCCCTGGCTAGCTGTCTATTTCAGCATATAACAACAGAAAGTCAGTGGCCTCCTGGGAAATGTAGTTCAAAGGCACAAGATTTCCAATTACACAATGTCGTGGAAGAGGGAGTATCCTCTTCAATGATATGTTAGGGGCAGTGAAGTATTGAAGAGTCATTTATATTCTCAGGAAAGGACAATTAGAGAAAATGGCAGAATGCAGTTGTGAATTCACTTGTATAGGGAATTAATAGGTGAGGAAGCTTGTTATTAATTTATTTTGGCATCTTTTCCCAAACTTATATTCTTAGTTACCTAGTGCACTAAGAGATTCCTTGACTTGTACAGTCACAAAGAAAACTCAAAAGGAGGCCTTTCCAGCTTCAAAGACAACTCTAGAAGTCAATTCATGCTTTCCTTTGAGGAGAGCAGCCACATTGATGCACTGAAGTATTAGTTATATTTTCATGAAAGAAAGTCCTTTACAAAAAGGAAAGCTGAATTTAAATGGAAAATTGCTTGACTATATCCTTTCAACAAGCATTTCCCATAGGCAATTTATTTAAGTCTATTTGCTAATTATCTGCCTGGTCACAGGGTGAACTATGTGATGTCTCATTGCCTTCCAGCTGTTCAACATGATACTAATTTGGGATAGAGAAGAAAACTAGAACAGTGTCTCAGATGGCTAATTAGGATTTGCATTAGAAAAGCAGCCTATAAAAATATTGAGCACACTTTGAGATTCTACTGTTCTACTCACTTGAGGAAGATATTGCTTCATTTGGGTTTCGTTATTTCTGAAGGTTGGGCGCTACTTGGTACAGTAGGTAAAATGCCAGTCCTGCAGTCAGGAAGATTCATCTTCCTGAGTTAAATCTGACCTCAGACACTTAACTTGCTATGTGACACTAAGCAAATCACTTAACCCTGTTTGCCTTGGTTTCCTTATCCAGAAAATGAGCTAGTAAAGGGAATGGAGAAGCACTAGTATCTTTTCTAGGAAAATTAAAAAAAAAATGGATCATGAAGAGTTGGAATGACAAAATGACTGAACAAGAAAAGTTATGAAGATTAAATCCATTGTAATAAAATAATGCACAAATATGAAGGGAGTCAAACCCTATTGATCAATTTTTAAAACAAAAAAAATAAAAACATTAACTGCTGTCTATGCGACAGGCACTGTGTTAAGTAGTGTGGATACAAAGATAAATTTAAAATAGTCTATGCCCTGAAGGAGCATATATTCTAAATGAGGAAGCAAAATGAACATATATAAACATCTCCTTAATTTATTAAAAATGAATATAACATAGAATTGAGTGAGAGGGCATAACATGTTAGAGAATCAGGGAAGGCTTCACATAAAAGCTAATATTGAGCTGAGTCTTAAAGCTAACCAGAGATTGGGTCAAGGGAGAATTGAAGAGGGATTATATTCTAGGGATGGGGATAGTCTACACAAAGACAAGAAGGTAGCATATGGAAGGTTCTGTAAGAGAAACAGAGGGTACAGGATCACAGACTTTACTTGAAAGAGGTAGATATGTATCAAAGAACTAGAGTGTGAAGAGATTTTAATGTAAATTTTTTTCATCCTGGAGATATTCTATGATATAAAGCTGTGAATTTCAATATGTATTGTTTTACAAAAATGTATAAAATACCCATTTTAAGTGTCAAGCCAAAGGTTTTTCCTGTAATAATATTTCTAAAAGTTGAATAAAACTAAAATAAAACATGGGGATTAGTTATGCTTGCCTAAAGGCAACTAGGCCAATAGTAGTTAATATTTTAAAAGTTTGTAAATATTTGATAACACATCACTGTATTTGTATGTAGTCCATAGGACTCTAAAGAAAGTTTACTGCAAAGGGGTGAATGTTAGGTCTACTGTATCCAGACTCACTCTACTAACAAGAAGTCACATTGAAAAGAGCCCTCCCCAATTACACTGAAGAGGGTATTTCTGCTTTCCCCATCACCATTAATAATTTTAGTCATCTCATTGGACCACCATGAACATAATTGGGGTTAAAAAAGTAGGGTAAACTCCACTATGTGACTATGATTTCCATAATTTATCTTTCTTGTAATAATAAATGAATACATCAAGTAAAATCTATCCTGAAGCTCACTAGGAGAAAATGAACTTACTTTTCAAAAGTAATTTTGCAAGTTAGAAACTTCCACAGAAATTTATCTGCCAAGCTTCAAAGCCTACAAAAATCTCCTGGTTGACTAGTTTTCGTTTTGTTTTTTTTTTTTTTTATGGTCTGGTCAGCATTTTGATAGAATAATTCTGCACCACTGTTTGTTTGTACATGTGAATCTAATAGATATTGTAGATGAAAACCCAGAAATTCTCTTTTATTTTCTCTTCTTCTTCTATGTGTATCATTAATATATTTGTCATTAACTTTAAATGGGTTTTCAGCAAATTAACAAGAAATATCTGGACAAAGTCTTTCTCCAGAATTTTCTACATAAGGCTAACAAAATAACAGAAATTATAACTCCACTCATCTGATCTTGGGATATAATCTGAATTTATAATTCAAAATTTATTACTCATTCTATAACATTTACATCATCATTCCCTGCAATGAAACAAATCTTGAATATAGAGAATGTTTATACATTTGTGTGAACTATTGAGAAATATTTTTTATTTTAATTTATGAATATCTATTTATGTTACTTGATGTATCTTGTCACATCAAGGCAGCTAGAGGACATACAGGATGGAGAAGCAGACACAAAGTCGGGAAGATTAGCTAGCTATGTGACCCTGAGTAAGACATAATTTCTTCCTCTCAGAGTTTCTTTAACTGTAAAATGGGGGTAACAATAGTACCTATGTTTTAGAGTCATTAATGAGATAATACTTGAAAAGAATTTGGCAGAGTTCATGACAAATATTAGCTATTTAAATATATATTTCTTCCCTTCTTTATGGTAAAACATCTAAACAAATTTTATTAATTTATCTGGTGTCGAAGAGGCAGCTTAGCAAAATGTAGAGATAGTTAACTTTGGAGTTAGGAAGGTGTGCATTCAAATTGTCCTGATGTATAATTGAACAACATTATCACTTAAATCCAATGTCCCAGGCAACTCAAACTTCATAATAAATAATTATACGACTTTTTATTGGTGGAAGGAGCTTACACACAACGAGTGTTCAGAACCAGTATGACTTCATAAAACTGAATGTGAAACATGCTTCAAATTCTTATCTGCAGGAAACTGATAGACTCTTGGTACAAAAGGAGTAATACTTTTTACATACATAGTCAATGCTTAGTTTTTTTTTTCTTATGGTAATAATTTGTTACAAGAATGGGCTCAATATATATTTGTTGTTATTGGTAAATAATATTTAAAATAATAGTGTATTAATCAAGTATCTTAAATAAAATAATACTGGTATTAAAATGATTTTTGTTCATAATAACCCAAATTTATATAGCAATTGAGCACAGTAAAATGTGTAATTTTTTATATAAATCTTAGTTGTTGCTTTTATTACTATTTTTAAACCATTTTACATATACATTTCTTCATTCAATCCTGACAATAACCCTTTGAAACAGGTATTTACAAATACTTATTGTCACTTTCATCTTATAGATGGAGAAAATAAAACTCAGAAAGAGTAAATGGCTTTTCTGGCATCACAGAACAATTACAGTTAAGTGATGGTTTCCTTCACTATAAAAAGTGGCCATCAGGAATAAAGTCCAGCTCTTCAACCTTCAAGTCTAGTGTTCTTTACATTCTTCCTTATTTCCTGTTAGACTTAGGACTTTATATGAGACTTACCTATGTTTCTGGATCTTTGTTTCCTTTTAGTAAGTTTTACTCTTTCCTCCTCAGTTTATTTTCCACTCCTGTCTCTTCATTATGGTATGGATTTCATCTTTCCAAAATTAAAATGGAAAAAAAATCAGTCTAAAGAACCATTAACTACCAGCTCTGATTTCTTTCTTCAGCAAATAAACAGGACCCTTCTGAGAGCTAGAATTTTTTCCTCTCCTTCCTTACTATAATAACAAAATATATATTAAAAAAATTAAAAAACCCTTTTCCAATTAAGACTTTTTTCATTGTCAATTTCCCAATCTTTTAATTAATTTCAAAATATAAAGAAGAGAAAATATATTGTAACTAGTTCTTACCATTTAAAAATGCTATATAAAATGTATCCATTGCAGACTGTATTATTGCTACAGGTTATTATGGCCACTGCTATCATTATCACTGCAACAAGCATGCATCTAATCAACAAAAGTTGGTACTCAATAAATGGTCAATCAATTGATTTAATAATGGGCAATATTTAAATTTAAAATTAAGCATGCGATATGCTCTATAAAATTATGTTCTTACATGTACAGAATCATTTTTGTTTTCAGGGTATATTAAAATGTATGTATTTCCCTCCTTTGTGGTCTAGAATGGTCTTGGTCTCTCTTGTACTGGATTAGGCTGATGTAGCTGACCAGTGGTGTTAATGTGCCCTGAGGCCAGATCTTCCCCAGCTGCCAACAGAGGCTGAAGGTGAAAGTGAAGCTGTGGAGGCTGAAGGCAGTTATCCTTAGTGCTCCTCTCTACTCTTTTCTGCCAGCTGCCTCCCTGCCAATATTATCTATTACACTGCCCAGGCAAAGCCCTGAACTTCCTGTGGTGGTACTACTACTTCCTGTGGTGGTACAAGGTACTACTTTGGGTTTACAGCCTTTACCCTAGGAACGATCCCACAGTCAGCAGAATTCCTAGCTCAGGTCTCAGTGCAGTAGGTAGAGAGATCTTTCCCTTATATCTGAGAATTCGACTTTATCTGCTTACCTTTCAGGTCGAATGGAGCAGGAGACACTCGTGGCTCTGTCCTGCTGCTGAGCCTGGCTCTCTGTCCTCTCTACACCCTTACTCCTCTGTTTTTCTGCCAGCTCCATGAGACTGAGCCCCTCTGCCCTCTGGAGACTTCTTCTCTGCATTATTGATAAACTGGATTAAGCCAGTTGAGTTGATCAGAAGAGCTGATTGTGCCTTGAGGCCAAACTTTCCAGAGGCAGAGGCCAAAGATGGAGATGTGGCTGAGGCAAGGCTGCCTTCTCCACTTCTCTCTTCCAGGTGCCTCCTTGCCAGCTGTGGTCAGAGCACTGAACTTTGAGTAGTTGTGGTAGCAAGGTCCTCTGTGCTGGTTGGAGCCCTCAGTTTGTTATCCCACCAACTCCAGAGTCTGCACAGAAGGTGGGGGAAAGACTCTGGGTCCTTTCTTTTCTCATTTTTCCTGAAATCCAAGAATTCAATGTTCTCTGTGTTCCTTTTAAGTTGAGGGGCTTCCCCCCAAACCCCCACCTCACCTGTCATTGGATTTAGTTTTGTGTCTCCCTCGAAGTGCTTTGTTTTTTATTGGTGTGGGTTTTCACAGAGGAATCTACTTTTGCTGATTCTAAGCCAACATCTTAACTCTACCCCATATTGGTACTGTCTTGTGAGAACCGAGATTATCATAATACATTTGGAAAATTAGCTATGATATTTGATTCTTTATTGCCTATAAATAAAAGTTTCCTTTAAAACATCATGTTTGTCACAAGAATAAATATCAAGGTGGTAAATTTAATGCTGGATTGCTCATTTAAGATATTTTTGTTGATTTCTTGTTTGTGTTTTAGATGGAGAGAATTATGACAAGTCTTTCCCCCCACCTCTGCCCAATTACACAAATCCTTCATGCAGTGCTCTCAAAATAGCAGCTACTTGTGATTTTGACTTAATGGTAATGCCTTTATCCTTGAGTATCTGCTCTTTAATTCCTCCTGGGAAACAGACACTGGCCATTAACACTTTCTTTTATGAGAAAAGATTGGACATAATTCTCACTAGGATCTATTATAGTAGGTAATCATTAGTCATTGACATGAATAAGCTTCCAAGCTGTTTTAATACTTTTAAAAATACAATTTGTATAATAAAAATATATAAAGTGATTTTAGCAACAGCTTTCCCCATATAGCCTGAGAGTAAATGCTTTACATTTAGGGAATTAGTTCTCTGCTTCTGGAGGCACATATCATATTTGTCACCAATTGTATTGTTTTAGTAACTATATTATCTAATTTAAACTCTGTAGACATCCTTCAGATAGAAACTCAAATTATCATTCTTCTTAATAAACTGAATTAAGCCAAATCAAATTGCATGGAAAGGTCAGGAGGCATTTTTCTATTATATTATGCTATTTCCAAATCATGTCTTCTATCATGACCTCTGAGGAATGAGAGTAACTTAGAGAAAGCCAAGTTTTTAAGATTATTCTTTTGAGTCTACATACCTGTAGCTAATTATTTGAAGAACTGAACTCAATGCTAAAGCATAATTGTTAGAAGATTTCACATTCATTCAGTTGCATCTTACTCATCTTCACAATATTTCCTGAAACTAAAAATAATAATGAATGAATTGATTATAAACTGATATGATACTCTGCTTGCTGTGCTTGCAAAGTACCTTTAGTTTATATAAGTGAAGTGAAGCTCATAAGTGAACTACCATAAATTGCATTTTTCTTTAGTAATTCATTTTTGGGATTTAGAAATTAAATCCCTGGTAATCAAATTAAATAAATTAAATATTTAGTCCAACCATAAAATTAACAATAAAAAGAGTTTCCTTAGAGTCCTTGTGCCTAGTCCCGAGAGAGAGAGAGAGAGAGAGAGAGAGAGAGAGAGAGAGAGAGAGAGAGAGAGAGAGAGAAGAGAGAGAGAGAGAGAGAGAGAGAGAGAGAGAGAGAGAGAGAGAGAGAGAGAGAGAGAGAGAGAGAGAGAGAGAGCAAACCTAGGCTTCCTCTGACCCAGGTAAGAATTTCTAGGCCCCAGTCAGGAGAAAAGAGTCTCAAGACAATGGGCCTTTCCTGGAGGCTCAGGCCTCCAGAAAGGACAAGGAAGGAATTCAGCCTGTGAATCTTAAAATTTCTCAGACTCTACTTCAAAAGATTTGATTAAGCTAAACCCATTTTAAACAATGAAGGTACTTGATCAGGAATGTGAGAACTCTAACATTACTCCACTCATACTTAAGTGTACTTTAAGGGAATATGAAGTTGTGAACTCCTTACTGAACAGTGAAAAGTACTTAAGCCATACTTTAAGTAAAGCCAAAAGCCCTTAAGCTAAGTCTATTTTTAGATCTAATACTAAAGGGTGCTAAGTACCTATGAAGGTCAAATTAATCACTAAAAGGTCAGGCAACTTGCAAACTTGCAAGGGACAAGCTTAAAAAAAGAGGTGTGAAGTTTTAGTCTACTCAGGTGTGAACTTACTCAGAAGTTTTAGTCTACCCAGAGAAGTTGAGAACTAAAGAAGATGTGAATTAAGAATTGTCAATCCTGTGAAAAAGTCTACTGTGATTGGTATATGTGAGAACTTAGGGGAGGTGACATAGGAGAAAATTCTCTTTAAAAGGAGGCCAGAATGCCTCTGAATGGAGAATTCAGCCTTGGAAACTGAAGTGGAGCTTCCTGAGCTAAACTGGAGGGTCTCTCTGAACACTAGAGTTTTGCTTGGAAGGATCTTGTGGTGAGTGATTAAAGATTGACTGGTCTCTCTTAAGGCTTAAAGCCTGGGCTGGTTTAGGCTTTTTCCTACTATTCCCTCTTACTCTGTTTCTCTCCCTTTGCTTAATCTTCATTTATATTAATTAAAATCTCTATAAAACCCAGCTGACTTGGGTATATTTAATATTTGGGAATTTTCCCATGTAGACCACTTTATTTTTGATTTAACTCAAGACACTGTCTTGAAACCATATTTTCTCGGTCACAGTTTATGCCAACCACTCTTTTGTCTGTAACAAGCCTTCACACTCATTACATTGTCAGTTCAATCAGAAGATTCTTTTATCAGCCTCCACTCCAGTACACTCCACTCCAAGTGTGTTTCTTTTAAACTCCCAGAAAAACAACCACCAACAACTCCCAGAAGACCAACCCTCAACAATCAACCTTGTTCAGGCCCTTGTCTCTTTCTTTTAAAGCCCTTTTTTCTTGTGTCACTTCCCCTAAGTCCATGTCTACCAATCACAGCTGATGCTCTGCTCTAGGACTGGGCAAAAGGCAGTTAGTTGATTTTGATTTGTTACCGACTATCACACACGTGGGTCACAGACCTCCCACCTCATGATTTAAGTGGGAGATTTACACCTTTGGTGATTAGATATAACATGGACAGATCTTCCCACTCAACTTCAAGTACTCTGCTTACATTTCTCAGGATTAAATCAACAAATAGACAGGAGACAATTCAATCTTCACAATCAAGGAAGAGCTAAGTACCTTCATTGTTACAATCAGGAGAGAGCCAAATCCAATCTTCACATTGCATAAAAGTAAACTATTATTGAGAATATAAGAATAAAAAAGGATTTCTAACTCTGAAGGGTTCTAACTTCACTAAAATAAAACTTCTGGTTCCCAACTGCTTCTCCTGTTTCCACAGGCTACACTGATCCTTCCTAACCCAAATTTTCACTATTTTACAATAAAATAAACACAAATATCCTTATACAAAGTATATATATATATATTTCTTAATTTTGTGTCCAAGTTATAAAAATAACCAAGGCTAGCTGGCTGAGTTTCAGCAAGAACCAAGTTAGGACTCAGAGCCTTAGCAGACTCAGAGTCCAAACCAAAGACCAGTTCTTTCTTTGATCTTCTCAGATATAAATACAATTTATGTAACAGCAATAACTGTCACTAGTGTATTCCCCAAGTTGGAAAAGGAAAATCACCTGGCTCCTTCAGGTTTTTCCTTTCTTTCCTTCTATCTCAGACAATGAGGAGAGAGATAAAAGATGTCACCTGCTCCTACCACTCTGAGAACCCAACTGCTACTTACAGAGACCAAGTGTCACAGAAAAACTATTACACCTCCCCCACATTGTCAACATTTGAATCTGATATTCTGTCTCAACTCTTTTTCAAACTCCAATTCTTTCTTAAGCCAGCTTCTTCACTTTTTATTTTTAAGCTAATATAACAAGATTTAATTTCTAATAGCATCCTTATTATATCATTCCCCTTTTGCCCATCCTTAAAAGTCAATGACTTAGCTTTCCTGGATAACCTGCATTTGTTTTCTACATTCATATGATTATTTATAGTACTGATTTCATTGACATGGCAGCCTCCTCCATAGATTAGATCTCTACTCATCTTGATATTTTGTCTTTTTTTGATTCTTATCCTTGTCACAAAAATCTCCCATTGGAAGTCCACTCAAAGCACTAGGGGAGCATCTTCCTCCAGATGTCATGACTTTGCAGAGTTAATTCCTCAGTCTTACATTATAATGGGCACATACACTTTTCTTATCTTTTTCTTATCTTTTGCAATAAATTTACTTTACACTGCTTCTCCTGAGCAAGTTTTTCACTATAGAATTGTTGCAAACTACTTGTGTTCATAATGGGATTCTTCACAGAATTTTTGTTTGTATGTAGAGATTGGTTAAGAACAATCTCAACCCCAAAATTTTAAAAGGTTTTAAGAAATAATTTCATTAGTTTGTTTTATTACCATTTTTTAAAAAAGTGACTCACTCAGTTTCTGTGAGCTTTACATTATACGGTGTTCAAACAACATTATAAGGACAACACATCTGGGTAACCATCAGGTAGAAAATTTTATTTGAGACTATAAAAGGGAATTATCATTTCTGGGATTATTTGTTCTGATAGGATCCTTACAAATTTACCAAATGGTTTGCCTATTTTTCTCCAACAGGAAAAAAACAACAGAAAGATAGCTTAATGGAGACTCAGATAGAATACTTAGATAGCCAGATAATATTAATAATAAGGAGCTGCTAGGTAATATAGTAGATAGATTCCTGGGTCTGGATCTGGAAAAACTCTTTGACTTTCAGGAATGAACGCATAATCTGTCATCCTAAAACAAATATTTATTATTCTTAAAACCATTTATTACATTGTTATGTTATTCAGACTGCTAGGTTGTGCAGTGGGTAAATTGCTGGGTCTCCAGTTAGGAAGACACATCTCTCCGAGTTCTAACCTAGCGTTACTCACTTACTTGCTGTGTGACCCAAGGAACATCTCTTAACCCTGTTTGCCCAGTTTCCTCATTTGTACAATGGATGAAAGAAGGAAATGTCAAATAACTGTAATATCTTTGCTGGGACAGAAAATAACTGCACAACAAAATAATAAACAAAATGGAACCATGGCATCTTTTCGTGACTTGTCTAACTTCAAAATATTCTGTTGTGTACTGTTGTTCAGTCATTTTTCATTCACATTCAACTCTTTGTAAAACCCCTAAGGGTTTTCTTGTCAGATATTTGGTTTGCCATTTCCTTCTCCAGGTCTTTTTATGCATAGTCCCAGTGACTTGCCTAGAATCATAGTGCTAGTATCTGAGGTGAAAAAACAGGCTAGTGAAGAAGGGACTAAGGTGGATAGATGTTTGTTCCCACCTAAGGAATCGCCTAAATTCCCAGCTGTGTATTGGTGTATTTCAGTTCCTGTTATGTGTATGTGTGTATTTCGGTTCCTGTTAGTGAAAGCACAATGTATTTCACTTTTCTTTCAATGAGCCAATAGTGGGTAATGGTCCTGAAGATGATGTTATATAAGAAAATATATGATTTATTACAAATTAAGGTTAGGGAATGAGAATTGGGGGAAAGAGTTCCCTATCTCTAGTTCTCTAAGCTCCACCCAAATAAGCCTAAGCTCATTACAAGATAAAGCTCTTCTGGTCTTCTGGCTCCCTGTACACCTCCCTATACTGGCTACATGTTACCCCAAATCCCGTCTAAACACTGCCTGTCTATAATCCCCCAGATATTCTCCGAAAGTTATCATCAGGGATTTGATAAAAATGACTTAGATGACAGAACTCACTCAGCAGGGTTGGACAACAAGGCCCAATCTAACTTCGAATAAAGCCCAGGCAAATTGGCACACACTCACAGACAACAGGAATAACAAGATCTACTCCAAGCTGCTCTCTAGCTGAACAGGAACCTCAGGGAAGGAGTAAAGGCTTATTCTTTGTCTCCAAAGACTTAAGATAGGAAAAGCTCTTAGAAGCAGCTCTTCCTCCCTCTGTTTGTGCAGGAGCAAGTTCAAAGTGGCAGTCCAAGACTAAAATTAAGACCAAGGACCAAGTGACAGTTGCCTATCAGTTAACCCTTCCTTCTCTGCCCCCCTGGCTTGTAGAATACTTTCTCCAAAATTCTTTGGTATGTGCCAATGCCAGTTTCTTAAAGTCACCTTTCCATCTTATATTTTCTCTATAATGTCCCTATTACAGAGGCCAGACTTGAACTCAGTTCTTTCTGACTCCAAACTTGGTGTTCCATTTACTGTACCACCTAGCTTCCCTGTTTCCTATTTTTTTTTAAATATAAAATCTTCAGAGAGAGACTGAATTGATCTGGATTCTCTCGAGATTATATTAGGATGAAACTGGGTAACAAAGGAGGGAAAAGACAAAAAGCTCTATTAAAATCATCATTAATGACAATAACAATAAATTTGCAATTAAATAAATTCAAAGATGACTGGACCTGGAATAAGAAAGACCTAAGTTTACATTTTATTTTGGATATTAATTAATTATGTGACCTGAAAAATTAAATTTATATCTCTAATAATAAAATATATTTTATGACATTTATTAAGGATCATTAGAAATCAAGGATTAAAGAGGATACAAAATAAAAACCACTTGCCCATGGCTGGTTAGCCATTTTCAAATTTTCCCCACTTTACCACCATCACTGCTGATGCTACACCATGCAAAAAAAAAAAAAAAGGACATGAGATGCATTACTGCTAGTTAAATACCAATAATTTGATCTTGTCAATGTGTAGATACAGAAGAGATTATAGGGAATTCTGGGAAATACCAAGGTTTTCTGGGGAATGAAGTCAAAGGTTCAAAATCTCCATTTATACAGACCTGAGACAAGTCAATTAAATTTTTGCTAATTTTTTTAATTGTAAAATAGGACTAATAACAGTCCCTCTCTTGCAAGATTTTAAGTGCTTAGCACATGTCTGACACAAATATTAGGTGCTATATAAATTGCTTATTGCCTTCCCTTCTCTCTAAAGAACATGTGAATTAAACTCAGCATATGCAGAAAATATCTTGCTAGAGATGAAAAAAATGACAGTAATGAGTGATTGATTCTCATTATACTTAAATAGGTAGAATATAGCAAACATTATTTTGTGAGGTGTTAATTTATTATTATTAAGTCCTCCAAAAGATATGGAGAAAATATAAATAAATATATAACTCTTAAAGCATATGCCTATCTTTCCATACCTGAAAATTCTTGATGAGAGTTTTAGACACATATGTTTGAATAATTTTCCAGGTGAAGGTACAAGGAGAAGGTAGGGAGTTTACTATTGTAGTAATTAAAATCAGATACCAGATTTAAGGAGTATAGTAGAAGGCATTTTAAAAAGAATTGGACAGAACAGGATTTCATAAAACAATAATGAGTTTTATTTTAGTTTCCATAAGGAGGTCAAGGTCTAAAACAAAATGGCAGGTGAGGTTAAGGTTGGAAGAGTAGGGTCACAGAAGGAAAAAGAGTGTAAACAAACAGATATAATCAATTCTTGTTGTTCGCAATGTGTAGCTACAAGCTGGTTTCATTTTTCAAGTGATCACTTTCTAAAAGCTCTGCTTCAGAGTACCACAAGAAGGAAAAAGGATCAAAGTCATGGATGGCTTTGAGCAGTTTCTATTTGGTTTCATGTTATTTCCTTCATGAGCTTGTGACCTTTTTGAGAATAAGGACATTCTTTGACCTTTCTTTGTGTTCCTAACACTTAGCACAGTCCTTGGCACACAGAAGGTGCTTAATAAATATTTACCAATGGTGTCTGAGTTTTTGGCTTGACTCTCCTCTCCAGGGATGCATTTGCTTTTTACTCAAACTTGCAGTATTTTGCTTAAATGCTATTTCTTTTAGATATGCTTACTTGTTCGTGTTCCCTTTGTCCTCAAATTTTGCTTTTATTGCTCTTTGCACATGTTCAATTTAACCAGTAAATGTATACTCATTAAGGTAGGGTCTGTTTTTATTTGTTTATTTGTTTCTTTTTATCCTTAACTTCACATAGTGCTGTGCATGGAGATGATTAATAAATGCATGTTGAATCATTGAGGTGAGAGACTGGCCAGCAGCCCTCGCACACAAGAGGAAAGATAGATAGAGGTTTATCTCTGGGGGAACCAGGATCTAAAGCTGGGAGGGATGGCAAGAGAGAGAACCAGACATCGAATCATATATAAATCGATCTCCGCAGACTTAAGCTCCGGCCTTCCACTTCATAGATACATGAAACAGTGAGAAGACCACAACATAACATCATGGGCGACAGAAATAGGCTTAGAGATCAGGAGAGACAAGCCACAGTCCTTAAACCCGTGCTGTTAGCACAGACTGTTACGGCTTAATGATAGGGATTAGAGCAGTAGAGGTGAAAGACGGAGCATGGCCAGAGGCCTGCTCCATGAGAGGGAGAGATAGTGGTCAGGAAGAAAGATGAGTGGGTAAAGCTGGGCTGGGCCTGTGGGCTCATCTATTTATTGATTATCATACGCAAAGATACATAATGCACAGTAATTAATGTCATAGGGGATTATCATTGGTAGAAAGGTAAATTGTCATAAGATAAGGGCGGATCCTTCTTCAGCCTGGGGAGAACAAAGAAACCTACTTTCGCGCCCAAACTAGTTGGGATCAAAGTTCATTGCCTTACTGACCATGCGCAGGACAGAGAATGCGCCCTTCTCAGGCCTAACTTTATGGCTTAATTATCTGTCTTGAGTAAACACAGCTATGGGCTGCTACAAGTATGATACGACTAAATTCTTCAAATAGCATGGAACTAATTGATCACTAGTCAAGGATTTTACATTTAGAATAACAGCAGTTGTCTTTGTCATCAAACATATACTGTGACTATCTGATTTTTTTTAACATCCTTACTCCCTTTCTGATCAGATTCACATCATCAGCTATGGAATTAGAAGGGGATTGGGCACAACTAATAATAATTTACGTTTCTTTTCTTTCTTTCATGGCTTGCCATGGCCAAATAATTCATTGGCAATTGGTCAGCCTATTGGTTACTAGTCCCTCTTTCTTACCTAGTCTTGTCTTTACAAAGCAGAGTCTGTCACCAGGACTAAATATAAAGATTTACTTTTAGAACTTGCCAGAGCTCATGCTTTACTGTATAGCCTTTGAAAACCTGCATTACTTAATATTGTGATCAAACATCAGAACAGAACTGTCTGAAGGATATTCATCTCCATTATATTCCTTCTATCAATTTGCACAGTTTGCATATGCAAAATATATGTTCTAGTTGGAAAGATGATTCCTTTCTTGACCTGATAATCATGTTACTACACTTATATATCAATATTATGACTTCAGCTATCTTTTCCCAACACTCATTGTTTCAGAATTTCTGGGATCTTCAATATGGTTAATTCCTTCATTTTGGTTTCAGGTCCTCTTCTCTGGATGCAGGATCTAGATTTTTTTATCTATAATTTTTCCTTTTATATACTTGAAACAACAGGCATACATTAACCTATTATTGAAATAAAACTATGACTGCTACAACAAATACAATTTAGGTATCATCTCTTTGCCATGCTTGGACCTGAGGCAGCGTTTGCCTAGGTTTTACTCACTTTCAACTTCTAACCAATTTAACCCTTGGGCACAAAACTAAAATCCTAGGTTTGTGGAAATACATTGATTTCCATATCTCTCAGGAATTAACTTGCTAAATTTAATTATTCTGTTGCCTTCTTCAAAAATTGTTAGTGGTTGGACCTCTTCTACCTGCTCCCTGTAGAGTTGTATGAAGCCGAGATGCTTTAAGAAATTTGTTGAAAAGATGCTTTGTATTATATAAAATTATCTACCAATGTAATGCTTTAATACTTTGCTGTGCTCTCATATATTTAGGGAATGTGAATTTTATTTCTTTTTCTTGAATTTAATTAAATTAATTTTCTACATATTGATACAACTTCTAATATTCATTTTTTTGGCATTTTGCAATCCATCTTCTCTCCTTCCCTTTAGCCCTCCCATCTTCCTGTGACATCAGGAAAAATGATATAGGTTGTATATATGTTATCATACAATTCACAATTCTGTGTTCAGCATGTTATAAAGGAAGAAACATATTGCTTACACCAGAGAAAAATTCAGGGAGGAAATAAAATGAATAATGTGGTACTTCAGTCTATGTTCAGACTGTCAATTCTTTCTGTGGTGGTAGATTTCCTTTTTCATTATGTGAACTTTGGGATTATCCTGAATCCTTACATTGCTGATAATAGTTACCATTGCAATTTATTATCATACATTATTGCTCTTATTTTGTACAGCATTGTCCCGGCTCGACTCACTTTATTTGAATCATTTTATATAAACATTTTCATTTTTATGATATTCTTATTTATTCTTATTTCTTATGGCACAATAGTATTCAATTGCAATCCAGTAACAGCTTTTTCAACCATTCCTCAACTGATGGACAACCTTTCAATTCCAGTCCTTTGCTGCCACAAAGAGAAATGCTGAAATATTTATTCATACAAGTATATCCTTTCCCCATATCTTTTATCTCTTTAGGATTCACACATATTAGTGATGTTGCTTGAGAAAAAAAATATATGCAGAATTTCATGTTCCTTTTGACAAATTCAAAACTGTTCTTCAGAATGGTGGTATAATTTCACAGCTCCACCAAAAGTGCAGTAATGTTCCAGTTTTACCTTTTATTAACAAACATTTATAATTTTTGTTTTTTTATCATTCTAGCCAGTTTGATAGATGTGAGGGTGGTAATTTGGGGTTATTTTAATTTTTAATTACCTAATTAAAAGTGATTTAGACCATTTTTATATGACTAAAGATAGTTTTAATTTCTTCATCTGGAAATTCTGTTTATATCTTTTGACCATTTGTCATTTGGGGAATACTTTGTATTTTCTATATATTTGAGAAATGAGACATCTGTCAGAGACACTTGCTATAAAATCCACTGCCCTTAGTTTACTGTTTCTCTTCTAATTTTAGTTTTGGGTTTTCCCCTTAAAGTTCATTGTTTCTTTATATGAATAAAACATGTCTCAGTGGCATCCATAGAATAATAGAAAATATTTTGGAATATAAAGACTAACATGAATGAGACCAAATAATTTCAAGATGCATTTGATAATCAATGCCTGACACATTATAAGCACTTATTGACTAACTAATCAAATAGCTCTTTTATTTAGAGACACAGAGCATCAGGCAAATGCCAATTTTCCTATCTAAATTAATCTAATTTGAGTATAATTCTGACAAATATTTTAGATGAATAACTTTTATTTTTATTTTTTGCCACATTGATGACATTTTTAATAATTGCTTTCTGACATTTTTCCTTATTCTCTCCCACTTTTGTCCCCTCCCAAGATGTCAGATAGCATAATATAAGATGCAAATTTGTCATCATATAATATATTTTCCATGTTTATCATTTTATTAAAGAAGACATATTGGGTGCAGCTGGGTAGCTCAGTGGATTGATTGTCAGGCCTAAAGGCAGGAGGTCCTAGGTTCAGATCTGGACTCAAACACTTCCCAGTTGTGTGACCCTGGGCAAGTCACTTGACCCCCAATGCCTAGCCCTTACCACTCTTCTGCCTTGTAGCCAATACACAGTATCAACTCCAAGACAGAAGGTAA
The DNA here is from genome assembly GCF_027887165.1 of Monodelphis domestica. Classification (NCBI taxonomy): domain Eukaryota; kingdom Metazoa; phylum Chordata; class Mammalia; order Didelphimorphia; family Didelphidae; genus Monodelphis; species Monodelphis domestica. The sequence goes on from NC_077229.1 coordinate 370,355,056, forward strand.
GAGTTTAAAAGGAAAAAAAAAGAAAGAAGACATATTGCTTATAGTAGAAAAAAATGTATGGAGGAAATAAAGTTAAGAATAGTGTATTTCATTCTACATTCAGACTGTTAACTTCTTCTATGGTGGTGGTTAGTTTTGTCATGGTGAGTTATTTAATGAGTATCCTTTTGACATTGTACTTGTAGCACTATGAAACTTGATTTTATGCTCAGTGTTTATCAATTGACATTTATTGGTTATTCAGAAAATGGTTTTTGAACATGTATAGGATAAGAACAGAACTAGTTCAGATATTCTCTTGTTTTTAAGTAACATTTTATTTTCCCTTATTATATGTAAAACAATTTTAGCATTCATTTTTTTAAAATTTGAGATCTCAATTTTCTCCCTTCTGACCCTTCCTCCCTATTTTTCTCCCTCCCTGAGTGAATAAGCCAACTGATACAGATTTTACCCGTGTAATTATGTTAAACATTTTCCCATTATATTCATTTTGTGTAAGAGATTTGGATAGTCTCTAAAGCACATAATGATGTCCAAAACATCATATAATTACCTATTCATTGATATAACAATATTAGTCCTAGGCCTATACTCTGACAAAGAAAGGACAATGATTCATAAGCACAAAAATATTCATGGAAGAGAACTGGAGTCTACAGAAGAGTTCACCAATAATTTGATACCATTTTAATGGATTACTATTGTGTCAATTAAAAAAAATTATCAAGTGTAGTTGCAGAAAAACCTAGAAAATTTTGCATAAACTGATATAGAGTGTACTGAGAAAAACCCGGAAAAAATTTCTGTAACAATAGTTTAAAAACCAACATTTCTATAATACTTATTGACCCAGATCCATACAATGACTAATCATGAGTCCAGTAAATCATCAATAATAAATTCTTTTGGATTAAAGAGGAGCCACTCCAAATCAGAACAAGACCTATACATTGTATATAGGAACTTATTTTGCTTGAGTGTGTCTAATAGGCAAAGAGGTTTTTGTATTGTAGGAGAGTAAATGCATCATAATTAAAAAATAATAATCAAATTTCACTTAAAATAATTTGAGGGCAGACATTCCTATTCTTTCTCCTTCCTCACAATATTGTTCTTGTTCAGCTCTAACTTCCTTATACAATAAAGTTCCTATTTACACTTTCTCACGGATTATTGATATCTAGAGGGATTACTGTGACTTCCCCAAGGTAATATAGCTTAGTGTAGCTGCTACTAAAATAATTTCTATTGAGCTCTCTAGTAATAAATACAAATCTTTCCATTTTCAGTATGTCTTCTTAAGTTAATTAATCAGCAAATAAACACTTATCAACTACATAAGATATACTAGGCTAAGTGTAAGAGCTGGGTATACAAAGAAAGGGAAAGGATAGTTCATGTTTTCAAGAAACTCATAGTCTAATAGGGTTAGATAATATATAGATAATAACAACCATGTACAAACAGGCTATGTACATAATAAAGTAGAAATAATCAATGAAGGGAAAACTTTACTGTTACAGATATCAGGGAAATCTTCCTATATATAGTAAATTTTTAGGTGGGATTTGATAGAAGCCAGAGAAGCTAGGAGGTAGAGATGAGGAGCAAAAGTGTTTCAAACATGAGGAAGAGACAGTGAAAATGTTCCAAACAGGGAGTCAGAGAATCATAAAAAGGCAATTGTCACTGGTTTGTGAATAAATGTAGGGAAGGATGGAGTTCATTTATATCTTTGTTCATTCACAATATAAGCACCAGATTTAGATGTGGTAGGGAGAGAACAGTGGAGGAATAATTCTCATTCCCACATCTTTTCTGGGCTTTGTGCTTAGTACCATATGTGAAAAATGTGCATCCCGCAAAGTTGTTCCATTAATGAAAGTCTCTAGAAAACTAAAAAAAAATTAATAATAAATGTCCTTTGCTTCTATGTGAGACCCTTTATAGAATCTAAATTTAATTTATCAAGTGAAGATAATAGTGAAATAGTCAAACTGTTACAAACTGAAGTTGACTCACTATGAAGAGCCATTGCTGCTTATGTTCAATATTTCTTTATTGTGGCATCTTTTATCCTTTTTTTAGCAGAGCACTTATCTATCTGCCACTCTGACAGTACTCCAAATAACCTCTTGAATCCATAGTATTGTGGTATTGTTAACAATATGTAAGATCCTCATGTGCCACAGATGGTAATCATCTCTTGCTTTGGAATAAATATATTTATTTTATTTTTTCTTCAGCAAAATGTACATACTTGATGTTGGTTTAAATTTATAATTATTTTATAAAAATAAATACAAAAAAACAGCCACACCTGATGGATGAGGGCTCAAGTGTTTAAAGCTTTCTCCTTTTTAAGTAGTTCAATATTTTGTTCTATCCTTTGTCTTTAGGACTTGGGTTTGACATATCCCCTTCTGAGTGGAACCTGAGGGTTACTAAACTGATAAATCTGTACAACCTTTTAGCTTATTTTTGTTTAACTTGTCCCTTCCTCCCTTTCCACAATGTAGGATTAGACAGGGTCATCAATTTCTTTCTAAATAACTATGAAAATAGTACAACAGATGAACTCTGTATACAATCACCCAGAAGCTGAAAACAACATACTATTTTCACTGACCTTTGTCTTTGAACTTATTTTCTTTCTCAGGAGTCATTTTCAAAATAAAGTCAATATTAATTTGTTCCCAAAGGGAAATTGTTATATCCAAAGTGATTAGGGGAATTTTCAAGGTAGCATTTAATGTAAATAAGTAACTGCCTTAAATGATTAGAAAATTAGTCAAGATTAAAAATCATGCACTTACTTCTAGACAGGGTCTCAATAACAGAGGTCATTTATATATTATTAAAAATTGGTGTCCTCTATTTTAATAAAGAAGCATTCATCTGAATTCAGACAAATAATACAACTTTCTCTGAAAGTTACATGTGAAGCTATTGTCTCCTACTTTTTGATCAAATTTTATGAAGTCTTCTTCAGGGAAAAGAGAGTATTTCACTTATTCACAAGTATAGCTTAATTTTGACATTATTTTTGTTTATGTTATTGGCTCATTATATATCCTTGTCTATCTGATACCTTGTAATACTAATTGATTCACAGGGGAAATCCTAAGACTGCTAACTCACGTGACCCTCTAAACAATTTACCAGCAGGACTTCACAATTTAAAGAAAGGAGCAAACTTGTAAACATCCTGGGCCCCATTCATTATACTACATTTATACAGATAACTCTTAACAGGGTAGAGTTTTTCTTTCTACATTTGCCTTTTTCTATGGAAAGCAAAGATCAGAGAACACTACAAATGTGATTGTTCAAGTCTCTAGAAATTTTTCCTACTCACTTTTCAGAAATCACAGTGTTGTGAAAGTAACAAAGGTTAAAAATGTGTAACAATAAATCAGGTATCATTTGAAGCTACTTTTAAAATTATGAACATGAACTGATTGGAGATGAAACATCAAATAATAATCTATAAACTACATAGAATTCATCTCATCTTTCCATTTATATTAATTGTATATGAAAAATAGAAATGCAAGTTCTCTTTTACTCATCATGGTTAGTTCATGTTAGATCTTTGTTTGGGCAGTTAACATAGCCTTGCTACTTATTCCAAAAATAAGAAAATACCTATCTAATGTAATTCTGGAAACATGGGTAGAACAAATCCACAAACATTTAATAAACATGCAAAAATTCTAACAAGTCACAGAACTAGCATAGAACAAGCATATTCTATCCAATAGTTGGATATAAAAAATTGCACATGAAATTTAAACATATTTTCTCTCACTGAAAAGGTAGCAACATTGTGTGCCCCTTGTGTCCCATAGAAAATGTGTTTCTTGATGATCTCCAGTTGAGCACTGACTCAGTTCAACAACACTTAGCATATAAGAAGTGGTGGGATCATGACAAGGGTACAATTTTAATGAGAGGATAAATAGTGTGTGCTGCAGTGAGATTGACAAGAGCAGAGGATTTTTTTAGTTCATATCATAATTTTTTTAAAAAATGAACATAAAATATTACTTTCTCTAGTCCATCTTTTCTTTTTGTTTCTTCACATTATACATTATATATATATATATATGCATATATATATTTAAATCAAATGTCTGAGGTCTTCAGGGAGGACTTGAACCTCTGTGTGAGAGCTTACCAGGTCTTTTCAGAGCTTCTCACCCATGTTTGGGGTCCACCTGTCACCCAACTCTCACCTGTGGCTCCAAGAAGCTTTAACAGGCAGAGCAGGCACAGTTTGGTAAACTGTCTTGGTAGGCAGGTTAAGGGTAACTCAGTGGGCAGAGGGGAATGATTGTTCCAACAGCCATGAAGACAGCTGAAGCAGGTTTTGGGAAGTATTTAGAGTTTGTTCAGACATCAAAGACATCATGATGTTCCATTTCATAATGGGCCATTTCCAGTCATCCTAACTTTTGTCTTGCCACTGTATTTGATATACTTGGAATAATAAAGTGAAACTGATGACTTTGTATAACTTTGCCTCACATCCAATTCATTAATCCTTTTAATAAATAAGGATGAACACTGAACAACAATCCTATTTGTGTTATGTTGTTGCCATTTTGGAAATTTATTGTTTTGAAGCATACTTTAATATTATCAATAGATTCTCTTTGACTGCACCTTAATAATTTAGGCAACATGTTTCATCATGATTGTAGAATGCTTTTTAGAGAAATGTTTTCAAAAACACATTTGTATATATTTAATAATCCATTTAACTATCCTTAAACTTTTAATACAGTGGTCAGACTGCTTATCTCAGAAGCTGGGAAGTCCTGATGGATTCAAAATTTACTTCTGACATACTGACTTTGTGATCCTAGGAAAATCATTTAAGCTACCATTGTTCAATACAGTTCCTTCAATCAGTTAATCAACATTTATTAAACACCTACTATGTATTAGGCACTACGCTGAGTGATGGTGATATTAATAAGGGAAAACACAGCCTATACCCTCAAGGAGCTTGAGATCTAATGGTGAAAATAACAAGCAAACAAATACATACAAAGAAAACATGTGCAGGATACATGGGAAATCATTAACAGAGGGACAACATTAATATCAAAAAGGGTGGAAAGTCTTCTGTAACAGATATGATCTTCTATAGGACTTAAAGAAGCCAGAGAATTCAGTAGTTGGAATTGAGGAGGGAGAGATCCCCAGGCATAGGGGAAAATAAAAGAAAATGCCTAGGCTCTTTCCTCAGTTTCCCTGATGAAACATCCCACCTAGTTTCATGGACTCATTTGTTTTGTACCCTCTGCCTGGGCAACACCCCTGGTGCTTATGCTCTTGGAGTTATCAGTCTGCAGACTGGACATATTGGATGCTTTCCCCCCTGCCACCCCCACCATCCAGTTTGCTGCCTTTCCTTCCCCCTCTTCACCCCTACTTTAACTGGAGAACTCCTAGGTTTTTCTACCTGGTTTTGAAGTGGTCTTTACTGCCACTTCAGGGATAAGAATGTTCAATACTTAGCAGTGGCACTGGTATTAAGAGCCAGGCAGAAATTATCATTTCCCCCAAGAAAAAAACATGATAAATCAAATAGAAATTTCAAAAAAATCAATAAAGAGTAAAAAAGAAACAAAAGAAAAATGAAGAACTAGTTTATACCCATTTTGTGGCAACTGTAATCATGACTTTAAAATTAAGAAAAAGATGAGTACATTCTCTGCATAGAACATGCTCACTTGATAATTTCATTTTTAGTCCTCATGAGAAGATTGTTCGAATTCACTGGAAAAAATATGCATGATACTTGTGCCAAGCAGATAAAATTAGATACTCCACAGGCGATTATTGAAAAGTGGAGGGAAGAGAATAGAAGAAAAAAAACTTTCCATCTGGGACCAATATTGAAAAGAAGAAAATGTTGCACAAGAAAAAGCAGAAAGAAGTATTGACAATCACAGTTTGGAAAGAGGCAGAGGAAAGGGAAACAGCCACAAAATGAAATAGTACAGAAGCACAGGAAATAGCAGAAGTGGCATGGCTGTTGCAAAATGCCAGAGATTCATGAAAACACAGGCATTTGCACAGGATATAGACAAGTAATTCTTTGGAAGGAGAAGAGCCACAGGTGGCCCAGACAGAAGTCCACCCAAGAAGGACATGGATCTTTAGTGTGTGCTGGCTGAAAGCCTGAATTCAAATGGCAGCAGAAGCCAGAAAATGTCAAACCCATGGAAGCCACTTCATGAATAGACTTGATGATTACTAACTCTGAGAACGTTAGGGTCACAGAGTGAGTCAGAGAAAACTCCTATCAAGACAGATTTGGTCTCCTCGGCAGAAAACAACTTCATCCTCAGTGTTGTACCTCAGAATTAAAGTCAGGATCTCAAGAAACAGGAAAGAAATTCTTTTGTGCCAAAGATCAAGAACTGGAGGAAAAATTGGATGCGAAAAAAATTGCAGATTTATGAGAAGCCTCTACTGAACCACAGACAGTGTCTGTATCACCTGGAGAATTTTTTTTTGGCCTAAGATATGACATGACAGAAATGTGATTTTATAATGTGTCGATATATCATCTAATTTTTTTGGACTTCACTCCAAGGTAAAGGCACTAGGAAAAACTAATAATGATCTGGATTTTCTTAAGGTTATCAGATCTAGCAGCATCACTACTCTTGTGTTTGGGGGTCATTATTTATAACTAAATGGTGTTAATGAAACAAAGAAAAGCTTTGCTCTGCTGTCAACATGGCTTATTCAAGGGAAAACTTCAAAGACTGATAGCAGAGCTTATGTTTGGCACATAATAATGTAACAACTCACACTAAAACTTGTCTTAGGGAGAATCAGCATTATTGTATGAATATAGTATATACTACTCAATATGAACTGCTATAAAACTTTACTCTGCTTGGGAAAATGGCATGGATTCAGCACATAAATCAATTTTATTTAATGCTTTGTTTTGATTTTTTGTGTCATTATCATATTACTAAAGTCTCATGTGTTGTGTTTGCATGAAACAAGGTCCTATTGTTCTTTTGGAAAACTACTTTGGTAGCTGAATGCAGCATAGATAAGGGTTTCTCTAACACTAAGTTGCAGAGAAGGTGTTGACCTATCTTGATCCAGAGAGTTTCCTCATCCATGAGTTGCCTATATTAATTCAATAACAGACCAGTTTCTTATTTTAGAGTTGAATTGCCATCATCCATCTACTCTTAAAGGAAAAGGAACTTAGCACCTTATTTAAAAGTCTATCCTATTTTATGGATACATCTATAATCATAAAGTTTTTGTTTCTCTTTTTATTTGGGAATCAAGCTTATATCATCTTTGCTGTAATGTTCATGGTCTTATTTTTGACTTTGCTTTGTGGGACTAATCAAAATTAATCTACTCTCTCTCTCACATACATATCATATATTTGCATATTTATATATGTATATGAAAAGATCTTATTTGTAAAAAGAAGATGGAATGCTTCTCTCTTCATCCTCTTCTCCAGAATTAAGATACATTTTGTACCTAATTCCTTAGATACAGAGGTGACTATGTAGTCTATAATAGCCTATAAACATTTAGAAGGAACTTACCTTGTACCAGACACTAAGCAAAATGCTGGAGATAAAGAGAAAAGCAAAAGTCAACCCCACCCTGAAGGAACTCACAATCAAGTGAGTAAAGAAAACACCTAAAACAGAAAGTGAAAAGGATGTAGGGGGAGTTTTCACAAGGCTTACAAAGTCCTGAATTCTTCTGTCAGGGTGGGAAATGATCTGAGCATGTGTGATTCAGAGGTGAATTAATTGTGCAGAATGATGAGTTTATGGAGACCATACAATCCAGTGGCATAATGTAAAAATTAAAATTAAATGTCAATAATAAGAATATTACATTTTAGGAGATTTATTAATGATCATTAGAAATAAAGGAATAAAGAGCATACAAAATAAAGTCCACGTGCTCATGGCTGATCAACCTATTTAAAATCCCCACTCACCACTGTCACCATGCTGACAGGAAGCCAAAGAGGCACAAAAGGAATGCCCACTCTATATCCTCTGTCTACAGGAAGTACATAATGACTGGAAGTCAGTGGGCTGCTGGGAAATATATTGCTTTTTTAGGGTAACAGATTTTCAATTATACAATAGTTATATGAGGAATGGTGTACTGTAGAATGGGTATGAATATACTGATTTATCCGGGGAAAAAAAGTGTGAAATTCAATGATATTTTTTACACCTCTAGTTGGCACAAGGCACTGTGCTGGTCTCTGTGGGGAATATAAAGACAAATTAGACATGTTACCTACCTAACAAAAGAAGTTTGAAGGACTGTTAAGGTAGTTTTAAGCTAGATTGTGTATCACTCTGTACTAGATATGGGAGGTATTGTTTAATCTTTAAAAGGTATATCAGACAGTGAGGTGATAAACTTTTTATTTGAGAAAGATTAATTTGATGAAAGCATGCTGGAAAATAAAGAAAAATTAAAAAGCTCAGACCATCTAAGTTTTTTAAATGGTGAGGAATTCACACAAGAAAAATGAATAGCATTTGGTGAGAGAGAAGATAGAGAAAAGATAAAGTCCAATTTGACTCTTAGATTAGAAGCCTGGGTATGACTAGGAAAATTCAGACAACCAGTCCCTGAAATGGATAATTCTGCAGAGGCAAGATATTTTGGGGAAAAATTAATTTTTTTTTATTGAGATATCACCATGGGTTTGAATTTTCCATTCTGTCATTATTTCTGCTATTCAAGACATAGATTCTCCTTTCTCAAATTTTATTTCTCTTTTAAACAATTCAAATACATATTTTTCTTGTTTCATGATCCCTAAGAAATTGTTGGCCTCATCAGTTTCATTATTATTTGAATTTTCCCTTGAATTTTGCTATACCTATATATATATATATGTGTGTGTATATATATATATATATATATATATATATATATATATGTCTGGATTGTTTTTGCTTAGTGTTAGTATTAATTTCTCTATTTATTCACATTTATTCATTGTTGGTTTATCATTTTATGCCCAAGGCTTATTTTATCTATTTACTTTATTTTTTCTTACTCCTGAGATACTTGTTAATTTTATGTTATTTCTTTTTTAATTTTGGGAGAAGTTTAGTTTATTTATACTCCCCTAGCATTCACTTTCTGACTCCTTTCTTTTTAATGACAATTTCTATAGAAGTTAGATTTCAAAACAATCATTACTTTACTTTTTACAAACATGGCCAATTTAGATACACGAGCCTCAGGATCTATATCATAAGAAATTTGGAAGTGTGGTGCAGGACTGGCTTCAGATGAATACTGTCCTATTGTTTTTTTTTTTTTTTTTTGGTTTGTTTTTGGTTCAGTAGATTCCCACAAAACCACACATGTGTCCTGCTCAGTTTTTGTTTTTTTTTTTTTTAATTTCTCTGAGCTTTTCTGTAGCACAGGTGGTTTCTGTACTATAGTTCAAATCATGAACAAATGTCTGATTTCTTTGATTTCCAGGACAATAAAAGGAGGGGAAAGAGATAGTGTTCAGTTGTGTAGGAAGCTCTAAGGTATGTTTTATATAGCTCTTTTGCTGGATTATAATGAGTGATAGGAGAGGGAGTCCTTAGTGAGAGAATTACGGCTTTCCAATAGAATTCTAAATTCATTTAATTGTTACATCATTTGATTTCTTGCTATCCTTGGCTATGGAATACATTCAAATATATTCATCTCTTGCACATAATTCTGATTTTGGCAGATTTTAGAGGTTGCTAGGATAAAAGAAAATGTTTAGTATTCCACATTTTGCTTTAGTTGGACATTTTGACAAAGTTTCTATAAACTTGCTTTCCCTCCCTAGATTTTCTTTGTTTTATAAAATGATATTACTTAATACATTTCCATCTTCTATAAAATATTATTAATCTATTTAAATTCTAAACTCATAGTGTTCTTAGAAGTATCATTTATCTTCTTGTGAAGGAGATCAACTATTAATTGGATCATATAATTTCTAGGATGTCTTGTTATTCCTGAGAAAATAACACTATATACATATATGTGTTTTTTGTGTATATACATGTGTATGTAACTTTACAAAAAGAAACATATTAGATATTGTGCATATTAATTATTAAATATTAAACAATTATATTCTGACTATATACATTTTACAAATTTTAAAATACTGTTAATAATTTCAATTATATGTATGATATAATCGCTATACTATGCAGCATGTACATGCATATTATATGGAATATGTGTATAATGTACAAATACATACATATGTATATATGTGTATGACTATAAGCTCACATATATCTATAGATAGATAAATCCATAGTAATTATTGAGAATTTGAAAGTTAGTTGATTCTTTTTAAAAATACATTTCTTATTTTTCATCAATAATTCTAGTTCAAATTGATTAAATTGGTTCTTATATCTTCTTATTTTGTTCTTTTTTCTAATTCAGATTTGATTGTAATCTTTAACAAGTTAGTGGTTATATTCTATGCAATGTGGATTTGGAAATTCCTCACTTTGATGACCAGTCATATTAAAAAAATTAAAATATAACTAAATTTACTCTCATTTTCTTGGTTTCCCATCATATGTAGACCCTCCCAACTTCAATTTAATTGGAAAACTATATAATTTTTGTGCATGCATGTATATAACTATGTGTATCTACCTATATATGTGTGTATATACACAAACATGTATGCCCAAAGAAAAATTTGTATGATACAGCCACATTAAAAATCATATATTAAAAGACCAGTCAATGTGCCAGTTATTGTGAAAGAAGTGGTCTTCATCACTTTACATATTGATAATTTCAGTAACTCCCTGGTTGGTTGCCCTTTTTCTGATCCATTCCAACTCAGCTATGAAGATGATCTCCCTAATGGGAAGGTATGACCATGGCATCTCCCATTTCAATGAACTCTGAAGAATTCTAATTATTTCCATTACCAAATATAAAATCCTCTGTTTTAATTTTAAATTAGCTCATAACCATACAACCTCCTCCTTTCCACTCACTGCCACTCTCCTCTTTGTTATTCTTCCTATAACAGAATCCAACTCTGCTTTAATGTAAATTGATACTAATTATCTATTGTCTAGAAATCTAGCCCTCATTTCTCTTTATTGGTTTCTTCCTTTGAATTTTAGTTAAAGTTCCACCTTTTCCAATAAGATTTTCCAATTTCTCATTTATGTTTGTGCCTTCCCTCTACAATTATGTCGTTTGTTTTCCCCATATATATCGTTTATACATGGTTTTTTGCCTCTCTCTTCATTTAGACTATGAGCTATTTAAGAGCAGAGATTTTTTTTTCATTTTTCTCTAGCAGTTAGTGAAATGCCTTCCTCATATTAGGAGCATAATAAATGCTTGTTGACTTGACTGGCAAGTGTATAGTTTGTTATGCCTCAAGAGCTGTCCTTTAAACAAATGAAACAAAAGGAAACAAATTTGTCTGTGTTTATGATTTAGAAAAGTTGCAATAGCCTGAATCATATTTTACCTGTCTCTTCATTGCTGGGTTTACAATTGCCAGTCAGTCAATAAACATTTATTAAGTGCCTACTAAGTGCAAGTTTACTATAAGCTAAGCACTACGTTGTCTGCACACTGGTGAATAGCAACTGATCAATGTAATGCTAACCATCTCACCACTTGTCTACAACAGACTACAGTGACCCTGTAAAGAAATCAGATCAATGGTTAACGCCACAGCAGCCTGCCCTACTTTCAGACTCACTCAGTCCTCTCAGGTTACAACTGCCTGGCTGTACATGCCCAGAGTTTAGACCTTGATCTGGGCATTCCCAAAATGTTGATTGTAAATGGTACGAATAATAGAAAAGGATCAAACAGATTTCAACCATAAGCAAACATTACTAGTGCAGAAACTTCCCTGGAAATCATGACAATATCAAACATGGATAATGGAAAGGGTTAAGACATCCAGAAATCCTAAAGATTATTTATTTTCCTTCATTGACCCTTTCTTTTCTCAACTAAAAAATGAGAACATTGGACACAATCATCACTAAGGATCTTTGTATGCATAAAATCTATTGCCTTTTGATTCTATGCAATAATATCATCATATATACTGCTACAACTATGAATGTGATGAGAACTACCGATGCTACTATCACTAATAAATGTGTTGATTGATGATGATGATGATGATGATGATGATGATGATGATAATGATAACTACATGTGTGTTCAGTTGGGTCTGACTCTTGATAACTCTAAGGACCATACTTAAAAAAAATTATCTATTTATTTTTAAAGTATTTTTCCATGGTTCCATGATTCACATTTGACGATCATACTTTCAATGAAGTTTCCTTCCTAAGGAGAATAGAGGCCTTTTCCATTTCCTTCCTCAGTGGATTAAGGCAAATATAAGTTAAACTGAGGGTCATACATAATCAATAAGTGTCTGAGTCTGAATTGGCTCCTCCCTGACTCTAGGTCCATTGCTCTATCTACTTAGCTAATGATGATCATGACAGTATTTAAATAGAATTTTCAGATATAAAATATTTTGCTCACATGTTTTCATTTGATCCTTATATCAACCACCTGAGGAAGATGTTATCATTCTTGTTTTACAGATGAGGAAGTTAATGCTAAGAAAGATTAAATGACTTACTCAGATTTGCATAGGTAGAGGTGAAGCAAGATTCAAATTCAGATATTTGTGACTCCAGTGCCCCTTCTTCTGTGCCACCTAGTTGCCAAACAGTGATAGCTGGCCTAGCAGTTCAACTGAGAACTCATAGATGGTTTGTACTACATAATTCAGATTACATTTTATCTATCCTTTTCTCTAATATACATTAAGCTACATTTATATGTAAATGTAAAACAAGCTAGATATATTGTATAATATGGACATATTATTTGTATACATATTTAATATTAATATTAAATATATATTTTCATATATTTCAATAGAGTTGCTATATACATAGACATGAATTCACATTTCTAAAGTTAGTCTAATTTTAATTAAGATCAACTTTGTAAATCTGTTAATCTACATAAAACACTGCTAAATCTTTTAGGATACATCTTATACATTTGTGTTTGGGGGTATTATGTATATTTGTAGAAGGATCTAACTACCTGAAGAACTTCCTTTAACTGGAACATCTGCCATTCCTTCAAGTATTATATTTAGGATGAGTAACCTAAGATATAAGATTGGTTAAATGGTTCAGAGGATGCAATGTTATGCTTAGAAACAAAAGATTCATCTTTCTGAATTCAAATCTGGCCAAAGACATGTACTATGTGTGTGATCCTTGACAGGTCATTTAATCCTGTTTGTCATAGCTTGTGCATATATAAAATGAACAGGAGAAGGAAATGGCAAACTACCTTGATATTTTTGCCAAGAAAATTCCAAATTCAGTCATTGAGAGTCAGGCATTATTGGGAAATGACTGAACAACAACTTGAGAAATTAAATGCCTCATTATCTATTAAAAGATATAAATAGATAACCATATTTGTTTATTTGCTCCCAAAGAACTGAGAAACAATCATTAATTCTTTCTGAGACTGTATATGCATATTAATTTTGCTGCAATATAAGAAAAGAAAAGAAATGTATATAAATATTTAATCTTCTTCATGATTTATGATCTTTGAATTCCCATAATGGTTAACACATGCCTTTTATGCCTAGTATATATACTCAATGAGTACACGAATGAATGAATGATTAAAGATAATGGTGAAATAAATCATTTTCATGTTGTCAAAATGGTCTTTTGCATATTATAGATCTAAAGATTATGTTGGAATCATTTACTTTGAGGTTTCTCATTTGTCCAGACACATGAATATATAATTTATTATTCCATTAACATAATACTAAACTCTCTCTCCTTTTTTGCCAATTAAAAAAAGTTTAGAACAATGAAAATATTTTTCCCCTCAGGAGATTGTTCTTTAAAAATTTTCCATAAAGTTGGATTTCTTGTAATTAAATTCCTTAACCCAGTTCTCATAAATCCTAATGGTATTTTCCTTTAGCCGATCTGAAAGAATATCATTCACCTGTAATGAAGTACTTGGGGAAATGTTCATTGAAATGTGTAACAATTTCTTAGTAAATATAAGTATAAGACTTCACAATTGAAGAGCTAATATTTCATTGATAGTCCTTCTCATGTCTGGAGGCCTACTGCCTCTCTGCCTAGGGGAGAGCAACCTGGTGAGAACCTCAAGCCAATCCGTGTTCAATTGAGAAACACTGACTTCTACCATTACCTATGGCTTGATATACTCTATGCACAGATAATTCCTCAAAAGAGATTCTTGGCTGATTGGGCTTAGTGGAGTATCATTAGAGACCCTAACAGAATTCTTTCCCACATTACTTATGTTTCTTGCATTTGCACAAATACATAGAAAGGGCTTTCCTCTGCACCATATTGGCGGTAAGCCAAATCCACTTGGAATTTTGGGGGAATTTTCCATAAAATTAGGGAAGTCTCCTCTTTCTTTTGTACTTTCTTAGGTGTAAAGAATAAAAGGCAGTCAGTTAAAAGTCTAGTGTAAGGCCCTACTGACCTGCTTTAGAAACTTGGCATGGAATCCTTAAGTCACAAAGCCATCAGAATGTTTGCAATCATAATGCCAAATCTTGATAATTCCCCTTTCCATTACAGAGGGGTGGTAATAGAGGAAAATAGTTATAAATATAGAGGCAGCCCTCAGGCACAATGGTAGGAAAATTGGCCCAGAAAGAGTGAAGACCTGAGTATAAATCCAGTGTTAGATATGCGCTATGTCACTGAGCAAGTCATTTAAGCTCCATCTGCCTCAATTTCCAGTTCATACTCTAGTAAATAAATTGTACACAGGCTATATGTTCTGTCTTTTCTTTATACAAATCCTCCCATTACATTCATTTAGGTAAGTTCTGTCCTACTTTGAGGACTCTATTCACATGCTATTCATTTCAAGTTAGTTTCTCTGATTTCCACAGTCAGAAGTATATTAAATTGACAATATTCCTTCATGAAATTTATTTTAAAATCCCATCCTTAGGAAAAACTTTAACTTTTATTTCACTTCATCACTTGAAAGTACCTTCCTCATAATAAGCCTCAGAAGTGCATAGACCATAAAAGAGTTAACTGATTGTTGAGGTGAATAAATTGATTCAAAAATGACAAATTACTAGCTCAAATTATCATCATTAAAACATTGATCCAAAGGGCGATAAAAGACTGTCTGCCCTTTGATCCAGCCATAGCACTGCTGGGCTTGTACCCCAAAGAGATAATGGACAAAAAGACTTGTACAAAAATATTCATAGCTGCGCTCTTTGTGGTGGCCAAAAATTGGAAAATGAGGGGATGCCCTTCAATTGGGGAATGGCTGAACAAATTGTGGTATATGTTGGTGATGGAATACTATTGTGCTAAAAGGAATAATAAAGTGGAGAAGTTCCATGGAGACTGGAACAACCTCCAGGAAGTAATGCAGAGCGAGAGGAGCAGAACCAGGAAAACATTGTACACAGAGACTGATACATTGTGGTACAATCGAAGGTGATGGACTTCTCCATTAGTATCAATGCAATCCCTGAACAATCTGCAGGGATCTAAAAAAAAATACTACCCACAAGCAGAGGATAAACTGTGGGAGTAAAAACACCGCTGAAAAGCAACTGCTTGACTACAGGGTTGGAGGAGATAAGACTGAGGAGAGACTCTAAATGAACACTATAATGCAAACTCCAACAACAGGGAAATGGGTTCGAGTCAAGAACACATGTGATAACCAGTGGAATCATGCGTCGGCTATGGGAGAGGGAAAGGCGGGGGGGGGGGGGGAGGGGAGGGGAGGAAAAGAAAACAATCTTTGTTTCCAGTGAATAATGTATGAAAACGACCAAATAAAATAATATTAAAATTTAAAAAAAAAAAAAACATTGAAAAGTAAGGGCTCCTCTTGGAGTCCTGGACCCACTTTCTCTAAAACCAAGATTTTTCCCATACAATATGTCTCATCTTCTAATACCAGCCCTATGAAGGGGTTATTCTGAATTCTGCATGGACTGTCAACAACCATGAAATTTAGCTTTATATTGTGATCATTTCAAAAGTGTGGAAACAAATCAAAACAAAGGACAATTAGATTCTAGGTCATAAAACCTTCAAGGCAGTTAACTATGTGTCTTTTAATATAAACTGCTAATCTGGAGAATTCAAAACAAATGAGACTCTGCTTGCCTCAGTGATGAGGCATTAACTATGGGATACTTTAATGAATTGATTGTCCAATATACCATTTCTTTACTTCACTCTTGGGTAATTCAATAAGAGCAGAAGGCATGCAATTTGTGCCTTTATTTTCCCCCTTAAAATGTTTTGTAAAATTCTATAGTATGAAAATAAGAAACATGTGAATCAATCACTAACAGAAAGAAAGTAATTTATATATTGAGTAAAGGGATTAATAATGAGTAAAAACAAGGTGGAGTCAAGATGGCTACATAGAGGTAGCAAAAGTTCAGACCTCTGAAAATCCTTCCTTACCGATTGAAAACCAAATGCTCCTAGGGGACTGAAAACCAAACCTAACAACAGGAGAGAGCCAAGGAACACCCCTGATAGACTCAATTTAAAAGTCATGCCCTCAAAAAACCTGAATTTGAGAACATTTAGGCTTAAGGGGAAAAAAGAAGTAAAGTCCCAGGACCCCTCCCTCCCCCACCTACAGTACTGAGGCTCCAGCAGTGGCTGGAATCTCTGGGCAGGCATGTGTACTAGTCTGGAGAGAGTACCTTGTGGACAAAGCTGTGCCAGGCTCAGGGCTGTGAACACAGGCAGTGGGGAAGCAGTTGGTGAAGAAGCACAGAGCAGGCAGCTTTGTTACAGCCAAAACACTCCATATTGCCCCCCCCCCCCCAGGTTTTGGCCTAGGGGCACATCCAGCTCTGCAAGTTCAACTACTCTGGGCTTAATCTCATCAAGCCTTCAGAGGGCAGGAAAGTTCCAAGAGATTTCTTGACTAAGTTACAAGTATGAAGGTTGACAGAAAAGCCCAAACGCACAGATCCAACACATAAGGAGAGGAGCAAGAATGCAGGCAACCACAGGGGAAAAAGAAGGGGCAAATATGAGCAAACAACGGAAAAGAGAAAAAAAAGAAATTAGAATTGACAGCTTCTATCCAGGCAATGAAAAAAGAGCAAATGATTGAGGAACACCAAGAAAAAGTACAGAAACTCCAGCAAATTGGACACAGGCTTTGGAAGAACTCAAAATACAATTTAAAACATGATTAAGAGAGGCTGAAGAAAACTGGGAAAAGAACTTAAAAAGCAAGAAAAGTCATCTGGAAACAGAAAATAGTGTCTTGAAAGCCAAAATTAATCAGCTTGAAAATGAGGCAAAGGAGATGATAGAGGAGGCAAAGAAGATGAAAGATGACCTCCAAAGAAAATCAGACCAGAAGAAGAAGGATGACAAAAAAATCCAGGGATGAAATCCAGTCTTTAAGAACCAGAATACAACAACTAGAAGCAAGTTACTTCACAAGACAGCAGGACACTATAAAACAAAATCAAAAGAATGGAAAAAATGGGGAAAATAGGAAGTATCTCATTCACAAAACAGAAGATTTAGAAAATCATTCCAGGAGAGACAATTTAAGAATCATTGATCTTCCAGAAGACTATGACAAAAGGAAAATCCTGGACATAATACTACAGGAAATTATTCAGGAAAACTGCCCTGATATTCTAGAACAAGAGGGAAAAGTGGAGATTGAAAGAATCCACAGATCACCTCCTATACTTAATCCCCAACTGACAACAACCAGGAATGTTATAGCCAAATTCAAGAACTATCAGACCAAAGAAAAAGTATTATTATCTACCAAGAAGAAGTCATTCAGACACCATGGAACCACAGTGAGGATAACTCAGGATCTGGATGCATCTACACTGAAAAACTGAAAGGCATGGAATATGATATTTTGGAAAGTAAGGGAACTATGTCTACAGCCAAGAATCAATGATCCAGCAAAACTGACTATATTCTTAAGGTAAAAGGTAAATTGATGACTCTAAGAGACTTTTGCTTGAAAAGGTTCTTCTTTGTATTTCTTTATACCTCTTATCATGATAGCATTGTAATTTGACGGGTATGATAAAGTGACAAAACAAAAAAAAATTAATGATTTGCTGAAAATCAGTCAAAACAAATGGGGGAATCTGGAGTTCCTTCTCTCCTATATATGAGGAGGGCAGTAGTGACAGCTCTGGAGAAAAATACATTTAATTTGCTGTTCTCTTAGAAATTTGGTCACATTTCATAGCTGTATGAGCTAAAAGTCATGGTTCTGTACAAAGATAAAAGAGAAATTAACATAAAATAGTTTGTCATTTCAAAGAAAAGTAGAAAATAAGCTCAGAAAAAAGCCATAAACATAGGCTATTAACTATGTTTTCCAGTCATATTGTTTGATTTCTTCTAAGGTCATACACTTGTCCTTTTGAAAAGAGCCTAGAAAGGTTATTTAGAATAAAAGGCCCAGGGAAAAGCTTACAATTTAATAGGCAATGAAAATAACCAGAAAAATACAATGATTTTAAACAAGTCATATGATTTGTATAAAATGCTTCCTTTACTTTCACTGCAGGAATCTAAAAAAGCCCAGATTCTTTTGGAAAATTAAAATAACATAAAACAAGGTCAAAAAAGCCATAAATGTTTCAAAATAATTTTAAAGTTTACACTTTTATTCCCTTTGTGGAGGAGATTTAGACAGACTTTTTCTCTTTTAGTATTTAAAGTTGAATGAGAATTCAATCAGCTTTAAATCTCCATAATTTAGTATGTATGCATCTATGAGTATACGTATACAAACACACACCCATATTTTCATCTCTGTCATCTGTTTTGTAAGCTTCCTTGCTTAGCTAGCATGTTAACAAGTATTCCCTTGATGATAGAAAAGTTTAACACATGCATTTGAGGGGGAAAATTTGGCTCAGAGAATACAATAATTGTCTAAAATACTTGCAAAGAGAAAAGAACAGATGATACTTCCTGGAATATGTGTTAGAATTTGTCAAATTTTAGAAGCATTTGATTACACATCGAATTTCTAGTATTTGGATTTTTGTGAAAAATAAACATTAGAAACAGATGTACATATACACAAAAATCCTATGGCAATATCCCTTTGCTTAGCGATCAATATGAAGGATGAGAAAGACTGAAAATGTCATGTAAAAGCAGCTGTTTGGAAATAGAATGGTCTAAAGACAATTACACAAGGTGCCAGCCAGTCTTTAGGTAATTGATCATTTCCTTTTCACTCAATTACTCATTTTTACACTTCTAAACATCAAATTCAAACTAAGTCTCATTTTATGGAAGCAAAGAGAATACTAATCATGGAGGATAACCAGAGCTGTATCCAACTTTTATAATAGGATGGAGGTCATGTAGAGAGAGACTCAGCAGGACTGAGAAAATTTTAGAGCAAGACTTGAATACTACATGTAAAGACTTCATTTTCTCTCAGCTTATTGAAAAAAAACTCACTTGGATTTACTTTTATTTTTAACCTCTTTGAGGGATGAAATGAGGAATATATAAGTTGATTCTGCTTTTTAAAAGTAGGTTTCATACAGACTGAGCATTTGCTAAATTATTCTCTAATAACAGACTCCCCATCCTTTGATTTGATTGGTTAGTTTATATCTTTGGGTTATGAGACAGAAATTATACCCAATGATGTTTCTTAGTCATTCCCTCACCAAAGTAACATTTCCTAATTCTAGATTCTACCTTCACAAAGGAAATCGTGGCTTCTATTGGACTGGGAATCAGGATACAGTCTCAGGTTACCATTTTTAGAATGGTTTACATTAATAGAATTTCATAGAACTTTATAGCTAGTATTGACCTACCAAATGAATCATGTTATATTTAGATAAAGAACACTCAGTAATAAACTCAAATCTTGGGTTTTAGTCCAGGCACCATAACTAAATAGTTATGTGACCCTGATCTAGATAGCTATCATCTCTAGGTTTCATAAATTTTATCTCTAAAATAAGGAAGTCGAACCAGGTTCTCTTGAAGTTCCCTTCTAGACTTATGCTCCCATTCTATTCTTGATTCACAAATTTGACAGTGTTTGTGTGTTTCACTGAATTATTAGAATTAACTAAAATTTATTCCCCAAATTTAATGTCATTGTGTTTGAGGGGGAAAAAACTATTTTGAGGACATTAGATTTAAGCTATGAAGAGATTAATCCACATTCTTAGATTTTTCCATCACTGGTTTTGAATATTTACTATTTTATTTTAATGACCACTTTTTTCCTTTGGTTTTCCTTTGTTGGTGTTGCAGTTGCTGTTCTTGCTGATATTTTACTAAGTGCTATGAAGCACAAAATGACTTGTCAAGTAAAGGCATAGCAGGTGCATCGGCAGAAGAGGCAAGAGTTAGAGGAACATCTTCGGGAAAGATTTGGAGTAGGCAAGAGATGCCAGAAAGCTGCTGACTCAAAAGTATTTCATATGAAATTGCAATAGATGGAAGTCACACTTTTTCAAAAACTCCTATAAATTATTTGGTATAAAGAAGAAAGCAGAGAGAGAGGTAAGAATTATGAACACATTCATATGACTTATCACTTTGGAGGGGGCGCACTAGGACAGAAATTTCTCAATGTGAAAAAAAGTAAAAACTCATAATGCATTTGTAATAAAATGGAGTCACTTTCATGTCTTATGACTAGCAAGTTATTCTTCTTTGCTGTTTCCTCCTAACTCATTGGATGATCTTTACCTTACCCAAGAGTTCTCTTGCATTCCCAGCCAGCTGCTAACTCATTACTGCTCGAGCTATGTCTCTCAATCATATCCTTGGCCAATTGCTCTAGACCAGTGATGGGGAAGCTTTTGGAACTTTTTAGGCACTCTGTGCCATGCTGCACCCACCCCCTCAGACATGGCCACTGATATTACATTAGGACACCAATATGTACAATGAGATGAATACATCTTCATTCCCTTCCTGAAGGTGACAGGGTACCTAGTGCAAGTTCTACACAGTGCATGAGTCATAGTAACAGGAAAAGAGTCAGTGACCCAGCCCTTAGCAAAGTACTTCTACCAGAAGGAGCCTTGATGAACCCATCCATTCTGATTGAGCAGCATCCAGGCATGCTGGGCCTGGGGATATTCAGAAAAAGTAAAAGGCTGCCCATGAGAAAGCAGGGGCCCTTCTCTAAGGTATCCTGCATTGGAGTAGTTGGAACCAGAGAGGATTTGAATTTCCTGGAAGCCTGAGGCATTTGGTAGGCCTTTGAGGCACCAAGACCAGGGACTAAGGGCCAGGATTTTCTTTGCTTTGTGGGTGTTTCTTGAGTACCCAACAGTCTGAGGGACCCACTTTAGCAAATGCTTCCCCCAGTTGAATTAGTGAATTATGTGCCCAGGTAGCTGGGTATGCATAGTTCAAAACCCAGGAAAAGACCCAGGATGTGAGAAGAGGAATAGTCATGGGTTCAGGGAGTTAAGAGTTAAAGCAACAGGTAGGATTAAGATAACAAAGAGAGAGGAGGAGAGGACTACTAATTTCAAGATTTCCTGCAGCTGTTTTTTTTTTTTTATTGCTGGGAAAGAGATATTTGAGATTTTCCACCAACTCACAGGAATATGTATCCCCACCTTCTCTCCTGCCACCTGTTTCTGAGGGGATAAAGGGCTTAGTATAATATTTTTGCATCTATGTTGATTAAAGAATTTGGTTTATAGTTTTCCTTCTTTGTTTTGGGTCTTCCTGGCTTGGAAATCGGTACCATATTTGTATCATAAAAAGGACTTGGTCAGATTCCTTCTTTGCCCATTTTGTCAAATATTTTACATATAGAGTACTGGGATTAATTCATCTTTAAATGTTTAATAGATTTCACTTGTGGGTTTTTTTTTCCTTAGGTAGATCCTTGATGGCTTGTTCAATTTCTTTTTTTCTGATGTGGGATTATTTAAGTATTCTATTTCGTCTTCTGTTAATCTAGGCAAGTTATATTTTTCTGTCTCACAGGGCTTTGCCTTGGTACTATCTTCTCTTCCCTGTCAGAAGCCTGAGTGAGGACAGGTAGATCTGTGATGTTCTTTGTGTGATCTTCCTCCACTGCTGCTATTGATGCTGCTGCTATTGATGCTGCTGCCTTGGCTGCTTCTGAAGCTCTGAGTCTCACCTCCTATTGCTGGTATTTTCAAGGGTGGGTTTGAAGTGTAGTAGGTTGCACTGAGTTTTGCTCTGAGGCTATCTTCCTTGGCTGTTGTTGCCTCAGCCCCTCAGCCCTCTTGTTGCTGCTGCTGCTGCTGCTGTAGCTCTGAGCCTCACCTCCTATTGCTGGTACTTTCGTGGGTGAGTTTGTAGTATAGTATGCTGTGCTGCATTTGTTCCTGAGGCTCAATTCTTCAGCTGCTGGTAGCTGCTATGGATGCTGCTACTGCTGAGTGGGAGCTCCCTGCTATTCCCAGAGTCTCACTGCCCAGGTCTGGCACAACCTCAGGGGGGAGTTTGTGGTGCTTTCAGCCAGCACTCAAGAATTTGGAGGCTTCCCTTGTCCAGGTTCTCACAGAATGGGGGGGAGGAGTCATCCCTTGGGCAGATTTTCCCCCTTATTGTATGGGAATCCCTTCTCTCTGCTTTCCTTTCATGCTCTGTCCAGTTGAAGAGACCCTTTACTTGTCCTGTTTTGAACTCTGTCCTTTTGAGATGCTTCATAATGATCAGTTTGGAAAAAAAAATTTTCTGAGCAGCTCCAAGTTTTTCCTGCTCCTAAGCCACCATCTTGGCTCTACCTCCCAATCAATAAGTTCTTCAGTGCTTTCTACTTTCATCATGCATATAGTATTTCCAAAAGTTTATGAGCCACATCTTGGTTTTAGATGAATAAAAATGGACCTTCATTGCAATAATTAAATTTCACTCCTTGATGGATGTGCTAGACATGACTACGTTTGTAAACTTCATATATTTCCTCTTTTTAACATTGTATCCCAGATGTTGTTCCTGCTGCTCTTTGACATTGCTCGCGAAAAATTAGGTTCATTTTTGCATGACTTCAGTTTGGACACTTCATCTAATGAAATAATAGCCTGAGAAGATGGATTTGAAACACAGAAAACATTTCAATTTATAGTTACTGACTGTAGCAATATTAAAGAATTTAAATGATCAGTCATGGAAGACAAACACACATCTTCTTCATATCTATATGATCTTATGGAGAAATAGGATAGCACAAAGCACAAAATCCCAGAAAGTTAGGGCTGAAATGGGAACTAGAAATCATCTCATTAAGCTCATTCATATTACAGAGGAAATTAAAAGACTTGTCCAAGATGACACAATGGAGGTGGCAAAGTTTGGCTTTCAGAAATTATTATATTCACCTTAAATTCATTCCTTCATTCTCTCAAACCCTCATTCAATATATTTATTTATGGCTACTATGTGCAGAAAATTCTGTTAGGTGCTAATTTAGGATATTTCTGGCTTGGTGGTAGGATGAAGGAACTTTCTGAAAATTGCTTTTGAATTTCATCATATGTATTTTTATTAATGCTGAGTGATTTTAGAATGGTAGCTATTTTATTGAATATTTGTGGAAATTGGTATTCAAACAGTTGCACAAGTTATACAAAAGTTTAGCTACTGCAGGTAAAATACCAATATGAAAAAATATGTGAGAACATAATAGGAAAAAATAATAAGATTGGAACTAAAAAATTTGAGTAAGAATCAGAGGAGAAAATCTCAGATTCCAAAGCGACCTTGAAGAAAATGTAGCCTTATTTCCAATAAAGAATCTTCTTGACACTCTACCTCACAAGCCCATTCAAGTTTTTTTGAGGATTCAGGGCAGAGGAGCCTTAAGCATCCTAAAATATTCATTCCATTTTTGGATAGCTTCAGTCCTGAGTAACCTACTTTGCCTATTCTACTCACTTTTCCTGGTTCAGATTCTAAGGTCTAAGAGAATAAGTCTAATCCTACTTTTTTATACCAATGATTCAGATATTTAAAGACAATTTTCAAATTGCCCATATCTTCTCATCTTAAGGTCAAACTTTCCCAAGTAATTCATCATAAACTCATATATCATATTCTTTTTCTTTAGGGCAAAGTATATTAGGTTTATTACCTCTAAAGTTCTAAATATTTTAATATAAGCTAAATTATATTATCATACTTTTGACTTCTGTTGAGCTCACAGTCCTTTGCAATGCCTAGATAGGTTTCAGGTGAATTGCTCTTTATCCATGACTGTCTCATTTTAAAAAATTAATTTTTTGAACACACTTAAATTTTTTATTAATTCCTATGAATAGTAATCTGGTTTTACTGAGCACAAATGTCTAACTGGCACACACACACCCATATATGTAAATATATGTACTCATATTTAAATATATATTCTATGCCTACAAGTATTGTGCTATCTGAACTCATGCCTTTTTCAAAGTTAATGAAAAAAGTGACAAACTTCACAGGGCCCATTGACATTCCATTGGGTACCTTTTTCCAAGTTAATTTTAAACCACTAATGAAAATTATTCTTGGTTCTGGTTTCAATTACTTAGTCTATGCCAATGAACAAATTTAACTAGTCTGGCTAAATTGTCAGTTCAGTTCAAACAAAAATGCCTTCATTTGAAGAGATTTGGGAGAAAGGGGTAAAGGAGTATACACATGTGGTTTGTAAATAGAAATAAAAGGTAATAATAATTCCAATGATGCAGAACACTCTTTTTAAAAATATTCAAAGGGAAAATTTTGTACTTTAATGTTGTTAAAGATTACACACATAATTATGGTGATTTCTCTGTTTCATGAAAGATTGTTTTAGGCCTATGAACCAAAAAATAGAATTGTATGGCTATGCCCATGACACATCTATGAAACTGAAGAATCAATTCCAATGCAGGTGTGTTTTTAAAAACATAAACTGAATGCGAACAATAAAAATGTTTCTAGAATGATGGTCATATCTAA
The DNA here is from genome assembly GCF_027887165.1 of Monodelphis domestica. Taxonomy (NCBI): domain Eukaryota; kingdom Metazoa; phylum Chordata; class Mammalia; order Didelphimorphia; family Didelphidae; genus Monodelphis; species Monodelphis domestica. The sequence continues at coordinate 370,380,174 of NC_077229.1, forward strand.
GGGTTCTGTACCATGCATGGTCTGGTCTTTCCTGACACCATATATTAAATTCTACTACAATTTCTTGTACTGGCAGCCAACATAATGTTTTATAACTGGTACACTTGTGACTTACAATATACTTGAAAATATGCTCTAAACTTGAATAATATATTCTTTATAAATATTAAAAAATCAATAGGAATAGGTACCTGGAGACTGCTAACAAGAAGCATTGTAAACTTCCCATAATCAGCATCTCATGAAGCCTCAGGAAAATACATTTTATTTTTTGATTGGTGTTCTAAAATAATGGGGAAACTGTCTCGGGAAATTTACCCTGAACTGAATTGACCCCAGGAGGGCTATCTAATGATATTAAGTTGAATCAAGACCAACAAATGTTATACAAATATGCTGCAGGCAAACTTGATTCTGAAGATTATTGCATTTCTTTTAAAAATGGAAATATGAATCATGGAAATATTCCACTTTGAAATTACCTTCTTGTTATTATCTTTATTGTACTTGCCATTGCATAATATGCATAAGATTAATTTTGGTAGCTACCAGATTCCTAAAGTTAATCTTTTGTTCCTAATCACTACAGAACTATTTTTCTCCTTCTTTCGTCCCTGAACAAGGGAGTTTTAAATCAAAATGTTATTCCTTCCTTCCTAGTTATTGTAGAGATCATGATTATTGGTACATCATCACACTGCTTAAAAGAATTCTTTGTTTTCTTTTTGGATGTTCTCAGATTTCTTCTATAAGTGTTTTCCACAAAGGATTCTCTGTTAGATATGAGTCTGAGTATGATAACCTTAAGACCACATATAAGATCATATAGAAGATCAAATATAAAAATATTTTAAGAAGAAAAACCTCTATTAAGAGGTGTTAAGATATATATGCATATATAGTATTATATTGTATATGTTAAATCAAGCAAAGTACATTTCCCTGTCATCCATGTTTAAAACAATAAGGGAAATAAGAAAAAAACAAACTTTTTACTTAAATGCAGAGCTCATCAGTTCTCTCTATGGCAGATATATTTTTTCATTATGAGTACATTGAACTTGTATTGGATCATTGAATTGATTAGATAAACTAAATTCATCATGGTTTATCACAATATTATAATCCACAATGATCTCCTAGTTCTACTCACTTTACTTTGCACCTTTTCATATATGTCATTCTAGGCTTTTCTGAAATTATCCTGTTCATTGTTTCTTATAGCCTAATAATATTTTAGCACAATAAGGTACCACTATATCCCCCATACCTTTTACCCAATTGGTGGGCATTTTCTAAGTTTCCAATTCTTTGCCAGTGTAAAGTTAGCCTAAATAAATATTTTTGCATATATGGATCTTTTTCTTTTCTTTGCACATAGTTTCAAATTGTCCTAAAAATGTTTGGACTACACAGCAATTATATGAACATGACTACAAAATCCTTGCCATGCAATTAAAACTAGATGAAAATAATTGGAAAAACATTAATTGCTCATGGGTATCATGAGCTAATATAATAAAAATGACAATCATATCCAAATTAATTTACTTATTCAGTGCCATACCTATCAAACTACCAAGAAACGTTTTTGTTGAATTAGAAAAAATTGAAACAAAGTTAATTTGGAAGAACAAAAGATCATGAATATCAAGGGAAATAATGAAAAAAAATGTGGAGTATGGGAGCCCAGCAGTACCAGATCTTAAACTATACTATAAAGCAGTGGTCATCAAAACAATGTGGTACTGGCTAAGAGACAGAAGGGAGGATCAATGGAATAGACTTGGGGTAAATGTCCTCAGCAAGATAGTATATGATAAACCTAAAAATACAAGCTTTTGGGACAAGAACCCACTATTTGACAAAAACTCCTGGGAAATTGGAAAACAGTATTGGAGAGATTAGATTTAGATCAACATCTCACACCCTACATCAAGAAAAATTCAGAATGGGTGAATGACTTAAATATAAAGAAGGAAACTATAAGTAAATTAGGCAAACATAAAATAGTATACCTTTCAGATCTATGGGAAAGAAAAGAATTTAAGGCCAAGCAAGAGATAGAGAATATTACAAAATGTAAAATGAATAATTTTGATTACATTAAATTAAACACATTTTGCACAAACAAAACTAATTCAATCAAAATTAGAAGGTAATCAATAAATTAGAAAAAAAATCTTAATAACAATAACCTCTGACAAGGGTCTAATTTCTCAAATTTATAAGGAGTTAGATCAATTATAGCAAAAATCAAGCCATTCTCCAATTGATAGATGGTCAAGGGACATGAAGAGGCAGTTTTCAGATAAAGAAATCAAAACTATCAATAAGCACATGAAAAAGTATTCTATATCTCTTATAATTATAGAAATGCAAATCAAAACAACTCTGAGGTACCACCTCACACCTAGAAGATTGGCTAACAAGACAGCAAAGGAACGTAACACATTTTGCAGGGGATGTGGCAAAATTGGGACATTAATGCATTGCTGGTGGAGTTGTGAATTGGTCCAACCATTCTGGAAGGCAATTTGAAACTATGCCCAAAGGACTTTAAAAGACTGCCTTCTCTTTTATCCAGCCATACCACTACTGGGTTTGTACCTCAAAGAGATAATAAGGAAAAAAAGACTTGTACAAAATCATTTATTGTCACACTCTTTGTAGTGGCAAAAAAATTGGAAAATGAGGGGATGCCCTTTGATTGGGGAATGGCTGAACAAGCTGTGGTATCTGTTGGTGATAGAATACTATTGTGCTGAAAAGAATAATGACCTGGAGGAATTCTGTGTAAACTGGAAAGACCTGGAGGATTGATGCAGAATGAAAAGAGCAGAACCAGGAGAACATTGTACACAGAGACTGATACACTGTGGCACAATTGAATGTAATGGGCTTCTCTACTAGCAGCATTGCAATGATCCAGTACAATTCTGAGGGATTTAGGAGAAAGAATGCAATTCACATCTGGAGAAAAAACTGTGGGAGTAGAAACACAAAAGAAAAGCACTTGCTTGATCACATAGTTCTATGGGGATGTGATTGGGGATGTTGATGCTAAATGATCATTCTATTGCAAATATTAATAATATGGAAATAAGTTTTATACAATGATACATGTAAAAACCCAGTGGAATTGCTCATTGGCTATAGGAGAGGGGAAGGAGAAGGAGAGGGAAAGAGCATGAATCATGTCGCCATGAAAAAAATATTCTAAATTAATTAATCAATTTAATTAATTGAGAATAAAAAAAGTGTTTTGAGTAGTTCAGAACTCCAGAAACAATTTAGTACATATTACCCCCATCAATCCAGGATTTTTTATTTCTGATGGATGTGAAGATATAACTCAGTTATTTTATTTTGCCATTTTTCTAATCAATAGTAATATCAAGCATTATTTTTATAAGACTATAACTTTTTGACTTCTTTTGAAAAATTCCTATTCCTATCTCTTGTCTATATATGAATTGGGAAATAGCTCTTATTTTTTAAAATAAATTTGACTAATTAGTATATATTTGAGAAATGATATCTTTACCAGAGAAACTATCTATAAAACATTTTATATTACTTTAATATCTATTTTATTTTAAGCAAAATATAGTTTTCCTGATCATCTCTTTTATGTAGGTTTATTTTGATTTTTGTCAAAGACTTTTTACTTTATTGTTGCTATAATTGACATTTTTGTTTTACTGAGAGAATATTATATTCTGCTCAAGGTCTTTATTTCATCTTTCTGTTTCAGCTTTGTTTTTTTGTAAGTAATATATTAGATTCTGGTTCTTAATTTATTCTATTATCTGCCTTCATTTATGAATGAGTTCCTCCAATTTACAATAACATTTAAGACTTAGAATTTCTCTATCCTATTTTGTTCTGTTCATATTTATCTCTTCCTTTTTACATTTCACTCTTCAAAATTATTCTTTTTGGTCCTGATCACTGACTCCCTTAATTTTTCCTCCATTTTATCACCCCCATTCCCTTTCACCATTATCTCCATCTCCTCCTTCTTCTTTAGTGGGTAAGACAGATTTATATACCCAAAGTGGTATATAAGACATATTATTTGTACATATGTATATGCTTGTGTACTTCTGAGAACATAAAATACACATATTTTATATATGTATTTTGTCTGTGCATATGTATGCTTCTCTTAGTGAAAGAAATCTGATGAGAGTGAGGTTCAAGAATTTATCCCCTCAGTGGCAGTGGTGGTAATATGATTTGCAAACAAAATCACATCAGCAATGGCATATCAGGCTAGGATAGCTAAGAAATACATGAACCACCCTCCAAATGACCACAGAATCACAAAAATGCCACAAAATAAATACTAGAGTGGCAAAATCATCAGAAGAAGGAGTAAAGTAGTGCTATAGTCCAGAATGAGGTTGAGAAATAACAAGGACAAACTGAAGTATGAGGAAGGAATGCTCAACAAGTTCTTAGCAGTTCTGAAATACAATATCCCATAAGCTGTCTCAGTCCAGCTATAGAAAAGTTAGGAGAGAAAAAAAAAACACAATATGGAAGAAATAGCAGTGGGAGAAAAGTGGCCCTGCATAATATAGGCAGAATAGAGGTTGGGGGCAACCTGCTGAAGCAGTGAGAAGAACTCAGCTCAACAGGGTCCAGCCTCAGCAGTATTGGGCAAAATCCAACTTTAACCAAAAGCCCAACCAGGACACCTTTGAAGAGTTTACAAAACTGATACCACAATACAAGCTCAAAAATGGATAATAATAAAAGAATGAAAATGTGTGAAGCCTCAAAGAAGAATGTGAAAGGATCTTGAGCTTAAGAAGAATGCTTTGGAGAGCTCTAATAGGATAGATAAACAAATATTAAGAAAGAAACTTAAAAAAGAAAAGTTAGAAAAGAAAATATTAAGAAAAGTCAACAACTTAGAATAAAAACTTATTGAACAAAACCAAAAAGGAAATATAATACTTTAAACAAGAAAATATCCCCCTAGGAGAGGAAGTACAAGGCTCTAAAAAAAGAAAATGGTTGCATAAAAATTAGAATTGGACAAATTCAAGCTAATAACATCATGAAACAGTAAAAGAAATTCACTATTCAATATTGTATTAGCAACCTAAACAATTGAAAAAAGTATTATTGCTCATGAGTAAACCAACTCAATCTAATAAAATGAACATTTTTCCTAAATTAGTTCACTTGCTCAGGGATATATGAATCAGTCTACCCAAAAATTATCTTATGGAACTAGAAAAAATAACCCAAATCATCTAGACATATAAAATACCTAGACTATCAGGGGAATTAATATACAAAATATATGGAGAGTGGTGGCTTAGATCTACTGGATCTCAAGCCATATTATTATGTCATCCATGAAAACAATATGCCACTGACCAAGACATAAAGTGGTGAAAGACTCATGGAATTCACTAGACATTCAATATCCAATAGCAAATGACCATTGTAAACTAGTGTTTGGTAAAACCAAATATGCATGCTTTTGGAAGAACTCTCCACTTGTCAAAAACTTATAGGAAATATTCAAAACAGTATGACAGAAATTGGACATAGACCTACACCTTCATACCATATAGCAAAATAAAGTCAAAATGTATACATGATTTAAAAATGAAAGTTGACACCATAAACAAATTAAATGAAGATACATATTTTTATCTGTCAGACCTAAAGATAAGTCAAAACAAATCATAGAGAACATCATGAGATATAAAATAGATAACTCTGACTACATTAAATTAAATAATTTTTGCACAAGCAAAAACAAGGGAACCAAGATTAAAAATGCAAAAAAGAAACTTTCAAAAATTCTTTATAGCAAATGTCACTGAAAGGTTTCATTTCTCAAATATATAGAACACAGAGGTAAATTTTGGAGAATACAATGGATTCCCCAGTTGACAAATAGAGAATCTGAACAGACAATTCTTAGATGAAAAAAACAAAATTATCTTTAATCATATGAAATGTGCTCCAAAGCAGAATTGAGTAACGCAATTTAAAAGAAGTCAGAGTTTCAGTGTCTAATACGAGAAAAAAAAAAAAGAAAATAAATATTGAATCGGATTTTGAAAAAATGGAACACTAACATACTGTTAGTGGATCTTTGAACTGAAGGAACTATTCTGGAGAGTTATCTGGAACCATACTCAAATGATTTTCAAACTGTGCATATCCTTACACCCAAAAATATCACTACTAGATCTGTATCCCAAAGAGATGAAATGTAGGCTAAAATAACCTACTTGTATTAATATGTTTATAATATTAATTTTTGTGGTGGCAAAGAAGTGGAAACTGAAGGGATGTCTTATCAATCCAGGAATGACTGAAGAAGTTGTTTATATGCTTGTTAATAATATTATGCCGTAATGAATGATAATCGAGGTCTTCACAAAAACAAAACAAAGCAAAACACAGAAAGACTTAAGTGATGCAAACTGAGGTAAGCAGATGCAGGAGAATGTTGTACACAGTAACAATAAAGATGTATGACGATCAGCTATGAATGACAACTATTATCAACAAGGCAAGGATCCAGGACTACTCCAAGAGACTCTCTCTCTCTCTCTCTCTCTCTCTCTCTCTCTCTCTCTCTCTCTCTCTCTCTCTCTCTCTCACACACACACACACACACATACATATCCAACACCAAAGAAGGTTCAGACATAGTCCAAATGTAAATTGAAATATACCCTTCTTTATTTTATTTCCTCCATAAATTTTTCTCTAATGTAAGCAATAGGTGTCATTTCACAACATGACGAATATGGAAGTATTTATTATATGATAATATACGTACAATAAGAAAATAAGGATTACCTTCTCATTCGCACTTCCTCTCCACTGCAAAAGCTCTTCCTTGCACACATCAGTTTTATGGGATGTATTTTCCCTCATTCTTCCTTTCTCCCTTTTTCTTTTCCCCAGTGCAATCCTCTTTCTGATTCATTCACTATTTTTAAAATCATTTCACCATAATTAGCTCATAACCATGGCTGCTCTAATAATGATAAAGTTCTTAGTAGGTAGGTATAATCTACCTATACTGAAATATAAACTCTTTTACTGATCAGTTAATTATATATGTATGTATATACATAATTTCTTTAATTTTCACATTTTCCCACTACTACATGACTACTGACTACTTGTGGAGCTGGTATTCAATTATTTTATTTTTCCCTTAAATCCTTGTTTAGGGTTATACATAAATGTGACCATCTTCTGAGTTTTTGTCTTGATCTTTTTTGACACCAGACTAAATTTTTATAGTCTAGTTTTGTTGTTGTTGTTTTCTCATTTTCTCAGGTTCTTTCTTGAGTTTGAATTTTATAGTATAATTGAGCTCTGCTCATCATTGAGTGAGGAGGCACTATCTCAAAATTCAGGTTTTTTATGCTAGCATTTTTAGAGCTAATTCTAGGGTTCTGTAAATTTTGATTACTTCCAAAGTGATGTCATCCTTGGAGATGTCTGGTCACTTCTCTCCTATTCTTCACTTTGGTCTTTACCTAGGAAGGACTCCTAGTCCCTTGCTACCTGAAATGCTTATATCTCTCTTTGCCCTATAACTGTAACCAGGGTACTTATTCCCCTGTGGTTACAAGTACTAGGGTTTTCTCCCCTTGTCTTGAAATTGTGAGTATAAAATTTTCTTGTGATGAACCACAAGTACTCCCTTCTACCAGGACAAAATATATGCAATAGCATTGCCAAGCAGAACCAGGTCTTGTGCCCACTGTCTCCCAAGAGCCCCCTACAATCTCTTCCTGACCAGCTGTCTGACCCCCTTACTGTTTCCTGGTTGCAAATTCCCAATGCTGCTCTTACCACTGTTGCAATCACCTCAAAGACCAATGACTGATGTTGTCTTTCATATGCTTCTAGGCAGCTCCCACCCAAATGGACATCCTAAATTGTCTTTAGCTGGCGATATATATATATATATATATATATATATATATATATATATATATATATATATATATATATCAGTGATCTTTTTATCTCTAAAACTCTAGTTTTATTTGAGTTATTATTTTAAAATTGTGCACAGGGGAATTTGGGGAGAGTTTACCTGGATTTCTGACTCTTCTTTCAACTTGGTTCTGCCTCCCTAACAGGGTAGTTCTAGGAGGAGACGTTTTATAAAAGCCACATTAATTTTAAAAACAGTACTAGAAATGTGACCTGATGAAACTTAAGAATGTTGTATTTATATTTTTTTATGATTGAATCTTCCTTAATCTTTCTAATGTTATAATTGTGCCCTAAGCTAATTACTCTGAAAGGTGCAGTGTCATGAAGAAAAATAATAAACATTATTCTTCTTTTTGTATATTTTATTAAAAAGACCTTGAACAAATTTTATTTGACACTGAACTAATAGATTTTATTATGAATATTTTGAAATATAAGTTGTAAGAACAACCCAATAGCTCTGTTCAAAAAGTTAAAAATGCTATTCTATTTTAAAATGTTTTATACTATATACCAAGGTATAGCCAAAATGAATATTTTAATTCAAAATTTTATAAAATCAAAGAAGATAAGCATTTCCTTATAAAAAGTAAAATGTGGTTTTCATAAATGAATTAAAAGATCTCTTATAAGTTTAACTTACTTGTCTTTGTAACTACATAATAAATCCTATCCACAGGTGTCCCAGCTCTTTCCCCCCCTCATGGAGTTGGCTTAAAGTATCCTCCAGAAGATCAATATGTTCAATTAAATTAAATCTTTCAAGTTTTCAACTTTAATTTCACAACTTGAGATGAAATTCACAATTTATTCTTCCAATATTAATTATGTAACTGTGTTTAATATTTTCTTGGTTCTACTTATTTTATTGTTCATTATCACATGTTTTTTCTGTCCATTAAAATAATAGCCTACTCATAGCTTCTTTTAGCATAGTAGTATTCCATTACAATCATATATCACAATTTGTTTAGTCATTCCTCAAATGAGGGCCATACTCTCAATTTCTAATTCTTTGTCACCACAAAGAGAGTTGCTATAAATATTTTGGAACATATGGATTATGTTCCTTTTCTCCTTAATATCCATGGGAAAAAGACCCCAGGGGCTACCTTCCCCAGTCATATTACTGGGTCTAAGGACATGCACAGTTTTACAAATCTTTGTGTGTAATTCCAAATTCCTCTCCAAAATGTTTGGGTCAGTCCTGAGATGCATTAACAATGCATTAGTATTCCCATTTTTCCATATCTCCATTATTTATCATTTTAGTCAGTCTGATGCATATAAGAGCATTTCTCAGAGTTGTTTTGTTTTTTTCTTTGTCTAGTCAGTAGTGATTTGGAACAACTTTTTTTAATATACCTATATATGGCTTTGATTTCTTCATCCAAAAATTGTCTATTTCTTTCTCTTGACCATTCATCAATAAGGGGATAATTCTTATTTTTACAAATTTGACAAAATTCTTTATCCATTTTAAATATGGTACCTCTATCTAAGGGGTTATCTATAAAATACTTCCCCATAATTTTCTGGATTGTTTCTAAATTGCACAACATTTGTTCAATGTGTACAAAAACTTTTCAACTTAATGTAGTGAAAATTATGTTTTATATTTCACTATTTTCTTCACCTCTTGTTGAATGATAAATTCCTCTCAGATCCATAAATCTGATAGGTTATGTAGTCATTGTTCTTATTTATTATAATTTACTTGTGATGTCTCCTTATATTGTGCATAAATAAGGGTGAAACCATAAACAAATTAGAGAGTAACAAAATAGTTTACCCATAAGGGAAAATTTTATGACCAAACAAGATGCAGAAAACTTTACAAGATTTAAAACAGATTATTTTGACATAAAATTAGAAAAAATATGTACAAAACAATGAAAACCAGACTAGAAAACAAAAAAAAAAATACTGAGAAAACTTTTTTAATAACAATTTCCTCTGACAAAGGCATCATTTCTCAAGTTTATTGACAAATGAGACAAATTTTATAGTTACAAATCATTCATGAAAAAATTAAAACTATCTCTAAATATGAAAAAATATTCAAATAATATTAAGTGGCAAAATGAAAATTAATACAATTCTGATATACCATCTTAGGCCCATCAAACTGACTAATATGAGAAAAAGGGAAACTAAAGGAATGTCCATCAGTTGGGGTATGACTGAACAAGTTTTGTTATATGATTATAATAGATTAATATTGTAACATATGGAATAATGAACAAGGCAAACACAAAAAAAAAATGAAAAAAAAAACATAAGAAATGTTGCTAAGTGAAGTGAGAAGAACCAAGGGAACAGTGTACATAATAATAGCAACAATTCACAATGATCAACTATGAATGACTTCACTGTTATCACCAATGAAAAATCCAAGACAGCTCCATGGAATTCTTAACTGTAAACCTTAAAATTTCTTAGACTTATAAATGTTGGAAATTTCACCATTGGGAAATTTCATACTTGAAAAATTTTCTATTGATAGTGGGAACTCTATTGGAATGTGAACCCCATTGGCATGGGAGGTTCCTCCTCCTCCCTTCTTAAGATTACTTTAGGACAGAAACCTTTTGCTGAACAATGGAAAGGGCTTTGACCTATGCTTAAGCATAGAACAGGAAGTTCTTTGAGTCATGATTGATTTTAGAATTGATACAATAGAGATACTTGGAATGACAGAACCAGGTCTTGGAAAATACAATTTCCACCCCACTCAGTCCTAACAGGATTTAGGAAGGGCTGCAGAATATATCAAAATTTAATTATTTGAGAATATGACCTTCAACAGACATGTGCAAAGCCACAGACATCTGGGCGGTCCTGGGTTAAGGTAGAGCCACCATTGGCACAGGGAAGACATGGACAGTGATTGGTAGATGTGAGAACTGAGGGGAGGGAACTTGGATGGTTTCCTTAAAGATAGAGGGGTCTGAGGACTAGAGGTGGAGGGTTGGAGAGGTTTTTGCTCTGAGAGGTGGTGCTTTGAGAAGTTTGCTCTGAAGGAAGCTGGAGGTGGAGGCCCCTGAGACTCTTTCTCCATTTTGGTCACGTGAGTGATAGGGACTGATCTCTTTTCTTTGCCTCAGCTATCTAAGGGCTTGGGCCTTTTGGCCCAGCCTAAACAGAAGGAGTATTTAAGCCCTATTCCCTTCTCTCCCCTTTCTTTCTCTCTCTCTCTCTCCCTCTCTCTATCTCTAATACCTTTCTTCCTCCTGTTTGTAATTAAACTCCATAAAAGGTTGACTGCTGACTTGAGTTTTCATTTAGGAATTACATAGCTGAATTCCTTGGCGACCTTAAATTAATATATATCAGTCTTTTAAAGTGATTTCCTTGTCACATAACAAAGAAGGCTATCCACCAACACAGAACTGCTGGTGTCTGAATGCAGATTGAAGCATATCATTTTCCACTTCATTTCCTTAATTTGTTTTTTTTTTAGTTTAAGTGATATGTGTCTTCTTTAACAGGATGACAAACATGGAAAGATGCAATGCGTAATAACACATATATAGCCAAATTATATTGCCTCCTGTCTCAAGGAGATTGGAAAGGAGAAAACATGGATTATAAAATATTAGAAAATGATTATTAAAAGTATATTTCATGAAATCTGAAAACAGTATAATAAAAAATAATAACTTGAAGGACAATAGATAAAAGAGGATTTTACCTGATTATTTCAGTGAGGAGAAAAGGAAAACAAATAACTAGATAAAGTAAATAAAGAAAAAAAAGGAACTATAAGTTATGTAAAACTAAAACTAGAGAAAGTGGAAATCTATGACATAAGGGTCTGAGGGTAAGAAGCAGGATCACTGAGATAGGATTCACTTAAAATAGATAAAACTGAAATAACTGATAAGGTGAACTGTGTTTACAAAGGAAGAGGGATAAATCTAAATTGTATAGCTTTAAGAGTAAATGACTTAAGCCGTTCAATAAAATGAAAAGAAGTTGCATTTTGAACAAGAAAAAAAAATCCCTACAATTTAATTCTCAGAAGAAACATGTAAAAAATAAACAATACATCAGATGAAATGAAATGATAAGATGATCAGATGAGAATTCAAAATAGAAGGCATAGTGCTTGCTTCAGCAGCACCTATACTAAAATTGAAATGATACAGAGAAAAATAGTATGGCCTCTGTGAAAGGATGACACACAAAATAGAAGTTATAGTTCACATATCAGACATAGCAAAAATGGACATTTGCAACCTAAAAAGGAATAATGTCCAAAAAGGAAATTAGCATTTGCTGAAAGAAGTCAAAATTAATATTAAACTAATCTGCTCATTAACTCAACATCTAAAAAAGGAAACCATGAGGAGACCTAAAGTACCACAATGAACAGAATAGATTTTGGCATATCTCTCTCATTTTTGAGGATGTCTAACAAAGGAAAAACAAAATACAAAATGTAATTAAACAAATTGAAGGAAAAGCAAAGTAAAAAATAATAAAAGACACTGATTTTTCTAAATGGGTTGTATCCCTGTTTTGTGTGTAAGATCTTCATTACCACTGATGGTTATAGCAAGATAGCAGAGACTAGGATGCCCAAAAGGAAAATGGGAACAAGATTCTGATGTTCCCAAGTGGAAGTCTAGGTGAGGGAAATGTAAAACCTTTAGATTATTATCCAAGAGGAATTCCCCCCCCCCCAAATACAAACTCAAGCTATATGCCAGAGATCAGAGTTTGACCCCAGGGTTACAAAAATCTAATATAAAGTTGAATTTAATACATGCCTGAAAAACCAAGTTCTAAAAGAGTTCAGACTAAGATTTCAGATGAAGAATTCATTTCAGTTTGGGACAGAAATTAACTGGGACCTTTTAAAGAAGATACCATTTGATCTTGATAACAGAGCTATCTCAAAATGGCATAGAGTGCTTTGGGACATTTTTCAAGCAGACTGGACAATCAACTGTGAGGGATATAATGGAACATATTCTTCCATTAGGCAGAATGTTGGACAAGCTGACCTCTAGAATTCTTTTTTCAGTGCAAGGATTCTATAATGATATAAAGGTTCTGACATGGGAAATGAATAAGACTAATCAAAAGAGTTCACCTTTATAGAAAACTTTAAGGTTTACAAAGCAGTAGACAAAATAGGGGCTCTATGGAAGAACTAAAGATATGTTAGGAAGCATGTAGAAAGGGCAGCACAGAACAGTGAAAAATGCTGCAAGTGAAATTAGAGGACCAACATTGGAATGACAGTTCTGCTACTTACTATCTTAGTGATCACGCTAAATCATAACTTTTTGTGACTCTATTTCCTCCTTGGACAAAATGAGGAAGTCAAATAGATTACCTCTGTGGATTCTTTCAACCCATAAGCCTAACATTCTAGAGACAAGGGGGTTTATTAGTTTCTGATGTATGGCATTTTACAGCTAATGAAATCAGCTACAGCTAATGAAATCAGCAAACTAACATACTTTTAAACAAGTGGGTTCAGAATACTATTGAAACTCCTATAGGATAAGATATGCGGAGTCTCTTCTAAGATCCAGAAAAAAATGTACTTTGTTCTTTTATAATCCCATTACCATTATTTTTAAACGTGGAAATATATAACAGTAACAAAAATTCATATTCTCTGGTTTATTGTATGATAGCAGATATAGAAATAAAGTGCCATATCATTGCTGCCAAGTTGTCAAAGTTGTATATTTTGCTGTGACCTAGAATGTTTGGTTCTGTTTTTTAACATTATAAAATTCACTTTTAGAAAGGTAAGAGCAAAAGTAATGTAAAAGAATATATTTACTTTTAAAGTTTACATTGTACAGCTAGTTACAGGACAACAAAAAGTCGAAAGAGTAAGTTGCAATATCAGTCCAATATTTAAAACCCCTTTGGAAATTATAGCAAGATAACTGAGTAAGAAGCTGTATGTAAGCCTAACTCTGTTTCATCACCTAAAGTCACAAGAAATAGTTCAAATAAATAAAAAGAACAATAACATAAAGAGAAAAAAATTCTTCATAAAGAAAAACCCCACTGGGGAAAAAGGGCGAATAGAGGAAAGAAATCAGAAAACAGACAAAAATAACAAATCCTTAGTAGAATGGGAAAATGTTAAAGTGAACAAGATTGAGAGAAAAAAAAAATCTTAGAGGAAAAAAACCACACTGCCTACAACTAGACCCTTGCAAATAAGTTTGGAAATACTGAAACAACTCTTAAAGTAAATGAGGATATTAAAAAAAAAAGGAATGAAGTTGAATAGGGCAAGAGAACAAAAATTTATTAAATGATTAAAAGCTTATATTCAAGGTACTGTGCTTCATGAATATTATCTCATTTGATCCTTACAGCATGCCTGAGACACAAGAGCTTTTATAATTTGTATTTTCCTGTTGAAGAAAATGAGGCAGGAAGAGCTTAAATAAAAGTTTGACTTTCAAAGAGTCAAACAGTTTCAGAGGCCACATTTGAATTCAAGTATCCCTTATTCTAGATGCAGCACTTTATCTATTGCAACAGTTAATATATGGGAATATAAGTAAAACATTTTTAAATCATTATTTATTTTAATAGCTTCTAACATTTTTGATTACTGAATTCTCTTTCTCCTTTCCACCATTCCCACACACACTGAAAAGGCAAGAAATGTTGTTAAATTACATATGAAATCATACCAGACAGATTTCTATATTAGCTATATCACAGAAATACAAACACAAAGGGAAAATTGTACTTCAATTTTTATGCAATTTGTTAATTATCCATCCAGAAGAGGATGACATTTTTGTATTAAGAATCATTTTGTATTGTCTTGGATAATTGTTTTCATCAGCATGCTAAATTTTTCACACCTGACCAACATTATCACATGACTATTATTGTGTATAGTGTCCACCTGGTTCAATTTTCATCCATGTTAATTGATCTTCCCATATTTTTCTGGAATCATCTCTTATCATTTCTTATAGCACAGAATTATACAGTTAAAACACATGCCACAATATAGTCAACTATTCTCCAATTTATGGGCATCCCCTCAACTTCAAATTTGCCATCTCAAAAATGACTGTGATAAATATTTTTGTATGTATAGCTTCTTTTCCTTTTAATTGATTCCCTTTGAGGAACATACCTTGTAGTGTCATTTCTGTGTCAAAGAGTATTCATATTTTTATAGCCCTTTGGGCATAATTCCAAGTTGTTCTGCAGAATATTTGGATCAGTTCACAACTTCAGCAACAGTTTATTCATGTACATATTTTCCCTCATCACTTCTAGAATTTGACATTTCTGATAGATGTTAGGTATTACCTTAGAGTTATTTTAATTTTTATTTCTCTAATCACTAGTGATGTTGAATATTTTTTTCATATGACTATAGATTGATTTAGTTTCCTTCTTCTGAAAACTGTCTATTTATATCCCTTGAATATCTGTGAATTGGAAAGTGGATCTTATTTTTAAAAATTTTAGCCTGTTCCCTACATATTTAAGAGATAGGATGTTTATCAGAGACACAATGTAATATTTTTCTTTTTTTTTTTGCTTTCTCCGAGATTATGATTGCTACCAATGCTTTTTTAAAATTTCAGCTGAAACTTAATAGATTCTGATCCCACTACTTATTTTAACTCTGTGAATGTGTGCTTTTGTTTTCTGTTTCATGTGTTTCTGCATAAAACAATATATTAATAGGTTCTAGATTATAATCAAGTCTGATACTGTTCTATGTGAACTCATTCATATGCAGAATTGTGATTAATTTAGATTTCCCTATATACTATTTTTTCTTGTAAATCCTTCTTTCTTTTTAATCCTGTCTCTCATCAAAAGTCTGTTTTGGTTCTGACCACTGCCTTCCTAAACTTGACTTTTCCTTCCTTGAATATGTCTTTTATATAAAATTTCCCCATTCTATTGCATCCAACTTTAAAGATCACCCTTTCATTTTTTAAAATCGTCTCAATATAATTTATTCTGTCAATATAGATTCCTTTTAATCTTAGGAAATACACATATTATCTTTCCTTATAAGAATGTAAAGAGTTTAATCTTACTGAGTCCCTTATCTTTTCTCCTTTATGTTTATTTTTATATGCTTCTCCTTAGTCTTGTATTTAACTGTAAATTTTGTCTTTAGCTCTGTCTTTTCATCCAAAATACTTGAACAATCTTTATTTCATGAAATGTTCACTTTTTTGTCTGAAGCATTTTCACTTTTTTGTTGGTTAGGCTATTTTTGGTTTTAATTCTAGGTACTTTACCATGGAGAATATAATATCCCAGCTCCTTCATTCCATCAACATAGAAGTCACTAAATCTATATGTTCCTTACTATAATTCTATTCTCTTTCTGAATGCATTCTTTATTTCTCTTTGACCTAGGACCTCTAGAACTTGGCTATAAAATTCCTGGGATTTTTAATTTTTGCATCTCTTTCAGAAAGTGATAAGTAGATATTTTCAATCTTTATTTTAACTTCTGGATCTAAGATATTAGGGCAGTTTTTCTTTATGTTTTTTTTTGGAAGCCTGATTTTTGACATCTAGAATCTCTTTTACTCATAGCTTAAGGTAGTCCAATAATTGTTAAAATGTCTTTCCTCAAACTATTTTCCAGGTTAGTTCTTTTGCAAATGATATATTTCATTGAAATTAAAACTGAAAGAATTCTGAAACAGAGAATTTATGGTTCAGAGCAAGAGATGAAAAAGCTTAACAAAACAATGAAAATCTGAATAACCAAACTGTAGAGGTAGAACACAAAAAAAGAGAGATGTATCTACAAATATTTGACTAGAAACAAAATCCACCACAATGGTAAATACATTTATAACCCTATGTAATCACAGTTCAAAAGACCATTGATATGGTTGTCCCTCATTATTGACAGAGATAAATATCCCAGAGTCATGGGATCTGTAAATCGGAGTTCACAAGAATGGGAGCAACCTCTCATTTCAGGTTTTGAGTCTGTTTCAAGTTGTTTTTCTTCTTGAAGTCAGTCTTAGAGCTCTTCCATTTTCTATCCTCAAGAGAGAGAATAGAAGAAGCTACTTCTAATTCAGGCTGATGGATCAAAAAAACTGGGAAGAACCTAGCATGAGAGGAATGGGCAGTCTCTAACATGTCCTTCTATATTTGCTATAATTGAGACCTCAGAAAGCTTTCCTTTGGGTTAGATTTAGGACTCTTTCATGGTGCTGACTTACCTCATTCTCAATGAAAAAAATTCTTTCACTCTCTATTGTTTGGTATGTAATTTCTTATTTATAAGTAGTCAAGACTTTGATCAGAGTCCTACTTTCCCAAATAATCAAATAGTGACCGAAAGTTATATTAAATCTGAAAGTAATGAAGGAGCCGCAAGCAGGGAGCTGCTTGGTCAGTACAGCACATATCACTATAGAACATCTGACCAACAGACCCCTGTCAGGGAACCTAAATATGCCAACGCCCAAAACTTAGAGTCCAGGAGAAACTTGTGGGCCACGTATGGTGGCTAGTGATATGCTGTCAGGCATTGGGTATAAAAGACTCTGCACTCACAACTGCAGGCTGAATTCTTGTGCCGAGCTTCCCGTGGTGTATACCAGAATAAAGGACCCTCCTGCTTGATTGCATTGTCTGGGGGTCTTCCATGGTGGTGGGTGACGAACTGGATCCTAACAGTAATACCCACTAGACATAATATTTAAAGGAATAGATTAGGGCAGCTGGTAACTCAGTGAATTGAGAGCCAGGCCTAGAGACGGGAGGTCCTAGGTTCAAATCTGGCCTCAGACACTTCCTAGCTGTGTGACCCTGGGCAAGTCACTTAACCCCCATTGCCTAGCCCTTACTGCTCTTTTGCCTTGAAACCAATATACAGTATTGATTCCAAGAAAGAAGGTAAGGGTTTAAAAAAATAAAATGAATGAATAGATCAAAATAATTCAAGCATTCTCTCTGGGGAGAACAGAGTAGCCAAATGTCTGCCTATATGATGCCCCTCTCAGAGGGAAATAAAGTCTCCCTCAGAGAAGAGTCAGGAATGCTAGGCAAAATTATCTATTCTGCCTCCCTTTCATTCACAGAATAAGACCCTCATGCTACATGTGGGGAACAACCCTTGCTATAACTATAAAATAAAGCAAGTGACCTCAAACTTGAAATATAAATATTTCAAATATATACAATAAAAAATCCATATGTATCATATTTCAGGAAAAATCTAAGAAAATTGAGGAGGAAACATTGTATTTAGATGATAAAATTCATAGTAATTGAAAAAGTCATCACCTTAGAGCAATTCCTGGTGTACTTTCTCTCTGTGTTTCTCTCTATCTCTCTCTCTCCCCCCCTTCTGTTTCTGTCTGTCTATCTCTCTCTGTATATGTCTCTCTCTCATACACACATACATACCACACAAGCATACACATACAAATATTATTACAAAATAAAAAAAAATATCAGTATCAAAGGGGAACAAATTCACAAATTGCTGATATAATTCTAATTGATTTTTACAGAATTACTTGTTACCTGAGAAATTAATAAAGTCTGGGAAATACTACTATCCTCTTTCAAAAATAAAGTTATTGGTATGTCTAATTAACTCATTCAGAATCACTGGCTATTTTCCTATACGAAAGAAAGTGGATCTTAAAAATGTTGCTGATTTTGAATTTCTCTTGAGAAAGCCGTAGCTGAGCAGAATGTGTCACATAAAAACTCAAGTGATAAAAATAACAAAGAAAAACAAGTCCACACAGAATGAAAAGCCTGAGAGATGACACCTTATTTACATGCTGCAAGGAGCAGACATGACTATTGTCACTGAAGTTTCACCTTGTCTAAGGGTAACTGAGAGAAGAAAGAGAATAACTCTGGGCTCGCATGATGAGACAGAATACTCAAAAGTTAGAAAGGAAAGTGGAGAATGCAAATGACTCAATATTTCTTGATTTTAGCCATTCATATGTTAAGGCTATTCAAGCAATGAATTAATACTATAGGATGTATTCAAGGACTCATGAATCATTCTTTTACTATATGTCAATAAGTTATATGTAAATATAATTTATTGGTAACTTTAGAATGAAGGAATTTAGGACTGTACTGAACAGAGAAAGAAGTTGCCTGTTGTTGAGCTTTTTCTCCTTTCCTCCCTCCATATTCCATCATCTTACCATATTCCTTTCCCTAAGCATAAGAATTCCTAACTTAAGGCTTTGGGTTTCATCCCTTAATACTTTGTTATATGAGAAAAAGTAATATACTGTAACTTGTTATAGAACCTTAGACAAGGCACTTCATATATATGGGATTCAGTTTTTCCATCCAAAAAATCAAAGAATAGAACTAAATGACTTCTAAAGAATCTCTCATAATGTATCTGTTTCTATGAAAAATTAATTGATGCCAAGCAATTTTTGCCTGATTGTATATTTTCATATGTCTGTATTGGAGGAATTAATATTTTAATTGTGTATGACACATAGACAGAGGGAAAACAAAGCACCTTAGAGGCATTCCAAATGTCTCATTTTAAGATTGAGGAAACTAAGGCCAAGAGCAGCAAAAGGAACTGTTCAAAGTCATAGATCCTTGTTAGAGTTAGAGATGAACCTTGAGCCTGCCTCTCCTAAACACTAGCCAGTCAAATCCTCTTTTTACTATGCTATTCCAAAGTATTAAATCAATCATGAATACCATAACTAGATTATTCATCTAATTTACCAAATACCTATTCCAAAATCTTCAAAGACTTTATGAAATGAAAACTTTGGCAGATATTTTAAATGGCAGCTCAACACAAATTATCCTCATTTCTTTGTGTCAATTTGAAACCCAGGAATATAAAAGTTCATCTTTGAAAAAAATGCATATTTATTAGCCATTGGTTGATTAAGTTGGTCCAATATTTACTTCATTTATCTCAGACTGTTAGCAGAATTCAAATATTAATTTTCTATATTCTTATATTTTTAAATTTTTAAACAACTTTCTGTTATAATTTCTATTAACATTCTTAAAGCCATACCAGTGATCTTTAACAGTTCTTTTAAGAGGAAGAAAAGATAGAGTGGTGAATTTCATGTATACTATTTCTGGATAAAGGAATCTATTTTAATCAAACCACATATGTAGGATACAAGTTATATCTGTTCAAAAAGTTGGAGAAGGTTATGACATCTTTGATAATTTTGTCTTACATAAATGTATGACTTACAAACATATGGCAATGTGATTGTTGATATATTTTTATTTTTAAGGCAATTAATTCAATATGAAGATATTCCAAATGCATTAATTTCTACTCTGATAATTTCATTTTTATAATGGTATCAGAATATTTAATTTTTGCATAACTGTCAATGACATAGAAATTAATAGCATCACAGGACCAAATATTTTCCTTCTACAAAGGAGTTACAGATCTCAAAACTGCTGTATTCACAAGTAACAGAATTGTCATTTATGTATTCAACTCCCTTTCTCTTTATTTTACCATATCTACTCAAATCTACAAATAGTGCTACAAAATTACTAAATATTGATACTTTCCAAAGCTTCATTTACATAGATGTTTGTGCATCAAATGAGATTAATAGGTTAACTACTTATCACAACATGTGGTAAATATTGTAGACCAAAAGAAATAAGAAATAGGTGAAGGTTTAGGAATCAGATGATAAAATTGCCATAGAAGCATGAGAAACTAATAATCAGATTTAGGAGATCTTAAGCACATTCTTTGCCAAAAACTGAGAAATTAATAGCTAAATTGACTTTCATAAAAGATGGTATCATCCTTCATCCTAAACCAAGAATTTACTAATATGCTCTAGTCATTTTTATATATGTAGGGCCTCAAATTAGGAAGACTCACATTCCTAAATTTAAATCTTACTCAGACACTTAGAATCTATATGACCCTCAGAAGTCACTTAATAATCCTGATTACCTCAGTTTCTCATCAGTAAAATAACTTGGAGAAAGAAATGGCAAGTCATTATAGTATCTTTGCCCAGAAAATCACAAATGTGGTCATAAAGAGTCAGAAAAGAATGAAGTGCCCGAACAAGCACCACAAAAATCCATTCTTATCAACAATGGGTAAACAAAGATAAAAATAATTGTTTATGTGTTCTCAAGTTTCATATATTCAGATAAGGAAAAATTATAAATATGTTCTGCCTGGGGATCTATGTATCTTTCTATTCTATATACAGAGTTGATAGCCAATTCCATTTTGAATCTATCTCACCTTAAAGGGAGGAACTTATCAAAAGGTTAAAATGATAGGAATTCTGGAGAGAAATTATTATTCCCTCAGATTTTATGAAAGAAAATGAAAGGAAATTTGCTTATGGTCTGACACACACCCTAGATTTATGTTTAAAATGGTGTTTCAAGTGTTAAAGCTATTTAACAGATTTTTTAAATGGCTCATTGCAAAGCCAGGTCCCACGGACAAAAATATTACTGGAGAATTCAGTTCAGAAGGGAGAAGAAACTCATTAATGGAATTCTATTGTACAAAGAAAAACTCTTCTAATATGAGAGGGGGGAGAATAAAATATTTCTAAGTGGATGGAAAGAGAATTCTTCAATTAACTTAGATTTTTAAAAAATTATGCACAAATGATGGAAGCAAGGTAAAATTTTGGAGGATGACTATAAGGGGAACATCAACTTGACCAATCAAAATAGGGGCAGGTGTGCTAAACTTCCAAATGAGCTCTGATAGATATTGGCAGATAAGAATATGAGTTATTTTATTGTTATTATTAAGCGTATTGAGAGCAAAAAGAATGATTGGTAGAAGTGATAAAAGAGATAAAGCAGAGATAATTAATTCCTCTTTGGGTTGTTTTCTCAGGCAGGGGAAATGGTCTATATACTATTGAAGACAGGATGAAAATGATAATGGGGATCTGATATATGAGATGAATAAGGAGTTAAAAATGAGTTATGCTTTATGAAATCAAGTCACTTGAACGAGGTGGTCAACATACTTGGGTATTGAAAGAATTGATAATAATTTCCAAGACATAGATGAAGATCTGAAAAAAGTGATTAAGAGATAGTGGTCAACTGTGAGGAGAACCAGGAGAGAGTAATATCCCACATAATGAAAGGGAAAGAATGATTTTTATTTTGTTTTATTTTTTAACAAAAGATAACATAATTATTGAAAACTTGCCTCTTTAAATTTTTTAACTTTTGAAGATTTTAAAAAATTTCCATGTCATCCATTTTACGTTAATAATCTTATAGAACCAAAACCCCAAAACATATATACAAATGAACAAGAGATATATTATGTTTTCATCTACATTCTTCCTCCAACAGTTCTTTTTCTGGTGGTGGATATTCTTTTTCATAAATTATCAGAAGCAAAGTCATATTTGATTGTTCCACAATATTGCAGTTACTGGCTCTGTTTATTTCACTGCATCAATTCATATATGTCTATCCAGCTGTATCTGAAATCATACTGTTTATCTTATCAGTCCTTATAGCATAATAGTATTCCATCACCATTATATAGCACAATTTGTTCAGCCTTTCCCCAACTGATGGACATTCTATTAGTTTTTACTGTTTATTACAAGAAAAAGAGCAGCTATAAATATTTTTGTACAAACAGATTCTTTCCCATTTAGAAAAAAAACAAACTATTTTGGATATAGAGCAAGTAGAAGCATTACTGGATCAAAAGGTATGAATTCTTTTATAGCCCTTGGGTATAATTCCAAATTGCACTACAGAATACTTAGATTAGTTCATAACTTCACCAGCAATGTGTTACAATGTCCTAATTTTGCCACACCCCTTCCAGCATTTACCATTTTTCTTTTCTGTCACATTGTAAATGCTAAACTGGAACTGTTCCCACCCCCACCTGCCCCACCCTTCACAAAATAACCCAATTAGAAGAGCCCCAAGTTTTTCACTTGGGGAGGATTTTTATCTTTCAGCTACTTTACCAGAACCATATAGGCTATTTCTTAATTAGTTGTGAGGACAAAAACTTGGGGAAAATTTTTTTACTCCCTCTCAAGATAGAAAGTAATCCTGCTCTGCCCAATCAGAATTTCATCTCTCAGCCTAAAATCCCCAAGTAAACAAAACTAAGAAAAATAAAACTACAATTGATTTTTATTAGAGTGAGTATTAAGCTAAAATTAACAAAGTTTTAGCCTTTTTTAACCACTAAAAATCTTTCTTTTTTACAAAATCCACTCTCTCTAGGATTAATTTAAGTGAGAATTAAAACCTATAGAAATCAGTTAGTAAGAGTAGTGTTAAAGTAAGGACAACAACAACAAAAAAACTGGTCCCCTTTACCCTAAGAGGCTTTCACAGACCAAATAAGGTAAAAAAAATTATAAAAAACTTTTTGACACATGGCCAACTTAAAAAAAGTGGTCCAGAGGCTGCTTCCAGGAAACACATGGCATAAATACATGCGGCATTTTCACCCTGAGGGGGAAGTCAGCTGTTTCCTGTTGCTACTCCTATTCTTAGGCTACCACAAAAGCAGTTAATCCTCTTCCACCCTCCAATCAAGGAGTTAATCAAATCAAAGGTGTGACACCCTTAAAGGGACCACACCCTTATCTTTAATTTTCACACCATGTCTTTAACCCCCTATCCAGTAGTACCGTCTACTGACTAAAACCAGAAATACAGAATTATAGGCAATTTAACAAATTTTATATATAATTTTAAAATGGATTCTACTCTACATAAAAGTTTTCTGGATTTTGAACAATTAGGAACCTTAAAGGTTTCAGAATGCCTTCTATTGCTTATGTTCTTAGGTAATTTTATTTTTCTATTCCTAAATATTTTGACAAGAAATGCTACCATACAAAAAAATTAAAGCTGAAATGCAGGCAGACACATAAATCCATTTGGACAATTTCAAATACTTCTTACATGGTCAAATGATAAATACTGACCCCATCCAAAACATGTCTTATTTTTATAAGCCTGTTCCTGAATTACTAAGAGAGGAAAATCCTTTCCCTGAAATAGAGATGGAAGACCCTTCTCCTATATCTCAGCTGCAGAGTTACCTCTTGTGCTTTGCAACTCTTGACTAACCTTACTTCCCTTTATCCTCCTGAAATCCCATCTTCTCCTATTCTTTCTCCAACCCCACAACCAATTCCAGCCCCAAGGAAATCTTATCCTCCTAACAAAACTGTACTTCTCCAAGCTGACTCACTCTTACCCAGTTCAAATGAATTTCTTTTCCCCTTAAGGGTAGTGCCTGAAAAAGGACACAATGTGGAGTGATGACCCTAAGACACCATATACCGTTTATTCCCCAAGACATAAATGAATTGACACAAAATGTACCCACTTTTAAAGAAGATCCCTTTGTGGTAACAAAAAAGATGGCTTACATATTTTTTTCAGTATAATCCATCTTACAAAGACTTTGAAAATCTACTCTAAGCTTTCCTAATAGAACGTGAGAAAAATAAAATAGTTTCTCAAGTTAATAATGTCTAGGAGTTTGATGCAACACACTGGCCATTGCAGGATACAGGATAGACTATAACAACTCTGAAGATTATTTACAACTATATCATTGTAGGGAGGCCTGCAATGAAAGAGTGCTCTGAAAAACACAGATAAATGGACAGAATTTGAAAAACTTAAGCAAAAAGATTATGAGACACCCTCCAGATTTATGGTTAGGCTCATTGAGTTTGGGAGTTGTTACCTAGATTTTGATTATTCTAAAGAAAGTTCCATAAGACAAATTAGAGACACTTTGTCAATAACTCTTTTAAAGTGATCAGGGATTATTTTAGAACTTATTGCCTAAGTTGACCTTAGATGGATCTTGATGAATTGAGAAAAAACTATTATTGATCTTTCAAAAGACAACAAAGAAAAAGAGGAAGAGACTAATGATTTCATGGAGACAATTAGGAAATAATTGAAGTATTTAAGAAATAGGATTGATAAACAGGAAAAAAGGGAAAGACATTCAACTAATGGCACTTGCTCCTCTCCAAGAATCTAACTATCCATCCATTACCTGCCACTTCTGTGAGAAGAAGGGCCACAAAATGATGGACTATAGAAATTTATTCAAGGCAATCAGAAAAAATAGGCAGTGTAATAACTACAGAAATAATAACTATAGAAATGACCAAAATAATGATCATAGAAATCATAACTTTAGGACTGAAATAAATAACTATAATAATGATTGTTGGAATCACAATTTTAGGAAAGATAACAATTCTAGGAATAGAAATTGGGAAAAAGATAACCCAAACAAAATAACCCCACCACAGTATAACTTAAGTGGAGCTTGTCCAAAAAATACTCAGGGTGCTACTTCCCCTCCACGTGGGGCAGAAGGTGATGCCCCTTAGAATCTATTGTTTTTGTTGATATTAATTAACCCTTTTCAGTTTTGTATCCCCTCAAAATAGTAGCAAAGAGGAAGAAATGGATTTTTGAATACAGAACTTCTGTTACTATAAAATATACACATTTTTAACATTTTTGTTTTTCTTCCTACATGTGACATACAGTATTTTATTTTTTCTCTGTTTTGTTTTTGCATTTGAAGAACATGTCACCAGTATTGAGAAGATTTTCTTTTAGCTATTTTTTATTTTTGCAACAGAATAAGCCAAGATGTCCATTTGTTTAGCATATAAATGCATACACAAAAGCTTTAGACTATGGAAACCTGCCATTTATTGGTAAATATTATGGGATTGTGATTAATGTTTGTGTCTGATTCTAGGAAATGAGATAAAAAAGTAGCACTGACTTTATCTCTATAGTGCCATAGATGCACATATTTAACCTGAATTGTGCCAAAAAAAGCACACAGATAAAAAAAAAAGAAACCAATCCAAGTGGGATTGATGGACTTCTATGCCAATATGAAAGGACTTGAATCTAGTGTGAGACTTGAGGTTGGGGAGCTTGACATATGTTAAAATGCAGGACTCCTTAAAACACACTCCTTCAAAAATACTTTCTATCAAAGTCCCTAACAATTGGCTGTTCTGGGTCCCCAATCCCTGAGAAATGATGAAAGATCAGACCAGGCAATGAAACTTCCCTTTTACACAAAACCTAGACCTTTTCTCTCTCTTATATTATGACAACTTCCTGTAGCCCTGGCTTATAATGAGTAAATACACAATATTACTGCATTTTTCCCTACAGAATTGTGGGACAGAAATTTACTTTAATTGGACCCTAATACAAGGGCCTGTTATAAATTTATTCTTTTTTTAATCAGAAAAGTTATATACATAGTTTTGATATTTTGATTCTGAATTTTAATTTTTCATTCCTCTAAAAGTTTGATTTTCTTCCATTTATTTTTCTTTTAATGTATTTATTTTTTCTTCTGACAATTGACTCATATACCCTCATAACTCAACCATGTACTGAGTTGATCTAAGTGTTAGTGAACACCCTCTTCAAGGAGGGATTATATTGCATTTTCATAAACATCCAAGATTTAAAATTTTGTTTGAGAAAAATTTCAGAAAAAGAACTTCTTGATTATATGGGTCAAGGGGAATATACTTGGGGATGTATACTCTAAATGATCATTCTAGTGAAAATGTCAACAACTTGGAAATAGGTCTTGACCAATCACACATGTGAAATCCAGTGGAATTGCATGTCGGCTAGTGGAAGGGTTGGGGGGGGGAGGGAAAGAATATGATTCTTGTAACCAAGGAATAATGTTCTGATTTGACTAATTAAGTAAAAATTTTTTTAAAAAATGATTGGTTTTAGAAGGATTATCAGAGAGGTTTCAGCTTTCCCTGCTTCTAAGCTGTCATCTGTATTTGTATTTCTATCTGAGTTGTCCTACAGTGGGGCTAGTAACTTTACACAGCACAGAAAAGAAGTAGTGATTTCATTGTAATCCAGATCTTTGCAATGAGAAACCTCCTCTAGTAATGTAGATTTTCAGCTTCTGTAAAAATGTTTGTGTTCCCTACAAAAGGAAAAGATTAAGTGACTTTTCCATAGTCTTATAGCAAGCATGTACCAGAGGTAGAACTTTAAAACAAGTTTTCCACATAAATAGTGGAAGATAAGAGGTTTAGAAGTGGAGAGGAGGGGAAAATGGTAATTTATTATTATTATTTTTTTACTGAAATACTCTAGGTATATGATGGCCTAAGATCAGGTGCTTTTACTTGAACAAAGTTGGGGTTTTGTTAAGTCAAAGTGTTTATAAAACATTAGGGAAATAAATAAAGAAAAAAAAATGAATCATTTTCCTAGAATTAAGGTGAGGGTAAAGGCCTGGGGAATGGGCTTTCACATAGCATAGAAGGATTTTTATTGGACTCATAAAGTTTCTCTTTGAGATTATTGCCATACCTATAGGGACAATTTATGATCTTTTAAAATATTCTGTGAATCTTATCTATGTTCTCTTCATCCAAAAATATTACAATAATATTTTCATATAACTAAAAGAATTAAGCAAAAAAAGTTAGCATAAAAAAGATGAATCTCTGTATTTAAAAAAATCATACTTTATGTACTCTTATGCATTTCCCTTCGAGATTCTATGCTTTTTGTTTAGTCATTCAATTCTGTCCAATTCTTTGTGACACTGTGAACCACAGCACACTACAATTGTCCATGGAATTTTCTTGGCAAAAACAAAAAAAATAACAGTAATAGTCTTCCATTTTCTTCTCCAATGGATTGAGGAAAACAGGTTAAGTGCCTTGCATAGGGTCACACAGCTAGTAAGCATTTGAGACCTGGTTTGAACTCAGGTCTTCCTAACTCCAAGCCCTGTACTCTATCCACTGATCTGCTTATCTACCTCAGGACACCTAATTGGCTCTGACTCCATTCTAGGCTACTTTAATGCAAAATTAAAGTTATTTATTTTTTTAATTCCTTCTTATGTATATATTCCAACCTATCTATTTAGCTCAGAATAGACATACTTGTAAGATTTTTCTAAAAAATGTATAACTTTAAAATGTCCAATATTTTGAGATAGGGCAATTTTACATCTTGTTAACTTGTATGGTGCATGCTGATTTTATGCATATTCTCAAGTAAATGGTGAATAATGTATGAAATGAAATAGGCTTGCCCCCACCCTCTACTCTCCATTCCCCAAAGGATTTCTCAATCATTGCTTTCCATGCTGAGCTAAGCTGTTTAAAGCCATGCCAAGGGAGGGCAATTTTCAAAAGTGATCACATAAATTGTGTATATAAATCCTGTATTTGTGTTGGTAAAAGGATACTCAGGAGCCCAAATGGATAATTGCACTAGTGATGCCCATTTGCATATGTGAAGGCTCTCCTTTTTAGGTTAATTTTTGGAACACTAGAACTGACATATTGCTAGACAGATAAAATTAGCATGTGCCAATATAAAATATTAAGACAAAATTAATGATAAAATTTGTTTTACTTCCTTATATGTCAGCGATAAAATAGTTAGCATATCTATTTCACATATCAAAACTTTTTGCAATAAGAAAATTTTTCAGATATCTTCAGTTTGTGCATTTTTTTTCTGATTGAATATCAGTGAATCAATCATTAGTGATGGTTATTTCATTTTAATATCTCTTTGAGGTAGCTGATAACTAGGTTATATAAAACTGACAAATTACAAGTGTAAGTGAAAAATTAAAATGTCTTTTTTAAGGAACATCTATAATACTGTTAATTTATAAACAAAATTCAACCCAAAGCTAATGTATTTAATCTAAAATTACAGGATGCTTCCATAGGAAATTAATAATGAAGGTGATGCCAAAGGAAAAAAAAACACCTCATAATTTATTATTTGTTTATTTTTAAAATAAAATTATTCATCTGTTATTATCATAAGACAAAAATTGCTCCTACATAATAATTATTTCTAGAAATACAATTTATTCTGAAATATCAAAGGTGGAAGGTTCTCTTTGATGAAAACAAATATATTTTCTTTCATGAAACATTATATTTTAGTGTACCTGATGGTGTGTTTTCATAATGAGCAACGTGTGGCTCTGTGAAGAAAATTATTTAAAAGTTCTTTGAAGATACCCTATTTTAAGTGATATTTTTATGAATTGAATTTCAATATTTCAAGGAATTACTAATTGGAAAATAGTTTGTAACAAAAACAAAAGAGTAAAGAAGAAAACATCTATATTATAATTAAAACTGAATTAAAAATAGTCTTCAATGGAGAGTAGACTATTCTGATATAAACAAAGCCAAGTTATTTGTCAAGAAACAAAATTTCAATCTAGTCTTGGTGAGGTTCTCCTATAAATGTGAGATTATTTTGAGTTCTTTTATTAGAAATGATAAATTATAAAAACATTTTCACTCTTTTATTCTCTGTTCCTCCACAACTTTTGTAATGTTTTGAGGAGCTTCTGGTGGTTTATCTGGATTCTTAATAGCTAAAACAAGAGGATGTAAATTATTTTAGTCCTTACCAATTCAATCCAATTCCATTCAATGTATAACAAGTGCCTAAAATGTGCAAGATACAAACTCTAATGATAAAAAGACAAAAAGACAGGCTGAAAGAAGCTGAGATCACTAATTCTGTGATTATTTAGAATGTGAATATATAAGACTAAAATCAATGGAAAACTTGATCTAATAAAATGAGATAGATTCTAGCTTTTATAGTAGAAAAACAATTTTATCCATTGTATATATAAATATTATATTTAGTCATGATGCATAGGGACATGAATTATATAGGAAAAATACTCTATGAACTTAGAGAAGTAAGTGTGGCATGAAGGAACAAAGAAGAGATAAGGTAAAAACCTTAGGAATATTTGAGGAGGGTGAGAATAACTAGCAATGGGAATTAGATAAACCTTGAAGAAGCAGAACTTAAAATATGTACTAAAGGGAAATAAGTTGATGATGGGATTGAAAGAGTAGTAGATTCCCAGTATGAGAGATGTACAAGGAGACAGAGGTAGAAGAACATGTATCAGCTTTGATGAAAAGCCCATTCATATGAAGAAATTCTAGTGAAGAAGAAAAGGAAAAACTCCTTGAAGTGATTTTTTCAATTGCATAGGGATTTCAGTGAATGATTCAGATTTTGAAAAGGGCATCATTGAAGTGAGATAAAAGAGTGAAATACTAAAAATGAATTTTTTAAAAAATAATATTGTTCATCTTTTGTCAGGAATGCAAAAGTTGCCATTGAGTTAATGTTGGCTATAAATCTATGAGGGTATAGGTCATAAAAACCAGTCCTTTACTCACCTCATCCTAGTTAGCCTGTATTTTTTTTATCAGATGAGAATGTTTCAATTGAATTGAACAGAAGTATGTACAAGATATGAATGAGGCCTGGATACCTCCACAGACTAAAATAAAGCAAAATCATTTCAACTGAGTATAACAAGAATTCTCTTTGATATTTGTTAAGGAACTTATATAAAACTAGAACTAGTTTAGACTCAGGAATTCAAGCATCCTCTAGGATACATCAGAGCTATTCTAGCCAAATCTCTATGAAGTTATCACTTGTGGGGAAGGGGAACCATGGGGGAATAGAAGGAAAGTCTTTCATAGGCTTTGATCTTAGATATTCTTTTTCTCATTCTCTTTATTTTATTTTTGGTTGTCTGCTTTCTGGACAATAAATAGGATAAGATAAAAAACTGTTAGCAGAAAACAAAACTATGATAAGTTGGGAGTTATTCAGACAACATCTAGCTGCCCTCAATATGTTGGAGTCACTGGGCACAGATGAACTTCTTCACAGGATGCAGTATGGGGGTAGTACCTGGGGATCTCAGTCTGGCTATTATCTTTTTCAAAGCTGGCATTCATTCTACTCTGATACACTCAGTAAGTCACATATATGACCAAGTAAGAAACAGCATTCTAAGGTTTCAAAGAACAATAAATGTATAAAAATATATATTTTAAAGGTGCAAATATTTAAAGCATAAATTTTCATCATCCAAGATTATGTAGGACTCAAACATCTGAAACCTACAAAGACTTATAGAGGAGTTAAAAATGACAATGAAGAATAAAAATGAAAAAAAAAATAAAGCCAGGCTAAAACCAGTCTACACAGAGGGAGGGTATACTGGAAATCACACAAATAAAAGGACATTTAGTGAGATTGAAGGAAGAAAACAAAGACATGTAAAAAGCTTTGTATCTTTTAATGCACAAAAAGGCAATTTACAACTAATATCTGTTTACATATATGTTACTTTCCCATCTATGCACCATTTTAAAGTTAAAGTTCTTTACCCATCACAAGGACCAATTATCAATTAACTACTTAATGAGTATATTCTACCCAATTGAATATTTTTTGGCCTTTTATTATGTTCTTACAATGAACTTCCAAATTCAGAAAGAGTATCTGGTCATGCAAAGACATCCATGTAGTTTGTGTCACTAAAGACCTTCTTCATGAACCACTGGAAGACATAAGTACACCTTAAATTCATAAGGAAATATATTCCAACTGAGTAAATCGCACTTGACAGAATGTCCTTTTATTTCTATTCCTATGTCATGGGGGAATCTGAGAATATATGGCATGTGGGTATAACATTGATATTCTAGCAGATAATCCAGATATTTTTAACTCCTCTCATATGACTTTTATTCATCTTGAGTTTTTTCAGTCACATAATCACACACTTGAATTTTTTATACTCTGTAATAGCATAGTCATAAGTCAAATAATCTATCCTCAATGATGTATTGTTTCCTTTCTGTTTAACAAGTTCTTTGCTAGAATTTGGAGATACAAGGACAAAAAATCAAAGAATTTCTGATTTCAAGGAGTATGCATTGAAAGTATCTTGATGGGATATGAACAAATAGAGGCTATTGACCAAAATTTAAAAGTTGATGTTGAATTATCATGGACTTATATGTAGGTATATCAAGAATGAATCTAAGCTGAAGAAATGCAAAATAATGACAAGATAGTTAAAAGAATTACATATTAAGTGGTAAGGGAAGGTACTAGAAGAACATGGAATCAATATAACAACTATTGGGCTCCTATGATGATTTAATTCATGAACAATAGTTTCATAAGGTTTCACAGGGTTTCCATTTCAGTTTACAGAAAGATCAAGAGACATGGATGTTGAATTTAAAATTGGTATCACACACATACCTCCTATGTTATTTTATGGAAATACTGATCCTCCTAATCTCTATGATTTTGAACAATTCATTTTTGAACAATTCATTTTTACCTCTACGGGACTCAGTTTCCTATTCCATTAATTGTGAAATACAAATGAAATAATGGATATAAAAATTTCTCCCCTTAGCCCCATGTCTTAAAGTGCTACATAAATCCCAGCTTATATTATTATTATAAATATAAATATAAATTACTCTATAGTTACTCAGCCCCCAGCTTGGTGATAATTTGATTTCCTGAATTTTCTATTGCACTCTTACTGAACTCAAGCAAAGTTTGTCAAGTGATAGAGAGGTATGCAAGTAAATGCCTACAAGTACACATTTAAGTTTAGTTTGCGTTGTTGAAATTATCTTCACTGCTTTTTTTCTATAAACCTTTACCTTCTGTTGTAGAATTAATACTAAATATCAGTTCTAAGGGAGAGGAGCAAGAAGGGTGAGGTAACTGGAGCAAAGTGATTTACCCCAGATTATAGAACCACAGGGATAGGAAGTGTCTGAGTTCTGATTTGAACCCAGGACTACCCATTTCTAGACATGTCACTCTACCTACTGAGCCACTTGCTGATCCTCCATTACATTCTTAAAACTAGACAATCTATAGAACAATAAATCAATAACTGACTTATAATGATTGTCATTTCCTGAGGTATAGATACTCATGCTGAAATTTTAATAATCAGTCCTGGATTTTGGAGTGGCTTCAGCAAACTCTAGATCTAAGACTTAAGATTCCTAAGACTTCTACTTCCACAATTTTATTATCCTCCCTGACAGTGGGAAACAAGTAATCATTTATGGCAAGCCCAGCTTTGATCTCCCCAAGATGTGTTTTACCTAATGATATTGAAAATAAGGTCGTGAATCCAGGTTTTCAATGTGGCATAATTAAATGAATCATATAATTTTGATAACATATTCAGAAGACATTTTGCTACAGTAAAGACTACCTTCGTCTTTTATTGTGCTGAATCATGTTCTTTCTTAAATAATTAACAATCAGTTGATACAGTAGGAACTTTTATTTTCTATTTCATTCAATTATGTGATCATGCAGTCTTTCAGAATAGGTGGAAATGGAATATCAGCTGGATATGTCAGCACTGAAACATTTTATGCATGCCTTCATCTATTTTTATATCTTTTGGAAAATCTTGCCATTTTATTATATTATTTACTTTATATTATAATATAATGATAAATTATAATATTGCTATTATAGTTACCCTTGAGGGATTTATAGATTTATTCTTATAAGATGTTTTATAGATGAAAAAGTAGTATATATGGAAACAGATTTTGATGCTAAGTTGCCTTATCCAGGATCTAAGACTCATCACGCATATTTGTTACCTCTCTCCTACCTTCAGATACCTTCTGTATATATGACTTTTTCATTATAATTGTATTGTTTCCTGTAAGACCTTCCTTTGGGGACACTTGTTTTAATTTCACTTCCTTTTGCATTTCTCTTTTGTTCAGTTTCATTCTGTTCCCTCTGTAAATCTATAAAAGTTACAGGTGATTGAATCCTATCCTGGTGTTTCCACTATCTTTGATGATGAAAATTTATTCTCAAATATTTGCAAATTAAAAAAAATCTTTATATATGTCTCTCATGCCTCAGGATGTTATTTCTTAATTGGTCTCTTCCCAACCTATTTCTAAACTAGTTTTCCCCTCTCTCTCATTTTTAGGTTTTATGTGGTACAAGGTTCTCCAAAAGATTTATCAAACAATCCTATATTCTAATCCCATTTGGTCATGGCTGCCAGATGTTTTTTTTTTTACTTTGACGTGCAAATCAATAACTTCCAACAGTGTTTTTAGGCAATTTTGTTCTCTTTCTTTCTACAGGTAGATTTATAGTAGTTAAACTTCTATGTGACATTTTGCAATTGTTTTTACTAGTAAAAAAATTTTTTTTTGTAGCTTAAAGTTGTTTTATTCCTAAGTGCCTTATAGTTTTTTTCATTCTTTTTAAAAATTGATTTTTACTTTTGCACTAACTGATTAGTGGTCTGATTCCACACAGAATGGTATGTTTTAGGAGTGAATTCCATAAGCAAAATTACTATTTCCTGTCCATTGAAATGTAACTGGTGTAATTTTTGTGATAATATTTAACATTAACCTTTTCTGGGACCTTTAATAATATTCTTGAAGATGTTCATGATGTGTAGGTATATCTCATTTCTTATGCTTAATTCAATTTATATGCATATAAATAGGCTTTTTTCAAAT
Organism: Monodelphis domestica; assembly: GCF_027887165.1. Lineage (NCBI taxonomy): Eukaryota > Metazoa > Chordata > Mammalia > Didelphimorphia > Didelphidae > Monodelphis > Monodelphis domestica. The sequence goes on from NC_077229.1 coordinate 370,414,628, forward strand.
TGCAAACACTGAGTTGTTACTAAAATATATATTTTTTAAATATGGGAGGCTTAATTGAACTCTTCTTTGTTCCTACCTTCTTTTCTTTTTCTTTCATCTCTTGCGAAACATGTGGTGTATTAGCTGCATTAAACATGTTTTGTCCTTTTTTTTCAAATAGTATTATGAAATCTTCAACATGAGAAAATCAAATCTCCCACAATTATCTTATTCTGTTGCTTTCGGATACATGATGAAATCAATTTTTATAAATTTTCTTTGTAATACCAATGACTTTATCTGAGACTTTATTTTATTTTGCTTAAACTTCTCTATATCCCTTTTGATAGGCTAATGGTAAGAATATTAAAAAACAATGTGACAGTTCCTCTAGTCATATATTCACTTGTTGATCACTTGATGCACATACTCCTATTTGTTTTACCCAGAGGTAAGATTATGTTTATAGAAAGTTTTAAAAGATAGTCCTAAAATATAGTACTCTTTGCCTCAATAACTGTGGAAGCAAAAATTATTTCTCCATATCTGAAGGAATTTTTGTAATTTTTTTGGTAACACATGTGGTCATGGCCCATGAATTCCTCCTTACCAAAGAAATAGTCTCTTGGTAATGAACACTATTTTTAGTCAGGCAGGTCATTTGAAAGCAGAGCCAGTCTGCTATAGACTCAAATATGCCCAAAGTCTATCAACAATTAGATTATTCAAAAGTTTGAAATCCTTTGACATATCCTTTTAGAAACTAGGATTATTGTTATTGTTGTTTTTGAGAGTTAATATTGTAGAGTAGTTAGAAGGACAATCTTAGAATCAAGGAGACCTTGATAAAAGGAAATTTCAAAGATAAACTAGCTGTGGAACTAGCAGTTAATCAATACTTTTCTGTCCCCAGAAAGTCTTTGAAATAATATGGTATAGATAGATTGTTGATTTCCATTTTCTGAAGGGCTTTCCAAATTTGGAATTTCCAAATTACAGAATTATAATTTAATTTAAAGTTGATCATATTTATGAGTCAATTTCAAGGCTTTGCAAAAAGGACTTTCAGATGGGTAATGGGAAACAGTTGACAAAGTTGGGAGAAAGAGCTAGAAGTGCTGGTGGTAACTGTGTACTTCATAGTGGTGGTTTTTTGGTATTACAGTGTCAGTTTGGACCTTTCACTTTCCCCTAAATATACAAACAATGAAATGGGAGGAGAGGGAATAGTAAATGGGGATATGGAATTTTACAAGTCTGGGTCCTCAAATACCTGATAAGATAACTAAATTTCAAAGAGAAATCATTCATGCTGTGAGGTAGATTACCTTTTCTTGAAATAAAGAGGAAAAGGATTTACCTAAAAGTAACCTTATAAAAAGAGGGAGATGCTATGATTGATCTATATCTATAACTATATGTCAATGTCTATATCTGCATTTATATCAATCATCAAATAGTCATATACTTTTTAAAATAGCAACATTATACTCTTTTTTTCCATTTGAATAAGTTTATTTAGTCAATTTAGAACATTATTCCTTGGTTACAATAATCACATTATTTCCCTTCTTCCCCTCCACCCACTCTTCCCGCAGCCAACATGCAATTTCATTGGGTATTACATATGTCCTTGATCAGAACCCATTTCCATGTTGTTGTTTACCCTAGGATGTTCATTTAGAGTCTAAATCCCCAACAATATGCCTTCAACCCATGTATTCAAGCGGTTCTTTTTCTTTGGTGTTTTTACTCCCACAGTGTTTCCTCTGAATGTGGTTAGTGGTTTTTCTTGTAGGTTCCTCCGAGTTGTTCAGGGTCATTGCACTGCTACTAATGGAGAAGTCCATTACATTCGATTGTACCACAGTGTATCAGTCTCTGTGTACAAGGTTTTTTTGGTTCTGCTCCTCTCACTCTGCATCACTTCCTGGAGGTTGTTCCAGTCCCCATGGAATTCCTCCACTTTGTTATTCCTTTTAGCATAATAGTATTCCATCACCAACATATACCACAATTTATTCAGCCATTCCCCAATTGAAGGGCATCCCCTCATTTTCCAATTTTTTGCCACCACAAAGCACAGCTATGAATATTCTTGTACATGTCTTTTTCCTTATTATCTCTTTGGGGTACAAACCCCTCAGTGCTATAGCTGGATCAAAGGGCAGACAGTCTTTTGTCACACTTTGGGCAGAGTTCCAGATTGCTCTCCAGAATGGTTGGATCAATTCACAATGCCACCAGCAATGCATTAATATCTAAATGTTGCCATATCCCCTCCAACATTCATTACTTTCCTTTGTTGTCATGTTAGCCAATCTGCTAGGTGTGAGGTGATACCTCAAAGTTGTTTTTATTTGCATCTCTCTGATTATAAGAGATTTAGAGCACTTTTTCATGTGATTATTAATAGTTTTGATTTCTTTAACTGAAAATTGGCTATTCATGTCCCTTGCTCATTTTTCAATTGGAGAATGGCTTTATTTTTTGTACAACTGGTTTAGCTCTTTATAAATTTGAGTAATTAGACCTATGTCAGATGTTTTTTGTAATGAAGATTGTTTCCCAATTTGTTGCTTCCCTTCTAATTTTGGATGCATTAGTTTTGTTTGTACAAAAAAATGTAATCAAAATTATTGATTTTACATTTTGTGATTTTTTTCTAGCTCTTGCTTAGTTTTAAAGTCGTTCCTTTCCCAAAGATCTGACACATATACTATTGTGTGTTCACCTAATTTACTTATAGTTTCCTTCTTTATATTCAGGTCATTTACCTATTCTGAGTTTATCTTGGTGTAGGGTGTGAGATGTTGATCCAAACATAATCTCTCCCATACTGTCTTCCAATTTTCCCAGGAGTTTTCATCAAAAAGTGGGTTTTGGTCCCCAAAACTGGGATCTTTGAATTTATCATAGGCTGTATTGCTGCAGTCATTTACCCCAATTCTATTCCACGGATCCTCCTTTCTGTCTCTTGGCTAGTACCAAATTGTTTTGATAACCACTGCTTTATAGTATAGTTTGAGATCTGGGACTGCAAGTCCTCCTTCCTTTGCATTTTTTTTTTCATGATTTCCCTGGATATCCTTGATCTTTTGTTCTTTCAAACTTTGTTATTTTTTTTTTCTAATTCAGTAAAGAAGTTTTTTGGTAGTTCAATGAGTATGGCACTAAATAAGTAAATTAATTGGATAGGATTGTCATTTTTATTATGTTAGCTTGTCCCACCCATGAGCAATCAATGTTTTTCCAATTGTTTAGATCTAGTTTTAATTGTGTGGAGAGTGTTTTGTAGTTGTGTTCATATACTTCCCTTGTTTGTCTCGGCAGATAGATTCCCAAGTATTTTATATTGTATATGGTGATATTAAATGGAATTTCTCTTTCTAATTCTTGCTGCTAAGATGTATTGGAGATATATAGAAATGCTGATGATTTATGCGGGTTTATTTTGTATACTGCAACTTTCCTAAAGTTGTTGATTATCTCGACTAGCTTTTTGGTTGATTCTCTAGGATTCTTTAAGTAGACCATCATATCATCCGCAAAAAGCGAGAGCTTGGTCTCCTCATTGCCCATTTTAATACCTTCAATTTCTTTTCCTTCTCTAATTGCTACTGCTAGTGTTTCTAGTACAATGTTAAATAATAGGGGTGATAATGGGCATCCTTTTTTCACTTCTTATCTTATTGGGAAGGCTTCTAGTTTATCTCCATTGCAGATGATGTTTGCTGATGGTTTCAGATATATAATGTTTATAATTTTTAGGAAAGGCCCTTCAATTCCTATACTTTCTAGTGTTTTCATTAGGAATGGGTGACATATTTTTTCTTTTTCTGCATCTATTGAGATAATCATGTGATTTTTGTCAGTTTGCTTGTTAATGTCGTCAATTATTCAGATAGTTTTCCTAATGTTGAACCATCCTTGCATTCCTGGTATGAATCCTACCTAGTTATAGTGAATAACCCTTGTGATGACTTGCTGGAGTCTTTTTTCTAGTATCCTATTTAAGATTTTTGCATCTATATTCATTAGGGAGATTGGTCTATAGTTTTCTTTCTCTGTTGTTGACCTTCCTGGCTTTGGGATCAGTACCATGTTTGTGTCATAAAATGAATTTGGTAGAACTCCTTTTTGGCCTATTCTATCAAATAGTTTGTATAACATTGGTATTAGTTGCTCTTTGAATGTTTGATAGAATTTATTTATGAATCCATCTGTACTGGGGAATTTTTCTTAGGGAGTTCTTTGATGGCTTGTTCAATTTCTTTTTTTCTGATATGGGGTTATTTAGGTAATTCATTTCTTCCTCTGTTAATCTAGGGAACTTATATTTTGGTAATTGCTCTGAACTTGGCACAGTTCTGCCTGCAAGGTACACCTTCCAGACCAGCACTTTTGCCTGCCCAGATGTTCCTGCTGCTGGATTCTCAGCACTCTAGGTGGGAGGGGGGATGGGTCCTGGGACCTTCCTTCTGCCTTCCCCTTAAATCCAAGTGTTCTCAGATTCCGGACTTTTGGGGGGCATACCTTTTGAATTAAGTCCAGCTGGAGGGTTCCTTTGCTCTGTCTTGTTGTTAAGTTTGATTTTCAGTCCCCTATGAGCATTCAGTTTGTGATCGGTGAGAAAGGGTATTCAGAGGTCTGAACTTCTGCTCCTTCTAGGCTGCCATCTTGACTTTGCCTCCCAGCAACATTATACTCTTCAAATTTTCATATATCATACTCTTCCAATTTTCATATATCACTATAGTTTCTAGATTCATTTCTGATACAGCATAGTATAGATTCATTTATGGAGCCACATTTATTTTCTTTGATATAGATAAAATTCCATAGATACAAATATAATCCTCATTTTACATGCTTCAAGGATGCCTGAAAATATCATTAATGAATTTTTCCCCTATGGTAAATCAATATGTTGTTTCAAAAAACAAGTTGTCTATTCAAGCAATTTTATGAAACTTTATAGAATCATCCTTTTTCTCATGATGGTTGATGAAAAACCACTGACTTTTTATGAAACCCAAGGCCTTTCTTCTATGCTATTTTAAATACTCATTTGTTTTTGCATTCAAAATGTAACCCATCCCATCATTATGAAGGATAACATAATGTGGCTGTTTAGACCTTCTAAACTTATTCAATCTCTTTAGAATTTAAAGTGGCATAAAAAGGAAAAAAAGAAAGATTGCCGCAACTTTTGAAATGGAGTTATTTATGGGCCTAATAGTAGTTTTTGTGATATTCCCATTGCAACCTGCAAAGTATCCTTATTCTTGATTATTAAAATATTTATTCATATTTTTCCTTCTCATTTGACTGTGGGAGTCAATTATCCAGATTATTTTTACATTCTCTAATATTACAATTTTGTCATCCAAATCATCAACTTCCTAGAAACCATAGATAATGAATGAATGGCTACAAAGGAATTAGATAAACCTGAATCTATCTACTTATATCTGATTAAAACATGCAAATATATCAATACTAGGACTAGTTAAATCTCAAAGTGAAATAAAAATGAATCATGTTTTCTTATAATAGCATCTCAAGATACATGTTTTTGTAAAAAAGCTACCAAATTCCCACAATTATCCCCTAAAATCTTAATAATTTTAACAGAAAGAATATTTTATAATATGTAACAAGAAATTTTAGTTTCATTGTTGTAAAATTTAAATCAATATCAATGACTCCAGACTCATTTTCCCATAGATTTTTATTAATAATCACTAATGATAGAGAAAACAGATGAAAGCCTAATCTAAATTAATTGACCACATGTGTGGACTCTCTCACCTGACTCTGAGTCAGACTCTCTAGCTGCATTCTGGAAAGAAGAAAGAGGGATCGGTACTACACCAAAACTTTTATCCTCAGTCCCTCGTACATGTGTTCACATCAGTCCATTCACACAGAGTTCATGCAATGTAAAGACGCAAATAAGATGATGGGTCAATGAGCTTGGTTGGACGAGCCTTGGGGAGTAAATTCTATCTACACAGTATCTAAAGGAATATTGAAAAATTCAAGTAACCATTTTATGACAAAACCAAGTCTTAGAATTTAGTTATTCATATGCATTTGTTAAATCTATTCTTTGTGTCAGAAATTCTTCTAAGTGACAAATTTGTAAAAAAAAGAAATAATCCTATTATAAAGAGGTCATATTACATCATTTGGGGCAGGATGACATATATCAATCAATCAATCTATCTATCTATCATCTATCTATCTCTATTTTCTTTCCTTTTTGACATACATATGTGGTAAAATGCAAGGTATTCAAAAAGTTTAGTAGCATTTGGAAATGAGTCAGACAATACAACACAGACTTTCATTCAGGATCTGTATCATAGTATGGCAGATAAAATAAATAATGTTAAATGAAGAGAATGTGATCTAGACACATCAAACATATTTCCTTTTAGCATTTTACAAAGTTGACCATCTTAACTTTTTATATAGTCTTTTCAGATAGTCTTTTAGATAGTCTTTTAGTTTTCATGATAGGATTCTCTTGGTTTTCTTCCTGTCTTTTTGATGACTCTTTCTCTTTGGTAGAATAAATGAACCCTGTCAGGTAAGGAATTCAAAGAAGACTTCCTTTAGAAGAGCAGAACTGAATTGAACAAGAAAGGACATGTCTGTTCAATAAATAGCAGTAGGGACTTCCGGACTAAAATGGCCTTAGAATTGATGCAATGGACTTTTGCTCCTCATCCCTTACCAATATAAAACACCTCAAAAGGACAAAAACCAAAACAAGACAAGTGAAGGGGCTTATCCACAGGGCAGAGCCTTGAAGGTAGGCAGAGTTTGGGCATTTGCATTCTATAAGAGGGTAAGATTACTCCTACCAAAGTGTGAGCTGATCATCCCTCCCCATTTCACCTACAAGGCCAGGGTCAGAGCAAGTGTAGAGTCAGAGAAAGTGCAGAGTCAGTGCAAACATGGGGCAAGCTCTAGGTTTTGTGTAGGGGGTTGGTCTAATTGAGGATACGAGAAACTTACCCCAGAGAGCAACAAGATTTGGGACCATAGGAGGCCAGACCAGACTTGGCATGATAGAAGCTATTAAAAACAAAACAGACCAAATGAAAATCAAAATATCATAACTGAAGACCAGTCTTTAAAAATTAAATTAGAATTGGGCAAGTAGAAGCCAATGGTCTCATAAGACAACAAGAATTAGTCAAGCAAAGTCAAAAGAATGACAAATTAGAAGGAAACATGACATGGAAAACAGATCCAGGAGAGATAATTTATGAATAGTAGGCCTACCAGAAAACCTGGAAATAAACAGAAACTGTGACATCATACTACAAAATTATAGGAGAAAACTGCCCTCATATTCTTGAACCAGAGGGCAAAATAGACACCAACATGTCCATAGATCACCCTATACATTATATCCTCAAAAGACAACCCCCAGGATTGTAATTGCCAAATTTAAGAGCTTCCAAGCTAAGGGAAAATATTGCAAAAAGCCAGAAAGAAACAATTCACATATCAAGGAACATCAATCAGGATTACATAGGATCTGGCAGCCTTCACACTAAAGAACAACAAGGCTTGGAATATGATATTCAGAAAGGCAAGAGAATTGGGTCTACCACCAAGGACCATCTACCCATCAAAACTGACTATATATTTCTAGGGAAAAGCATGGCCATTTAACAAAATTGAAGTTTTCCAAGTATTTGTAAAGAAAAGACCAGAACTAAACAGAGAATTTGATTTCCAAATACAAAATTCAAGAGAAACATGAAAAAATAAACAAGAAAGAGAGGATTTTTTTCCTTTTAAGGTTTTAGCAAGGTAAAATTATTCAAACTCTTATATGGAAATATGATATTTATAACTTTCAAAAACTGTATTAACTATCATAGTAGTTAGAATAATTATTCATATGTAGTTATTGTGGTGCTAAGTGGTTTAAGATGGTATATAAAAAAGAAAGGGTTAGGGGGAATAGAAGATAGAACCAAGAGAAATTTTAAGGAATAAGAAAAATAGGATAAATTACACTATAAAAAGAGGTCCATGGGAGGGGGAGAAGAAATACTACTATAAGAAGGAGAGGAAGAGAGTGTTAATAGGTATTCCACTTAAACCTTATTCTCAGTGGAATAAACTCTGAGAAGGAAGAGCACCTAGATCCATTGTGGTATATAATTTGATCTTACCATATTGGGAAGTTGAGAGGGGTAAACATATGAGAAGAGTGGGTCAGGAAGTACCTAAAGGGAGGGAAAGAGAGGAGGAGGGGAATTCAATAGACTCTACAGAAAAATATAAGGGGAATAAGGAGGGAGGGAGTGGAAGGAAATTAAAATAAGGATGAGAATTAGAGGAATAATTAAAAGCAAAACAGTGATGTAGAAGGAAATAGTGAAAGAAGGAAGAGAAGGTCTAAGTGAGTTAATAAAAATGATGGGGGATACAAAGCTGGTATTCATAACTCTGAATGTGAATGGGATGAACTCATCCATAAAACAGAAGCAAATAGCAGAGTGGATCAGAAACCAAAATCCTACCATATATTGTGTACAAGAAACATACAAGAGGTAGGTAGACACACACAAGGTAAAGGTAAGAGACTGGAGCAAAGTCTACTGGAGATCAACTGAGAAAAAGAACATAGGAATAACAATCATGATATCAGATAAAGCTAAAGTAAAAATAAATCCAATTAAAATAGATAGGGATGATAGTACAGACAATGAAGAAATAGTAGTACTCAACAAGTATGCACCAAATGGCACATCATTCAATTTTTTAAAGAGAAACTAGTAGAGCTTGTTGAGGAAAGAGATAGTAAAACTAATAGTGGAAGACCTGAACCTTCCTCTTTCAGATCTAGATGAATCAAACCAAAAAATAAATAAGAAAGAGGTAAGATATGTGAATGAAATCTTAAAAGAATTAGAGTTAATAGATACGTGGAGAAAAATAAATAGGGACAAAAAGGAATGCAACTTCTTTTCAGTATCACATGGTACAGTCACAAAGAATTACCATGTACATGGGCACAAAAACATGGCAAAGAAATGCAAAAGAGCAAAAGCAATAAATGCAACCATTTCAGATCTTAATGCAATAAGGATAATTAGTAAGGGTACATGGAAATTGGAAATTAAATAATATGATTGTACACAATCAGTTAAAGAACAAAATATAGAAAAGATTATTTCATTGAAGAGAATGGCAATGAAGAAACATGATATCAAAATTCATGGGATACAGCCAAAACAGAATTTAGGGGGAAGTTAAATATTTCTGGATACAAACTAAATTATAAATCCTAAAAATTAAAGGAAAATTAATAAAATTGAAAATAAAAGAAATATTGAATTAATAAATAAGACTAGAGCTGGTACTTTGAAAACACAAATAAAATAAAGTACTAGTTAATCTAATAAAAAAAGGAAAGAAGAAAACCAAATTAATAGTATCAAATATGAAAAGGGTGACCACAAGTATAATGAAGAGGAAACTAAGTAATTATTAAGAACTATTTTGCCCAATATATGCAATAAATATGTCAATCTAGATGATATAGATGACTATTTACAAAAATATGAATTTTGTAGATTAACAGAAGCAGAAATAGAATACTTAAATAATCGCGTATCAGCAAAAGAAATTAAACAAGTCATCAAAGAACTTCCTAAGAAAAAAATCCCCAGGGCCTGATGAATTCACAAGTGAATTCCATCAAATATTTAAAGAACTAACCCCAATAATATACAAACTATTTGACAAAGTAAGCAAAGAAGGATTTCTACAAAATTCCTTTTATGAAACAAATATGGGAAGGATTCCAAAGCCAGACAGATCAGAAACAGAGAAAGTAAACTCTAGGCCAATCTTCTTAATGAACATAAATGCAAAAATCTTAAATAGAATACTAGCAAAAAGATTCCAGGAAGTGATCATGAGGATTATTCACTACAAACAGGTAGGATCTATACCAGAAATAAAAAGATGGTTTTATATTAGGAAAACCATCTACATAATTGACCACATCAAAAATCAAAACAATAGAAACCACATGATTATTTCAATATATGCAAAAAGAGTCTTTGAAAAAATACATCACTCATTCTTATTGAAAACAATAGAAAGTATAGGAATAGAAAAGTCTTTCCTAAGAATAATAAACAGTATATATTTTTTAAAATTATCCAGCATCATCTGCAATGAGGATGAATTAGAAGCCTTCCAAATAAGATTAGCAATTAAGCAAGAATGCCCATTATCACCTCTATTATTTTACATTGTCTTAGAAACACTAGTAGTAGAAATCAAAGAAGAAAAAGTAATTGAAGGTATTAAAACATGCAACAAGGAGACTAAACTATCACTCTAATTATATGATGGTCTACTTAAAGAATCTTAGAGAATCAACTAAAAAAGCTAGTAGAAATAATCAACAACTTTAGCAAATTTGCAGGATACAAAATAAACCCACATAAATCATCAGCATTTCTATATTCTTCCAACACATCCTGGCAGCAACAGTTAGAAAGAGAAATTCCATTTAAAATCACTTGGAAACATGAAATGTTTAGGTATGTATTTGCCAAGACAAACATGTAAACTATATGAACACAACTACAAAACACTTTCCACTCATTTAAACTAGATCTAAACAATTTGTAAAACATTTATTGCTGCTGGGTGGCATGAGCTATCATAATAAAAATGAAAATAATATTCAAATTGATTTACTTTATCAATGCCATACCTATCAACTATCAAGAAACTTCTTTACTGTATGAGAGAAAAATCATAACAAAGTTCATTTGGGAGAACAAAGGTTCAAGAATACCAAGGTAAATCTTGAAAAATAAAACAGTGAACGATGGGGGCTAGCAGTATCAGAGCTTAAACTATTCTATAAAGTCTTCCAAAAATATGGTACTGGCTAAGAGACAGAAAGAAGGATCAGTGAAATAGACTTGGGGTAAATTACCTCAGCAAGCTAGTATTCAATAAACCCGAAGATCCCAGCTCTTGCGACAAGAACACACTATTTGACAAAAACTGCTGGGAAAATTGGAAAACAGTATCAGAGAGATTAGATTTAGATCAGCATTTCACACTCCATATCAAAATAAATTCAGAATGGGTAAATGGCTTAAATATAAAGAAGAAATTGATAAATAAATTAGGTAGACATAGAATAGTTTACCTGTCATGTCTATGGGAAAGGACAGATTTTTAGACCAAGCAAGAGTTAGAAAATATTACAAAAAGTAAAATAAATAATTTTGATTAAATTAAATTAAAACCAAAATTAGAAGGGAAGCAACAAATTGGAGAGAAAATCTTTATAACAGAAACCTCTGACAAAGGTCTAATTAAGGGGTCCCTAAACTTTTTTACAAAGGGGGCCAGTTCATTGTCCCTCATGGCCAGACTATAAAAAAACAAAACAAAAATATGAACAAATCTGCATACTGCTATCTGGGATAGTGGAGGCTGCAGTACTGGCTGTGATGGGCCTGTCACAGCTTGCACAGGCCCATCACTGCCACCACTATACCAGGCAGTAGTATACACAGCGAGGAATCTGCTCCCCCAGATTGCTGCTCACCATGCTGATGTCTTCCATTGTGCAGCCACATAATCCTTTGTGAGGGGGTGCCATGCAAAGGATTATGTCACCAGAAGTAGTACTGTATGTGAATGATGCAGCTCTTTGTGGCACTACTGCATACAGTGCTTCTCTCTCTGACCACCCGTGAAAGAGGTGCCCCTTCTGGAAGTGCAGTGGAAACCAGAGAAATGGCCTCAGGGTGTCATATGTGGCCCAGGAGCCATAGTTTGTGAATCTCTGGTCTAATTACTCAAATTTACAAGATGCTAAATCAATTTTACAAATAATCAAACCATTTCCCAGTTTATAGATGGGCAAAGAAATTGAATAGGCAGGCACTTTTCAGATAAAGAAAGCAAAATATCAATAAACACATGAAAAAGTGTTCTAAATATCTTATAATCAGGGAAATGCAAATCAAAACAACTTTGAGATACCACCTTACATCTAGCAGATTGACTAATATGACAGCATTGGAAAATATTCAATGTTGGAGGGTATGTGGCAAAATTGGGACATTAATGCACTGCTGGTAGAATTGTGATTTGATTCAACCACTTTTGAAGACAATTTGGAACTATGTCCAAAGAGTATTAAAAGTCTGCCTGTCCTTTGATCTAGCCCATCACTTCTGGGTTTATACCTCAAAGAGATAATAAGGAAAAGACTTATACAAAAATATTTATACCTGCACTCTTTGTGATGGCAAAATTTTAGAAAATGAAGGGATGCCCTTCGATTGGGGAATGGCTGAACAAATTGTGCTATCTGTTGGTAGTGGAATACTATTGTGCTCAAAGGAATAATGAACTGGAGGAATTCCATTTGACCTGGAAGAACCTCCAGTAATTGATGCAGAGTGAAAGGAGCAGAACCAGGAGAACATTATACACAGAGATGTATACACTGTGGTACAATATAATGTAATGGACATCTCAACCAGCAGGATTTTGATGATCTGACAATTCTCAGTGACTTATGAGAAAGAATGCTATCCACATACAGAAGAAGAACTGTGGGGGTAGAAACACAGAAGAAAAACATTTACTTGATCACATAGTTCATGCCAATATGATTGGGCATGTAGAACCTAAACAATCACCCTAGTGCAAATATCAATAATATGGAAATAAGTCTTGATCAATCATACATGTAAAACCCAGTGGAATTGCTTGTTGACTATGGGAGGGGGCTGGGAGGAGTGGAGGAAAAAAAACATGATTCATGTAACTATGGAAAATATTCTAAATTAGTTAATTAAATAAATAAACTTTAAAAATAAAATGAAATGGGTTAGACTAAAAAATTAAGAATAAACAGCATTGGGGAGGTCTAAGAAAAATCATTGTCTAAGATTAGGAGACTTTTTTGCGAGGAAACAGAAGAAAAAAAGTTTGGGTAATAGTATATAACACTGTCATGAAAATAGATTTTGTGAATGAAATATTGAAATACTGTGGAGAGTGGAAAAGCTGTTGAATGTTTTTAATATGGTAGGGGGGAGAAAGGAAGCAACTTTAGAATGTATAGTTGTTTATAAATGTATAGTTTAAAATATCCAAATGGAAGGAAGATAGGATGTGTTGAGAAAATAAATAAAAGTAACTTGCCATAGTAGAACAGAGATGTCAAACTCAACACTTGAAAAGTTTTCAATTGTAACACAGATATAATTGGAAATGTTTAACAAAATAAATAAAAATACAAAATCATGTAATGTCAATGTGTTGTTTTCTAAGTTAATATGCAGCCTACAGAGATCTGTTTCTATTTCAATTTGGTAACATGCAGCTTGAGTATGGAACCAATATAAGTAGATGAAATTTAGCATGTATATGTACACAGGTTCAAAAATCAATTTTAAAACTCTAAGACATTGAAGCTTGTCTAAACTATAGTTCATCAGAAAAAAATTCATTTTTTAAAGTAGACTTCAAGCTCCATATGAATCAATGGGATGATATCAACCAATCAGTCAAGAAGCATTTAGGATGCATTTAATATGTCACATGTATTGTGCTAAATATTGGAAATATAAAGAAAATAGAAAAAAATGAGTGAACAACGTCCCTAACCTTAAGACACATATCCTAGTGTGAAAGGTGACATGTATGTAAATTATATTACTAAATTAAAAATAAATAAAAAGTACCCTTATCAGTGAAGACATTAGCAGCAAGGGGAACTAAGGTTTGCTTCAGGAGGTGATATTTCAATTAGAACTTTAACAAAACAAGGGAATGGAAGAGAGAAAGTTTAGAGGGAGAACATTCTACATTTAATGAAAAAACAATTCAAAAGCAAGGAAATGAAAGATGGAATATTAAGTCTGTGGAAGAGAAAATATACCAGTAGAATTGAACTATATCAACAAGTCAAAAGGCACTTCTTAAGAAACCTATTATATGCCAAGCATAGTGGATAGGTAAGATACAAAGATAACCAAAAAAAAAAAAAAGGTGCTGTTCTCACTGAGATCATCTGAACCTGGAGTCAGGAAGAACAGAGTTCACATCTGGCCTCAGATACTTACTAGATGTGTGCCCCCTGGTAAGTCACTTAACCCTATTTGCTTCAGTTTCCTCATTTCAAAAAGGAGACGGAGAAATCAATATGCAGCCTACAGTATCTTTGCCAAGAAAATAATAGATGGAGTCACAAAGTGTTGGATATGCCTTGAAATGAATGAATAAAAAAATTCTCCAGTCCCTCTTTATAAATAAATGGATAATGGTAAGAGAACAGAGTACTTAGCAAAAATTTTCTATATTTCATTTATTATACTTTTGTTTACCAATCCCTCTTGTGTTTCCATCACCCAGACCATAGCCATGAATTATAAGCATTTATTTTTTTAAACCTTTATTTTTTTAATTTAAATTTAGATTGATTAATCCATCTATTAATTTGCATTCTCACTAATTAACACATTTCTCTTTCCCTCTTGATTCCCTATATAGTCAAACATAGTTATGTGTTCAACTGTAGGGTTGCAGTCTATTCTCCTTTAATTAATTTTGATTAAAGTTAGGTTCTCATGTCATTTTTCCCTTTTGTTTTCATCATTGTTTATAGGGTATCCTGCTAGTGAAACACAATTATTTGAGATTAGTTCCTCTACATTTCTTCTCCCTTCAACCCTAGGGTATCCTTTCTCTTTACCCTTCTTTTAAATCATTAAAATATAACAAAATGAATCCCAAGATATATGTCCTATTTAACTAATTTTATGATAACTGATGAAAGGGTTGTATGAAGGAAACTGTATTTCCCCTTTTAGATGACAATATTTCATTCTTGTTTAGGCCCTACTTATTTCTCTGTCATATTTAAAACTGAAAGTTTCTCTTGACTCCTGTATTTATATCAAAATTTTTAGTTTAGTTCTTGTCTTTAAATCAGTAAGGTTTAAAGTCCTTCCATTACAACTCAATTTCCCCAGAAAGAAAGAAAGCAAGAAAGAAATGAAGAAAGAAAGAAAGAAAGGAAGGAAGGAAGGAAGGAAGGAAGGAAGGAAGGAAGGAAGGAAGGAAGGAAGGAAGGAAGGAAGGAAGGAAGGAAGGAAGGAAGGAAGGAAGAAAGGAAGGAAGAAAGGAAGGAGAAAAGGAAAGAGAGAAAGGCATCTTTTAATTTTAAGTCTATAACTTTTGTAACATTTAATTTCAAGTTATGCACTTCTTCACAGTGGTAGCTGCTTAATCATTTTAGATCTTGACTATGATACTTGAATCCTTCCCTCTATCCCCACTACTTACAGTCCTTTTTTTTTCTTTGATTCAGAAACTTGGTATTTTGGTTATGATGTTCCCAGATAATTTTTATTTTAGAGTTTCATTCAGGAGTGACTGGTGGATTCTGTTTTCACTCTGAACTCTAGTTCTACATTTCAAAGTTCCATACAAATGAATTCTGTCTTTATACCCTATTATCTAGTGATGCTGGCCACCTCTCTTTTCTTACACATTATATTTCATCTTTGCCTTCAGACCTTATTATTGCCTGTCCCCCATACTAGTAATCTTCTTCATTTCCTCTGTTTCCTTGCTTCATTCATGTCTCAGTTCAAATCTCAGATTTTTCAGGAACCCATTCCTTCCCCACCAATACCAGTATCTACTTTCTAATATTATCTTCAGTTATCTTATAAATTATGTTATTTGAGGTTCTTTGCTTCTTTTCTCCTCTAGCATTCACTTGGGAGAGAATGAAGGGAATCCAGTTAAACCAATAATTTGATGTTTAAATAACAATCCTTTATTTCTTTATAGAGCTGCCAAAAGGATATCCTTAGAAAATCCTTGTGAGGTAAGCTTAACTAGAATTCTAATTTTAGAAATGTAGAACCTGAGGTTCAGAGAAATAGTACAGAGAATTGGCAAAATGAAAGACCTGAGAATTGAATACAAGTTTTATGATATCAAGTATAATGACTTCCCCCTTAACACGGGTACCTTCCTCTGAGTTTATCTTCAGTTTGTTCTGTATGCAATTCATTTATATTTAGTTAGTTGATTGCACTCAATGGATTGATAACTTTTTTAAGGGGGAGGAGAATACTTTTAGCCATTCTTTGTATCCCCTGAACATTACATATTACCTGGCATATTATAGACAATAAATATTTCTTGACTGAATGACTGTGACCCGATTGCAAAGGGGAGAAAGAAGAGGAGTGGAATGAGGAAGAGAATGAATAGATAATCTGGTGGATGAGTTGGGAGTGGCAAGATCAAGCACTTGTACAAAAGCGCTGGCCTTGTTATGTGGAAGGGCCATACAGAGGTATATAATTGTTTTTTTATGATGTGTATTCCAGTAGACTGTGAGTTCCTTGAAGGAAAGTGCCTTGTTTTTGCCTTCTTTTGTATTTTCACTATTTAGCACAGTACCTGCAATATGTTAAATGCTTTAAAAATGCCTTTTTACTTAACTTGATTAGGTCCATGCCAAACCTATTTGTGTGAATATAACTTTTAGGTATCATAATTATTCTTATATTATCTCTGATCCATTTTAGGACAATTGTTTGTAATATAAAATGCTGTACATTTTCATTCTATTATTATTTGACTTTTTTCACATTTATTATTGTCCAATAGAGTCATTAGCATCATCCTGGTCAATTCTAATGATAAGAATAGCTATCATGAATTGTGCTTTAAGGTTTGCAAAGAACTTTACAAATATTATCTTATTTTATCTTCACAACAATCTTGAGAACTGTTATATCTTATCCCCATTTGACAGATGAGGAAACTAAGACAAAGAATGGCTCAGACTCACACATTTTGCAAATGTATGAGGTTAGCTTAGAATTTTTATCATTTTTCCACTCTAGAATTTTTAATTCATTTATAAAGTTAATTTAACTACTTAAAATGATTAAATTTATTTTCCCGAGGAATTCTAGTTGATCTTACATTCAAGATATTATTCCCCTTTTCTTCCTAGGGAGTTTGTTTGTACATGTTTTAAAGTCATTCCTTATTCTGTTTTTATCTTGAATATCTATCAGTATTGTAGCTCTTTATGGAAATATTCCTATTTTTATTACTAATTCATACATACTTATTACAAAAATTGGTATTGTGTGTTAGACCTGAGATGTGTATACTTTCAGAGGAAATGTCAGAGGCCTGTTCTTTTTATAAATTCTTTTTTGTTCTTCCACTTTTTCTGGGGCTTCAATATTAGATTCTTCAAAGACCTTGGAATTTTCAGTATACTAAAACCATTTTGATCAAGACTGGCATCTAGGACTTCCGGGTAAGTATGGCGGCAGACTAAACACAAGTCATTTACCTTCTCCAGCACACACCGACAAGGACTACCCCAAAAGACCTTAAGAACCATTTTCAGAGAAGCGGAGGAGCTGTACAGTGAGGCATAACATTGAAGGTGCATGGGATTGGGGCTTTTCCATTCTATAAGAGGGTGAAAGGGCTTCCACCCAAATGCAAGTTGATCCATCCTTCTTCACCCCCACCTAAAGAGCCAGAGTCAGAGCCAGGACACGCTAAGACAAGCGAGCAAGGGGCACCCCTGGAGTGAGCAAGGGAAATCTCTGAGTCTTTGGGAGCTGACTAGGGCTCTAGGGGACCCACCCCCAAAAGCAGCTTGGCAGGAAAACCCAGGGTGTGGGGGATTGCAGACCTTAGGTGCCTGGAGCCAGTGCACCTGCCAGAACCAGGGAGTGAGTGAGTAGTGCTTCTGGAGCCAGCAAGAGGCACTTCTGGGTCCTTGGGAGCCAACGGGGACTACCAGAGAACCATCCTTTAGGGCAGCTGGACTGGAAAACCAGGCGAGTGGGAGAGTGAAGACCATGGGTGCCCCTGGGAAGGTAGCACTGAGAAGAGCAGAAAAGGACTGCAGAGATTTGAGAGCTTTCATTAGGCAAAATCCTTGCTCCTTAACTCCATACCCAAAGTAGCTGCCCAGTTGACTCAGATTTCTGACTAAAGAGGAAAGGGAAAAAAAAAAACAGGAAAAATGGTTAATTGTGCACAGAAACCTCAAAATTCTTCCAAAAAACCCAAAAAGAAGGCAGTGACCCTCAAGAATTTTTATGGAGGAAAAACCCAGATTACAGAGGAAACACATGGGAAATGGTTTAAAAAAAGAATAAATCATAGCTGAATATCAAAAGATTAAAGCAGAAAACCAGGTCTTAAGCACCAGAATTGAGCAACTGGAAACCAATCATCTTGCAAAACAGCAAGGGTTAATAAAGCAAAGTCAAAAGACAGATAAAATAGAAGAATACATAAAATATCTCACTGGTGAAGTGACAGATCAGGAAAACAGAGGAAGGAGAGACAATTTGAGAATCATTGGTCTACCTGAAAATCTGGAAATAAACAGAAACCTTGACACCATATTACAAGAAATCATCCAAGAAAACTGTCCTGAAGTTCTAGAATAAGGGGGGAAAATAGACATTGAAAGAGTTCATTGAACACCCTCTACATTAAACCCCCCAAAAAAACAAATCACAGGAATGTAATTGCCAAATTACAGAGCTCTCAAGCTAAGGAGAAAATCTTACAAGAAGCCAAAAAGAAACAATTCAGATACAAAGGAGAACCAATAAGGATCACACAAGACATGGCAACTTCCACATTGAAGGACCACAAGGCCTGGAACACGATATTCAGAAAGGCAAGAGAACTGGGTCTTCAACCAAGAATCACCTATCCATCAAAACTGACTATATACTTTCAGGGAAAAGTATGGGCATTCAACAAAATAGAAGATTTCCAAATGTTTGTAAGGAAAAGACCAGAACTAATTGGAAATTTTGACATACAAACACAAAGATCAAGAGAAACATGAAAAGGTAAATATGAAAGAGAGGGAAAAGGAGAAAAAAATTTTAAATTCAAACTCTTCTTTAAGGGCTACAATTAGATCAAACTATATATATATATATATTTGTATATGTATATGTATATGTATATATATATATTAATATATGGGGGAAGTTATTTGTAAACCTCAAAATATTTTCATTATTATAGTAAATAGAAGAATCACTCATAGAAAAAGATTGTGGCATTAAAGGCTGTAAAATTATATGCAACAACAAGGGGTGAGGGGGAATTGATAATGGTACTAAGAGATACTTGAAGAAATAAAATAAATACAATAATATTTGTGACACAAAGATACACAGGGAAAAGGGAGGGGACGAATACTCTTATAAGAGGGAGAGGAAGAGAGTGCTAATAGGTATTACTCAAATATCACTCTCAGTAAAATCAATTCAGAGAGAGAAGAGCATTTAGATCCATTGGTATCTTGAAGTCAATCTTATCCTACAGGGTAAGGAAGAAGGGAAAACTAAGGGGGTTAAGGGGTAGGGAGTTAAAAAATGGAGGGAAGGAGAGGGGGGAGGGAACTTAACAGACCCTAAAAAAACAAGAAGGGAACAAAAAGGGAGGGGATACAAAGGGAAGCATATTAAGGGGGGGGAATAGGGGGATTGATTAAAAGTAAACAACTGGTTTAAAAGGATATAGCAAAAGAAGAAAAGTCAGAACTAGGAGAGGTTATCAAAATGCTAGGTAATTCAAAAGTGACATTCATAACTTTGAACAGGAATGGTATGAACTCACCCATAAAACATAGACGAATAGGAGAGTGGATTAGAATCCAGAATCCTACCATATGTTGCCTACAAGAAACACACATAAGGCGAGTAGATACACACAAGGTCAGAATTAAAGGGTAGAACAAGTCCTATTGGGCCTCAACTGACAGAAAGAAGGCAGGAGTTTCAATCATGATATCTGACAAAACCAAAGTAAAAATAGACCTGATTAAAAGGGATGAGAAAGGTAAACACATCCTGATAAAAGGGAGTATAGATAATGAGGAAATGTCACTAATCAACATGTATGCACCAAATGGCATAGCACCCAAATTTCTAATGTAGAAACTAGTAGAATTTAAGGAGGAAATATATAGTAAAACTATACTAGTGGGAGACCTGAACCAACCACTATCACATTCAGATAAATCAAATAAATAAATAAATAAGAAAGAGGTAAAAGAGGTACATGCAATCTTAGAAAAATTAGAGTTAGTGGATATATGGAGAAAAATAAATAGGGATAAAAAGGAATGCAACTTCTTTTCAGCAGCACATGGCACATTCACAAAGATTGACCATATGTTTATAAAAACTAGGTCATAAAAACATGGCATAGAACTGCAGAAAAGGAAAAATTACAAATGCAACCTTTTCAGATCATAAAGTAATAAAAATAATGATCAGTAAGGGTACATGGAGAACCAAATCAAAAATTATTTGGAAATTAAATAATATGATTCTCCAATTTCAGCTAGTCATAGAACAAATCATACAACAATTAATAATTTCATTGATGAAAATGACAAGGATGAGACATTCTTTCAAACTCTATGGGATGCAGCCAGAGCAGCCCTCAGGGGAAAATTTATATCCTTGAGTTCATATATTAACAAATTAGGGAGGGCAGAGTTCAATGAATTGGACATGCAAATCAAAAAATTTGAAAGCAAAAAATTAAAACCCTCCAGAAGAAAACCAAATTAGAGATCCTAAAAATTAAGGGAGAAATTAATAAAGTAGAAAATGATAGAACTATTGAACTAATAAATAAGAGTAGAAGCTGGTATTTTGAAAAAGCAAACAAAATAGACAAAATATTGGCCAATCTAATAAAAAGGGGAAAGAAGAAAATCAAATTAACAGTATGAGGGATGGAAAGGGAGAACTCACCTCCAAAGAAGAGGAAATTTAGGCAATAATTGAAAACAATTTTGCCTAATTATATGGCAATAAATATGCCAATCTAGGTGATATGTATGAATATTACAAAAATGTAAATTGCCTAGATTAACAGAAGAAAAATAGAATTCTTAAATAATCCCATATCAGAAAAAGAAATTGAACAGGCCATCAAAAAACTCCCAAAGAAAAGAATACCTATGGCCTCATGGATTCACAAGTGAATTCTATCAAACATTCAGAGAACAGTTAATCCCAATACTATACAAACTATTTGACATAATAAGCAAAGAGGGAATTCTACCAAACTCCTTTTATGACACAAATATGGGAATGATCCCAAAGTCAGGCAGTCCAAAAATGGAGAAAGAAAACTACAGACCAATCTCCTTAGTGAACATAGATGCAAAAATCTTAAACAGGATACTAGCAAAAAGACTCCAGAAAGTCATCACGAGGGTTATTCACTATGACCATGTGGGCTTTATACCAGTAATGCAAGGATAGTTCAATATCAGGAAAACCATCCACATACGTGACCATATCAACAAGTAAACCAACAAAAATCACATGATTATCTCAATAGATGCAGAAAAAGCCTTTGACAAAATACAACACCCATTCCTATTGAAAACACTATAAAGAATAGAAATAGAATGGTCTTTCCTAAAACTAATAAACAATATCTAAAACCATCAGCCAACATCATCTGCAATGGGGATAAACTAGATGCATTCCCAATAAGTTCAGGAGTGAAACAAGAATGCCCATTATCACCTTTATTATTTAACATTGTACTAGAAACACTAGCAGTAGCAATTAGAGAAGAAAAAGAAACTGAAGGTATTAAAATTGGCAATGAGGAGATCAAGTTATCACTCTTTGTGGATGGCATGATGGTCTACTTAAAGAATCCTAGAGAATCAACTTAAAAACTAGTGGAAATAATCAACAACTTTAGCAAAGTTGCAGGATACAAAATAAACCCACATAAGTCATCAGCATTTCTATATATCTCCAACACACATCAGCAGCAGGAATTAGAAAGATAAGTTCCATTCAAAATCATCTTAGACAGTAAAAATACTTAGGAATCTACCTGCCGAGACTAACACAGGAACTATATAAACACAATTACAAAACACTTTCAACACAATTAAAACTAGATTTGAGCAATTGGAAAAACATTAACTGATCATGGGTAGGATGAGCTAATATAATAAAAATGACCATCCTACCCAAACATATCTATCTATTTAGTGCCATACCCATTGAACTTCCAAAAAACTTTTTTTTTATTTTGTAATATTTTATTTGATCATTTCCAAGCATTATTCGTTAAAGACAAAGATCATTTTCTTTTCCTCCTCACCAAACCCCCCCCCCCATAGCCGATGCGTGATTCCACTGGATATCACATGTGTTCTTGATTCGAACCCATTGCCATGTTGTTAATATTTTCATTAGAGTTTAGTTTAGAGTCTCTCCTCTGTCATACCCCCTCAATCGCTGTAGTCAGGCAGTTGCTTTTCCTCGGTGTTTCTACTCCCACAGTTTATCCTCTGCTTATGAATAGTGTTTTTTCTCCTAGATCCCTGCAGATTGTTCAGGGACATTACACTGCCCCTAATGGAGAAGTCCATTACATTTGATTATACCACAGTGTATTAGTCTCTGTGTACAATGTTCTCCTGGTTCTGCTCCTCTCGCTCTGCATCACTTCCTGGAGCTCGTTCCAGTCTCCATGGAATTCCTCTACTTTATTATTCCTTTTAGCACAATAGTATTCCATCACCAACATATACCACAATTTGCTCATCCATTCCCCAATTGATGAGCATCCCCTCGTTTTCCAGTTTTTGGCCACCACAAAGAGCGCAGCTATGAATATTTTTGTACAAGTCTTTTTGTCCATTATCTCTTTGGGGTACAGACCCAGCAGTGCTATGGCTGGATCAAAGGGTAGACATTCTTTTGTCGCCCTTTGGGCATAGTTCCAAATTGCCCTCCAGAATGGTTGGATGAGTTCACAACTCCACCAGCAATGAATTAATGTACCTACTTTGCCACATTCCCTCCAGCATTCATTACTTTCCTTTGTTGTCATGTTAGCCAATCTGCTAGGTGTGAGGTGATACCTCAGAGTTGTTTTGATTTGCATCTCTCTGATTATAAGAGATTTAGAAGACTCCTTCATGTGCTTATTAATAGTTTTGATTTCTTTATCTGAGAACTGCCTATCCATGTCCCTTGCCCATTTATCAATTGGAGAATGGCTTGATTTTTTGTACAATTGATTTAGCTCTTTATAAATTTGGGTAATTAAACCTTTGTCAGAGGTTTCTATGAATATTTTTTTCCCTAATTTGTTGTTTCCCTTCTGATTTTAGTTACATTGGTTTTGTTTGTACAAAAGCTTTTTAATTTGATGTAGTCAAAATTACTTATTTTAATTTTTGTGATTCTTTCTATGTATTGCTTGGTTTAAAGTCTTTCCCCTCCCAAAGGTCTGACATATATACTATTCTGTGTTTACCCAATTTACTTATGGTTTCCTTCTTTATGTTTAAGTCATTCACCCATTTTGAATTTATCTTTGTGTAGGGTGTGAGGTGTTGCTCTATTCTTAATTTCTCCCACACTATCTTCCAATTTTCCCAGCAGATTTTATCGAATAGTGGATTTTTCTCCCAAAAGCTGGGATCTTTGAGTTTATCTTATACTGTCTTGCTGAGGTCGCTTGCCCCCAGTCTATTCCACTGATCTCCTTTCTGTCTCTTAGCCAGTACCAAATTGTTTTGATAACTGCTGCTTTGTAATATAGTTTAAGGTCTGGGACTGCAAGGCCCCCACCATATGTGTTTTTTTTTTCATTATTTCCCTGGATATCCTTGATCTTTTGTTATTCCAGATGAATTTTGTTATGTTTTTTTTCTAAATCAGTAAAGAAATATTTTGGGAGTTCAATGGGTATGGCACTAAATAGATAAATAAGTTTGGGTAAGATGGTCATTTATATTATATTGATTTGTCCTATCCATGAGCAGTTAATGTTTTTCCAATTGCTCAAGCCTAGTTTTAGTTGTGTGCAGAGTGTTTTGTAGTTGTGTTCATATAGTTCCTGTGTTTGTCTCGGGAGATAGATTCCTAGGTATTTTATTTTGTCTAAGGTGATTTTGAATGGGATTTCCCTTTCTAGTTTTTGCTGCTGAGCTGTGTTGGAGATATATAGAAATGCTGATGACTTATGGGGGTTTATTTTGTATCCTGCAACTTTGCTAAAGTTGTTGATTATTTCAATTAGCTTTTTGGTTGAATCTCTAGGATTCTTTACGTAGACCATCATGTCATCTCCAAAGAGTGATAACTTGGTCTCCTCATTGCCTATTTTATTGCCTTCAATTTCTTTTTCTTCTCTAATTGCTACTGCTAGTGTTTCTACTACAATGTCAAATAGTAGAGGTGATAATGGGCATCCTTGTTTCACTCTTAATCTTATTGGGAATGCATCTAGTTTATCCCCATTGCAGAAGATATTAGCAGATGGTTTTAGATATATACTGTTTATTATTTTTAGGAACGACCCTTCTATTCCTATGCTTTCTAGTGTTTTTAATAGGAATGGGTGTTGTATTTTATCAAAGGCTTTTTCTTTGTCTATTGAGATAATCATGTGGTTCTTGTTGGTTTCCTTGTTGATATGGTCACGTATGTGGATGGTTTTCCTAATATTGAACCAGCCCTGCATCCCTGGTATAAATCCTACTTGATCATGGTGGATGACCCTTCTGATCACTTGCTGGAGTCTTTTTGCTACTATCCTATTCAAGATTTTTGCATCTATATTCATTAGGGAGATTGGTCTATAGTTTTCTTTTTCTGTTTTTGACCTGCCTGGTTTTGGAATCAGTACCATGTTTGTGTCATAAAAGGAGTTTGGTAGAATTCCCTCTTTGCTTATTATGTCAAATAGTTTGTATAGTATTGGGATTAACTGTTCTCTGAATGTTTGATAGAATTCACTGGTGAATCCATCAGGACCTGGGGATTTTTAATTAGGAAGTTCTTTGATGGCTTGTTGGATTTCATTTTCTGATATGGGATTATTTAAGAATTCTATTTCTTCTTCTGTTAGTCTAGGCAATTTATATTTTTGTAGATATTCATCCATATCACCTAGGTTGGTATATTTATTGCCATATAGTTGGGCAAAGTAGTTTTTAATGATTGCCTTAATTTCCTCTTCATTGGAGGTGAGGTCCCCCTTCTCATCCTTGATGCTGTTAATTTGCCTTTCTTCTTTCTTCTTTTTAATTAGATTGACCAGTACTTTGTCTATTTTATCTGTTTTTTTCAAAGTACCAGCTTCTACTCTTGTTTATTAGCTCAATAGTTCTATCAATTTTGATTTTATTAATTTCTCCCTTAATTTTTAGGATCTCTAGTTTGGTTTTCTTCTGGGGGTTTTTAATTTGTTCATTCTCAAGTTTTTTGATTTGCACTTCCAATTCATTGATCTCTGCCCACCCTAATTTGTTAATATATTCACTCATGGATATGAATTTACCTCTGATTACCACTTTGTCTGCATCCCAAAAGGTTTGAAAGGATGTCTCGCCATTGTCGTTTTCCTCGATGAATTTATTAATTGTTTCTATGATTTCTTCTCTAACTAAATGATTTTGGAGTATCATATTGTTTAATTTCCAATTAGTTTTTGATTTGGTTTTCCATGTACCATTACTGATCATTATTTTTATTGCCTTGTGTACTGAGAAGGCTGCATTTATTATTTCTGCTTTTCTGCATTTGTGTGCTATGTTTCTGTGACCTAATGTATGGTCAATTTTTGTGAATGTGCCATGTGGTGCTGAGAAGAAGGTGTATTCCTTTTTATCCCTATTTATTTTTCTCCATATGTCTATCAATTCTAATTTTTCTAAGATTTCATTAACTTATTTTACCTCTTTCTTATTTATTTTTTGATTTGATTTATCTAAATTTGATAATGGTTGGTTTAAGTCTCCCACTGATATGGTTTTACTGTCTATTTCTTCCTTCAATTCTCCTAGTTTCTCCATTAAAAAATTGGATGCTATACCATTTGGTGCATACATGTTGATTAGTGATATTTCCTCATTATCTAAAGTCCCTTTTAACAAAATATAATGACCTTCCCTTTCCCTTTTGATCAGGTGTATTTTTGCTTTGGTTTTATCAGATAACATGATTACCACTCCTGCCTTCTTTCTATCAGTTGAGGCCCAGAAGGTCTTACTCCATCCTTTAATTCTGACCTTGTGGGTGTCAACCCGCCTCATGTGTGTTTCTTGAAGACAACATATGGTAGGGTTTTGGATTCTAATCCATTCTGCTATTCATCTACGTTTTATGGGTGAGTTCATCCCATTCACGTTCAAAGTTATGATTGTCATTTGTGGACTCCCTGGCATTTTGATAACCTTCCCTAATTCTAACCTTTTTTTCTTCGGCTCTACCTTTTAGTCCAGTGATTTACTTTAAATCAGTCCCCCTTATCATTTCCCTTGATATGTTTCCCTTTTTGGTCCCTCCCCCTCCCCCCTCTCTTTCCCTCCCCTTTTGTTTCCCCTCTCCCCCTTTCTCCCTTGGTTTTCCCTTCTCCCTACCCTTATTGGGTAAGATAGAATTCAAGATCCCAATGGATCTGGATGTTCTTCCCTCTCAGCGTTGATTTCCCTGAGAGTAAGGTTTAAGTAAAAACTTTCTTCCTCTCCTTCTTATAAGAGTTTTCTTTCCCTCCCCTTCGCATGTGAATGTTTGTGTGAGAAAGATTATTCTATTTGGTCTTTCTTTTCCCCCTATTTACACATTACATTTTCCTCACATGTTAGTATACATAGATTGATATAAATGTAGTCCTTATAGAATAGTGTTTCAGTAAAAGAAGAAGATAACATTTTTCTCCTTTTCCCTTTCCTTCATATTTACCTTTTCAGGTATTCCATGCTCTTTGATTTTCGATATCGAACTTTCCACAGAGCTCTGGTCTTTTCTTTTCAAAAACTTGGAAATCCTCTATTTTGTTGAATGTTCATACTTTCCCTTGGAAGTATATAGTCAGTTTTCCTGGATAGCTGATTCTTGGTTGAAGGCCCAGCTCTCTTGTTTTTCTGAAGATCATGTTCCATGCCTTACGATCATTTAGAGTAGAACTTGCATGGTCTTGTGTGACCCTGATTGGCATTCCTTTATATCTAAATTGTCTTTTTCTAGCTTCTTGTAGGATTTTTTCTTTTGTTTGGGAGCTTTTGAATTTGGCAATTAACTTCCTTGGAGTTGTCTTTAGGGGGTTTAGTGTAGAGGGTTTTCTGTGAGCTCTGTCAGTGGCTGTATTGCCCCCTTGTTCTAGAATCTCTGGGCAATTTTCTTTAATAATATCTTGTATTACGATGTCGAGTTTGCTGTTTATTTCTGGCTTTTCTGGAAGTCCAATTATTCTTAAATTATCTCTTCTCCCTCTATTTTCCAAATCTGTCACCTTGTCAGTGAGATATTTTATGTTCTCTTCTAATTTCTTTGTCTTTTGGTTTTGCTTTATTAGTTCTTGTTTTAAGGCCTGGTTTTCCTTTTCAGTTTGGTAAAACTGGTTTTGTAGATGTGTGAATTTCTTTTGCATTATTTCCCACTTTTCCTCCCAGAAGGCTTCCATCTTTTTGATCACTTCTGATTCAAATTCTTCATGGGCTTGTGGAGAGTTTCCATTTCCTTTGGAAGGTTTCGGAGCATTTCCTTGTGTTTCCTCTTCTGTCTCCTCTGTGTTTTGTATTTTTGCTCCATAAAATGTGTCCAAATTTGCTCCCTTCTTCTTGTTTTTTTTTTGGAATTTGGGGGCTTTTGTGTTTCAGTGTAGTTTGCCATCTCTATCTGAGTGGGGAGGATTAGCTTTTCTTATCTCTGTCTGGCGTTCAGAGGTTTTATCCCCAGACAGATTGTCCTTTCTATGAAGTTGTTTTTCTGTCTTCCAGGGGAAGCCTGGAATTGCTGGTGTGTCTCTGTTACAGCTCTCCTCGGTTCCCTCCCGATGTTTCTCCGTTGCCTTACTTCCACGCTCTAAGCCTGGCTTGGCCCTTGTTTCTGTGCCTTAGCCAGCCAGATGAGCCTTCTCTCTGAGGGGAAGGGGCCCTGGCTTCCCGGAGCTCAGAGGGATCCTGATTAAGATTAGCTTTTCCCTGGGTTGAACTGAGTTTGCTTTGAGGCAGGGTTGTCCCTGAGACTAGGATGGAAGGATCCAGCCAGGGGATTATGAGAGCCCCTGTCTCTCTCTGTTTCACTGCTGTCTGGGTGCTCCCGTGACTGGGTCAGGTTGTTTTCAGGGTGAGGCCTTCAGAATAGCCGGCCCTGGGGTCCTTTTGCCAGCCCTGAGGGTTACTGTTGTTTCCGAAGATCCTGCTCTCTGAGGGGGAGGGGCCACAGCTTCCCTGAGCTCAGGGCAAGGGCTCCTGATAAGAAGATTAGCTTTCCCTGAGTTGAACTGAGATTCGGATGGAAGGATCCAGCCAGGGGGTTACGAGCTCCCCTCTGTCTCTCTCTGTTTCCCTGCTGTCTGGGTGCCCCTGCGACTAGGTTAGGTTGTTTTCAGGAAGTGGCCTTCAGAATAGCTGGCCCTGGGGGCCTTTTGCTGGCTCTTAAGTTCCTGCTGCTGCCTCGGACTCAGCGCTCTGGGTTGGTGGGGATGGGACCTAGGACCTTCCTTCTGCCTACCCCTTAGGTCCTAGTGATCTCGGGTTCTGGCTTTTGGGGAGGGCCGTACCTTGTGATCCAGGTCCAGGAGGAGGATTCCCGGGGTCTATGCTGTTGATCGTTTTGAATTTCCGTGCCCTAGGAGCATTCGGTTTGAGATGGGTAAGGAAGTGCTTCAGGAGATCTGAACTTTAGCTTTCTCTAAGCCGCCATCTTGAACCGGAAGTGCCAAAAAACTTTTTTACTGAAATAGAAAAAACTATAACAAAGTTCATTTGGAAGAACAAAAGATCAAGGATATCCAGGGAAATAATGAAAAAATATATATAAAGGAAGGTAGCCGTGCAATCCCACATCTCAAACTCTATTATAAAGCAGTGGTCATCAAAACAATTTGGTACTGGCTAAGAGACAGAAAGGAACATCAGTGGAATACTTCGGATAAGTGACCTCAGCAAGACAGTTCATGACAAACCCAAAGACCCCGGCTTTTGGGACAAAATTCACTATTTGATAAAAACTTCTGAGAAAATTGGAAGACAGTATGGGAGAAATTAGGTTTGGATCAATACCTCACACCCTACACCAAGATAAACTCAGAATAGGTAAATGACTTGAACATAAAGAAAGAAACAAAAAGTAAATTATGTGAACACAGAATAGTATACATTTCAGACCTTTGGGAAGGGAAAGATTTTAAAAAACAAGCAAGACTTAGAGTCACAAAATGTAAAATAAATAATTCAACTACATCAAATTAAAAAGTTTTTGTACAAATAAAACCAACGTAACTAAAATCAGAAGGGAAGCAACAAATTGGGAAACAATCTTCATAACAAAAACAAAGGTTTACTTACTCAAATTTACAAAGAGCAAATCCACTGTAAAAAAGTCCAAGCCATTCCCCAATTGATAATATAAATGGGCTAGGGACATGAATAGGCAATTTTCAGTCAAAGAAATCAAAACCAATAATAAGCACATGAAAAGTGTTCCAAATCTCTGATAATCAGAGAGATGCAAATCAAAGCAACTCTGAGTTATCATCTCACACATAGCAGACTAGCTAACATGACAGCTATGGAACTTAATGAATGCTGGAGCGGATGTGGCAAAGTCAGACCAATTAGTTCATTGCTAGTGGAGCTGATCTATGCCCAAAGGGTGCTAAAAGACTGTCTGCCCTTTGATCCAGCCATATGGCACTGCTGGGTTTGTACCCCAAAGAGATAATAAGGAAAAAGGCTTGGTCAAGAATATTCATAGCTGCACTCTTTGTGGAGACAAAAATTGTAAAATGAGGGGATACCTTTCAATTGGGGAATGGCTGAACAAATTGTGGTATCTGTTGGTGATGAAATACTGTTGTGCTAAAAGGAATAATAAAGTGGAGGAATTCCATGGAGACTGGAACAACCTCCAGGAAGTAATGCAGAGTGAGAGGAGCAGAACCAGGAAAACATTGTACACAGAGATTGATACAGTTGTACAATCGAATGTAATGGACTTCTCTATTAGTAACAATGCAATGACCCTAAACAATCTGCAGGGATCTATTAGCAAAAACACTATCCACAAGCAGAAGACAAAGTGTGGGAGTAAAAATGCTGAGGAAAGGCAAATGCTTGGCTACAGGGGCTAAGGGGACATATCTGAGGAGAGGCTCTAAATGAACACTCTAATGCAAATACAACAACATGGAAATGTGTTTGGATCAAGGACACATGTAATACCCAGTGGAATTGTGCATCGGCTCTGGGGCTAGGGGGCAGGAGATGAGGGGGGAAACAAAATAATTTTTGTATCCAATGAATAATGTTTGAAATTGATCAAATAAAAATAATATATATTAAAAAAAGAGATTGGCATGTAATCCTGCATTTCTAATAATTGCCTTTCTCTAACATTATCCTAACCTCAGTTTCTTTCTGAGGTTTTTAACTTTTGGCTGGTTTCTTGTTGAAAGTTCTATAATTGTCAGTGACTGTTTACAATTTATTGTAAGTTAGCTAAAAGACTGAAGATTTAGGGCTTTAGGACTCAAGGCTCTTCCTTTCACAAAGAGCTGGTTACCCTCAGATTGGGCTGTCATGAATCTCAGAAGCTGCTCCTGGGTCAAATGCACAAAGCTATTACTCAATAGAAATAGAAGGCGCATTGGTTATCCACTTAAATGGGACTCCAGTACCAAATACTTTGGTCATTCTCCACATACTTATTTAGCCTGGAAAAATTTTAGATGTTCTCAGAACTAAGAATGTTTTATACTTTATGCTGTAAAAAGAATCCTGGATACATAAAATACTCACTCTATAGTGTGAAGGGTGAGGGAAAAAGAAAGGTCAATGATCATTCTAAAGCTTATAACCTTGGTCTCAGAGACCATGATGGCATCATTTATATAAGGGGAATACTTTTAATGTGTTTTTCTCCGGATGAAAAATTGATATTTGTTGTTTGCAGGACTGTATAACACTTCAGAGACATAATTATGTGATAAATTAAGTAAAGAAAAAGGGATAAAGATCCTAGTTCAGGGGGTTTTATTTTCAGAAAATTCAGGTCAGATATTTAACTTTTGCCTCATTTCAAATATTTAAATGTGACATTGCCATTTTAATTTATATAAAGTAATATTTCATTATTAGGTTGGCATTTAGAGCTTAATGGTAGATTTATTATCACATTTGCATCAATATGTAGAGAAAATACAGCAATATTTCAGGAAGTCCTTAGTTAGCTATTCTAATTTTCTGAACCCAATGTCTTTGAAGGTGACTTTTGGTATTATCTGTGCCTAGAGAATCTCACCTTACAAACCCTCCTCATCAAAATTCTCATGAACATTTCATTATGTAAAGATCTTGCAAGATCATTTTAAAAATGATTATTGCTTCTGATTATTGTACCAGGAAATGACAAATGAGAATTTTGTTCCTGTACCTTATTTGAAGTTAAAGGTCAATAATGAGTATTTCAAGAGGGGAATGAGTTGCTGGAATGGATGAAATTACAATATGAAATATGCTTTTTTACATATACACACATAACCAAGATATAGTGATTTTATGCTAGGATTTAATTAATGTTATTCCCATTGCAATTGATACAAAAATATCCTTTGTAATAATTCAAACAAAAGTATAAACAGATATGAAGCTGAGGATGATTAACTTAAAAACTGTTATATATAAATATATCTTTCTTACTGTACGAACTGAATATGTAAGTTTTTATCTCAGTAATTATCAAATGTATTTAAATTATAATCTTGTCCAATATGGCAATCACAAATATGTACCTTATATTTCCTTTACAAATTTTCATTTAATGAGCATCATTAAATTATCTAAGGAAAAAGCTTAATGGATGAAACAATGAGAATCTAATTTGCATTGTCTTTCACTTTAAGGGTTAGTTATGCTTACTCATCTTACTTTTACTTCATCATACTTTGTTCCATTTACCCCTTTGCCTAGATGAATTACGTCAGGGCTCCCATCTTCTAAATAATATATTCCATGTTTTAACCTTACATTAAAACAGTACATGATTGTAATATTTGATGATTTTCACTATAGGTTAAAACAGAACAATGGAGGCAGGGAGTTCAGCTGAGGAAAGGATCAACTTTAGCCAAAAATCTAGTGGAATTACCTGCCATCCCCATACCTTAATTGGGGCTTTGTCCAGTTCATTCAATTCTACAGTTTCTGTTTAGAAAATATCCTTTTTAATAATGAGTTCAGAAATCCAGAATTTTGAATGTGAGAGGAAATTATAAGGGATTGATCTCCAACCACATCCAAAAAGCCGTAAAACTATTTGACCCAGCAATACCATCATTAGATCCATAT
Organism: Monodelphis domestica; assembly: GCF_027887165.1. Lineage (NCBI taxonomy): Eukaryota > Metazoa > Chordata > Mammalia > Didelphimorphia > Didelphidae > Monodelphis > Monodelphis domestica. The sequence goes on from NC_077229.1 coordinate 370,447,080, forward strand.
CCCAAAGAAATCAAAAGTGAAAAGGATCTACTTGTCCAAAAAATTCATAAGAGCTTTTTTTTCGTTGTGAAAAATAACTAGAAACTGAAAGGATATTCATCAATTTGAGAATTGCTGAATGAGTTGGGGTGTATGATTGTAAAAAAAAATACCATTGTTCCATAAAATTGAATATCAAGAGGATCACAAAAAAAAAATCCTGGAACAACTGATATGAAGTGATATAAAGTGAAATGAGCAGAACCATGAGAATGTTATGTATATTAACAGCAGTGGAGTATGATGATCATCTGTGAATGACTTAACTATTACAACTTCAAGAGAATCATGATGAAGAAGGCTATCCATTACCAAAGAGGAAATTGTAAATGTTCAAATGCAGGTTGAAACATACCATTTAAGATTTTATTTTCTTCACGAGTTTTTTCTTGTATAGGAATATGTATCTTCTTTCACAACTCGAGGAATGTGGAAATCCATATTGTATGATCAAAAAAGTACAGTCCACATCATATTTCCTGCTGTCTGGGGGAGGCAGGAAGAGTAAGAGGGAGGGAGAGAACATGGTTCACAAAATGTCAGAAAATGATTATTGAAAATTGTATTGACATATCATCTTGAAGAATATTAGAATTTTAAAACTAAGTCAGCTGACAATTTCTCTGCATATTTCTCTCTTCTGTATTCTTTCTTTTTCTGTATATATGAGGGTAGGTAGATATCTATTCACTGGAATTTTTCCCTTTTTATTTTTAAGATTTTATCTTTGAAAGTTTTTCTTTTATCTTGGACAGACTGTCCTATTGAATTTTAGTTCATGAAAACCTGTCTATATTTCTTTAGAAACCTATGAAAATGACTGCCCTGAAATCTGGTTTTATGTTATTCTGTGCTCATATTTCCACTCCTCTAACACACTTAAAGGGTAATATCACTAGATCCTTACACCTTTCCTTAGTGTTTCCATCATTTTGTTCTTAACAATCCATTTCTTCCCTATAGTGATAATCAGCTCCAGTGTACAATTTTACCTTACTAATTTCTCAGGGTTTCAGAATATAAAAGTACCAATCCAAAAGTTATTTCTTGCTCTATTCTTTGTAGAAAAAGAGCCCTAATACTTTTAGATAATTGATATTTATCAACACTATTATGTTGATTTTTCAAATTCATTATTTATTAAATTCTTCTTCTGGCTCTTTTTGTCCAGTATCATTTGCTCCAACTTCAAAATTGCTTCTCTTCTCTTAATTAATATTTATTTATATGTTTTGCTTACTCCTTTCTTCTGATTCATGTATTTACTTATATAAATTCCCTTTTTAATATATGACACTATTCCATCCTATTTTTTAATTATTCTGCTTCCCTTAAATAAGGCAAATGCTTCTATAGTCAATATCCATTTTGGAATATCTTTCTAATAAATCTAAGTAAAAACATTAGGTCAAATATATCCATTTATGGAAGAAACAGAAGATCTGGCAACTAACAGCAGATGCTTCCCTTGATATCTAACTTGATGGTCCAGTGTTAAGAGCAAGTTAAAATCCATCAAATTGTGGTCAAAGACATGGAAAAATTGTATGTCTGGCATGTCTTCAAAAAGATAAGAGGAAGAAAGAATGCCATAGAGTATAATAGATGTATGTTTAGAAATAAGTTAAATTATAGAATCTGTTAACTGCATAACAGAATCACAAAATTTAGAATGGAAAAATGAGATTCTAAAGCTAACTACTCTATACATTAATAAGGAAATCTTTGACATGTAAGTGTGCAAGCTTTCTTTGAAGAGCTCCAATGAGAAGGGACCTTTTACCTCTCCACTGGGCAAAGTTGAGTCACTTTTGGGTACCTCAAATTGTTGGAATTATTGTCCCATTACCTCAAGTCAAAATTATTTTTTGCCATGTTCATTCCTTAGGTTCTAGTTTTGCCCTTGGGGTTTGAGTATAGATCTAGTTCCTCTATATGACAGCTTTACAAATTTTTGAAGTAATCTGCACTTAGTCTCTAAATCTCCTTTAATTCAGGAACAAAACAACTTTTTCACCTGATCATAGCATGCTCTTGAAGGCCTTTATAGTGTTAGTTCTCTTCCTCTAAATTCTTAGACGGTTTTCAATAACTTTCTTAAACATGGAATCCTAAACTGTAAAATAGTACAGATTAGACGTAAGTAAAATATTTAGAAGGGTAAACTATATTCTTTACAGGATGAAATATTTTGACAATAAAATTTAACACTAGAAAGCACTATGACCAGATCCTAAACTGAAAAGGTGAAAAGAGAAATGCTTTCTCCCTTAAACCTCTGCTAAAGTAATTTTGATATTGCAGAAACATTGAGGAACTAAATTGTAAATGGTCTTTGTTTTCTGAATCACTTAAAGTTAATGAGTTGCTATAATATATATATATATATATATGTCATTAATTTTAATGATCCACCATTCAATGTTATATAAGAAGTCCTTGTGTGAGAAACACCCAACAAATACATTTGCCTTTTATATGGATTTCAAATATTCATTTCCACTGCTTTCGTTCTTTTCTGATACAATCGTATTCTGCTTTATTGGAAACAATTAACATTTCATTATAATTAATAATATCATTTAATTATATGATATGTTGCTATATGGAAAACTTTTAAATTTTGTCTCTAAGAGTCTTTTTCATGGATAGAAATAGATAATTGCTCAAAGTTATGACCAGAATTAAACACAGGTAGTCCAGGAGTAGTTCCAACTTATTCCCCAAATAGAGCATTTAGTTCTTTTCTTCAACTGACAAACATTTATTTTGTCTTTCCTCCTATGAAAAGAGAAACCAACTTATAATAAATTGGCATAAAAGCTAAACCATTGCTCATATTGCTCATTAAAAATGAGTGCCTCATTTTTTCAAATTTATCCCTTCACCTCCCTATCCTTAATTTGGAATAGGGACATTTTCATTATCTGTCCTTTAATATCACAGTTGATCATTGCACTTATATATGAGTTTTTAAAATTTTTCACATTTATTTATCTGTATTATTTTATTCTTGGTATATAAATCATTCTCCTGGTTATTTTTAGGTAGCTTTTCAGCACTTATATGATCTCTCCAGATTTCTCTGAAGGCATCACGTTCCTAATTTCTTACAAAATAATCAAATTCCATTACATTCAGATAAAAACATAAAATTCAATTATTTAGTTTCCAGTTCTTTGCTACCACTAAAAAAGTTCTTATCAAGAGTTTTGAAGCAATTTATAACTGTCTCAACATTTCTTCAATATACCTTTTTTCATAGACTTTTAAATATTTATAATTTTCCATCTTTTTTGACCAGTTTGGGTAATCTAATGTTTTTGAGATAGAATTTCAAAGTTGATGCAATTTGAATTATTAAATACTGATTTGGATTTTTTCTTTTGACTATAGACTTGGTAATTGAAAACTTACCAGTGAGGAATGTACAGTTTTCATAAAAATTTTACATATATATATATATGTATATATATATATATATATGTGTGTGTGTGTGTGTGTGTGTGTGTGTGTGTGTGTGTGTGTGAGAGAGAGAGAGCAATCAAATCTTTGTCAGACATATATATACACACAATAACAACAAAAACTTTTATATTTTCCCCCCACAATTAGTTATTTCCTTCCTTTTTGCTTTATGGCATCTGTTTGTTTACTTAAAAAATGCACGTGTTATTTAAATTGTTAATTTTTTCTTCTGTAATGTTCCCTTTCACTTGTTTGGTCCAGAATTATTTCCCTGTTCATAGATCTGAGAAGTAATATATTTTTTGCTCCTTTAATTTTATAGCATTTTATGTCAAGGTCATTTAGCCATCTGGAGCTTATCTTGGTTGGTGGTGGAAAGTGTTTATCTAAACTTAATTTCTGTTCTCTTCCTATAGAATATTCTTAGAACTTTTTACAAATGTTGAGACATAAACTTAGTCAGTACATGAAATTTTGGACTTTGGAGAATACTAGTCAATTGGGTCCATTTACTTGAGTATGCTGTATCCCTTCATTATTCTAGTGACCAAACTTTCTCTTCTCTTATACCAGTTTTAAGGTATTTGAATTTTTTGGTCATTATAACTTTATATTACAATTTGGGAACTGGTTTTGTCATTGTTTCCATGGATAGTGTGCTGCTTCAAGAAAATGGTGATCAGAACTCCTAGAGGCAGTAGATGTGATGATGGGTGAAAGGACATGGACAGAGAAGGGTAATTTCATGGGAAATGGGAAAGAAAATGTCCATTTTATATCTGTAGGCATTCCTGTTCTTATATTTAAATCTCTTTCACCTAGCCATTTCACATATTCAGGTTCTGCAAAAGACTTACCAGTGCATGCCATCTTGCATATATTTGTATGATGATTAATGTCATTCAGGCTTTTCACCTTCTTTCAAAAATTGCTGAAGGATAAATGAGGAAATTCAGAGTACTGAGACATAGGACATGTTGACAAACTAACAAATTCTGTGATTCATTGGTAAGGAATGGTCAGTGAGATATCTTTTGTTTTAATTTCCATTTTGCATTAGGGGGGAATATTAGAATTAACTTGTAAAGCTCAATGGTGTTTGATCATTTCATTTTAAAAGATAATTTTAGGCATCATAAGCATGAATAGTCAGTAGTACTTAATCCATAACTGTATTTTGCTGTTGTCACTGCTGCTATTGTTGTTGCTATAAGTGGACTACAAAAATGTACACTATAAGATGAGTTATGAAATGGATTAAGTTTTTAATTCTATGTGCCTTCCCATGTCTTTGTCCTCTCTTGTCTGTCCTCTCCTTGTCTTTCTTCTTTGTGTCTGTTTCTATTTATCTGTCTCTGTATCTGTCTCTTTCGCTGTTTCTCTCTCTTTCTCTGACTGTCTCTATCACTGTGTCTATCCAGCTGTCTTTCTCTTTCAGTCTCTGACCTTTCTGTTTCAGTCTATCTCTGTTTTTCTTTCTGTCTCTTTCTCTGTCACTGTCCTTTTCTCATCTTTCCTTTCCAATGAAGAAAGAAGTTTCTTCATAGAAAATGAAAGTACACTACCTATTTGAAGTCTCATTTCTCAAAAAAGCATAGCAATGAATAAATCATTCGATCCATTCATGATATAGATGTTAGTAGCCATAGTGATTCTTCTCCTATTGTCTAAATTATATACAGTCCAAAACTATGAAGACATCTGTTTGCTACTATGTAATTCCTAGATCCTTATTATTTTCAAAATAAAATTATAAATATGCATGAAAATCATCACACAAGTTTCATTTTTGAACTTACTAAATTGTGTTTGAAAATGTAACTTCCCAGACTATTTTGTGCCCTGTGTAGAGTATCCAGCTATATTTTTTTATCTTAACAGACTTTAATCATTTTTGTGTGTTTGATTTGTTAAACATTTTCAGTTTTGTTAGTATTTATTTCTCTAGTGGTAGCATTGATTCAATCAGTGCTACTCAGGATTATGCAAAATCAGAGTAAGAAAATAAATTTTAGTATGAAAGAATTTAAAAAAAATTTTTGAAAGATATTTCAGAGATGATCTAGTCCCCTCCAGCTGTCGGATAATTAAGATGAAGAAATTAAAACTATCTTTAGTCATATAAAAAATGCTTCAGATCACTTTTGATTAAAGAAATGCAAATTAAAACAATTGTGAAGTGCCATCTCACATCCTATCAGACTGGCTAATGTGTCAAAAAGGGAAAATGATAAATGTTGGAGAGGTTGAGGAAAAATCAGGACACTAATACAGTGCTGCTGGATTCATGAACTGATTCCACCAATCTGGAAAACAATCTGGAACCATACCCAAAGGGCCATAAAACTCTGGATACCCTCTGATTCAGCAATGCAAACACTAAGTTTATATCCCAAAGAGATTAAGGGGAGGGGAAAAGAACCTACCTATACAAAGTATTTGTAGCAGCTCTTTTTGTGGTGACAAAGAACTGGGGACTGAAGAGAATTTTCATAAATTGGGAATTGGGGAATGACTGAGCAAAGTATGGTAAATACTTATAACAGAATACTATTTTTCCATAAGAAATGCCAAACAACATTCCATACACACACAGAGAAGAAAAAAAGTCATAATAAAGTGATGCAAAATGAAATGAGAAGAACATAGATAATGTACTTAGTAACAACAATGTGTGATGATCAACTATGAAAGACAATAATTGTTATCAATAAGACAAGGAATGGAACCAGGACAAGTCCAAAAGATTCTTGACAAAAAATAAAAAGATATCCACTACAATAGAAGGAACAGAGCCTGAAATCAAACTGGAATATATCATCTTTACTTCATTTCCTTCTGAATTTTTCTCTAGTGAAAGCAATATGTATCTTATTTCACAACATGATGAAGATGGAAATGTGATAATATATGTACAACCTATATCATATTATCTGCCTATTTAAGGAGAGAGGGGGAAGTGAAGGACAAAGAAAACATTGATCCCTGTAAAGATTAAATTTAATTCTGCCCTGATTATAACAATGAAAATATTTAACTCTCCCCTGATTGTGAAGATTAAATTGTAACCCTTGTCTATTTTTAGATTTAATCCCCATAAGTGTAAACATAATACTTAAAAGTTAAGTATGAAAATCTGTCCATTTTATATTTAATCACCAAAAATGCAAATATCACACTTAATCATGAAGTGGGAGGTCTGTTACCCATGTGTGCAATAGTGGGTGATGAATAAAAATCAACCAACGGCCTTCTGGGCAGTCCCAGAGCAAAGTGTCATCTGTGATTGGTAGACATGGAATTAGGGAAAGTGACATAAGAGAAAATGTCTTTAAAAGTGGAGTTCGACTTGGGACTAAAATTAGGAGTGGTTCCTCCTGTGAGAGGGAGTTCTGCTAGACTTCTGCTGGAGGTTACTGGCAGTTCTATGGGAGTGGAGAATAACTCTTCATTCAGAAGAGTGCTGACTGGACCTGTTTCCTGGTGACCCCTTTTCCTTGGCCTTCTGCTGAGTGCAAAGACTGACTCCCTTTCCCTTGACCTTTCAGGAAGCACCAGACTCCAGAAAGGCCCATCATCTTGAGACTCCTTTCCCTTGGCAGGGACCTATGAACACCTGCCTGACTCAAGTCAGAGCAGTTATCTCTTTCTTTTCTTCTCTTTCTCTCTTCCTTAATATCTTCCCTCTTTATTGTAAAATAAACTACCATAAAATACCTTCTGACTTTAGTAATTCATTTCAGATTTAGTAATTAAATCCCTGGCAACCACACTCTTAAATATTCAAGTCCAACCCTTTTAAAATTAACTCCTTTCACCCTTACATCACAAAATATCATAAAACAGATGTTAAATTATATTGACATATTAATTTTTAATAAAATAAAATAGAACCTGTGGCAGTTTCAGCAGCCATATCCCAGTGAATTTTCCCCCCCAGCATTCTGGTCTAACTAGGTTAAGTATAACTAACACTCAACTCCATCAATAGGTGCAGTGAACATTCATCCCAAGAATGTGAGGACCAGTTGAATAGACAGATGAGAACAATTTGTTCTAACACCTACGAAGATGGCTAAAGTAGTTGCTGTGGAGCTGAGAGAGACATGGAAGACCCCAGTCATCCATTGAATCACAGGCATCACCTGTCACCTTGACCTTTGTCTATCCACTGTAATTTCATTACTCTAGAAAAGAGAGGGAGGCTGATGAATTTGTGCAACTCTGCCTCACTTAAATCCAATTCACACTGAAATCAAGACATTAGTACATGGTATGAGCTACAAAATGGAAGGAAAAGCGACAATGACAAAGGGAAATCTAGTGGGAAATGTTCAGTATCTCCTTTTTTGTTGTATTGTGATCAAAATAACATTTCATTTTTGAGGATACTTTAGTGATGAAATATGTAGACAAATATAACATAATTAACATATTGAAAAATATAAACATGTTTTTCTGAAATTCATGCATTTAGCCCAGGATTTTTAAGAGAACAGAGATGGATATCCTGTGTTTTAAGGCCTAAGACATATACATTCAATGGAAAATGTATCTTCTATATTGGGTGAGTGGGAGGCAGCAAACCAAGAGCCTTGACTGAAGTATGAAGTGCTATACCCTACTTTCAACTGGCAGAAGTACATAATTAGTTCATTTGACAGTCTTCCCAGTGGGGATGAGGATGCAAACAGCACAGTTCGGATAACAGTTAGAATTTCCATTATCCACAGATGTGCAGGCAGGCTGCATTTACTAGGAGGCCATCTGGCTTCATCAACTAAAATGACATTAGTTTCTTCTCACCTTAGTGCAGTGAAGTATACAAACTTCTTTTCTTGGAATTTGTCATCAGATTCATCAAAACTGAAACCACGGAAATTGGTTTCTACCTAAAATATAGCAAATGACATTACAAATCAACATGTAATTGAACTTACAGAATGAAACAACACTTTCTACAGAGAGATCACAGTTCTATATATTGACTTAGATTTTAAAATTTAATGACTTACAGGTTATCAGATAGTATGCCATATGTATCCTTTGTCCATGACATTACAAGATATTTAATTTGTTGTTGAACCCTAGAGAATTAAGAAATTTTATTGACTACGGATAAATTCTTATTCAATGACTGACACAAAACATAGAATACTGGTTGAATACAGAGAAAAATGAAAAAATTAGGTGACCCATTCTTTTAATTCATCCTTTGCTAGTTCTCTTTCTCTGCTCTCTCCCTCTTTCCCTCTCTCACCCTTTCGCCTCCCTTTCTGTTTAAGTAATATTTGTATATTGCATTAAAACCCATTCACGCACACACACAACACTATTGTTTATGTTCATATTTATCAATTCTTTTCCGGGGGTGAACATTCACAGTTGTGATAGCAATAGAAATATCTTTCTCTTGATTCTTCTCATTATTTCTACTGTGCAGTGATATTCTATCACAATTATATGCCATAACTTATTTAGCCATTCCCCAATTGGTGGGTATCCCTTAGTATTTAGTTCTTTGTTATCACATAGAGGGCAACTATAAATATTTTAATAAGTATAAAGTTTTTCTTAATCCCTTTAGGAAATAGACCTTATAATGTCATTTCTCAGTCAGAGGGCATACACAATTTTATAAATTTTGGGGTACAATTACAGATTCCTCTCCAAAATGTTTAGATCAGTTCAACCTACAGTGTTTTAGTGTCCCATTTTTCACATCTCCTACATCAATTTTTAAAATTTACCCTCATCATTTTAGTTAATCTGATAGGTGTGAGATGGTATCTTAACGTTGTTTTGATTTGCATTTCTCTAACCAGTAATGGTTTAGAGCATTTTTTCATGTAGCTATATATAACTTCTATTTCTTACTCTAAGAATCCTGTGTTTACAACCTTGAGTGATTTGCCAGTTGAATGGATGATATTCTTATAGTATTTTGTGGTGTTCTTTCTATCTATCTATCTATCTATCTATCTATCTATCTATCTATCTATCTATCTATCTATCTATCCATCGTAAAAAGGTGAAGGGCTTTTCCTTCTTTTTTTGTAATGAAAAGGATTGGATGTTTTGTCCCACTGGTAAGATATAATACCAGTGGAGAAAATTGAGTGGATCAAGTGGTGAGGGAATAAGGGGGTTGAGGTAAACCCTATTGATGGAGGGAAGATGACAAGATCTCTCCCTCCCTAAGGTGAACTGAAGCAGGAGTTTGAGATAACCTCCAGAGGGAGAGAAAGGTGGCTTTTTTTCTCTCATTTCCTCAAGGGATATTTAACAGACTAAATCCCTAGTGCACCAATGAGAGCACAAGGTCAGGGGAAGAGATGTCTGCTTCCCTGTCAGCTACTTCTGAGGAAGGTTTTGTAGTGTACCTTCCTCAGTGGAGAATTGTGACAGTCCTAGTCTGCACTTGCCAGAGGAAGGAACAGACTAAATCCTGTCTCAAATAGATCATCACCCCTCTTGCTGACTTTTATCTGAGGATTTATTTGAAAGGAAGGGATAGAACAAGGTTAAAGGAAAATGGAAGGAGGTTGCCCTGTTTAGATAAACCCTTAGCATCTGGGTCAAGAGGCTGGTGCGCAAGTTCACAAATGTCCCAGCCCCTCTACCAGATGACTGCTCTCTTTATAGTTTCTGAGCTAATATATCTTAACACTAAATCCTAAAACAGTTCAGGGAAGACTAGGAGAGACAAAGAAGAATCAAAAGGACTGGGCTCAGGTTTTGTGTGTGAGTCCTTTCCAGCTCCTCTTCAGGAGCAGAGAGCTTGATGGCAGGTGGAGAAAACAGTAGAAGAGATTTCTATGGAGAATACAGCTTCAGGAGATAAATGCAGGTAATCTGAGTCCTCTCGTGGTTTTGGGGGATCCCTCAGCCACCCAGAAACTGAACCCATCAGCTTTCAGTTCTGGGACAAAAGACCCAGGGCTATTCAGAATCCTCCTCAGCCAATGGTTCCCTCCCCACCATCCTTTGCTGTCCAAACTGTCACTCAAGCTCCTGTCCATCAACTCTAGAATTCCAAAGGTCCCCCTTTGCAATCTATACACTATCTATCTGTCTGTCTATCTATCTATCTATCTATCTATCTATCTATCTATCTATCTATCTATGTCTCTCTTTTCTTTCTGGTTTTAGTTTAATTCCTGAATCTTATTTTCTGAGAGTATCATATCCCATCTTATAGCAGTTATGACTATATAGGTCTGATATAAATATATGTCAGAAACAAAGAGCAACAGAGAATAGACAGAGACAGATAGGAAATACCTCTTTTTCCCCTGTTAAATGAAAGCCTCTATTCTTGATCTAAATGACCAACTTACAAGGAGAAATTATTCAGTGGGTTAGAAATTATGAAAACCTATTTTATCTTAGAATTTGGGACAAAGAGTAAAAAGCCAGGAATATTATGAAAACCACATTACATTTTGTAGAGGATCTTCAACAATTTAAGAGAAAAGACAGGTAAATTTCACAGTCTAAAATCTTACAGTTTCTTTTAGCATTTAAGCACAGCATCAGGCATAAGAAAATAGATAGTTGAAACCCAAATAGATATAAGAGAGAGAGAAAATCTAGTTGTCTTTTAAGTTCTGTATTTTGGTCACAAACAGGTCTTTCATTATAGGCAACTACCTTACCAATGATTTTCTACTCATATTTACCTCCAAGATACCTCTGGCTAAATTATAAATGGATTTGAGTCAAGACAAAAGGTAAACTAAGAATGTATGTCCTAGCTAGCTCACATTTCTTTCTTTGCTTTCTATATCTAACTTTATACATGCATACGTTCCTATACATTATATATTCTGCATGCAATATGTTATGCAATAAACTTGGCAAAGGCAAACACTTTTTATAAATAAAACAAAAAGAGAATTATATGTATTAATATGAATCACTGTTTCATGCAGTTTAAACACACACTAGATAGAAAAAACAGAGACAGAGATAGATAGATAGATAGATAGATAGATAGATAGATAGATAGGTAGGTAGGTAGATAGACAGATAGGTTGATAAAGCCTTTAAAGTTTTATTCATAACAAATTAAGACATTATGAAATAAGGCATCCTTATTAAACCTGTAGATAACAGAAAGATGAAGTAGGAATAATCAAAATAATTGATGCCAGAGTTAGGATCAGGGAAGATTTTGACTGACTAACATTAAGTCAAATTTAATAATGAGATATTTAGTAAAAATTAATTCTTATATTTGGATTTCAAAAACATTTAAAAATACCGAGGAAATTTATAAAATAAAAATTTCTAAGCAAAAATTGATTGGGAATGTTCTGGGGGATCTAGTGAATCTTAAGCTCAACATCAGTCAACACTATGATATGACAGTCAAAACAGTGAATTTAATATTCTCTTAAAGAAACAAAGTATAGTTTCCATGATTGGCAAAGTGATCAGCTTGCTGACCTCTGCCATATTTGTTGTGAAGAGTATCCAGAATAGGCATCCTGGATGTTATAGTCTTGATGTTATTCCATAAAAATCATCTGGTAAAGGATCTAAAATTATTAGCTCATGAGTAAGATGAGAAATACTTAATGACTTGGGAGGCCCCTTTTATCTCTGACCTAAATCTGTGATTCCCTTTTATGTGTATTCAGATCTCACCTAAGATGGAAGCAGCTATGTTAAATATACCCAGAATTTTCTTCTTGGAAAATATATTCTACTTTTCCACTCATATATTAGGTTCAATTACAGTGGTACACAGAATACTCCAACCTTTTTAGGTACCGATTTCTCTATTCTTTTGCTTTCCATTTCAGGATATAATAAGAAAACATAGAAAAGCAATGTCTACACTTAATTATTAAGTTCTTACCTATAAGAATTTGTTATATAAAATGACAAAAGCTAATTCATAATAACTGAGGAAACTTGAAGTCTTGAGGGCCTTTTCACTCTCAGTGGAATCAGTGTATTGGCAGTCTTCTTCTTACCAGCCAACAACTCACCCAAAGAGATATTTGAATTTTAAATCAGTGCCAATTACTTTCTTTTATCCCTAAATGACAATTGACAAATGATATCCAGAAGCTACATTTGCACAGGAAATGTACTCTGCACTTCTGGTCATTTCTGATTCCTTTTTTATCACAAGAATTTAGCACAGAAACTAGGACTTCATAGGCACCTATTACATGTATATTGACTGACAAGATGACACAGTTTTGACTATAAGAGGCCTGACTTGGTGATTTGGTGACTAAGTGACTCTGGAGGTTTGAGTTGTCATTATTTTCTCAGATAGTTAAGGCATACGAGATAAAGTGAATGTTTTTACAAGTGTCCAGAAGTCTAAGAAAGAGGAGAGAGACTAGTCAAAAAGCTCAACCATCCTAATTGGTCTAGTGATCACAAAGGAAGGAATAATTCCTGGAACATGATCCTTGGTATTAGAAGTGGTTTCTATATGCCTGATGTTTTTTTAAACCCTTACTTTTGACCTTAGAATCAATACTGTGTATTTTTCCAAGGCAGAAGAGTGGTAAGGGCTAGGCAATGGGGGCTAAGTGGCTTGTCCAGGGTCACACAGCTAGGAAGTGTCTGAGGCCAGATGTGAACCCAGGCCCTCCCAAATCTGGGCCTGACTCTCAATCCACTGAGTCACCTAGCTTCCCCCTTGATCATTTTATTGTAATAGACACTGATGACTCAATGTCTTCTCTGATGATTTCTTAATTCGTGGAAAAATAGGTATACCATTCATATAATGAAGGAGATTCCAGTGCAAGAAATATTCTAAAACTAGTCTTTTCAAGGGACCTGAGATACTGGTAAAGTATTAATACGGAGACCATTTCCTGACACCTGGCTGTCAAAACTTGTGTTTTGCAACCATCACAAGCACTCTTCCTGAAATCATTTCCCCACATGCTATTCCTAATGTAATGTGGGGGTTTCACTTCCTTTGATATGGAAAATAGATTACTATAGAAATGCTGAATTAAGGAAATCTATGATGCCTAAGCTAAGCCTAAAATGAAATGGAGAATTCTGAAAGTTTCAACCATGCATAAAGACAATTGAGTTTTGTAAATAATGTGAAAAAAGTCTACAAGATCAAATATATATATATATATATATATATATATATATATATATATATATATATAACCTTAAAAGTCATAATGGTTTCTGTACTTTTTACCATGGAAAGACATAAAGTTTAGATATGAGGTAATTATTTAGATAATTTTAAGTTCTCAAATACTTTTAAATCAGTTCTCTTTAAGTAACATGGATTCATGAATAAGACACCTTTGGAGTCAACAAGTTCTATGTTTAAGATTTGCTTCAGACATATATTAGCTGCCAGACCAGATATGTGATTTAAGCTCTCATTGTCTCAGGTACCTTTTAAGATTGCTTAGATACATAGACAAGTTTCAGTACCAGGAATTCTTGACACCAATGAAATCTCAGGTCCAGAAAAAAATGTAGTTTAGATAAAATTTTGTATTTGGAATTCTTTTTTCCAAATATTTATCCAAGTTGTCTGTTTTATTTTTGTATTCAGAATAAATCAACGTTCATGATAATGGAATTATAATTAATTTAAAATGTTTGCTTGGATATTTGTTGTTGGAGAAATATCAATAGTTCTTTAAAAATATTCAGAACAGGTTTCAGGCTACAGAGTTCATTCTAAGAAGAATCCTGAGCATAATTCTGGCATGATCACATTGGCTCCTTTTGAATATTCACTTGAGAATTATAGCCAATTAATGAATATTAATGGATATATGGTAAAAGTTTAAAAATACCAGGTGGTATAATTTATATATCAGGATGTATACAGACACATATAAATACATCTGGGCACAAAATCTGTGACCCCAAAGGAATTACTTTCCTTTTCATCTCTACCACTACTTTCCTTTAGCTTTTTAACTGTCATGGTAAGATATCTCTAAAAAATCATGGGAATATATTTTATCATACTATGTTTCTTTAAGAGCAAATAATTACTAGATTGATATCATTCATACCTAAATTGAGATAATCTTTTTTTTCCAGAAAAAGGGGAAAAGAAGTGTACAGTGTATTGAGGATATTACAATGCTATTCAAGAATTATCCAAGTGATGGGAAAAAACACTAATCAATAAGTGATGAACACCAACATATACCAATGGCATCCAAGCTATGTCAAGATAACCAGATCAAGGTTCCAAGCATATCAGATGGTTAAGCTGCACAGGATTTATGAGAAGAAGTGAACATGAATCACACAGTCCAGGCCAGAACAAATGGAATTCAGTCTCTATCTTTGGAGGGAGTACCCACTTCAAGGAGATCATAGATTCACTGGAATATTTTTTTATCTTCTCTGAAAAATTCATTAGGATTTAGGTATTGGAAGACTTTGTAGACGGTTAAAATAAAATAGATGTAGCCACACTTGTGTAAGAGTCTAAATCACTCTGGGAAGATGAATTCATGAGGGACTAATGCATATTTTGCATTTTGATCCTATGTTCAGTATCAGTAATGCCTTTTTAGTTTTTTATTAACTTATAAATATTTAAATAATCTAAATGTACTAATCTTTCTAAACCAATGAAGCAATATTATTATTAATCAAAGAAGTAGTGCAAAGAAAGGAAAGAAAGGTTAGGTCTATATTACGAAATCAGACACTTGACCAAAAATGAGCTATAATGACTGCAAAGTTTCATTTACCATGGAATTAAAACCTCATTTTAAACAAAAGACAGAATCCACATGTTTACCAAACATGAATTTGATCACAAATATGTCACTAGTTGCACAGACCTAAAAAGCCATGCTTTTATACAAAACTAAGAAAATGTACTCATGGGAGTGTGGAGAAATTGTCAGACTAATCCAATATGGTATATGCCAAGTTTCGTTCTTAAGCCTTGATTTAGAGATAGTGGCATTCCAGGAAAGGTTTCCCTAGGCACTAAAGTTCCATTTATACTGTATTTGCATAAGGAAAGATGACTACAAATTAATTCTTCAAACAAAACAGTTAGTTAATATTGGTTAACTTTTGTATACACAAGTTACAAGTTACAAAACCAGTTCTCCCATGTGAACCACTACCTCTATATTAGAGTGCATGAATAGTAGGAGAGGAGTAAACAACTGAGACTTTACCAGGGTTCTGATATCCAGCATCAGGAAGGATTTAGATCTTTGATTCTTATTCAATTCAATATATTTAAATAAAGGTTGATTAAATGCTATCTTTGTATAAAGCATTTCTTGAGAGTGAAGTATCCACAGAAGAGAGACTGGCTAGTGTTTGTCTCTCTCTTATCACACCTACTCAATATTTTTTCCATTGCTACGAATTGTTAAACAATTTACACAGTTGTTGCCTTCAAGTGAATTAGCATCGTTCTACATGGGTGAGATTTCTAGTTTGAGGCTACAAGTGGTTATGCTTCCAGTCTGAGGACAAAAATCCTTGTTTTAGATTTGAACTGGTCCTCTAATAATCTAGACTCAAATTCTTATCCTCAGATGCACCAGGACTCAATACTCTTTGAGTCTGAATATTGTTTGGGAAACATTAAAAAGCCTTTCATCATGTTGTATGCCATGTTTCGACGAAATTGGGAACATGCGGTCAGAAATCAGACAGGATACAACATCGGATGCAACACCAATGATAGTAGAATAGTTTGATGATGTTCATGGGATTATGGTCTTTTTGCTCAAATGTTCCTAAAATTTTAGTTAGCCCAACCTTCTCATTAAAACAAAAAAAGATGAAATGGAGAAGAGAGGATAGTTAACTCATCTAGGGTCACGCAATAAGTATCTGCCATCCAATTTAACATAGTTCTTTCTGATGCTGTCCAACACTATATCAACTACAGCATATGGTCTTTGTATAGCAATTAGATATACTCCTAAATTTTTGTCCTGAAATGCTACTATATGTGACCTTGAGAAATTAATTTAATTATTTGGTATCTTGGTTTCTTTATTAGTAAAATTGATTTATTAATCTGCATATCATATGCTTTAAAAGTGTTTTATGAAGAAAACACTTTGTAAAGTTTAAAGGTTGTACAATTGTGAATCAGTTGAGTAATTTGACTACTACCTACACTCAATTGTTGGAATGTGGGGATGCATATAGTTGGAAAAGATATGCTACCCAGCCACATTCCAAAAAAAAAAAAATCAAAGAGTTGTGATCTACTTTCTTCTTATAAGACTCTCAGTTTAAATTAGATCAGTTTGGTCAAAAATGTGTTGAATTGTCTATACAGCTTTTCTGGAAAAACAACTATACCAATTCCATATACATTCATAAGTAGCATCATCTGGTAAAAGCTACATCAGCATTTCTGAATGTAGCAGTATCTTCTCTGTTAGGCAATGTGTTGTTGAGCCAGAAAAAAGGAAAGGACAGCAAAGACGGAAAGTGAGAAGAAAAAGTCCCTGACTCTCTGAGAACTCTAAAACAATGATTTATTCCTTGCCTCAAATCATTTCCATTTTAATCTGCCTGAAAACAAATAAAACACTGAAATTGAATATGCTGTAAAGAAAGTGTATTTGAGTATTTTACGTCTAGGCAGTTGGATTAAATACTATTTATGGTAAGTAAACCAACTCAAACAGGAATAGCCCTGGTAAGAGCAAACAAGTTGCTAGCTTACTGATGAGATATAGTCTTATATTTTTCAGCTTCATTTGCAGCTATATTCAATAATTTCTATATTTTGACAAGTCACTTATCATTCTTTCCCATTCTATTAGAATGCTAAACACCTTTATCTGACACAAAGACTGATGTAGTCATCTTATTTTATGTTGGTTCTTTAGATTTTTGTATTTTATTTTACGTGACTTGAATTTAATCTGCAATAAATCCAAATAATATATTTTCAAAATGTAAAAAGTACCTTAAAACATGTGTATATATGCAAGCAGCCAGGTGTGGGATATCTAAGTTTCACATGGAGTCAAAAGGTATGAAATAAAACAAATCCATCTGCTCGAGTAGAGATCATGGATGGTATTTGATATTTAATGCACAAATGAAAACAACCAACAAAAATAGGTAGGCAAAGAAGTTTTCCTCATTCTATTCTTGTAATTTAAATAAGTTATATATCAGTGAGTATTCAGGAAAGGAAATATATATGTATATACATATATATTTGACTAAGGCCTACTGTGAATCAATTGAAAAGTAATTCTACAGTAAGCACTTGCTTTTTTTTTTCGCTACACATTATTTTAGTAGGGATACATTGGCTAAAATGAAGCAGTTTCTAACTCCATGAAGTTTCACTCATGTTGGTGAAGAGAACATGAATATATGTGTATAAGTATATGTATGTGTACTCAAAATATATATATATATATATATATATATATATATATATGAGAGGTACTAGCAAACATAGCAATATAGATTTCATATTAAATAAGTATAACCACAAAGCTCATTGGTATGAGACTTTCTCCTGATAAGTAAAGATGAAGATATGAGCCATAGGGTAGAGTTATTGTGGGGAAAAGAAATTCTGTTTTCAGCAGTCCCATGATGAGGACTCATTTGTTTGAGTACTCCTGACCACTAGCTTTGAGAGTAAAGACAGAAGAGGTCAATCACTCTTCAGGCTACTGATGGAAAAGACTGAGAAAATATGAAGGAACATGTAGTCTCCATCATGCCCCTATCCCCAGCTTGCTACTCTAGATATTTTGTGGAATAATTCCCTTCAGTGAGATCCAAGACATCTTCTTTTCATTGATTTGAGCCCCATTTTGTATCTTCTGGTATATGTTCTCGTATATACTTTTTCTAATTTTTGTAATGCTATGATTTCGATGAACAGACTTTGCTATTCTCTCTTTGTGTTTACTGTGAAACTGATATTACATTGGAAAGGGTTCGGGAGATGCCTCCATGACCTCCATCATGGAGGAAAATGTTACTAGGATAAAAATTAGAGCTTGGTATATTAAATATCTATTTTTATCTCTTTATATATATATATATACATTCACAATAATAATTACTCGCTTGGTTGATAATTTTCAAATATCTTTTAGATACCTACAATGATTCTGATATCATCCTTCTATCAAGACTTAATATAACGGAGGTCTTGATTCCCTTACAACATTTATTCAAGTGAACTGAATTCAAAAGCAAATGTCAAAGGATGGTTATCACAATGCTATAAAGTGATGCCATGGCAACATACATGCTATCCAAATTTATGTGGGCAAAAGACAAAAGTAATCATATTTCAAAATTGTCTCTCATTTTCTTTGAAAATGATTTGTTTTTAAAGAGAAAAAGATGTGGTAGTATACTCTTTTATTAATAACTAATTAACCATAATTTAGACTGTGGGAGGAAATATCAAAATTAGATCATTATTCTAATTCTTGAAGTAATGACTGATATTGGAAAAAAAAACCCTTCTGAATTACTCTGAGTCTATTTAGTAGGTTATTAAGAAACAAATAAAAATTCCATTTAATGAAAAAACACAAAAGCAAGAGTCATATACGTCATCTTCCAAATTTAAGAAGTCTGTATCTACTGATATTTTCTAATATATGATTATTTAAAATGTTTATCAGTGAATACTTTATATAGCAATAAAATTTAATTGATCCCAATATTTCCACTGGTATCACTAGTTTGCTCTGGCTGTCAGAGGCCTTTGGTACCCTATTCAGAATTTTTTTGTCCCCTGAGAAAAGCACAGCCTGTAATTTACAGTTTATGTTTATCTTCCTTTCAATCCAGTTGCCTTATGTAAATTCAAAACTGTCCAGGAAATTCAGTAGTTCTCAGAAGGCAATTTAGGGATCAACAAAGGCCCCGGAGAATTCTTTTAAAATTTAGTATCTTATGACATTCATATGGATATTCTTAATTGTGACATCAGAGAAGTGTCTAGTACTGAAGTTAGAATAATAATGAAGTTTTAAGTAAGTGATTGCCACTGAGGTGAAAGAATACAATGAAGCCCAGTCAAAGAAGGTATTTGAACCTTTGAAGGTGAATGGCTACTACTGGCATTAATAAATTTAACTGTTGTTATTCAGTTAATGTCTTTTTATCAGGGCACTAAAAGGAAGGGACAGAAACTGAAGATAGTATATGTCTATGAGTCTCTTCTCTAGTTATCCATTCTTGTACCATTTTTTCATTCAGAATAACTCTTTTGATAATGAATTTTGACTTTTCATATCAACATTATCACATCAGGGCATAGATTTAGAGAAGGAAGGGACTTTATTGCCCATGTCA
Organism: Monodelphis domestica; assembly: GCF_027887165.1. Classification (NCBI taxonomy): domain Eukaryota; kingdom Metazoa; phylum Chordata; class Mammalia; order Didelphimorphia; family Didelphidae; genus Monodelphis; species Monodelphis domestica. Next base: position 370,466,898 of record NC_077229.1, read on the forward strand.
TCCAAGTCCTTTAATTCTATACCTTAAGGAACTGATGCTCAGCTGTTGACTTGATAGCATTTTGTTAAGGACAAAACTATATTTATTATGAATTGGGGCATGGAGGGAAAGAATATGTTATTTGTGGAAGCATTAGTATTTTGAATTTCTAAAACTAGGTTTTAGATATACATGTGGTTCCTTATTACTGCTAGTTTTCATGATATTTGGAAAGTTTGCAGAAGATATTATATCAATTCCAAACCATTTATGTTAGTGATGGTCTATCTCATTAAATTTACACTTTAAACACCTAAAACTGTGACAGTCAGTTAATTTGCTCATTTTCTAAAGTAAGCTATAGAAGTGATATATTTTAAAAATTATATAATTTTGTGAAGATTAATTGCTTGCTCATATTTTTCAGATAAACACTTATTAAAATTTTCTAATACATATGCTTTCTATGGGTTGTAGAAATGATTCAAACAATTTTAGATATTTGTATGTCCAGATTTCAATTAAATTTTAAGGTGAAATTTATTGCTTTTTTATTTTACATCATAACTCTTCTATATATGTATGTATACATGTATATACACATAAAATTATACATATATATAGAGAAATCCACTTAGCTTTCCTTCATGACAAGGAAACATAAGTTAAAGAAAACCAATTCATTTGGTTACTATATCTGACTAAACACATAAGATCTGCCCTTTTAAACTAACATTTCCAAGGAAAGGAGACATGACAACATTTCTTGTTCATGGTCAAAACAGGTCTTTGATTATGCTACAGTGGCTTCATTTTAGTCCTCTTCATTTATATTACTGTAGTAACTGATTATATTTTTTTCCTAGCTCTATTGAATTCTCAATCAATTCATATGTGTTCTCATGTTTCTTTGAATTGATTATATTTGCCATGTATTATGCCACAAGAACATTGTTACATTTATATATCCCAACTTATTCAGTCATTTCCCAATTTAGGGAGATCTATTTTTCTTTCTTTCTTTCTTTCTTTTTGCTACCACAAAAACTATTTCAAAACTATTTTAAAATTACAGATGGATTTTGGCACAAATATAAAACCTGCCTTATCATATAATTTTGTAACGATATTATTACAATTCCCCAAAATCAGTCACTTTAATGGAGAAAAGAATTTTTCATAACTGTATTTCATCTTTGTCTCATTTTTGCACAATTATTTGCAATATGAAATTGCTGAGAACATTTAAAGTATTATTTTTTAACTGCCACTGCTACAGATCATTTTCTAAAGACTGAGATACATTTTCTTTTAGAATTCCATGGTAACATGAAATGCTTAGAGCAGTTTTTCTCTACTGACTTTAGGTTACATACCACATAGAGTCTGTTTACCCCCTTTGTTATGGGTACATGATTAGCACTGTACTTCTACTTAGCTGCTTTAAAATTGATTTGCTTTTACAAATGGATATTTACTTAAAAGATATACTAAGAACAGTCATAAAAGTATATTTCCCCCCTCCAAAACTTTAGGAACAGATTTTCTGATATACTATCATGGGAAAGAAAGAAAGAAAGAAAGAAAGAAAGAAAGAAAGAAAGAAAGAAAGAAAGAAAGAAAGAAAGAAAGAAAGAAAGAAAGAAAGAAAGAAAGAAAGAAAGAAAGAAAGAAAGAAAGAAAGAAAGAAAGAAAGAAAGAAAGAAAGAAAGAGAAGGAAGGAAGGAAGGAAGGAAGGAAGGAAGGAAGGAAGGAAGGAAGGAAGGAAGGAAGGAAGGAAGGAAGGAAGGAAGGAAGGAAGGAAGGAAGGAAGGAAGGAAGGAAGGAAGGAAGGAAGGAAGGAAGATAGGAAGGAAGACAAAATGAGACATTCATTAATCACCTGTCCTGTGTTAGGCGCTATGCTAATCATTTAAAAATTATCTCATTTGATACACAAACAACTTTGAGAGGTACATCCTATTACTATTAGGATTTTACAATTGAAGAAACTCAAAGAGACAGGTTAAATGACTTGCTTGAGGTCATGAAATTAGTTAAATGTCTGAACCAGGATTTAAAATTAGGTCAATAAGGCCACACTCTGTTCACTGCTCCAAAATATATACCTATTTTATCAAAGAATATTATCAGTTTGGTGTATTTCTGACATAGATTTGGTCCCTACAAGTTCATGTCCAGATGCATCATGACTATCAGATAAGCCTAAATCTTAGCTATTTCTGGGCTTAGATTGTAAAATCTTTAGGGGAAAAAAATCCTTATTTCATCAGGTATTGATGTATAGTAGCAGTAACCTTGGTTTTACAGCAATAGGATATGGAGGAGCCCTCTGAATTTTTTGAACTGCTAAGACTGCATACTCTACTATTTTAAATGGTTACTAAGCTCCCTCAAGAACCCTACTCAAAAAAAAAAAAAGAAAAGAAAAGAAATTGCCTCTGTAGCCATTAAAAGAACCTCAATTTCTGGATTTTAGCATATGGATAGCCACCAGAAAGCAGACCTAGGATGCTTCCACATGCTTCACAGTCTGTCTCTCTTCTCATAGTTTCCTGTACCTGTCATATTGTTTCTCCCTGAAGCAGTGCCATGTGGAAAAAGAGGCATCTGAGGTGGTCTCAGCATGTGCCAAGCACTCACTACATTTTTGTGTATAATTACCTCAGTGATACCAACTGTTGGAGATTGGTGCATTACTTAGTTAGCTTAGAATTATTCTAAATGCTTCAACTTTTATCCTTGTATATATATATATATATATATATATATATATATATATATATATATATATATATATATATATATAATACCATTCCTCTTACTGTATAGTTCTTATTTCTAGCTTGAACATTTAAAACCCTTTGCAATGCGGCTCCAATCTACCTTCCTAGGATCACTGCAGGTTTTACTCCTTAACTGTCTGTTCCTATCAGATATCCAATTCCCCCCATGAAAAGGAAATGGGTCATTCCCTTTTTTTTCATCCAATGCAAATCAATGAACATTTAAATACTTGCCCTTCCAGAGGAAGACAGTATATAAAGGATGCTTCCCATCTCTTCCACTGTTCTTTTTCCAGGTGTTCCTCCATTTCAGGAATCAACTTCCTCTTTACCTCATCCTTTTAGATTTATTGACTCTTTCAATTACCACTAAGATTATTACTTCCCCTAAAAGAACCTCCTTAGTCTCCCCAGTTGTCAGTACATTTTTTCCCTCCTGACATTATTTTGTTCCTTTCATGGCATACATTCATCACTGTACATAATATTACAGATATAAACAACATTAAAAACTGCAACCTTAATGTTATTATGAGATAAACCACCTTGCCTATTGCTTACATGATGGATCAGCTGTCCTTTCTATAATAACATGTCATATTCTGAATAACACCCTTGTTTACAGTGAGGGAACAATAGGGACAAGACACTAACCCTGCTTCCTCATATTAAACTTAAAACAGACTAGTTATAGAATGACTGTGCTAGCCCCAGGTCATTTGTTGATTCTCCTCTATACTTTAATGAGAGTGGAGAGATAGAAAATAAATAGGGAGATTAGGGGCAACAGATAGTTGTGAAGATTGGATTTAGCTATCTCCTGATTGTAACAATGAAGGTACTTAGCTCTTCCTTTATAGTGAAGCAAGAATTGCAATCCACAACCTCTTTTTAGATTTTAATCTAAAAAAAGGTGATAATTCAGTATTTTAAGTACATCTATCCATTTTAACCACAAAAAGGTGTTAAGTAACTACAAAAGATAAACTTACCAAAAAGGTGTTAAGTAATGCAAAAAAATCTAACCAAAGAAGGTGAGAACTAAAGAGTGGGCAGTCCTGGAGAAGAGTGTCTACTATGATTGGTAGACATGAAATTTAGGGGAGGTGACACAAGAGAAAAAGATTCTCTAAAAAGTGGAGGAAAGGCCAGAAGTGGAGATATTCGATTCAAGCTCTGAGGAGTGACTCGAAGACAGACCCTTGAGGAGCAACCAAAAGAGAGACACCCAGACTTCTTTCCATTGAGATGATCATTGTTGGTGAGTGAAAGGTTGACTTATTTTAACATAGTACAATACAAAAAAAATCTGAATCTCTATTCTTCCTCTTGAGGGACCTAAGTGACTGTGTGAAGATCTCAATTCAAATCCAGCCACATTTACTAACTCTATGACATAGGATAAATCACTTAATTTCTGTTTGACTTAATCTTCTGGAGAAGGAAATGTCAAACCACTCCAATATATTTGATAGGAAAACTGCAAGGATGGTATCATGGTTTTGTGATCCTCAGGGTTATAAAAAGTTGGAAACAACTTCATGAATGAAGGACATTAACAAATTCATTGACTTGGATGCTATACATAAAGAGCAAAAGTATAGGACCTTTGAAAATACTGGAATCTTATTTTCCCAATAAAACAAAATTTTAGAGCATGCAGTTATTACACAGGCAAAAATAATCAATTGATTTGCATTCTGATTCTATTTAGGGGAACTCGGCTCATTGGTTCTTGTTAAGGTAGAAGACAACATGTGAAAGGTTTCATCATTATTGCAATCTATTCTTTCATTTCTATTTTCTTTTTAAATTATGGACTTAATAATAATCTATACAGGAACATTTGCAAGCCAGAAAAATAGGATTAAACTCCTGTTCAGTACTAGATGGATCCAAAATTAATTCTCTGTAGAAAAGACACTGGTATCTGCCCTTATGCTATAAATCATTGTTAACCATCAGCTATACCTAGTTTCTTAATGTAATTTTTCTGTTTAAAATTCCAAAGCCACCCTTTCAAAGTCACCAGTAACCTAGTATTTGTAACATTATTTCCCTTTCTAAGAATTACATATAGAAGGGCAAATTTAAAATTATCTAGAGTACTCTTGCAGTAATATGTTTATCTCATAGGTCATTAAAAAAAGAGAGGGAGACCAAATGCAGTGCCACACATCTGTTAAAGAACATTTATTGCCAACCTTTGTTGTCGGAATTGCTTAGCCATAAGGCAGAGCATTACTCGATATGAACTGTGGCAGCTTATAGCAACTTGCATACTAAATAATTTAGGATACATTTCAATAATGCACCAAATAATAGCTTTATTTAGGCTACAAATGCACAGGAATGAACTGTCTTTATTATTGTCACACAATGCATCCTGTTTTGACAATGTAGGGATTTGTTATGGCAACTCTTTTCTCTTACCTTCCACTTTGGCTCTCAAGTTTCCTTTTATCATTTATATGAATTTATTTCCTTTACATGCCCAGTATAATGTAAACTCCCCTGGGTCAGGAACTTTCTAAATATTGCTTATCTTTGTATCAGCAGCACTTTGGGAATAATACAGAATTGTGGAGTGCTGAAGGTAGGTGGTAGGAGGAAATTTTGTCTTTCCACTGAAGCCACTTTTCAATGGATTAGACAGTAAACATACTGTTATAGTCATATAGAACATATCAAAGCAAGTACTTCACAGCTCTGGATGACTCAAAACCTATGAAAAAGTATTACAGTGCTTCTTTTAAATATGAAATCACATCAAACATTCTAGATGAGCCAATATTTGCTTGATTTCTCACATTTAAAAAATCAGATCTGGTCTTCTCTAAGCATTTTAGAACTTTATCTCTTCTCTTTTTAGTCTAACATTTTTGTTTGTTTTTGCATTTCTGACATCACCTTCGTTTTAATGTATAATAAAGGATAGAGCAATGGAAATCTAAATTAAAACAATGAGAAATTTGTCTCCGTGGTGTGTAGCACTTAACTAGACCATATTTTGACTCAGGTGGTTAATATACTGAAAATGTTTGCACTCACAGAAGAGTCAGAATTTTAGCCAAATAAAAATGCATTGTAGTGTTATTTTCTGAACTCTCCTCCTCTTAACCACCACCACTCCCATCATTAAGTTTTGATATAGTCTATTTCAGCAATTTAATCCAGAACCTCTTCATTCTCTTGCTATTGATGTTCTAATTAAGGTCACTATTGCACATGTTTCCAATAAGGAGACACAAGAATCAACACATTTTAACAAGAAAATCTGCATTCTCTCTAATTTTTCTCATTATATGAATATTAGAAGCTGCCTAATCAGCTCAGGGATAAATGGCAAAGTCACTTAATTTGGTTGTTTAGAAGGAAGATGTGAAACTCATTTCAAAAATTTAAATGGAAAATTATCAGAAAGCATTTCAGAGTCAACCTATTTTAAACAACTTCTGTTTGAGAATACCGAATGTGAATTCATTATTTATTTTATCTCTGCTCTAACCTTTATAGTTCACATGATGATATTTTGCCTTTCAAATTGATGCCTGCAATAAAAATCCAGAGAAATTTGGTTACCTTAGGATAGGAAATCAACCCAACTACTTCATGAATAACTATCATGTCCTTTTACTCCTCTGTAACATACAGAGTAATATAGTTAAAAAGGCACTGAACATGGGAACAGAAAATCTAGCCCTTAGTCTTGACTCTATATTAGCAACGTTACCTTGGGCAAATTACATTACATTTCTGACCCTCCAGTTTCCTCATTTATAGAACAGGGGCATCATAGTACTTCAATAAACTACTTAATAGGGTCATGAGGAAGGTGCTTTGTAAGTCTTGCAGCACCATGTAAATGTCATTTGTTATTAAGGTTTTTATATAGTGTTAGACCCCATATTGAAAATAAAACTAAAACCAGCTTCAAAAATTATATTTCAAGCCATAAAGAGAGTGTATATGAGAGTGTGGACATGTTTTTGATATAGTTTGACAGCTCCTGAATTATCTTCTCTGACTTCTAGTCTCTCTTCTATAAAATCCACTGTTTACTCAGTTAACAAAATAATCTAAGGCACACAACTGACCATATCAATCCTCTTCTCAAGTACTTTCACATTTATGTCTTATTCCTTAATATGGATAATATCCAAAAAATCTTCATCTGGAAATTACACCTCTTCACAATTTAGTTATATTTACAGCCTTATTTCATTGACTATTCTTCACACAATATGTATTTCAGGTGAATTATACTATGTTTCCCAAACTCAAAAATACTCCAAACCCCACTTCTGTGTATTCACTACAAATCATTTCCTATATCTCATACTCACCTCTTCTCATACTGTATCTGCTTCTTATAATTCTTGTTTTCCTTCGAAGGAAAATTATCACACCAAAGATACATGTATAGATTCATGATTTGAATCCTGGATGACTAATCCCCTCATCTTTTGCTTGATTCAAGTTGGGACCTCTAGACTTCACTCTCCATATTCTACAGCCAGGCAACAAGGTATGTAAAGAATTTTCAGCACACTGGAAAAACTCAGCCTTCCTGAGAAGGCCCTTTCCAAGTACAGTTAACTACTCTAATAGCTATCAAAATTGGAGAAAAAGACTCTTGGATTCATTGTTCTCATGTAAAATGGAAACCACCACCTGACACTGAATGACTGTATTCTGTTACCGACATTGCATTTTATTACTTGTTTGCTTTTGGATTTAGTTTTGCTTTAAGTTCATAAAATTATAATTTATAAATTAATTGAATCTAAGATCTTCTGTTATAAAATATTATCTTTAGGTTGTGTGTTTTGGTTATTAGCTATAAGTTCTTACACTATCTTCATTTGTACTCTCTTCCCATAACTGAACTAGGGACATTGCTATTATAAAAGTCCACGGCCAAGTTGGAACATACTCTTTTCCAAGGCAAGGCCACTGGCACTTATAAGTTCTGGATCTTTCTCTAGGTCAATTGGAGATCTGTTTTGTCATGGGCAACAATTTGAGTCCACATAATCAAAGCTTATTCGAAGCTATTTCCAAGAGAAAAAAAACAAACAAACTATGTATACTTAAACTATAGATCATGGCCTAACTAGAGAGAAAATATATTTTTATTTCGAGTATGCCTATGTTTGGCTGCCCGTCATTTAATGGAATGTGCAATGTGATTTTCTTTATGATTTTTTTCTTTCTTCTTAATAGGAATTTGCTTTTATTTTTCCATTTTTTTTAAGTTGAGTATATGGAATCAGTATTGGTTTGATATTAGAAATTTTGATATTTTATCTTGAAGGATTAGTTTACAATACCTACCAGTCCTGATAACACTGCATACCCAAAATCTTTAGACTATGGAAACTTGCCATTTGTTGTTAAATATTATGGGACTTTAACCAAAATTTGTGTCTGATTTCAGAAGAAGGGACTACTAACGAGTCACAGATGAGTGCAAAGGAGCATAAGGTAAAGGAGACCAATAATCCCTATGGGTTGATAAAGATCTATGCTAAGAATCTGAGGATTCAAAGAAGCAGTTGTTTGGCTAGTCCTGACATTGGAGTTCCCTGTTTCCTGTCTTTATATGTAACTAAATATATATCTGTTTTTGGCTGTAACTTTGGCTTCCTATCCCTGTGATTGAAGTAGAAATCAGACCGGGGAATCCTATTTCCTTTTTACCTCAGACTTTTGTTCTTTTTTCTTCTTTAGTATGGTGATTTTCTGTAATTGGGTGATGATATGATGTGTATGTGCAATGTTGCTGCAACCTGTCCTGCATGCTTATATGATATAAGCTATCTCAACTGGACCTTTATGGTGAATCAAGGACTTGTTATGATTTTAAATTATACATATATATGCATATATGCACATATATATGTGTGAAGGGTTAAGTTTTGGGATAGGAGTTTGAACAAAATTCAGGAGAGAAGTTTCTTAAACACAAAATGCTTAGTTTATTATTAGGAAAATACTGATAGGAAATAGAAAGGAGGAAAGTGAGAATAATCTTATAATAACTTATAACTATACCTAAGATCCCCATCCTAGCTAAATTAAAAAAAAACAAACCTAAATCTATCTGCCTTCAAGGGTAGTGCCTTCTGCCAGAGTCAGGTTCTGGCCTAACTTTTCTACTTTGACTATCTAATAATTTACCCACTCTATCTATCTATCTATCTATCTACCCAAGATAATAAAAAACCAATAAAGCAGTTTAGGCCTTAAATTGGTTTCTCAGTCTCCTCATAAAGAGAGAGCAAACTGCACATTACTCTCTCTAGGGAACCCAGAGACAAAACCTCTTTTCCAATTTCTAGCTGTAACTGACTTAACCTCAGCCACACCCATCTGTCTCTAATTGACAATTTTCACAGCGGGGTGGGGGGACTCTTACTCAGAATTCTTTTTTTCTCCCTTGCCTCTTGAAAAACCTTTAGAAAAACCTGAAGGAACTAAGTTATTTCCTTTTCCAACTTGGAAAACACTACTGACTGCCTATTGCTGTTTCATAAACTGTTTTATCTCTGAGAAGACCAAAGAAAGACCTTGTCTTTGGTTTGGACTCTGAGTTAGCTAAGGCTCAGAGTCCTAACTTGGTTCTTGCTGAGGCTCAGCCAGCTAGCCTTTGTTATTTTTATAAATTGGAGACAAAGTTAAGAATTATATACTTCTTATAAGGATAATAGTGTTAGTTTATTGTAGAACAAGGAAAATTTGGGTTAGTCAGATCAGGAAGGATCAGTGTAGCCTGTGGAAACAGGAGAGGTGGTTCCTTGCAGAACCAGAGAGTTTTATGTGTGTGGAGTTAGAATCCCTTAGAGTTAGAAATCCTTTTATATTCTTTTATATCCTTATATTCTCAATAAATAGTTATTTTTGTGTAATGAGTCTCCTTAGTGTCCTTGCACCTGGCCCTAAAGAGAAATTCTCTTATGAGCTTCATTTCACTTATATAAACTTAAGATACTTTGTAACCACAGCAAGCAGAATATCTTATCAGTTTATATTCATAATCAATTCATTGGTTATTATTTTTACAGCCTGCTCTCAAAAAACTCATGTTAGAATGGGCTCATTGAGGTTATAAGAATTTAATCATTGAGCTCTCAATGAGGGAAAAATCACATATGGATGATTTTAGCTCTAAGTGAGATGGAGACTGACCATCATCCTAAGCAAATCAGACAATAATGCCTTTTAATTAATATTATCTTCACTTATAAAAGGCATATTCATTTCTGATTTTGAACCATTGACCATGGTGAGAACTTTGGGGACAAAAGCTTTCTTTCTTTTTTTGTATGATGATGGTGGAGATCTTCAGAAAATGTGACTGTAGCACTCATAGCTATAGCTCTATAAGGGTTGATTCAACAATGATGGTTATGGACAAAAGAATGGAAATATTATTAGTATAAAGAGCTTGTCTACTAGATTATAGACTGTCTCTATGTCTCTGTCAAGGTCTGAGTGATTTTCATCTATTTCTTTCTCTATTGTTATTTTCATTTTTATAGATATCTGATATCTATGTTTGTGTGTTTGACATTAACATGGATATGCTATAATATATGATAGCACAGCACATATATTAATTATATACTTCATATATATGCAGTGTTTATCAACACATAGATTTGCATATATGTATCGTAAGGTATAAAAATGGATACTGTCTATTCTTCTTTATAGCTTTGGTTGTTATTGTTTTAATGGCAGTTGAGCTTAGGTCCTGTGTAACAGGCTTGGGCCTAGTGAAAAATATTTGATAGTAACAGTACTTGGAGGCAACTTATAAAAGACAAAACCTCTATTTAATATTTCTTAAAGGTTTAGGAAAGGCAAGGATAGATAACAAAAGTTGAGGATAGGATTGATTCCCTAAATATAACAAGGGTCTAAACATCCCAATTCCCCTCTGTTTCATGCTCAGGTTTCACTGAGCCTAATTTACAATTCCTTAATCTATCACTAAACCCCAAATCTATACTAAATAACCTATTCTAAAATTATCCTTATATAATTTAAATTCACTGCTTCCTTGTATTAATTCAGCTCACTCCTCCAACTAGCAGTACTTTCTCAGTGTAGTCAGACTAGGTCAAGTTTCTGGGTCTTTGGAGGCCTCAAAAGGTCTGCCTCTACCTTGTCACAGAGATGTAGAAAAAATAGAGTCTCTCTTCTCCTTTCTCTTGATCTTCACCACAACTTGTTTCTGGTACTCCAAGCTGTTTCCTCCAAGAACTGTCACTCTCAATTTTCTTTGTTTTCCAAAGTAGATCCAGAGAATAGGATCCAACCAGCCCCTCTGAGGACAGCTTCCCTCAAAGAGACCCCTGGCAGTTGGAAGTTCCAAACACTCCAAGTTCCTCAGCATTCCCTATAAGAACTTTGCCCAAAAGTCCAAGCGGGGCCTTAACAGTAATTTTATATTAGGACATTATTTATAATCAAGGTTTCTGATAAAACCCAAAACCCCAGTTGCTGAGGTAAGGATTCACTATTTGACAAAAAAATTAAAAGATGGAAATATTAGATAGTAATATAGCAGAAATTAATCAGCATTCTCTAACATAAATAGTGCTAAACTTCAAAGGCAAATATGAAATAAAAAATGACAATTTGAAAAGCAGAATACTAATGAGAAAATTAGCTTTTGGATTTATAGATAAGAGAGGTCATACTTAAACACGTGTTAGTGTCATAAAAGATTAAATGTATAATTTTCTTTATATAAATTTTTGAAGTTATTTGTATAAATACACTAATGAAATTTAGAAAGGAAACAAGGAACTGGTTAAATATTTGCAAAGAATTCTTTGGATAGTTTATGCATATATGCAGAAATATAAATATAAACATTTATTTATATACTTATAAGATTAAAAGCTTCAATTTTCTAAGCCATTGCCTAATACATAAATACATAAAAAATATGAAAAGGAAGGTATCAAAGAAAAAAATTCTAGGGGTCAGCTGGGTAGTTCAGTGGATTGAGAGCCAAGACTAGAGACGGGAGATCCTAGGTTCAAATCTGGTCTCAGATACTTCCAAGCTGTGTGACCCTGGGCAAGTCACTTAACCCCCATTGCCCAGCCCTTACCACTCTTCTGCCTTGGAGCCAATACACAGAATTGACTCCAAGACGGAAGGTAAGGGTTTAAAAAAATTCTAAACTATAACAATTAGATACTTTAATATGTGCTAAATCAATAACAATTAGAGAGGTTAAAATTAAAGCATCTCTGAGATTTTATCTCATATTTAGCAGATTGACAAAGATATTGTAAGAAAATGCCAAATATTGGAGGAGTTGTAGGAAAACAAATCCACTGATCCACTCCTAGTTAATGTTCTTAGTGTGCTTGATGAGTGGTTTGGGCCAATTACTCCTTTCCTTTACCTCCTAAAACATGATTCTCCTAGAAGGCCCCTCATCTTGAAAGAGGCCTCATGGCTGGAAGCTGAGCTAGATTGAGAAGGCCCTTTGGCCTAGGCCTATGAAGTCTTATCTGGCTTGCCAGAGCAGAACAATTCCCTTTTCTCTGTCTCTTCTTAATTTCTTCCCTGTATTGTAATTAAACCACCATAAAAATCCCAAACTGATTTGAGTATTTTATTGGGATTGAATGAACTCTATGTAGAAATTTAACCATCTGGACACATTTTTGAACCTGCTATGCCACTATTAGATATAAATTAGACATAAAAAGGAAGGAAAGTATATATATATATATATATATATATATATATATATATATAAAATTATATCTTTTATATACATTTTAAATAGCAGCATTATTTCTGAATATTTCACAAAATGAGCAAACCATACTATTGACAACTATTTTTAAAATAGATATGGGGAAAAGGCATTTACGATTGTAACAGTTAAATTAGTTTCTCTACTAAAAGTGTTATTTTTTAGAGGTTTATTAAAGATTATTAGAAATCAAGGATAAAGAAATACAAAAATAAGAAAGCATGTGCCTATATACATATATACATATATGTGAGTGTGTAAAAATATTTTATAATATTTATAATTTGGAATTAAATGTTTATTCTTATTGGAAAATGACTAAAAAACTTGATATAAATATTCAAGAAATTTACAAAAAATTTAGATGAAGATAAAGGATATTTTTTTTTACTTTGTCTAATTTAACATAAATTTTCTTTAAAAACTGTATATTAATGTATCTTCCTTGTTTCATAAATGATCTTCAGGTTTATTCTTTATGTATTTGAATGGTTGTGTTAACAATAAAAAAAGGAAAATAAAATTTAAGAGAAATAAGGCAGGTTTGGCATAAATAATGTCAAGTATATTAATAATTTAAAATTATATCTTTTATATACATTTTAAATAGCAGCATTATTTCTGAATATTTCACAAAATGAGCAAACCATACTATTGACAACTATTTTTAAAATAGATATGGGGAAAAGGCATTTACGATTGTAACAGTCAAATTAGTTTCTCTACTAAAAGTGTTATTTTTTAGAGGTTTATTAAAGATTATTAGAAATCAAGGATAAAGAAATACAAAAATAAGAAAGCACGTGCCTAGGGCACATAGCCCATTCACAGCCACTTACATCTTGAGAGACGTGTGTGTTTAGAAGTGGAAGAAGAGAGACCCAAGTAGGCCTGTACAGTCAGTTTAAATACAAATTCTAATCTCGCACTCAGGTGAGGACTCAGGTGAGATTATAGGGCATTCTGGGAAGTGCCAAGGACTTCTGGGGATTGAATTCTGGGGTTCAAATCTCCATTTTTACACCATTACTAACCTGTCATTTTCTTTTTACATATCAATGAAGTCTTACAGCATATATAGTGTTTCATAATCATAGTTTCCCATCCTTGTAAAGAAGGGTAGAAGGTACAAGTTTCTCCTCTTTTCTGAGGCCAGAGTTCATCATAGTGATGTAATCTGAACTGCTTCATCATTTTAACTTCTATTTAATTCACTACAAAAGATTCTTTAAAAGGGGGATTCTTTAACTTTCTGTGTATGTCATGGAGCACTTTGTCAGTCTAATGAAGCTTATGAACCTTTTTCTGAATGTTTTAAATGCATAAAACAAAATGAACAAAATTACAAAGGAAGCCAAATATATTGCAATGCACTTATCAAAATTCTAAAAACAAAACAAAATACAACAAACCGAAACCACTTAAGAGACCTCTACATTAAGAACCCCAGGTTTAGATAGTTAACAAAGATGCTTATTTATGGCTAAATGAGTTTGGCTGGAATTCTACCCTACTTCATAGCAAGGATATCCTTGCTTCTCTAATACTGTTGAATGAAATCCTTCATTGAAATTCATTGAATTTGCAGAATAGCATTTGCTATCTGAACCTCTTATAAAACACTTGCATCTTATACTATGATTGCAGTTATTTCTGCCTTTTATTCTTCAATTAAATATAATCCACTGAAGAGAAGGGACCATGTTTCATTCATATTACCTTGCACTGTCTATTTAACACAAAATGGGTACTCAATAGATACTTATTGGGAGCCAGGATTTAAAGTGTGAAGGAAGCTTAGAGGCTATCTAGTGAACAGGATAATGTAAGCTCCTTCAGCTTAAGCTCCATGATCAATCAAGGGTTTCTTGCTTTACTTCTTCCTTTCTTTCCTTTTTTCTTTCTTTCTTTCACCCCCTTTTGTAGGTACTACAACTAGGTACTGGTTGGCCTGGAAGATTATGAATGTTTATGAAATGCTTATTGACTTGAATAAGCACACTCTCGTTTTACAAAGGAAGTAATGGAGGTTCAGAGAATCGAGGTTGTTTGCTGCTTACCACACTTAAAATATGAAGTAACAAGGTTAGAATTGAGCTCCTCTGACTACACATCCAAAGCTCTTTTCTCTCTGTCCTGTCTTTTATGAAGAAATGACTACCTGGTAGAGTGTATGGCTTTCATTTTATAGCAAGTGTAATAATAAATGAGAGGAATAAGTTATGCTTAGAGAAATTCCTGGAATCCACTGAGGAGAAACATTTTCTCTACCACAGAATTAGAATAAGAGTAACAATCTGAAATGTGAGTTATGGGACATAAATATTGTACTATAGATTCTAATGTTCTCTATTTACAAACTAAGGCAGTGATACATATTTGTTCCTATTATTTCAACCTGTTTCATATTTCATGAAAAGAAGTCATAGTTTGAAGCATTTTTCATATTAATTTAATAATTTATGGATGATTAACCTGCTTCTTTTACCTGAATTGTAATTTGGATAGAGAGACCAGAGCTTTACCCTAGGGTACCAGATTTCAAGGGTAATGACAGTATTTATAGTCTTTTAGAAACATTTAAAAAGTTGGGTTAGTTACCAAGAATAATTCATGAAAGTGAGAGGCAATCAGATGTCATTTTGACGTAAATTTCTATTTCTTCTTCCACAGGCTTGCACTGTTATTTCTAGATTTCTGTTTCATCTACATCATATGTACTTTACTTTCCTCTCCTAACTGCTTTGTGCCAGCTTTCCCAAGAAAATATCAAGCATATATATATATATATATATATATATATATATATGTGTGTGTGTGTGTGTGTGTATGTGATATGTGTGTGTGTGTATATATATATGTATATATATATATATATATATATATATATACTTATGTATGGTTCTTTTTGTGGCAGAAAAAGATCCATAGTCTTTTAGTGTCTAGGTCATTGTAACATTCCAAAGTCCATTCTACACAATGGTGCCTTCATAGAAGTCCAAGTGATCCTCTGGATAATCAGCCAGCTTTGACTAATTTGCCAGTGTGTTTTCCCAGATTTCATCATGGAAAAGCCTTATTTTTCCTTCTTTATGAATATTTTGTATTATTGAAGAGAGGGGCTTTGATAGAAATTCATTTTGCTTACATACATTCAATTATATTAGAAACAAGATATTCTGGATGTGATAAAATGAAGCAAAAAGATATATTGAATGTATCCTAATTCCAAAACAGATAAGTTGTACATAAATTATATATATATGTATATATATATATATATATATATATATATATATATATACTTAGATCAGATACACAATTCTGAAAAGTAGACTCCAACTTTTATTTTTAGAAAGTGTCCTGTGATTTGTCATATAATGTCTTGTTACCTCTATATTTCACACTCTCATTTTACCTCTAAATATAATGAAAATCTAAATTACTGAAATCTTTGTGAAATCTTCATTATTTGTGTTGCTTTGAAATGAAAAGAAAAACTTCCATATGGTAGAAAAAAGTTATTAGTCATTCTTTTTGCTGTAATATTTCAGCATTTTTCTTCCAAAGGCAAAATCAATTTAGAGAATCTTAGAGCCCTAAGTAATCTTCAGAATTGTTTTTTTTTTTTGCAAATGTCCCTCATTGTTCAGATGAGCAAACATTCAGAGGTTAAAAGTTACTTGCCCAAGGTCAGTCAGCTAGTCAGTGGCACAACTCATAGCAGAATATATCTTTGCTGACTTTCCAGTGACTGTTCTTTAGAATTGTCTAGTACATACTATTAAATGGTTCTCTAGCTAAGTGTGTAAATAAATATGTAAAATTAAGATGTATATAAATATGTAATGTATACATCACACATAGATAGATTGATATAAATTTAGATGTATGTGCATGTTTATGTGTTTTGTGTGTGTGTGTAGAAGAGATACAGAGACAGAGAGAACAGAGATGAAGAGAAAGACATAAAGAGAGAAACAGAAACAGAGAAAAAGCCCTAGAGGCAGGGGAGGGACAGAGACTGTTACAAGGGAATCACTTTAAAAGACTGATATATATTAATTTAAGGTCGCCAAGGAATCAGCTATGTAATTCCTAAATGAAAAACTCAAGTCAGCCGTCAGCCTTTTTTGGAGTTTAATTACAATAGGAGCAAGAAAGGAATTAGAGATATATATAGAGAGAGAAAGGGGAGAGAAGGGAATAGGGCTTAAATACCCCTTCTGTTTAGGCTGGGCCAAAAGGCCCAAGCCCTTAGATAGCTGGGGCAAAGAAAAGAGATCAGTCCCTTTCACTCACATGTCCAAAATGGAGAAACAGTCTCAGAGGCCCCCACCTTCAGCTTCCTTCAGAGCAAGCTTCCTCAGAGCCCAGGAACCACACCGACCCAAAAACTCAACAACCACCACCTCGAGTCTCCAGACCCTCCTATCTTTAAGGAAACCATCCAAGTTGCCTCCCCTCAGTCCTCACATCTACCAATCACTCTTCATCAATTTGCCTGTCAATGGAGGCTCTCGCTTAACCCAGGACCGCCCAGAGGTTTCTGGCTTTTTGCACATGTCTGTTGAAGGTCATATTTTCAAATGATTAAATCTATACTCCTTTGTTACAGCCCTTTCTAAATCCTGTTAACTTGAGTATGGTAGAGATTGGAATAATTAAATTTTGATCTAGGCTGCAGCCCTTACTCAATCCTATTAGGACTGAATAGGGTGGAGTATCTCCATTGTATCAATTCTAAAATCAATCAAGACTCAAAGAAATTCCTGTTCTATGCTTAAGCATAGGTCAAAGTCCTTTCCATTGTTCAGCAAAAGGTTTCTGTCCTAAAGTAATCTTAAGAAGGGAAGAGAAGGAACCTCCCATGCCAATGGAGTTCCCATTCCAATAGACTATCAGTAAGAAATTTTCCAAGTATGAAATATCCCAATGGTGAAATTTCCAACATTTATAAGTCTAAGGAATTTTGAGGTTTACAATCCCCCCTGATGATCATTGGGAGACTAGTCTCCCCATTGATCATTTAACATAATCATTTTGTAGTTCTAAATTCACTTCTAACTAAAGATATACACAATATTCAATTTCTAAGAGAAATTAGAATAGTGAGAGAGGAAATAGAAAAGAAAAGAAAGCAAAACCAATGTTTGCTAGGCGCATTGACAGAAAGCCAAATTAGGGGCAGTCCCTTTTGGCATAAATGTTACAATAAATGTTCAATCAAAAGTTCAGTCCAATCAATCACATCGAAAGTTCATTCTTAATCTTCTTGATGAAGTGTAGGTTTTTGGCATCTTTCTGCAACAGTTCATTCTCTGGATATAAAAGTTTCAAGCTTCTTTCTTGAAGATCTTTTCTCGAACAAAATCAAAATCTTTGAAAATTTTTTATAACAGTAAAATCTTAAACAAAAGTCTTGGATTTTTATAAAAATAAAATCTCAAACAAAAAAAAATTCAAAAATTCTTAGATTTTAAATTAAAATACAATCCCCCCTGAAGTAAGTATTTAAAAAAAATATCAAGTTTAGCTCAGAATGCAATGTTCAGTTATGGGGGTGTATGTGTCAATTATCAAAAGAATAGAAAAATAATCAAAAACATAAGAAAATTTCAAAATAGACCTTGTATAGGTCCAGTTTAAAGTAATTTCTATCCCACAGGTATGTAGGACAGAATGCAGTAATATTTCACTTAGCCATTTGTAGCCAAGACTACAGGAAGTTGCCATAATATAAGAAGAAAAGAATTAGAATTCTATTTTGATGGGGAAATGTCATTCCCTTGTCTGATTTTTTTTCCTTCAGAGATATAGGGAGCCAGCATGATAGTCAAGCTTTGTACTTGTTTGAGTACTTCGAAAGGAGTGTAGATACAAGGAAGTCCTACGACTTAAACATAAGTTAAGCGTCGCAACCTTGAGTCTCACTTTAATATTTCATGTGTGCTCTATTGGCACTATTCAGGTTTAGTCTGTGCTCCTTGTTTTTATCCCTTTTCCTGGAATCAGACACAAACATTAATCACAGTCCTATAATATTTTATCAATAAATGGCAGGTTCCCATAGTTTAAAGCTTTTAGGCATATATTGATATTATAGCAAGAGTATATATATTAACTTGTATTACTGCAGGGAAAAAAAATATTAATATTAATTATGTGTACCTTCAGTACAAAAAATGAGAAAAAAAATCAAATATTCTGATAAAAAAATAAAAGAAAAGAAATAAGAAAAAATAAGAAAAAAAATCAGTAATTCAATATATTCTTGAAAAAAAATATCCATTTGTCTATGGATTATTATCTCCAATTCTTATGATAAGATAGAGTCACAATTCATATGATAAGATAGAGTTAATCAGTCTCAGCAGAAGATGCTTTCTTCACATGTGAACAGTGAATCCAAGAGTCTCTTTCTCCAATCTTTATAGATGTTGGAGTAGTTAATAATATTTGGAATGGTCCTTCCCATGAAGGTTCAGTTGCTCCAGTTCGCTTGAAATTCTTGATATAAACTTTATCTCCTGGGTTCAGGTCATGCAGAGAAAAGTCTAATGGTCCAGCTTGTACTGCAGCTCCGGATTCATGAAGTTCACGTAGTTTGTGCTGTAACTCCTGTATATAGGAAGCAATAGTAATATCTCCCCCTAATAGCGATGTATAAGCCGGGGAGAAAGGCTTAGCCTGTATAGGCGGATGTCCAAAAAGCATCTCAAATGGTGAAATATGTAAGTCTCCTCTAGGCCTGCTTCTAAGATAAAATAGGGCCAGAGGGAGAATTTCAGGCCATTTTAAATGGGTCTCAGTGCATAATTTGCCAATCATAGTCTTAAGTTCTTTATTCATCCTCTCCACTTGGCCTGAGCTCTGGGGGTGATATGGAACATGGAATTTTGGAGTTATCCCCAAGCAAGAATATATTTGATTTAAGACAGAATCGGTAAAATGACTCCCTCTATCGGAGTCAATACGTGCTGGTAGGCCAAAACGAGGAATAATTTCTTTTAAAAGTATCTTTGCAACAAAATCTGCTGTGGCTCGGGTCGTAGGAAATGCTTCCGGCCATCTGGTTAGTTGATCTACAATTACTAGACAAAATTTATAACGTCCAGCTTTTGGCATTGTAATGAAATCTATCTGTAGATGTTCAAAAGGTGTGTAAGCCAGAGGACGTCCCCCAAAGGCTTTTCCACGATATGCATGTTGGTTATATGCCTGGCAAATAGGGCAGGCTGAACATACTTTAGAGGCTACAGTAGTTATACCAGGGGCTATCCATACTCTCTTGACAGAGTCCACAATGCCCTGGGTGCCAAAATGACCATTTTTATGAATAGATTGGCAAATTTGGTTATAGAAACTTCTAGGGAGCAGGGGTTTTCCTTCAGATGACACCCATACTCCATTAATTTGTTTTGCTTTAAGTTTTTGTTTCCATTTTTCCACTTCCTTTTCATTATAGGAGAGTGATAAATTTAAATTATCAGTGGTTGTTAATGTTAAAATTAATCCAGGTCCTTCTATGGCTGCTAGTTTTGCAGCGGCATCTGCTCGGTCATTTCCTCTAGAGACAGGGTCAGAGCCACCTGTATGGGCAGAGCAATGAACTACAGCTAGGGCTTTAGGCAGTTTGAGAGCAGAAAGAACTTCATTAATAATTTCTGCATTAGCTATGGATTTTCCAGCTGAGGTTAAAAATCCTCTTTGGAGCCATAGCATCCCGACTGAGTGACAAATGCCGAAAGCATATCTAGAATCCGTATAAATTGTTGCCTTTTTATCCTTGGCAATTATACAAGCTTGTTTTAGAGCTATGAGTTCTGCTCCTTGAGCGCTAATGTTAGAAGGTAGTGAAGCTGACCATTCAGTGGCAAATTCTGAGACTACGGCAGCTCCAGTGTAACGTATGCCATCCCTCATAAAAGAGGAACCATCGGTAAATAAAATCAGATCTGCATTGTCTAAGGGAGTGTCCAAGAGATTATCTCGAGGCTTTTCTGCCATGGACACTAATGTTTCACAGTTATGTAGTGGTTCTCCTGAAGTGGGTAAATCTGGAAGCAAGGTGGCAGGGTTAAGAGTTGAACAGCGTTTCAAGGTAATATTTTCACTATTTAATAAGGTTATTTCATACCTTGTAATTCTCTGATCCGAGAATGCCTGTGTTCTATGTTTTACCAATAATGCTTCAATCTCATGTGGGCACATTATTGTTAATGGACATCCCAATACTAAATCAACGGTTTTTGTTACTAGTAAGGCTGTAGCAGCTACTCCTCTAAGGCATGGTGGTGCTCCTGCTGCTACTGGGTCTAGTTGGGCAGAATAATAAGCAATTGGGCGCTGAGAAGGTCCCAAAGTCTGAGTTAACACACCAGAGGCTACTCCTCTTCGCTCATGCACATATAAAGTAAATGGCTTGTTGTAATCTGGGATGCCTAGAGCAGGGGCAGACATGATAGCCTTTTTCAGATCTGTTAGAGCTGACAAGTGTTCAGGCTCTAATTTGAGGGGTTCAGGAACCGAATCCTTTGTTAATGCTATAAGGGGTTTACTGATTTCCCCATAGCATGGAATCCATTGTCTACAAAACCCTGTTGCTCCTAAAATTGCTCTCAGCTGTTTCTTAGTGGTAGGAGCACTCAATTTTTGAATGTTCTCAATTCGTTTTGGAGAAATATAACGAGCACCCGCAGTCAAGATGAATCCCAAATATTCTACTTTTTGGAGACACCATTGAACTTTATCCTTAGAGATTTTATGTCCTCTTTTGTGCAATTCCAAAAGAAGGTGTTTGCTATCTTCTTGACATGTTTCTGCATCTGTTGAAGCCAAGAGTAGATCATCTACATATTTGATTAATTTGCTATTTTTAAATGTTATATTGTCTGTGTCTTGGCTCAAAATTTGCTCAAATAAGCTCGGACTTTCGACATAACCCTGTGGCAGCCGACACCAGGTATATTGTGAGCCCTTCCAGGTGAAGGCAAAAATATGCCTGGAGTTTTCATGTATTGGTATGGAAAAGAAAGCTGAACACAAGTCTACTACTGTAAAGTATGTAGCTGTGCTAGGAATAGATGAAATAATAGTATGTATGTTAGAAACTACGGAGTGTCTCTTTATAACGTGATTATTCACTGCCCTTAGATCCTGTACGAATCTATAGATGTGCTTGCCATCGGGTCCTTTTTTTGGTTTTTTAATTGGCAGGATGGGCGTGTTGTATTCAGATTTGCAAGGGATTATTATTCCCTGTTCTATTAATGAGTTAATAACTGGTGTAATACCCTCAATTGCCTCCTTTGAGAGGGGATACTGAGGGATAGAAGGAGGTGGGCTAGATTTAGTTTTTATCTGCACAGGAACAGCAGATTTGAGTAAGCCTACGTCAGAAGAAGATGTGGCCCAAAGAGACTCCGGTATATCTTTAGGTATTTCAAAAATGGAAGGTTCTTTTGCCTCCTGGTTTTCCGAGAGAAGTACAGGGAGTAATTTTAAAGATTCCTCTGGTACTTCTAATGATAATGAGCCATCTGGGGAGCAGGTTATTGTGGCTCTGAGTTTGCATAGAAGGTCCCTCCCCAGCAAATTTAAAGGGGAGTCAGGCATCAAAAGGAAGGAGTGTTGTACCTCTAGGGGTCCTACAGACACCATTCTAGGAGGAAGTCTTTTAACTCTTTGGGTTATTCCTGATACTCCCATTACATTCTCTGAGCC
Organism: Monodelphis domestica; assembly: GCF_027887165.1. NCBI lineage: Eukaryota > Metazoa > Chordata > Mammalia > Didelphimorphia > Didelphidae > Monodelphis > Monodelphis domestica. The sequence goes on from NC_077229.1 coordinate 370,489,179, forward strand.
AATAGAATAACATTGTAAATCAGGTGTTCTCTTTAATACAGACCAGGAAGCTCCGGTGTCTAATAGACAATCATAATAGGTGTTACCCACTTTTAAGGTAACATGGGGTTCATTAGTATGGGGAGGGCAGTGGATAGGGACAACGGGTAGTAGGACATCAGGGTCTGGGAAATCAAAGGTTGTATCCTCTGATTCCTGTGCCCCAGCCCCCCCCGGGCACCATCATTGTGTTTGGGATATTCCTTGGGCACCCCCCTGAAGGGCACCTCTCTGAGGGTCATTAGTACCTCGAGTAATTTTTGGACGAGCGCCATTTCTCATATATTGTTGAGTATTATCATTAAAATTTTCTTCAATTTGAGCATTATCATTAAATTCCCAATTCCTATTTCTATAATTCTGGTTTCTAAAGTTCTTATTTCTATATTCATTATAGTTATTTCCATAGTCATTATTATAATTTCTAGAATTCTGGTTTCTATAACCATTATCATAATTTCTATAGTTATTATTTCTAAAACCATTATTAAACTGTGTATTCCTTCCAAACATCTTAAGAAAGGTTCTACATTCCATCATTTTGTGGCCCTTCTTCTCACAGAAGTGGCAAGTAATGGATTGATAATTGGATTTCTGGAGAGGGGCAATTGTCGTTGGTTCATTATCATGCCCACTTTCTAATTTAGTTATCCTATCTATTACACATCTCATTTTTTTCTTCATTTCCTCCATGTCATCATTATTCTCTTTCTCCTTTTCTTCATTTCCCTTTAAAACATATATAGCTGTTTTTCGCAATTCTTCAAGGTCCATATCTGACCATCTTGGGCATTGTGTTTTAAAATAATTTTTAATTACTTTGCAAGAATTGTTTACAAATATTCTTCTAACTTGTCTTAAACTATTCTCTTTATTTAAGTCCCAATCTAAGTATCTGTCCCCAAACTCGATAATTCTGTCCATAAATCTGGAGGGTGTTTCGTTTTCCTTTTGCTTAATTTTTTCCAGTTCCATCCACTTATCTGTACTGTCCGCACATTCCTTCATGGCCGTGAGGATGGCCTCTCTACAACGGTATAGTTGTAGATAGTCCTCAGGATTATTATAGTCCCATTCGGGATCCTGAGATGGCCAATGTGCTGCATTACGCCCCCGGGTTTTGTTGACATGAGCAATTATTTTATTTTTTTCACGTTCACTTAAAAAAGCCTGTAGTAAGCTCTCAACGTCCTTGTAAGACGGATTATATTGAAAAAATATGTCTCCCATCTTTTTTGTTACTAGAAAAGGATCTTGTTCATATGTGGGGATATTTCGTGTAAATTCATTTATTTCTTGGGGAGTAAACGGTATCCTATGTCTTAAAGTCACCACATCCCCATTTCGTCCTATTTCAGGTACTTCTCTTAGAGGAAACAGGCCTCTGGTTGAATTTTGCACCTGTGGGTCAGTTTGACAAGGACAGGTTTCTCTAGGAGGACAAGATCTCCCTTGCATTGGAATTTGGTTTTCTGTAGGAGAAGGAACATGAGAAGCTGGGATTGCAGGGGAAGGGTTTTGGGGATTAAATTCAGACAAGATTTGCACTACACGAGAGAAGCAGTCTGTTAACTGGGCTATAGGGAAGGTGTTTTCCATCTCTATTTCGGGGAAGGAAATTTCCTCATTCAAAGGTTCAGAAACAGGTCTATTTCTGGTAGAGTGGTTTTTTGCCAATTGATCCTGTAAGAAACTTTTTAGATCTTCTAATTGGGCTTGCATTTTATCCTCAATTTTTCCTATTTTATCTTCCATATCTCCCATTTTATCCTCAATATTTCCTATTTTATTCTCAATATTTCCTATTTTATCCTCAAGTTTTTCTATTTTATTCTCAATATTTCCTATTTTATCCTCAATTTTTTCTATTGTATCCTCAATTTTTTCTATTTTATCCTCAATATTTTCTATTTTATCCTCAATATTTTCTATTTTATCCTCATTTTTTTTCATTTTATCCTCAACATTTTCTATTTTATCCTCATTTTGTTTTATTTTATCCTCATTTTGTTTTATTTTATCCTCATTTTGTTTTATTTTATCCTCATTTTGTTTTATTTTATCCTCATTTTGTTTTATTTTATCCTCAATATTTTTTATTTTTTCATCTCTAAATATAGTATTGAGGAGTACAAAAATGACAGTACCTATTAATATAAAAATTTGGAGGTATCCTTCATTCCTCAATGCCCCTACTTCTTCAGCTGCCATATAATTGTCAAAGAATGTAGTACCCATTTTTATATATATATTTTGTAATTTCACAAAACACGTGGGGAGCAGGGCAAAGCAACAAACTTTCCACAGGTTTTTTTTTTTTAATGCAGGAAGTTGTTCCTTAAGGGAAAGGATATTTAGAAACAGTTCTTCCAGCCAGGACTTTAGAGTCCTGTTGCTGAGATTTAAAAACAGCTGTTTTCTATCTATCAGAGTCACACAGCTGGGAAGTACCTGAGGTCCGATTTGAACCCAGGACCTTCTGCCTCTAGGGCTGGCTCTCAATCCGCTGAGCTACCCAGCTGTCCCTTAAGATTAAAGGGAAGAAAAAGAAAAAACTGCTGATTCCAATTTAACTTAAGGAGAAAAGAGAAAAAGTTTTTTATACTCACGTGTTCTAGCAGCTGTGTCTTTAAGCCAAGTTTTTTGTTAAAAAAAAAAGACTAAGTGGTGAAACAGTATAGTAAAAAGGCAAGGAAAAAGTTTTATTGAGAGGATTCTTTAGACTCCCGTGTGGTCAGCCACAATGTTACAAGGGAATCACTTTAAAAGACTGATATATATTAATTTAAGGTCGCCAAGGAATCAGCTATGTAATTCCTAAATGAAAAACTCAAGTCAGCCGTCAGCCTTTTTTGGAGTTTAATTACAATAGGAGCAAGAAAGGAATTAGAGATATATAGAGAGAGAGAAAGGGGAGAGAAGGGAATAGGGCTTAAATACCCCTTCTGTTTAGGCTGGGCCAAAAGGCCCAAGCCCTTAGATAGCTGGGGCAAAGAAAAGAGATCAGTCCCTTTCACTCACGTGTCCAAAATGGAGAAACAGTCTCAGAGGCCCCCACCTTCAGCTTCCTTCAGAGCAAGCTTCCTCAGAGCCCAGGAACCACACCGACCCAAAAACTCAACAACCACCACCTCGAGTCTCCAGACCCTCCTATCTTTAAGGAAACCATCCAAGTTGCCTCCCCTCAGTCCTCACATCTACCAATCACTCTTCATCAATTTCCCTATGCCAATGGAGGCTCTAGCTTAACCCAGGACCGCCCAGAGGTTTCTGGCTTTTTGCACATGTCTGTTGAAGGTCATATTTTCAAATGATTAAATCTATACTCCTTTGTTACAGCCCTTTCTAAATCCTGTTAACTTGAGTATGGTAGAGATTGGAATAATTAAATTTTGATCTAGGCTGCAGCCCTTACTCAATCCTATTAGGACTGAATAGGGTGGAGTATCTCCATTGTATCAATTCTAAAATCAATCAAGACTCAAAGAAATTCCTGTTCTATGCTTAAGCATAGGTCAAAGTCCTTTCCATTGTTCAGCAAAAGGTTTCTGTCCTAAAGTAATCTTAAGAAGGGAAGAGAAGGAACCTACCATGCCAATGGAGTTCCCATTCCAATAGACTATCAGTAAGAAATTTTCCAAGTATGAAATATCCCAATGGTGAAATTTCCAACATTTATAAGTCTAAGGAATTTTGAGGTTTACAAGACAGAGACAGAGACAGTGAGATTAGTCACACATGCCCAGGTTTAAATAATAGGGGAAAGTGCCTCTTTCCATGTAACCCAGTTCTCTATCTTAGAATAATCCTCTTGATGAAAGGAGGGTAAGTTAAAAAGATCATACTAACTGTGATATATGTTTGTGTCTAATCCAGATATAGATAAAGGAATTTTGTTGTAATGATCATAAAGTCGGATTTAGAGGGGAGAAGCAGATGTTAATTCTAGATGTGAAACTAGCTTGCTATGTTACTCTGGACAAATCATTTACACTCTCCAACACTTCATTTCCTTACTTGTTGAAAATGTTCACAAAGGAGCTCTTTACTGTGATGTAATTGAAATGAACAAAGCATAATAGATTTTTCTTGGAAGATCCTTTAAACAGTAAAAGAAGGGTGTGATACTGGAAAAAGTAATTCCATGATAAAATTTGGGAAAGATTGACTAGCATATCAGTCGATTATAAGACAATCTAGAGCAAATCAAAACAAACATTTTAGGGTCTGAAATGTTGTCTTCTATGGATTTTACCTAGAAAAGAAGAAAAATGCAGGATTATTAGGAAGAATGTAAATTGCAAACCTTGAAGAGCCCAATAGAAGTGAGATCAAATTATTCCCTGAAACTTGTTCCACATGCTGCTTCTTTCCTAACTTTCCATCCTCCAGAGTGGTCTTTATGGTTTACTCCTTCTTTCTCTTTCTCTACATGAGATACTTTTCTCTGATTAAAATTGACAAATTTATGAAAAATAATTCTCAAGATATTTTCTGATATGTTAAAAAATACCTGTGAATTCATCTGTCTTGGTGCTACCTTCATGGCACACATCATAACCTCTTCATTATCTCATGTTGTACTATTCTTTCTTGTTTTCCTACGAATTTTCTCAGATAAATTATTCGATGTATTTTTTTAATTCAGTATGGTATTTAAAAGAAAGAATATATCAACAAATTTATAAATGATTGAAAAGATGGCAATCAGTCTTTTATCTTTGAAAAAGGAATGGAAAATAAAAGGAAGTCAATATTAAACATGGGAAAGGAGATTGAGAAAAAAGGAAGAGAAGAGATTCAGGAAGAAGGAGAATCTGGGTAATACAAGGATACTAAAAGCTTGGAAAGTAATAGGGAAGTATATAAATACACATGATTTTGGAAGGACTAATTATTAGTAAAATAAGATTGACTAGTATGACACAAAAGGAAAATAATTAATATTGGAGATTTGTACTAAAATTAGAACACTAATGCACCTTTAGTGGAGCTGTGAATGGATACAACCATTCTGGGGAGCAACTGAGAACCATGCTTAAAAGACTAGAAAACTGCACAGCCTTTGATCTAGGATGCCACTCCTATTCTGTGTCCCAAAGACATCAAAGATAAAGATAAAACACCTTCTTGAACAAAAATATTTATAGCATCTCTTTTTTTGTGATGGCAAAGAATTAGAAAATTAGGGGATGTCTATCAATTGAGGAATGGCTGAACAAGTTGTGGTATATGATTGCAATAGAATACTATTGAACCATAATAAATGACAAACATAATAATCACAAAGAAACTGGAAAGGCATATAAAATGATTCAAAGTTAAGTAATTAAAAGCAGGAGATCATTGTACCCAGTAACAGCAATAATATATGATGATAATCACCAAATGAATTAACTAATATAAGCCATGTAAGGATAAAGGACCACCCCAAGGGATTCATAACCAAAAGCACTAAAGACCACTACAAAAGTATTTGACAGTGTAGGAATTCAAATGGAAGCATATAAGTCTTCATTTCTTTTCATCTATGAGTTTTTTCTAGGGTAATATATTTTTCAGAACATTATGAACAAGAAAATATGTATTCATGATAGCACATTTGTAACCTAAATCATATTATTTGTTATCTTGGGGAGGGAGGTGGGAAGGAAGTAGAAAACACAATTTCCATACTATTAGGGAATAATTATTCAAAATGATACCAACATGCAAAAAATAATAAAATTAAAATGTTAAAAAATAGCATCATAAAATTTGTAGATCTTAACCCATTTATGCATGTTCATCCTGTATTATTAAATCTGCCCTTAATAAGATGAAACATTTGGAAATGGGGCTTTTATTCATTATTCTTGTCCTTTCATGCAGCAATAAGGGGGGGGGAATAACACTTGAATCAATTGTGATTTTTCAGTGAGAATCTATAGACAACTGGTGAAGGTGCCTGCAAAACTATTAGGTAACAACTTCTTTTAAAATTAAATTAAGTAAAATTTATTTGTTGTTTGACTCCAGGTTCTGGACTATCTCTCTTTATCCCTCCCTCCCTCTCTACCTCTTATAAATAAAGGTTACAATTTTACACACATGCACACACACACACACATGAGAGAGAGAGAGAGAGAGAAAGAGAGAGAGAGAGAGAGAGAGAGAGAGAGAGAGAGAGAGAGAGATTAGAGTTTTAGATAGGTTTATCTATCTATTATCTATCTTCCATTTAAAACTCTACTATATATATATATTCCTTAAAGAACTTAAAGTGTCTTAGAATAATAGAAGTTGGGAGCCTACAAAGTTGATGGAAGGAAGCCATAGGATGGTATTTTTTTTTTGTTATTAAGAATTACTAGTAAGACAAATTTTATAATTGTTTACCTGAGAGAGGATGGAGTACAAACTACTTTTCCACCTAATCATTGATTTGACCTAACCCAAAGGATGTCCAATATCTCCTTTTTAGATAACTGCAATAGGCTATGGTGACTTCCTAACCATACCCAAGCAGAGGTTATTTATAGTTTGCTTGAAATTACTACTTTCTAAAGGATCCTCAGACATCTTTTATATCTCTAATAGGATGTTTTTTTTTTAATTTCATTTAAATTTGCATTTCATTAAAATATGCATTCTAGCAATTTTTACCCATTGATTCTCATTCTACTTATTGGAGCTAAGAAGAATCAGAACTCCTGTTGCCCATGAGAACCATTTAGTGTCAGTCTGATGGATGTAAGTTGATTTCTCAAAGTTGTTTTTGATAACATTCCTCTAATCAGAAGTGAGTTTGAGCATTTTTTCATGAATATATATACATATATATATATGTGTATATATATATATATAATATATTATAGTTAAAGGGATTGTTTAGGATTGAAGAGGTACAGGGGGTAAAGAAGGATTGATAACAGGGAATGGATGAGTTGAAGGGAGAGAGGGAATATGGATCCTGGTGAGGTAAAAGGAGAGAGATATGCCCTGCTGAGAGCCTATCATTGAAAATTGGGGTTCCTGAGAAATGGGCCCCCTATGATAGCCTGAGGGGATATATTATCTAATGATTAATGTTGAAGATACCACAGAAGAGGTAAGTACAGACCCCCCCCCCAGGACAAACCTCCTCCCAGACCAAGGTCACCCAGCAGGGGACTGATAAGGACCATTTATGGTTGAATGTCTGTCCTGATATTTAACTTCCTCTATGTACCCTGAAATGACAGTCCTCTTATCTGACTGCAGTATATTTAAATAAAGATAAATTTAATAACAAGTTTGGATGGGGAGGTATCAGGGAAGAGGGAAATCGGGATTTCCCTAGATTGGGTTTGAGTCTCTCTCAGTTTTTGAGCTAAGGCCAGGCCTCGCAGGCTGGTGGAGTATTTTTTTTTATTCCTGTCTATGCTAATCTATACTAATTTTCTCAAGTTCAAAATCTTTAGCAATAGATAGCAAGAGGAAGAAAAGTTTCTGACTTTAAGAACTGGTTGGGCCTGTCTCTTCAGGCTCATGCCCCCTAAAGACTGGCCTTACAGTTCAAACTTCTTCCCTTAAATCCTTTTGTCAGATGACAGGATCACAGGCATCCAGGTAGATCACACAGTTAGGAAAATCAGGAATAGAGGTACTTCTTTCTTGAGACAGGGAGAGACAGCTCCTTCCAGTCTGAGGGCCAAGAAAGAGAGACCTTGAGACCAACGGTTATTCCAAGTTACTCCCTCCCCACCCCCACTGACTATCATTCTTGTCAATATCTTCTCTCTAACATTTCAACTGCTATTTGTCCCATCTGAGTGGCAGAAAGTCCAAAACTTGCTTCAGTTTTCCCTTCCACAATAGAATACAGAGAGAATACCCTTTCTATGTAATTTAGAAGGTACTTGCTCTTACTTCATTTTAGAAATCTTCTTAGCAATTGTTATTTATCACTCAAGTTAGTGCATATTAATAATGATGGAGAATATGCATTCTTCATAGTGCAAGAAGAGTTATAAAATTCATTTATTCACTGAAAATAAGAAAATTTTAGCTTCCTTTTTCCTTGTGCTAATTAAAGTAAGATTGAGGTTGGCAATTATTTTCTTCCCTGTGTTTCTTAGACACTCTCAGTAGGGTACAGTAGACAAACTTTTGAATTCAGTATTAGGGAATCTGAACTCGAATCTGTAGGATATAAATTAATGTCCCATACTTCAAGTATTATATTTTATAAAGTTTATTATCTAACAAAATAGAAACATGTGACAACATGTTTTTCTGCCTGCTCAAAAAGCCTGCTGTACCAAAGCGTCAACTGGAAGGGGAAAAAAGAGAGAGATGAACCTCCACCCAATTTAAGTCATGTCTATGTCAGCACTTAAGGACAAGAAGTGAGTGGAGTTCTGGGGATCATAGTTTTCCTGAGAATCATAGTTTTGTTGGGGATTATAGTTTTTAGGGTAATATTCTAATTTCAAAAATCCCAGCTCTTGGAGAATGTATACTAACCATGTGACTTTGAATAAGTCACACAATCTCCCTGACCTTCCATTTCCTTGGTTTTACTACTATTCCTTATATCAACCAATACAAGCAATTCTATAAAATCTGTTTGACTTTTAAGATATAATCAAGAATTGAAACTTTTCTGAGCTTAAATGTTACATAGACTAAGAAAAGTCAGTAGCTTTCCCCTCAGGATACTACATTATTCCCATAATTTATATTTTAAAATTTTGCCATTTAGTATTATATGTCTACCTAGTTGCTGTGAAGATAGGAAGAAAACCCAGATGACACTGTCCATGTCCTCAAGGATATCAACATCTAAAGAAGGGAAGAAGAATTAAGACTTCTTTGTAAACAAGATGCACACATGTACACACACATATATGTATATATACATATATATATATATAAAATTAAATAAAGTTGTATGAAACCATAGTTTGTTGCCTTTCAATTTCAAGGATATCTCCATGATACATGAATTAATTTTATAGAATTTTACATAAAAGGATTTGACAAGTAGGAAGTGGATTCAATAAGTGCCTATGGAGGAACATATTAATGAAATTCCACTAGAAACAGAAAGAAGATTCTGTGAACAAGTCCAACTATTGTGGAAACATGTGACAATGTGTGACAAATGTAGGGAAGTGGAAAGATTATTTATCTGAGAATCAAGAGACTTGAGTTCTAGTCCTGGCTCTGCCAATCATTGTCTTTGTTAACAACTTAATAAGTCAGTTCATTTCTCTGGGATTCATTTTACTCATCTGTAAAATGAATAGGTTGAACTACATTATTTCTTAGGTCTCCTTAACTATCACATTCATGATTCTGTCTTTAGCATGTTTTTATCTCTATTTTTCACAGACTTTCACTAGTCCTATACCTCTCTTTTAACCATCCTTTATTTTCGCCCTACCCAGAGATACCCAGAAAATAGAAATGCTTTGTTTTTTTTCAAATATTACCTGTTTGAAGGAAGTTAAATGAACTGTTTGCAACCCCATACTGTCTTTTAGAGTTGCTACATGGTACTGATGTTAATTATTAATAATGTAAAACTATGTTGCCCTTTATGCGGTATTAGCACATTTTCAAGAGAATTACAGTATTTTCATGCTCACTGATAATATTCTTTAATTTAGACTCTTACTTGCTATAGCAAGGGGGTGGGGAGGAGAAAAAACAAGAAAAAAAAGATATAAAATAAGGGGAAGTGAAGAAGAGGGAATAATTATATGCATATGATAGAGAAATAAGAAGCATCTTTTTAAGAGTCACATTAAAACAGGTGATCTCATCCACTGTTCAGAATGTTGTTTTTTTTGTCTTTGAGTAAAAGTAACCTACAGCTTTGTCTAAATGGTTGACTTAATCCTGCTGCTTTAGATCAAATGGATTTCATTAGCAATTATAAAAAAAGTATTTGTTCACCTGATATTCTTTTCCCCCTAGAATCAGGAATATTTTCTTATTCTGATTATAAATCCTGTCAATTGCAAGTCAAATATTCCCTTAGAATTCACCTCCTTTTGCCTTTCAATAATTCCCCTTTCATTGACCCCTCCAAACCCTGCATAAAGTATTGTTTATCTAAACTACAATGCTACAGAATGCTGATTGCCTATGTATTCTAAGCAAGCATAAACAATTATGAAAATAAATCTTCACACAAATCTCTACTGAGGGATGCTAAAGATGCTATCAGAAAGGAGTCTATTTTAGCTATTTTTTTAAAAGTTTCAGTTTGTCTACTCAGGCTATTTATCTCCCATCTCTTACTTCCCTCATCCCATCCTGTTTGACAGATCTAGCTAGTGACCAAAAGAGATCTCTAAAACCCACATTAAAAAATTTCCCCGGAGACTTCCGGGTAATCATGGCTGCAATCTAGACGCCACACGCTTCCTCTCCCCAGCACCGAATGAAATAAACTACATCAAAGGAGCATAAAATCACCTTTGGAGGAACAAAAGGACTCCCCAGTACCCCACAGAGGCAAAGGTACATGGGATTTGAACATTTCCACACTAAAATAAGAAGGAAAAGCTTGCACAGAAAAGTGAACTGAGCCGCCCTTCCCCCACCCCACCTCCCCCACTAAACCAGAGTGAGCTACCTGAACGCTCACCGGGACAGCGAGTGAGTGGGGAGCATCTCTGTCTGGGGGGGGGCACTCCAGGGTCCATGGGATCTGGGGACTGCCAGGAAAAAACGTCTCAGGGCGCTTTCACTGGAGAATCCAGCGGAGCTGTACTTGGGGCGGGCTGCGCTGAACACCGGGGCGGGCTGCGCTGAACACCAGGGCGGTCCATGTACTGATTATCTGGGCGGAGCTGAACACCTGGGCAATGTGGCTGTGATCAGGGACCCAGCGCTCTAACAAACCTTGGAGGCTGGGAAGAACTAGTCTGAAGCAACCTAAATTCACAGAAAAACCACACATATAACCCAGATCCCAGACTAAAAAGGAAATGGGAATAAAACCACCAAAGGCATGGCTCACATGGCCCAAAATCAAACCTCCAGGAAGAAAGGGAAAAAAGTGACTATTGAAAACTTTTATGGTGGAAGTACCCAAGGAAAAGAGGAGAATGAGGAGGAAATCCAAAAAATTTCAGAACACGCCTCCCAAAATGGAAACTATCAACAAGCTCTGGAAGATCTCAAATTGGAACTTATCCAAAAGATGGAAACCTGGAAAGAAAAATGGGAGAAAGAGATCAGCTGTCTGACAGATAAGAATGCTCAATTGGAAAAAGAACTCGAAGCATCCAATAGAAGGGCAGACAAGGCTGAAAAGCAAAACCAGTCCCTAATGACCAGAATTAAGCACCTCGAAGAAAGTGAGATGATAAAACAGCAAGAAGCAATAAAGCAAACCCAAAAAATTAATGAATTAGAAGAAAACATAAAATATCTCACTGAGAAGGCCTGGAAAACAGGGGGAGACGAGAAAATCTCCGAATTATCGGTCTCCCAGAAAAACCAGAGGTAAACAACAAATTGGATATTATTCTACAGGAGATTATAAAAGAAAATTGCCCTCACGTTCTGGAGCAAGGGGGCAAAATAGAAATAGAAAGGATTCATAGAACACCTTCTATACTAAATCCCCAAAAGACAACCCCTAGGAATGTAATTGCCAAATTCAAGAACTTCCAAGTAAAGGAGAAAATCCTACAAGAAGCCAAGAAGAAGAGCTTCAGATATAAGGGGGCTCCCATAAGGATCACACACGACTTAGCGGCTAACACACTAAGAGACCACAAAGCATGGAACACGATATTTAGAAAGGCAAGAGAGCTGGGTCTCCAACCAAGAATCAACTACCCACCAAAACTGACTATATACTTCCAGGGGAAAGTATGGGCATTCAACAAAATAGAAGATTTCCAAGCATTTGCTAAGAAAAGACCAGAGCTCGGTGGAAAGTTCGATATCCAAGCACAGAAAGCAAGAGAAACATGAAAAGGTAAATATGAAAGAAAGGGAAAAGGAGATAAATCTTATCTTTTTCTTTAAGTCAAACTCTCTTCTATAAGGACTACATTTACATCAAATTATATATATTAATATGTGGGGAAAATGTTTTGTGTAACTCTCATAAATTGTATCATCATAAGAGTAGTTAGAAGAAACATGCATAGGGAAAGATTGGGGCATTAAGAAGATTTGGGGAAGTTGGGGCAAAGAAAGGAAAAGGGAGGGGGGAATCGCGATAATACTAAGATTAACTTCAAGAAATAGGGGGGGAATCAATAGAATAAACTTTCCCATATAAAGATACACATGGGAAGGGGAGGGGAAGAACTCTCATATGAGAAGGAGAGGAAGAGAGCGTGAAGTGGAATTACTTAAACCTTACTCTCAGTGAAATCAAATCTGAGAGGGAAGAACATCTAGATCCAGTGGGATCCTGAATTCTATCTTATACATTAGGGCAAGAAAGAAAGGAAACCCAAGGAGGGGGTAGGGGGAGGGAGTACAAAAAGGGAGGGAAGGAGAGGGGGGAGGGGAAGGGAGCATAAAAAGGGAGGGGCTAGAAAGGGAAGCATCTCAAGGGAGGGGACTAGGGGGACTGACCTAAAGTAAATCACTGGCTCAAAAGGAGAAAGCTAAAGAAGAAAGGTCAGAACTAGGGGAAGATATCAAAATGCCAGGGAATCCACAAATGACAATCATAACTTTGAACAGGAATGGGATGAACTCACCCATAAAACATAGACCAATAGCAGAGTGGATTAGAACCCAAAGCCCTACCATTTGTTGTCTTCAAGAAACACATATGAGGCAGATTGACACGCACAAGGTTAGAATTAAAGGTTGGAGTAAGACCTTTTGGGCCTCAACTGATAGAAAGAAGGCAGGAGTTGCACTCATGATATCTGACAAAGCCAAAGTACAAATAGACCTGATCAAAAGGGACAGGGAAGGTAAATATATTCTGCTAAAAGGAAGTATAGACAATGAGGAAATATCACTAATCAACATGTATGCACCAAATGGTATAGCATCCAAATTTTTAATAGAGAAACTAGGAGAATTGGAGGAGGAAATAGACAGTAAAACCACATTAGTGGGAGACTTGAGCCAACCACTATCAAATTTAGATAAATCAAACCAAAAAATAAACAAGAAAGAGGTAAAAGAGGTGAATGAAATCTTAGAAAAATTAGAGTTAATAGACATATGGAGAAAAATAAATAGGGACAAAAAAGAATACACCTTCTTTTCAGCACCACATGGCACATTCACAAAAATAGATCATACACTAGGTCATAGAAACATGGCACTCAAATGCAGAAAAGCAGAAATATTAACTGCAGCCTTTTCAGACCACAAGGCAATTAAAATATTGATTAGCAAGGGTACATGGAGACCCAAATCAAAAACTAATTGGAAATTAAATAACATGATACTCCAAAATCGGATAGTTAGAGAAGAAATCATAGAAACAATTAAGAATTTTGTTGAAGAAAATGACAATGGCGAAACATCCTTTCAAACCTTATGGGATGCAGCCAAGGCAGTACTTAGAGGAAAATTCATATCCCTGAGTGCATATATTAACAAATTAGGGAGGACAGAGACCAAGGAATTGGAAATGCAAATCAAAAAACTTGAGAATGAACAAATTAAAAACCCCCAGAAAAAAACCATACTAGAGATCCTAAAAATTAAGGGAGAAATTAATAAAATAGAAAGTGACAGGACTATTGAGCTAATAAACAAGACTAGAAGTTGGTACTTTGAAAAAACAGACAAAATAGACAAAGTACTGGTTAATTTAATTAAAAAAAGGAAAGAAGAAAGGCAAATTAACAGCATCAAGGATGAAAAGGGGGACATCACCTCCAATGAAGAGGAAATTAAGGCAATCATTAAAAACTACTTTGCCCAACTATATGGCAATAAATATACCAACCTAGGTGATATGTATGAATATTTACAAAAATATAAATTGCCTAGACTAACAGAAGAAGAAATAGTTTTCTTAAATAATCCCATATCAGAAAAAGAAATCCAACAGGCCATCAAAGAACTTCCTAAGAAAAAATCCCCAGGGCCTGATGGATTCACCAGCGAATTCTATCAAACATTCAGAGAACAGTTAATCCCAATACTATACAAACTATTTGACATAATAAGACAGTATATGACAAACCCAAAGATCCCAGCTTTTGGGACAAAAATCCACTATTTCATAAAAACTGCTGGGAAAATTGGAGGACAGTGTGGGAAAGATTAGGCTTAGATCAACACCTCACACCCTACACCAAGATAAATTCAAAATGGGTGAATGACTTGAACATAAAGAAGGAAACTATAGGAAAATTAGGCGAACACAGAATAGTATACATGTCAGACCTTTGGGAAGGGAAATACTTCAAAACCAAGCAAGAATTAGAAAGAGTTACAAAATGCAAAATAAATAATCTGGATTACATCAAATTGAAAAGTTTTTGTACAAACAAAACTAATGTAACTAAAATCAGAAGGGTAGCAACAAATTGGGAAACAATCTTCATAAAAACCTCTGACAAAGGTTTAATTACTCAAATTTACAAAGAACTAAATCAATTGTACAAAAAATCAAGCCATTCTCCAATTGACAAATGGGCAAGGGACATGAACAGGCAGTTCTCAGCCAAAGAAATCAAAACTATTAAAAAGCACATGAAAAAGTGCTCTACATCTCTTATAATCAGAGAGATGCAAATCAAAACAACTCTGAGGTATCACCTCACACCTAGCAGATTGGCTAACATGACAGCTATACAAAGTAATGAATGCTGGAGGGATGTGGCAAAGTGGGGACATTAATTCATTGCTGGTGGAGTTGTGAATTGATCCAACCATTCTGGAGGGCAATTTGGAACTATGTCCAAAGGGCGATAAAAGATTGTTTGCCCTTTGATCCAGCCATAGCACTGCTGGGCTTGTACCCCAAAGAGATAATGGACAAAAAGACTTGTACAAGAATATTCATAGCTGCGCTCTTTTTGGTGTCCAAAAACTGGAAAACGAGGGGATGCCCATCAATTGGGGAATGGCTGAACAAATTGTGGTATATGTTGGTGATGGAATACTATTGTGCTCAAAGGAATAATAAAGTGGAGGAATTCCATGGAGACTGGAACAACCTCCACGAAGTGATGCAGAGCGAAAGGAGCAGAACCAGGAAAACATTATACACAGAGACTGATACATTGTGGTACAATCGAAGGTGATAGACTTCTCCATTAGTATCAATGCAATTTCCCTGAACAATCTGCAGGGATCTAAAAAAAAATACTACCCTCAAGCAGAGGATAAACTGTGGGAGTAAAAACACAGATGAAAAACAACTGCTTAACTACAGGGTTGGAGGAGATAAGACTGAGGAGAGACTCTAAATGAACACTATAATGCAAATTCCAACAACAGGGAAATGGGTTCGAGTCAAGAACACATGTGATAACCAGTGGAATCATGCGTCGTCTATGGGAGAGGGAAAGGTGGGGGGGGGGGGCGGGGGAGGGGAGGAAAAGAAAACAATCTTTGTTTCCAATGAACAATGTATGAAAACGACCAAATAAAATAATGTTTAAATTAAAAAAAAAATTTCCCCAACACATCTACCTATCTCTTATTTAACCAATAATATTGTACTAATTATAAAAATGTACTAATTTCTCTTTCATTGATTCATGTCATATTTTTGGTGAAAATATTCCTACTGCTGGAAATTGTTACCCCACCATTTCATCTTACTTTTTGTGATGTTTATGACTATTTTTGGTTATATCTTTCACATCGGATGTTCCTGATAGAGGATATACTCTTTTTTTTTGTTTTCCATATTTCAGGGAAAACTATGCAGTACTTGGACTCACCATGTATAGATTCCTTAGAGTTTATCACCCCAAAAAATGGCAAGAATATCTTGTATTTATAACACAAAAATGTGGAGTATCAGTTACTTGAACAAATCAAGGTCTATAAGGAAATAATTATAAAATAACAACTTAAATAAGAGTAAGGAAGCTGTTTCCAAAAAGGACTAGAATGAACTCATTTCTAAGAATTCTGGAATGAATCTTGGAATGCAGAAGAGCTAGAGGAAGCAGTTAGAGAGAAGCAACTGTCACTTCTTCCTGTCCTGAGTTGGAAGAGAGAGACTGTTCTTCTGAGGTTTTCCCCTTACCTCAACCCTTAGTGAGAGAAGACCATTGCTAACAGTTTTGGTGGTTCCTGTTTGACTGGAGAGACATCTGACACAAGATCTATCTGATCCTGTAATTTACCGACATTTCTCAAGAGAAGTTTTACCTGGAGATCCTGTTTGTGGTTCTCTGAGGGCCATCCTCAGAGGCATCCTCTGCTTTGAGGGAACTCAGTCATCTTGAGTTCATTCTCAGTGACTTGGAGACAACTTGGAGATATCTATCTCATCCAATCTTTTGAGGATTTAGTCAGATAAAAATAGAGAGGTTTGGTGGGAAATAGCTAGAGCCATGGAGAAGTAGTGCAGCATCAAGACCAGAAGAGTCCACCTTGCAGTGGGCATAGATTTGGGTTTGTAGAACTAGATTTGTAGTGCTAGAGTATCCTGGTGTTTCAATTCACAAAAATCCACCCTTTGTTTACAAATAAACTTTAATACTTTTTATACTATTTGGTCTCAAAGAAGGTGTGTACTGGCCCTAAAGGGAACTGGGATACTCTGTAACAATAGCAGTGTATTCAATCTGATTCCCTATCATCCTTCCCACAAAAATATATTATGAATATATGAATATATATTCATGTCTCAATGATTCATCTAGGATAGTACTACCCCACAGAACAGAGATCATAACTATTATATTCTTTAGGAGAAAATAATTAGTTGCTATTGCTGTGTGTAACAATGCATGTGTGTCCATATAATTAAGTCAGTGATATCATAGAATATAAATGACATTTGTAAAACATTTTTGGTTTGAAAAGTGGCTTATATTTCTACCTCATATGGCCCTCTCAATTTTACATTTTACAGTTGAGAACACAGTAACTTAGAAAGATCAAATGACTTGCCCAGGGATCACATAACTAGTAAATGTTTGAGGAAGGATTCAAACTTCTGGATTCTTAAGTTCAGAATCCTCTCCACTGTATTAATTAGATGTCTTTATAGAAACAACTCTGGCAGAATTAACTGGATTAAAAAAATAGAGAGAGTTTCCTTTGATGGCTAGAAAACTGTCCTCAAAGCTAGGAGAGCCAACTTTCAAATCCTGAATGAGAAATAGTGACTGTTTTATCCTGAATGTCATTTAATCTCTTAATATCCTAAAAAAAGCTTTAATACTTTGTAAGTGAAAAAGAGAGTATTATTTTAATTAGAATAATAGAATTTAGAATAATGGAATTTAGAAGGAATTTTCCGAGTTTCCTATATCATTGAAATCATAGATATACTTCTTATTTATATGGCACTACTTTTTCACATTTCACCCAGTTTGAATATTGACCAGATTAAGAGATCAGCCTCTCAACTTCAAATTCTTTCTGTGTGAATTGAAGTAGTCATATTAATTCAGTTACTTCATCTAGATGATGAGGAGTGATGGATTAAAAATATTTCTCTTGTTTGTCTAGTTTGATAACTAGGCAGAATTTTTGATTAAGTGGTGAGATCTATGAGGTACTTAGGAAGCCAGTAAAATCCAAATATCTCTTTTATTACTTCCCACAGTCTTTGAAATTTTATAGAGTTCTATTCCTTTCGATCTTGAAGGTTCCAGTTCCATTAGTTTCCTATCAAAATAAAAATACACTAAGGAAAATGAATCCCCTTAACTGTTATTTGCCAACATCTTCAGTGGGATTAAGGTCATACATTCTCAAAATTGAGAGCTTGCTAAGGAGCAACTATTGCACTGGGTCACTGAATAGTAACTTGGAGGGTGAGGTAAGGAAAGAAGGTCATCAAATGGAAAGGTCTCCTATTTCAATTTTGCCTAGAGCAGACCATGCTTTCTAAAGTACCAAATATTTTTGGTTGAGGGGAAAAAACAGATTAATAATTTTGCTCACAGGGAGAGCAGAGTAAAAGTTAAAACACAAGCATAACTTATAGATAAATGTCCACTAGCTTTAAAAATATAAGAAAAAGCTAGAGGCATAATAAGCAACTGGGCAAAAAAGGGTCAGGCCCAATTAAATACTGGAATTTAACAGTTAACTTTATATGTCAGTTCAACTCTAGAGGATGCCAAATCCACTCAGATGCTCTTCTGTCCTCAGGCATAAGGCACAAGCACAAAGCATCTCCAATATTGTGCAGCTTGGAAATATCAAAATACTGGAAGACCTATCAGTGTCCAGGAAGCAATAGTTTAGATGTCTATCTAGCAAAAAGAAATTGGTAAATTAAAAATGTGCACCTCAGGCTTAGTCATTTCAGTCTCTAAAAATTAAAATGTAAATCTTTTGCATATGATCTAATTAAAATGTGGAACTGTGTCATATTCTCTACCCCAGCAAATAAATCATAATGTCCACTATATTTTCTGTTTGTTAAGAATCTGTCATACAGGAGATTATTTCTGTCATTCCTGTTATCATACACACACATACACACACCTAAAGAGTACTGTCCTTGCAACTAATAAAACTAACATGTATACAGATGGAAGAATGAAAAAAAATTCATCTTAAAATAGATTTGCTAGAAGGGAATTGCATTCTTCCTAATTCTCTAGCCAAAATCAACAAAGGACTATGTTATATTATGTACTAATTACAAAGAAAAATACAACTGATATAGACTGCATTGATGTGAATTTAATTAACAAGATATTGATAGTAATAACATAAAAAATAACTAAATACTTAAACACTTAAGGGGTAGCTGATTGGTAGTGACTTAGTGGATAGAGTGCTAGATCTGTAGTCAGGAAGACCTTTATTCAAATCTGGCCTCAAGTACTTACTTGCTGCATGACCTTGGGCAACTAACCTAATGCTGTTTGCTTCATCTTTCTCATCTATAAAATGTGCCTGAGAAGGAAATGGCAAACCACTCAAGTAACTGGGTTAAAAAAAAAAACTCCAAAAAGGGGTCATGAAAAGCTGGACATGCTTAAAAAAAGACTAAATGAACAAAACATTTAAATAATGCAAACAGAGTTATTTGAACTTCTACTAAAATGAATAGAGCAGAATAAATGTATTTGTCATAAGGTAAACATATAATAAAAATTAGAGTATATATTATATTAAACCTAACTTATTTGCCCTTCACCAATAAATAAACAAATAAATAAATGTAATGAAATGAAATGAAAACATCAGAGTTGGGTTCTTTATAACAGAATCTTAATGTCTGGTGTTTCAGTTCCAGAAAGGAGCTCAGTTTTGGGTACCTTATTTTGCTATGTGATATTCAGAATCTTCCTAAGACAACTCAAATTGAAGTGATTCAGTTTCTTAGCCTGGCACTGGTATACTGTCCAGGTTTCACAAATATACAACAATAAGGTCAGTAAGACTTTTCTGTAGACCTTCAGTTTCATAGGTAGCTAAAATTTGTCTTCCTTATACTTTCCTTAGGAGTCTCCCAAACACAGATAACTCTGGCCATATGTACATAAGCCTGATCATATTTGTAGACATCCCTGGAATGTATACTGCCAAAGTAAGTGAACTTATCCACAACATCCAAAAATTATCTAAAATTTACAATGAGTCTCTGTAAGAAATATGTGGAGCTTGCTGTAGAATTGCTGTTTCCTTGGTGTCAATTCTCATGTAAAAATAAGCGTGAGACAGAGACTTGATTCATGCTCTATTGCATCTTACTCTCAGAGGCTCTATTGAATGAACAATAATCAAAGAACAGAAAATTGTGAACCAACACTTCCCTCAACTATAGTCTTACCTTGCAGCTTTATTAAGTAATTTATCATCAGTATGCTAGCTAACCTTGATGCTGTTTTCTTCCTCATCAAAGTATCTGACAATATTACTGAAAACACCATGCTAAAAAGCATGGGAGAAAGCAAACTGTCTGGCTTCACTCTACTGGTGACTAAGAAAGCAAGATGGCATTATTCATTATCCAGAAGCTGTGCAAGTATGCCCTCATGGATCTAGTGATTTTGGAGAAGTCTCTCCCTGAGATTCAGTTTCCTCATATGTAAAATGAAAGTTTTGGGTAAGATGGCCTCTGAAATAACTAATTTCTCCAGCTATAATCTTATGAAAATAATCCCTATATAGAGAAAAAAGTATTAATAATCTTAAGACTATCCCTTTAGAATATATACAAGCACACATACGGTGTGTATATGCCTAAATATGTGTGTATAGTCAATTATGATGAATGATTAATATATGTATGTACACATACTATATACATAATAGAAATAATAGAAATGAAAGTATGTATTGTTAAAAAAATAATTCTTTAATTTTTTTTAATTTAATGGGGGACCTGGAGGTCCTCTTACCATAAAGATGTGTAGGGATTAACCAGCCCACAATGACAGGAAGTAGGAACGGGGAGCCCCCTGATGGGCCAATGTTGGTTGTAGGCTGTCAGTTGCAGATAGTTAGGAGAGGCAGTTGCTGACAGTTGGGGAGTTAGTTGCTGACAGTTAAGGCTGGCAGTTGCAGAGAAGTTGGCTGCTTGTGTGAGTTGGTCTTGGGGGTTGGTTACTGGTGGTGTGGGTTGGCATTTAATTGCTGGTATATAAAGGTGGGTCTGAGCTTACTGAGGGGGTTTTTGCCTTTAGCCTTTAAAGGGCTTTTTGCCTCTGGGATCTCTAGAGAGCAGGAGGTCTGTCTCATTGGCAAGGATCTACTGTCAGTTAGCTACAGACAGTTGGGAAGTTATATAAAACTGATTGAAGGAGTGAGTGAGTGATAACTGTCTATTATTTTAGGGAATTAGGTAGTTAGTTGAACATTTATAGATAATGTAGGTTAGTAGGACTAGTGTTTGACAGGCAAGAAGAAGCTGTCCTCAGAAGACAGTTAGAGGTAGTTATTACGAATTTTAGGTATATTTATAGGGTATAAGATTAGAAATCTCTCTTTCCTCTTTTCTATCTTTCCCTCCTTTACTATATTCTTTTACTCTATTTCAATTAAACTAAATCATTAATTATCAAAAGCCATTAGAATTTTTTTATTTTCTCTGGCTTAAAGGGATAATATTAACTTACAACTCTACTATATTCTCATTAAAATTTAAAATATTAAAAGCTGCTCTATTATTTTCTCAAAACCCCTATTTTAACCCTTACAATATGTATATGAGAGTGTAGTATGTGTATACCTATGCATGGTCAGCTATTTATCTATCAGCACACAAATCAATAAATAACCATGAGTTTGCACACACATATTTATATACAGGCATATATGTACACTCATACTGATGTACCCTATAAACACATACATCTAAAGAAATAAAAATACTCATGATGGCTAAATATATAACCATGATTTGAATCACATATACATTTATACATATGTACTCATTATATGTATAGACACATAAGTGTATATTTTCAGATATTAAAATTAGGAACCAATGTGAGAAAAAATGATAAACAAAAGAGGCAAGAAAAGTGAAAAAAAGAATAGAGAACAAAAGTTGATATCTGAATAATCAGTAACAGTAGTGGAGATAACAATTATTAGAAAAAAAAGGAACAATGAGTAGCAAATGTTAGTAGAAAGGAGAGAATAGATAGAAATAGAAATGAAGATGTGTGTGAGTCTTGGAAAGTATATAGGAATAGAATGTTGAGGGGTATACATAGACCAAAAAACTAGTAGGTAAAGGTGATGGACCTAAAAGAAGGATTAAAAAAATTATTACCATATTTAATATTATCACATTATATACATAATATTCATTATGTTGTGAAACAAGACTCATGTTGCTTCCATTAAAGAACAAATCATGGGAGATATGCAGTGAAGAATGGTATATTTCAATTTGTCAATTTTAATTTCAGACTTTGTTCTTTCTGTGGTGATGAATATCGTTTTTTGACATGAGTTCCTTGGAGTTGTCCCAGATCCTTACCTTGTTGAAAATAGTTGTCATTCACATGTGATTATCCCACTTTAATTCTATTTTGTACAATATTTTCCTTGTTTTGTTCACTCCACTTTGCATCACTTCATATAATTCCTTCCAAGTTATTTTTGTGATCATCTTATTTGTCACTTCTTATGGAAATTTGTTCAGGCATTCTCCATTAAGGGATATGCCTTCATTTGCTAGTTCCAGTAAGTCCTTCTCTTCTAGCTTTAATAACTTTGTGACACAAGCCTATTAGTGGTACTTTTGGATCAAAGGTTATGCAAAGTTTGCTGCCCCTTTGGGCCTGGTTGTAGATTCCTGTAGAAAATAGTTGGGTCAGTTCACAGTTCCACCAAAAAAAATGTATATGTCCCAATTTTTCCACATTCTTTCCAACTGTAAGGTATGATTTTTAGAATGTCAAAACATTTTTAGAATTGTCCTTTTAATAATTAGTTAAAATATTAACAATAAGGGTGTTCATTCCCTCATTTAGATGGACCACCTTCTAATGAAAATGATTTATTTATTTTAAATTCATTTCAATTTTAATACTTCATTATTATTAAGGGAGATATCAAAATGAAGTAGATTCCCAAGGTAGCTTCACCTTAGTAAAAAAGATAAACATGTGCATAAATGAAACATAGAATAGGGAATACCATAAATCCATGAAGTTGGCACATACACTATCTTCCTTAAGATGCTTCTAAGGAGGGACTTCCAGGTAAGCATGGCAGCAGTCTAGACATGGGACGCTTCCTCTCCCCAGGACCCACTGATATAGACTACTCTAAAGACCAAAAAAACCACATTCTCATAAGAATAGAGGGACTCTACAGCAGGGCACAGCATTGAAGGTACTTGGGATTTGGGCATTTCCACATTATAAGGGGGTGAAAAAGCTCTGTGACTGCAAAAATGTGGGTTTTTCAAGACTGTGAATTGCCAAAACTGTAAAGATAATTTTTAGTGTCTTGAGTTAAATCAAAAATAAGTGGTTGCCATGGGAAAAATTCCCAAATATGAAATACCCAAGTCAGCTGGGTTTTATGGAGTTTTTAATTAATAAAAATAAAGGAATTAAGGGAAGGAGAGAGATAGAGTAAGAGGAAATAGTAGGAAAACACTTAGGCTATCTTAGGCCTAAGCCTTAAGTGAAACAAGTCAGTCATTAATCACTCACCACAAGATCGTTCCAAGTAAGACTCTAGTGATCAGAGACCCATCAGCCTCCTATGACTCCTAACCTCCAATTCAGTTTCCAAAGCTGAATTAACTCGAACTAACTTAAACTGGTTCAGACTGCTCCTTTTAAAGAGAAATTTCTCTTGTGTCACCTCCCCTAAATTTTCACGTCTACCAATCACAGTAGATGCTTTTCCTAGGACAGCCCATTCTTAGTTTTTAGTTCTCACCTTCTCTGGGTAGATTATATCTTCTGAGTACTTTACACCTCTTTGCTCAGTTTTGCCCCCTGCAAGTTCCCTGACCTTTTAGTGATTAATTTGACCTTCATAGGTACTTAGCAACTTTTTGTATTATGAGATCTAAAAATAGACCTGGCTTACGGTTTTGGCCTCACTATGAGTTAAGTACTTTTTCATTGTTCAGTAAGGAGTTTTACAACTTTATCTTCCCCTAAAGTATGCCTAAGTATGGGTGGAGTAATTTAAAGTTCCCAATACATTCCTGATCAAGTACTTCCATTGTTTAAATGGAGAATAACCTTAAACATAACCTTAAGATAATGTTCCAAGGTAGAGTCTGAGAAATTTTAAGATTCACAGCTCTCACCCAAATGTGAGCAGATAAACCCGCCCCCACCCCATCTACAGAGACAGAGTCAGAGCCAGCACACACTAGAATAAGCAAGTGAGTGAGGGGCAGCTCTAGAGTGAGCAAGGGGCAACACTAGGTCCTTGGGATCTAACTGAGACCACCAAAGTCCTACCCCTGAGAGCAGCTACATCTGAAACCCTGGTAGGCAGGGAAGTGCAGACCTTGGGTGCTCAAAGCCAGCATGCTCCAGAATCAGCGAGTGAGTGAGGGGCACCTCTAGGTCCTTGGGAGCTAACTAAGACCACCAATGACCTACCTCTGAGAGAAGCTACACCTGAAAAATGGGAATACGGCAGACTGTGAAAACTCCCACTTAGGGAAGAGCTGTGAACAGCAGCGGCTGTGGGAATTCGAGAGCTTGCCTCAGGCAAAATCCTTGGTCCTTAACTCCATACATAGAGAGCCTGCCAAGTTCACTCAGATTTCTGACTAAAAAGGTAAGGTAAAACCTCCACAGTTATGGCAAATTGTGCCCAGGGAAAAACATCATCCAAGGGGAAAAAAAAAGGTAGTGACCCTTGAAAATTTTTACAGAGGAAAAACTCAGGCTACAGATGAAATACAGGAGGAAATTCAAATAAACCCAAAACCTTTCCAAAAAATAGAAATTATCCACAAGCTCTGGAAGAATTTAAATTGGAGCTTATCCTTCTGGCAAGAGAAGTAAGAAATGGTTCAAAGAGAAAATAAAAAAATATTATAGGAGAATACCTAAAAATTAAAGGAGAAAAACCAAAAGATTATGACAGAAAACCAGAACTGAAGGATCTAAAACCTAAGAATTGAGCAACTGGAAACCAATGATCGTGCAAAACAGCAAGAATTAATAAAGCAAAGTCAAAAGACTGACAAAATAGAAGAAAGCATAAAATATCTCACTGACAAAGTGACAGATCAGGAAAACAGGTCACAGCGACTCATTTTGAAAATCATTGGTCTACCTGAAAAGCCAGAAATAAACAGAAATCTTGACATCATATTATAAGAAATCATTGAAGAAGAAAACTGCCCTGATGTTCTTGAACAAGGGGGGAAAATAGACATTGAAAGAGTTCATAGAACACCCTCCTACACTAAACCCCCAAAAGACAACTCCCAGGAATATAATTTCAAAATTCCAGAACTTTCAAGCTAAGGAGAAAGTTCTAAAAGAAGCCAAAAAGAGACAATTCAGATACCAAGGAGCACCAATCAGGATCACCAAGACCTGGCAGCTTCCACACTAAAGGATCGCAAGGCCTGGAGCATGATATTCAGAAAGGCAAGAGAACTGGGTCTTCAACCAAGAATCACCTATCCATCAAAACTGACTATATACTTCCAGGGGAAAGTATGGGCATTCAACAAAATAGAAGATTTCCAAGTATTCGTAAGGAAAACACCAGAACTAAGTGGAAAGTTTGATAGCCAAACACAAAGATCAAGAGAAACATGAAAAGGTAAATAAGAAAGAGAGAGAAAAGGGGAAAAATGTTTTTTTTTTTTTATTCAAACTCTCTTCTTTAAGGGCTACAATAAGATTAAATTATATACATATATGGGGGAATGTTATTTGTAACTCTCAAAAATTGTGTTTATTATAGTAATGAGAAGAATCACTCAAAGGAAAAGATTTGGGCATTAAGGGCTATAAGACAATATATAATAAAAAGCAAAAGGGTGGGGAGGGGAATCAAAGATGATACCAAGAGATACTTGGTACCAAGTAGAAATATAATACAAATAAAATAAATAGAATAATCTTTTTCACACAAAAATTCACATGAGAAGGGGAGGGGAAGAATACTCTCATAAGAAGGAGAGGAAGAGAGTGCTAATAGGTAAAACTTAAACCTTATTCTCAGTGAAATCAGTTCTGAGAGGGAAGAACATCTAGATCCACTGGGATCTTGAATTTTATCTTATTCTACAGAGTAAGTGAGAAGGGAAAACTAAGGGGAGTAGTTTGAAAGGAGTACTAAAAGGGAAGGTAGGAGAGGGGGGAGGGAACTTAGCGGACCCAAAATTTAAAAAAAAGGAACAAAATGGGAACAAAAAGGGAGGGACTAGAAAGGGAAGCATATCAAGGGAGGGGATTGTGGAGATGGATTAAAAGTAAACCACTGGTTTAAAATGATATAGCAATAGTAGAAAGGACAGAACTATGACAGGATATCAAAATGCTAGGGAATTCACAAGTGACAATCATTATGATTGGGATAAACTCACCCATAAAATGTAGAAGAATAGGAGAGTGGATTAGAATCCAAAATCCTACCATATGCTGTCTCCAAGAAACACACATGAGGTGGGTATATACTCACAAGATCAGAATTAAAGGTTGGAGCAAGGTCTCCTGGACCTCAACTGATAGAAAGAAGGCAGAAGATGCAATCATGATATCGTGCAAAGCCAAAATAAAAATAGACTGGATTAAAAGGGATAGGGAAGGTAAATGCATCCTGATAAAAGAGAGTATAGACAATGAGGCAATATCATTAATCAACATGTATGTACCAAATAGTATAGCACCGAAATTTCTAATGGAGAAACTAGTAGAATTGAAGGAGGAAATAGATAGTAAAACTATACTAGTGGGAGACCTGAACCTAATACTATCAAATTTAGATAAATCAAATCAAAAAATGAATAAGAAAGAGGTAAAAGATGTGAATTAAATCTTAGAAAAATCAGAGTGAATAGATATATGGAGAAAAATTAATAGGGACAAAAGGAATACACCTTCTTTTCAGTAGCATATGGTACATTCACAAAGATTGACCATATACAAGGTCATAAAAACATGGCATACAAATGCAGAAAAGCAGAAATAATAAATGCAACCTTATAGATCATAAGGTAATAAAAATAATGATTAGTAAGGGTACATGGAGAGCAAAATAAAAAAATAAGTTGGAAATTAAGTAATAAGATTCTCCAAAATCAGTTAGTTAGAGAACAAATCATAGAAACAATAATTTCATTGAAGAAAATGAAAATGGTGTGATATCCTATATAATTCTATGGGATGCAGACAAAGCAGTACTCAGGTGAAAATTTATATCCTTGAGTTCACATTAGGGAGGGCAGAGTTCAATGAATTAGGCATGTAAATCAAAAAACTTGAAAGTAAACAAATTAAAAACCTGTAGAAGAAAAGCAAATTAGAGATCCTAAAAATTAATGGAAAAATTAATAAAATTGAAAATGATAGATCTATTGAACTAATACATAAGACTAGATGCTGGTATTTAAAAAAAAACAAAATAGACAAAGTACTGGTCAATCTAATAAAAAAAAAGGAAAGAAGAAAACCAAATGAACAGTATCATAGATGTAAAAGGAGAGCTCACATCCAATGAAGAGGAAATTAAGGTAATCATTAAAAACTACTTTGCCCAATTATATGGCAATAAATATGGTAATTTAGGTGATATGGATGAATATTTTCAAAATATAAACTGCCTAGATTAACAGAAGAAGAAATAGAATTCTTAAGTAATCCCATATCAGAAAAAGAAATTGAAGAGGCCATCAAAGAACTCCCTAAGAAAAAATCCCCAGGGCCTGATGGACTCAGAAGTGAATTCTATCAAACATTCCAAGAATAGCTAATCCCAATACTATACAAACATTTTGACAAAATAAGCAAAGAGGGAGTTCTAACAAATTCCTTTCATGGCACAAATATGTTACTGATTCCAAAGGCAGGCAGGTCAAAAATGGAGAAAGAAAACTACAGACCAATCTCCTTAATGAACATAGATACAAAAATCTTAAAAAGGATAATAGCAAAAAGACTCCAGTAAGTCATCACAAGAGTTATTCACTATGATTATGTGGGATTTATACCAGGAATGTAAGAATGGTTCAATATCAGGAAAACCATCCACATAATTGACCATATCAACAAGCAAACCAACAAAAATCATATTGTTATCTCAATAGACACAGAAAAAGCCATTGACAACATACAACACTCATTCCTATTAAAAACACTAGAAAGTATAGAAATAGAAGGGTCTTTCCTAAAAATAATAAACAGTATCTATCTAAAACCATCAGCTAATATCATCTGCAATGGGGATAAACTACATGCATTCCCAATAAGATCAGGAGTGAAACAAGGATGCCCATTATCACCTCTATTATTTAACATTGTACTAGCAGGAGCAATTAGAGAAGAAAAAGAATTTGAAGGTATTAAAATGGGCAATGAAGAGAAAAAGCTATCACTCTTTGTGGATGATAGGATGGTATACTTAAAGAATCCTAGAGAATCCACTAAAAAGCTAGTAGAAATAATCAAAAACTTTAGCAATGTTTCAGGATACAAAATAAACCCACATAAGTCATCAGCATTTCATTATATCTCTAACACATCTCAGTAGCAGGAATTAGAAAGGGAAATTGCATTCAAAATCACCCTAGAAAATATAAAATACTTAGGAACCTAACTGCAGAGACAAACACAGGAAATATATGAACACAACTACAAAACAGTTTCCACACAACTAAAACTAGATTTGAGCAATTGTAAAAACATTAACTGTTCATGGGTAGCACTAGCTAACATAATAAAAATGACAATTCCTACCCAAACTTATCTATCTATTTAGTGCCATACCCATCGAACTTCCAAAAAAACTTTTTTTCCTGATTTAGAAAAAAAAACATAACAAAATTCATTTGGAAGAACAAAAATCAAGGATATCCAGGAAAATCATGGAAAAAATGCAAAGGAAAGTAGCCTTGCAGTCCCAGATCATCAAAACAATTTGGTACTGACTAAGAGACAGAAAGGAAAATCAGTGGAATAAACTTGGGGTAAGTGACCTCAGGAAGACAGTCTTTGACAAGCCCAAATATCCCTGCTTTGGGGAAAAATCCACTATTTGATAAAAACTGCTGGGAAAATTGGAAGACAGTGTGGGAGAGATTAGGCTTGGATCAACACCTCACACCCGACACCAAGATAAACTCAGAATGGATGAATGACTTGAACATAAAGGAGGGAACTATAAGTAAATTATGTGAACACCAAATAGTATACATATCAGATGTATTGGAAGGGAAAATATTTAAAACCAAGGAATACTTAGAAAGAGTCACAAAATGTAAAATAAATAATTTTGACCATATCAAATTAAAAAGTTTTTGCACAAACAAAACTAATGTAACCAAGATCAGAATGGAAATAACAAACTGGGAAAAAATCTTCATTACAAAAACCTCTGACAAAGGTCTAATTACTCAAATTTACAAAGAGCTAAATCAGTTGTATAAAAAATCAAGCCATTCTCCAATTCATAAATGGGCAAGGGACATGAAT
Source organism: Monodelphis domestica (assembly GCF_027887165.1). NCBI lineage: Eukaryota > Metazoa > Chordata > Mammalia > Didelphimorphia > Didelphidae > Monodelphis > Monodelphis domestica. The sequence goes on from NC_077229.1 coordinate 370,518,431, forward strand.
AGTCATTTTTCAGTCAATGAAATAAAAACCATTTATAAGCACATGAAAATGTGTTCCAAATCTCTTATAATCTGAGAAATGCAAATCAAAACAACTTTGAGGTATCACCTCACACCTAGCAGATTGGCTAACATGACAGCTATGGAAAGTAATGAATGCTGGAGGGGATGTGGCAAAGTTGGGACATTCATTTATTCCTGGTGGAGTTGTGAATTGATCCAACCATTCTGGAGGGTAATTTGGAACTATGCCCAAAGGGCACTAAAAGACTGTCTGCCTTTTGACCTAGTCATAGCACTGCTGGGATTGTACCCCAAAGAGATAATAAGGAAAAAAAATTGTATAAGAATATTCCATTTGGTTCCCAATAGCAGAACCAGGAGAACAATGTACACAGTGACTGATACACTGTGGTACAATTGAACATAATGGTCTTCTCCATTAGTGGCAATGCAATGATCTTGAACAACTTGGAGGGTTCTATGAGAAAGAACACTATCCACATTCAAAGGAAAAACTGTGGGAGTAGAAACACAGAAGAAAAACAACTGCTTGATTACATGGGTCAAGGGGATATGATTGAGGATGTAGATGCTAAATGAAAGACCTAATGCAAACACCAACAACATGAGAATGGGTTCAGATCAAGGACACATGTAAAACCCAGAGGAATTGTATGTCAGTTATGGGATTGTGGGGGGAGGGGGAAGGAATAGAAAATTATTTTTGTAACCTAGCAATAATGTTTGAAATTGACCAAATTAAAAAAAATGTAAAAAAAAAACATGCTTCTTAGAGTTTATATGCTAAAGTGATATTGCCTTTGGCCATCATTTTCCATACTTTGGTCAGCAAATTAACTGTAGTACTTCTAATGTATTTTTTTGGTTTGTTTTATTTTTGTAATTGTGACAATTTCTATTTGCTAATATTCTTAGAAACTACCAGCAGCCAATGTATATATTAATTTATATTTTTGAATTAAATATTCCTATTTCAACTTCTCTAGCATTGTTATTTTATTCTAATGTGGTGGTTACAATCAACTTGAGGGTATAAACCTTGTTATAAAAGGTATTTCCTGTCCATATTTTTTGTTTTTATTTCCACTTACATTTATAATTTACATCACAAGATACTAGCTTATGTAGATATACTTTTCTTACCATCCTCCCTATAAAACCTATCTATTTCCTTTCCTTCTTGCTGTTTAAGGAAGTGATACTTTACATAATTTTACCTTTCATAGCCATAAGGTTTTACAAATTATATTATAATCCAAAATAAATTTCCCTTTGGTTTCCACATTTCTCCTTTTAACAAATTGCTCAAAAATTTGCTCACAGATTTGGTTTAGTTTGTTTTACTCTCTTTGTAGTGCCAAATGATTTGTAGGTAATAAACTTCTACATAAAATTAATATAATTGACATTTATATAATTTCCTCCATTGTTTTTCTAATTTTAGGATTACTGATTTCTTTAAGAAGGTCAAGTAGGGGGCAGCTGGGTAACTCAGTGGGTTGAGAACCAGGCCTAGAGACAGGAGGGCCTAGGTTCAAATCTGTCCTCCGACACTTCCCAGCTATGTGACCCTGGGCAAGTCACTTAAACCCCATTTCCTAGCCCTTACCACTCTTCTGCCTTGGAACAAATATATAGTATTGATTCTAAGATGGAAGGTAAGGGTTTAAAAATATATTTTAATAAAAAAGGTGAAGTAAAATTTATTTTCTTTATATCTTTTTTATTTTAATGTTTCATTCTAGTTTTTAATGAATAATTTTGATATTTGCTCTGACAATTTGTTGGCCCAACTGTACATTTACAGGCAATTCAGAAACAGCTTCTATATCAAGAGCAAGTCTCTTCCTGTCTATTAAAATATTATTAATTTCTTTTTTATGCTATTTGTTCCTCCAATGTGCAGGATCTATTTTTTCAACTAAAGCATTCTTGATTTATAAGACTTCTGTTTTATTGTTAAATCTTTGGCATTTTCATTCTTTACTACTGAGATATTTTACAAAATAAATTTTTGATCAAGCTCATATAAGTATCTACTTTTGCATTAAGATGACAAAATGACCAAGTATCATAATATAAATTTGCTCAACTTAGATCCTAATAAGTTTGATATGACAACAATTAGAAGATTCATTGGCAAAAGAAAGAAATAAGGGTTAAACTAATCAGTAATGCTTTTTTATAAGATTTGGCTTAGAAATAATGTAAGTTTGAGAAAATAAAAAAGGAGATTTAGGACAATGTAGTATTAAACTTAATGGATGAATGTGACTATGAAGGACTTATTAAATGTGGAATTGTTGAACATCATATATAATAAAAGATATTGTTCCAGAGGAGATCCAGGGAATAAGAGGCAACTTCCATAATGATCAACTCGTTCTAATAATTAATAAAGAGGATTCTCACTGAACACATTAAGTGAGCAATTATTTATTGAATTATTGTAAAGATTAAAATTTGGGGGAAAACTGAGGCAGGTAGAAATTAGTTTCCCTCTGCAAGGAGTATTATATTTTTCTGAAGTTTATTAAAGGTTTAGAATTTAAGAAAATACAAGTAAGAGAAGCACGTGCTAGGTGGGCTGAGAGGCCCATTAAAATTTCACTCATATCATGAGACACGTCTGGTTGTCAGTGGAGACAGGAAGAGACGAGACCCCGCCATAGGTGGAGACCCTTTAAATAATAATTTGTTCTCAGCCCAGGAGAGAATTCAGTGAGATTACAAGGAATTCTGGGAGCAAGTACTTCTGGGGACTGGAGTCCTGGATTCAAGTCTCCATTTTTACATTATAATATAAGTTCTCTAGGAGATATGCCTCATAATTAGAATATTGGGAAAGGCTAACAATGTGGAGCATAATATAGGGAAACAGAATTTGGATGTAATTTAGTTTAACTTCTAAAAAGTCACAGGTCAGGTTCTCATGTTTATAGGACCATATGTTTAGAATGAGATGTTACTTTAGGGATTATATAGTCAACTCATTCCCCATTACACAATTTTATGGATAAGGAAATTTCTGGTTGCAAGGGATTTTCCTTTGAGATGTTTTATAGATATTAAATTCTATAATTCTTCTGATTTTTATTTGTCCTTTTCACAGTATCTTAGGATCATTGGTCTAAAGCTCAAAGAGTCTACAGATTAGAAACTGAGGCCTAGAGAAGTTAAGACACTTGCAAAAATCCCACGGACGAGAAGTAGAAGGGCTAGAATTTGGAAAGAAACATTCTTTGACACCAAATTCATTAAACTTTCAAATATTGTTTTATTTAGTATGTTAAATTTCCATTATGTATATAATGGAAATACACACACACACATACATATATATATATATATATATATATATATATATATATATATATATATATATATATATATATATATATATATACTAGGAATGTAGTTTTCCATTCCAAGCTTCCAGCTGGAATCATGAAGCTCACAAATCAACATAATTATTAGTGAAATCAGGACAACATTCAGAGGTGAACCAGTAATGATAGTTGAGTTGCCAATCACCTAGTTATAAGAATAGTCTAAAGAGATCAAAACTGGTCTTTTAGATTCATTAAAGTACTAAGCAAGTGTAGAAAGTGGTAATGACTGCTATCTTCAGAATGTGTGGAATATTGCTGATTCAATGTAAAACTGTAGTTCAGAGGTCTTTATTGTTATTATATAGCATGCAAAAGAAATGAATGAAAAGCCTATTCCTTTGAAAATAACCTATCCAAATGATAGAATTTTATCCTCTGAATTGTGCAGAAAATTCAAAGGGGAAAATATTTTTGGGGTAAATCTCTATTCATAATAGAAGTCCTATAAAATTAAAAAATAACAAACTTCTCACTAGGTCTAGATTAAAATTCCTATGAGTCTTTGTGTCTGCATGCCTCTTGCTCTCTCTCTCTCTCTCTCTCTCCATATTATATATGAATACATGTATTTATACACATGTTTATACCTAATTATGTATAATAAACCACATATGTATGTATATATATGCATATTTGCATTTGTCTAATGAAATGGTAATTTCATTTGTATATAAAACTATCAAAGCATATTAGTTTAGATATGGCAGATATAGTCTTAGAGAGTTGCATGAAACTGTAGGAGGCTGACTTGCTCAGGATCCCTTGAGAATATAGTCAGTATATAAAGGAAGTAATGAATTCCATATCTTCTTGACTATTACTTTTCTCTATTTCTTTATATTTAGGTATTCATGAATGTATACACACATATGCACAGACAAATGCATGTGTCATCTTGGTTGGCTTGCACAAATGCAATTCCTAACAAATACAATTAAGAATACGTACAGAGACATATAAATATATTACACACAGAGATAAGCTTTCATTTTGGGAAAAATACAATATTGTTTTTATTTTTATTTTATTCTTATTTTGAATTTATCCAAATTTTTCATTGTATCTATTTAAACATATAGCAATTAGTCAATAAAGCAATGCACACATATATAGAACATGTTTATTCTTACGCCTAAAATAAATTCAACAATCTCTGTAACATTGGAACTAGGACAGGTGACCATATGTAAGAAAAACTTACAAATGACATTTCCTTCCTGATGTCAAGATTAAAATTAATATCAGATAGTTCAAGTATTATTTTAATACTATTTATTAAAATAAACTTAGTGCAAAGGGAATGTAAATCAAGAGAAAGAAAGTCACTGCCTTCCTCCATGCTGGTCTAAGCCCCAGGGGAGAGCACCATTGTAGAGGAAATTGAAATTGAATACCAAATTAACCAATGACACACACACAGGAAAAGGAAAAGGGGATTATGGGAACTGTAGTTCTGGGTACAAATTTTAAATAATACATCCCCACCTGTGATCCTTTGTGAGACCAGTCTCCCCAGTGGATCATGAAAACATAACTAACATAATTTGAACTAGAGGTATATACAAATATTACAGTTTTTAAAGGGAAATTACAATAATGTAAAGATAAGAGGAAAATAAAAGAGAAAAGGAAGAAAACTAAAAATAGGTGCAGTGAATAAAAGCCAATTATGGGGCAGTCCCCTTTGGCGTCAGCATGTACATTCAAAACAAAAGCATTTTCATCCCCACAAATTTCAAATTTGCCATATCTCAAAGTTCAATCTGCATCTTCTGGTGCAGTGTGTGGTCTCTGCAGACATTTTCATGGTGCCTTCTAGATTCTGGGAGGTAGGCCCTTTTTCTAAATTAGGCTCAAATTCAAGTCAAAGTTCATAACATTAATATAGTTCACTCTGAGGAGGATACAGGGATACATGTAGGAATTGCACAGGAATACATGGTTGAGTCATAGGGTATATAAACCAGGTATTAAAAACATAAAACAAGTCAAAGAAATTAAACATTAACCTTTGAGTGAAATATAGAATATAAAAAGAAAACTTGAAAAAATTCTGGAAAGAAGGAAAAAAAGGGAAAAAATTACAAATCACAACAGGTTCTTGTAGAGATCCATGTCACATGAGCATTTAACAAAAATCATTCACTAATCCAATTTAGCAGCCCAGACTACAGTAAATTGCCACACAATTAAAGGAAAAAAAAGAGACTATATCTCAAGACCAATGGGAAATAACATTCTCTGGTTTGATGCTTTTCTTTGCTTTTTTTTATGATAATAAAGTCAGAACAATTGATATTACATGCTTGATATAGGGTGTGGTACAAGGAAGTCCTACATATAGCACATGTTAAATAGCTACAACCTTGAGTCTCACACATGATCAAATCATTGTGCTTTTTGGGCACAATGTCTTAAATCCACATAGGATTGACTTGGTTTCTTTTACCTTTTTGTGCTCCTTTCTGGTCCATTTCTCATTTGATTAGACATAGTCATAGAATAAAAGTCTCAGATTATTTAAATAACTAGTGTCAGGTTGCCATAATCCAAAGCCTTTTTGGTTATGCTTTTATATGCTAGGTAAATGGACATCTTAGGTTATTCTATTGCAAAAAGTAAAAATAATTAAAATATTTTCAATACTAGTGATTGTTTCAAAGGCAAAAAATGAGAAAAAAAAGGAAAAACCAAATACTATATGACACATGTAGGAAGAAAACAAAATTTTAAAACTATGTATATTTCACAATTGCAGAGGTAAAGTATAGAGGCTAGTTTTCAAAAAATAAGATTCATTTCCTTTTAGATTTAACATGATTCACAGTGTGAGTGCAAATAAGGTAAACAAAACAATGTGAGTACAAATGAGATAGATAAAGCAATATGAGTACAAATGAGGTAGTTAAAGAAATAATACATTCAAGGAAATACAAAAAAAAATTTGAAAAGGCACAAAATGTTAGAAAAGGCACATCAGGTCATTAATACACATTTTCTTCTTGAGGTAGTATATGTATTGCCCTATAAGTCAAATCTGGTTATAGAAAGTTCTAGGGAACAAGGGTTTGCCATCTGATGATAGCCATATTCAATTAATCTATTTTGCTTTAAATTTCTTCTTCCATTTTTCCATTTCTTTGTCATTATAAGAAAGGAATAGATACAGATTATCAGTAATTGTTAGTGGTATAATTAATTCAAGGCCTTCTAAGGCTGCTAGTTTGGCTATGATATCTGCTTGGCTATTTCCCCTAAGACAAGGTCAGTTCCACCTGTGTGTGCAGAGCAGTGAATGACAGTTATGGCTTCAGGGAGCTGGATGGCAGAAAGAAGTTCAGTAATAAGGTTTGCATTGACAATACATTTTCCAGCTGATGTAAATAATCCCCTCTGAAGCCATAGCATGCCAACAGCATGGCATTTGCCAAAGATATAGAGGGAGTCTGTATAAATTATGAGTCTTACCCTTTGCAATGATACAGGTGTGTTTCAGTGCTGTGAGTTCTGCACCCTGAGAGCTTACATTTGAGGGTAAGGAAGCTGACCAAAGAGTAACAAATTCAGTAACTACCTCAGATTTTGTATAGCTCACACATCACTCATGAATGAAGAATCATTTGTAAATAATATTAAATTCAAATTATCCAGAGGGGTGTCTAGTAAATCATTAAGATATTTATCAACAATGGACAATAAAGATGTACAATCTTGTAAAGGTTCTCCGGAAGTTGTCAAATCAGGGAGCAAGGTTACAGGATTAAGAACTCCACAGCATTTTAGTGTGATATGTTTATTATTCAATAGGATTATCTTATACCTAGTAATCCTTTGGTAAATGCCTGTGTCCTATATCTTAATAACAATGCCTTTACCTCATGTGGGCACATTATGAACATATAAGGGAAATGGTTTATCATAATTTGGGGTACCTAGAGCAGGGGCATACAGGATAGCTTGTTTTAAATCTGAAAGAGCTGTTAGGTCTTCTGCTTCCAGTTTTAGTGGTTCAGGGACCAAGTATTTTGTGAGTGCTATAAGAGGCTTAGTGATTTCTCCGTAGGAAGGGATCCACTGCTGATAATATCCCGTTGCTCCAAGAATTGCCCTCAATTGCTTTTTAGTGGTAGAAGCATTTAACTTTTGGATTATTTCAATACACTTGGTAGAAATGGTACCCAGGAATTAAAATGAAACCTAAATATTGTACCTTGGGGAGATACCGCTGAACTTTGTCTTTGGAGACCTTATGGCCTCTCTTATGTAGCTCTAAGAGGAGGTACTTGCTATCCTCTTGCATCCTTCAGTGTTTGGTGAAGACAAGAGCAAATCATCCATATACTGAATTAAACTGATGTATTTAAATTTATGGCATCTGTATCAGCAGTTAAAAATTATGTGAACAAGGTAAGACTGTCTATGAAACCCTGAGGCAAAATAGTCCATGTTCTCAAGGATCCCTTCAAGGTAAAAGCAAAAATATGCCTGGAGATCTCATGTATAGGTATAGAAAAGGAAGCTGAGCACAAGTCTACTACTGTAAAGTATGTAGCTGTGCTAGGAATATAAGAATTAAAAGTATTTATGTTAGAAACTACAGGGTGTCTCTTTAAAGCATGATTGTTCATAGCACTCAAATCCTGGACAAATCGCTAGAGATGCTTGCCATTGGGCCCTAGTTCTGGATTTTTAAGAGGCAGGATGAGCATATTGTATTCAGATTTGCAAGGAGTTATGATGCCTTGGTTAATCAGTGAATTTATTACAGGTGTAATACCACCAATGCCCTCCTTTGAAAGAGGGTACTGAGGAACAGAAGGAGGTAGGCAAGATTTTGTTTGGATTTGGACGGGGACAGTCCATTTAAGTAGGCAAACATCATAAGATGATGTGGCCCAGAGAGAGTAAGGTATATCAGTTGGAATCTCAAAAATTGGAGCCCCTTTCATTTCATAAGCATATGAAAGAAGTACAGGGAGTAAAGATACAAATTCCTTTGGCAATTCCAGTGTCATAGAGCCATCTGGAGAACAAGTTATTGTGGCCCTTAGCTTGCATAAAAGGTTTCTCCCCAGCAAATATATAGGGGAACCAGGCATTAAGAGGAAAGAGTTTTGTACCCTAAAGGATCCTACAGACACTATTCTAGGGGAAAGTTTGGGTACCTTTAGGAAAGGCCCTAGATACCCTTATTACTTTAATTGAGCAAATGTAACTACAAATCTGAATCAGGTATATCCATCAATACAGACCAGGAAGCTCTAGTGTCCAAAAGACAATCATAATAGATGTTACCAACCTTTAATGTTACATGGGCTCATCAGTATGGGGACGTAGTGAATTGAGACTACAGGCAGTGTAAAGGGTGAAATTATGATGAGACTGAAAAAAAAATCTAAATTTAAGTGATTGCCAAGGGAAATCCCAAATAATAAAATACCCAAGTCAGCTGCCAAATGTTATGGTGATTTAATTGATAGTGGAGAAGATTAAGAAGAAGGAAGAAGAAGAAGGAGTAGGTTTTTTCTCTCTCTCTCCCTCTGCCAGATTAGTATCGGGCAGGGAGATCAGGAGATAAGGGAGTAAGGGTTTGGAGTATGAAGGAGAAAGGAATCAGCCTGACCTCCAAAGGGCCTCAGCTAAGATACCCGAACCTGAAATCAGCTCCAGGGCAAAACTCACCACCCAACACTCCATGATTTCAGAACACTTAGCATGCTGCCATCCAGAGTCATCTCTCCAGGGAAAGAGGAGGGGCCAGGAGGTGCCGTGTCTTATATAGACATTTTTATATCACTTTTCTGCATCTCATCTGTACCAATGAGAACTTAGCTTGACTTAGTCCAGAGGTCTGTCCTTTTTTTTGCACATATCTGTTGAAGGCCATCTCCTCAGATAATTAAATCTTGTTTGATGCAGACCTTCAAAATCTTGTTAAACTGAGTAGGGTGAAGAATGTAGAGTTTCCAAGACCTGATTCTGTTATTCCAAGTATCTCCATTGTTACTGATCAGGAAATAGCTAAATCAAATCTTCTAAAGAGTAGTCTGATTAGGGTGGAATAGTTTTGAAATTCACAGCATTAAGAAGTCAGGGTCTAGCAAATCAAAGGTTGTATTGTGGCATTTAAAAGAGTGGGAGCCATAAAATGTAATAGTTAAAATGGTTGAGGTTGTAAACTGTAGTGATTAAAATAGTGGAAGATATAAATTGTGATAGATATAAGAGTGTGTGAGTAAATTGTGACTCCAGGAAATATGTTTTCACCACAGTGTCTTGTTTTAAATCAAATATTTAAGGTGGTCGCCAGGGAAATATTCCCAATTATTCAAATATACCCAAGTCAGTTGGGTTTTATAGATATTTTTAATTAATACAAATGAGGTATTAAAGAAAAGGAGAGAAAGAGAGAAAAAGGGGAATAATGAGAAAAGGATAAGCCAAGCTGGCCCTGGCCACTGCTGGCCAACCCAGGCCTAAGCCCTAAGAGAAAAGATCGGTCAGTCCTTAATCACTCACCACAAGATTTGTCCAAGCAAGGATTCTAGTGACACCAGGCCAGCATCATCTCAGCTGCCTCCATCAGCTCAATCCTCAAAATCTGAATGTTTCAGAATGAGTTCCTTGAGCTCCTATCTGAGCTCCTATTTAAAGGGCAATTTCTCCTATTTCACCTCCCCTAAGTCTTTACATCTACCAATCACAGTAGACTTTTTTCAAAGGACAGACCATTCTTAGTCTACACCTAAGAAGGTGTGGAATTTTGAGTAATTCACACCAGGAAAGCTCCGAGTAAGTTTCCCAGTTCTTTGTTCCTTGTAAATTCACAAGTTGACTGACCTTTATAGGTATTTAGCACCCCCTTGTATTAATTCTAAAAATAGGTATGGCTTAAGTATGGGTGTAAGTATTTTTCATTGTTTCAGCAAGGAGTTTTCTCCCCTAAAGCAATCTTAAGTACAGGTGGAGTAGAGGTCTTCCCATATCTGATCTAAGTAGAGTTCTCACTTTCCAAATGGGGAATGCTCCCAGTAGGGAATTGTTCCAATGAAAAATTCCCCAATGGGGAATTTTTTAACATTCACAAGTCTGAGAAATTTCAAGATTCACAGTATCCTCTGATTCCTGTGCCTCAACCCCTCCCCATATACCTTCATAATCTTTGGGTAGTTTCATGGGCTCCCCCCTGAGGTGAAGTAACACCATGTGTGGTTCAGGGACAAGCTCCACTCAAAATATACTGCTGTGGGGTCATTTGGCATGAGTTGTTAGGTTCCTGATTTATGTTCCTAGAATTATTATTATCAGTACTAAAGTTACAATTCCTGAAATCACCATTATAATTATCATTCCTGTAATTGTTTGTATATTAATTTCTCCAGTGGCTATTGTTCCTCATTGCCCCAGAAAAATTCCTACAGTTCATCATTATGTGGCCCTTATTCTTACTGAAGTGGCAGATATTTATCTTTATAGGTTCTTGGAAAGGGGCTGGTGTTATTGGTTGAGCATCATGCCCTTTGTCTTGTTTATCAAACCTATCCTTTAAAGATTTGATTTCTTTTTTCAAGATTTCTTTGACATTTTTAGCCTCTTCCTAGGTGATTTTTTTTGGTCTTTAAAGACATAAGCAGCAGTTTTCCTCACCTCTTCAAGGCCTATCTGAGGTGCATCTTAAAATAATCATGGACTACCCTTCAAGAGTTGTTGACAAAATGTCTCTTTATTTGTTCAATATCTTTGTCTTTAGAAATATCAAGGTCTAGGTACTGACCCCCAAGCTCAATGATCTTATCCACAAATTGTGAGGGTGTCTCATCATCAGATTGTCTAAGGCTTTCCAATTTGATCCATGCTTCTGGATCTTTGGAGTATTCTCTCATTGCTGTTATAATGGCTTCCCTACAACAATTTAATTGAAACTGGTCCTTTGGACTGTTATAATCCCAGTCAGGATCTTGAGCTGGCCATTGTGTCGTATTATGTCCCCAGACCTTATTAACATGAGATATGATCTTATTTTTCCCACGTTCTGTTAGAAAAAGCATTGAGCAAATTCTCAATATCCTTATTGGACGGGTCATATTGATAATATATATATATATATATATATATAGATATATAGATATATAGATAGATAGATAGATAGATAGATAGATAGATGTATATATTTCTCAACAATTTTCTTGATTATCATGATAGGTTTGCATTCAAAAATGAGAGATGCTATTTTTCAGTTCTCTAATTTCTTGAGAAGTGAAAGGTATATGGTGTTTTAGGATTACCACATCCCCATTGAGGCCTGTTTCAGTCACTTCCCTTAAGGGGAAAAGTAATAGGAATCATTAGTTGGCTGTGGTTTCTTAGAAGTTGACTGTGACTTAGAAGTTGGCTTAGAAGTTGGTATGTGGGATACCAAGGCAACATGGTTAGGAACAGGTACTGTAGAAGGACAATATTTCTTTGGGGCTGGGACTGGTCTTGGGTTGGGAGAAGGGACAGGAGAATATGGGGGATTAGAAAAAGGAGCAGGAGAGTTAATATTAGCCAAGAGTTTTAGAGCATGAGAGAGATGTTGCAGAGTATGAGAAAGGAAGGTATATACTTGATAGAGAGGAAAGGGGTGTCTTGTCTCCCATTCTGGAGAAATGGGATTTTCTTCTCTTAGTGATTCAGGAACAGGTTCTCAAAATTCAGACTTATTTTGGATGGGATCAACATTTTTCAATAGATCATGTAATTAGTGTTTGAAATTTTCTGATTGAATTTGCCTGTCAGCCCGCATTTCTGCCCTAATCTCTTGTATAGTAGCATTTTTGTCTTAGTATTGAAGATCAGAAAAATTAAATGTCCTAGGAGAATAAGGAGAAGGAGGTAATTTGGAATCTTAAATGTCTCCAATTGGGCAAAAAGTAGAAGACTGTCATGCAAAGTAACATGTATGCTGCTTAATATTTTGATAAAAAGTTTATTTATTTATTTTAAAGTATTATTATAAGGGGTGGGAGTAGTGTAAAGTGAGGGGATTTATCTCATTTTATTTTATGTTTTATGATTTTATAGGACTTTTATCTGTAAAAACAGGAATATTTAATTATTTATTTGTTGCTGCCATCTAATGGCAGCAAACAATCACTGTAGCTAAGCAGGAAAAGGAAAAAGAGAAAGGAGAAAAATGAAGAAAAGAGAGAAAACTAATTAGAAAGAAAAATTAGTGCTCAATATTGACCTCTATTGGCCAAGAAGCACCACTACAATTAGGAGTTCTTAGGGGTGTGGTTAGGGGTGAGTTTCAGGGTAAAAGGTGTGGTTAGGGACTGCCAGAATCCAAAATGAAGGATATGACTACAAAACTGGGTGGAGACTGAAGTGGCAGTTTTTTTCCCAATGGAAAAAGGAATTTAGAGGAAAGCTGGAAATAAGGCAGGGCAGTTAGAGGGCTGGGAGGTAGACTGGAATGGGTGGAAGAGTTGCAGGACCTCCCCCAGACAAAGCAAAGGGCCTAGCAGAGGCTAGGAGGAAACAAGGTGTCCAATTGGGAAGGGGATTTCCTTCTGTGCTGGCTGGGACTAGGGGAGGGAGCTTATACTCACCAGCTAGAAAAGAAGCAGGGGTTGGCAGAAGCAACAGAAATCACGGGGATGTGGCAGCTGTAGGACCAGCCAATCTGGGCATTACTAGGCTTGAAATAGCCATGGGAAAGGGGGAGGGGGGATTCTAGGGGATAAGGGGAGAGCCTGCAGCCTGGCCACTTAGCTGGGGTTGGGCTGCTAGTGGAAGCAGCTTTGGATGCAAACTAGTAGCAGTTTTTAAACCATGGAATGAGCAGAAGCTGGGGTGGGTTTGAAAATTCCTGGCAGAGATATCCTTAAAAATTTTCAGTTCAGATAACTTTTATAAGGCCACCAGATGTAAAGATTAAAATTAATATCTGATACTCCCAAGTTTTATTTTAATACTATTTATTAAAATCAACTTAGATCAAAGGGAAAGTAATGCTAGAGAAAGAAAGCCACTCCCACTTCTTTCTTGCATGCTGGTCCAAGTGTGAGAGAAATTAAGTCTCCATTGGGGATTGCCAGTGTGGAGTGTATTAGAGGATTGGTTTGGGTATAATGGGAAAGAGTAGATGATGCCAGAAAGTAGGAGGAGAGTGAGATGGATTCCCCTTCAGTCTTCTCAAATATGTCCCTCCACTAACTCTGCCTTTACTCCCCTCTAATAACTGATTAAAATAACTTTTTCCCTTGGGGAAAGGGAGAGAAATCATTTCTCTCCCCTTTCAATATGACAAGAAAGTCAATTTAAAATAACTGACACTTTATTCTAACAAATGGTGGTTAGGGGTAGGATAAACAAGATGTCTGCAGGTTGGAGTTTATAGGAAACAGGATAAGGAAAGTCCTTTTCTATCTAAAATATCTTTCTCCCTCCTCCCAAAGTTGAGAGATCCAGCCTTGTCAGCCTGGTCTCTAACAGGCTCAGGGTTTGGTGACGCCTTGTCTTAGCACAACAGAGTCAACGTCCAGACTCAGGGTATCACAGGAAGTGTGTGAGATCTTCTGATGCTCTTCTTCTTCTCAGGGTTTGCCACAACGCTTGGTGTCTTTGGGGGGGAAACGATGATTAGGCTCAATGAGGGATTTTGTATGGCTCAGGAGAGGAATCTCTGATCAGCCTTATCGCCCTTGGCTTTCTCAGGCAAGAGAGAAAGATCAATGGTTTCCTCATGGAATCTCCCCCTCCCTCAAGATTCCAAACCTCCTTCACTATTCCCCACTGTGGATGCAAACCTCAGCATGTCCTCCAGGCTCTGTCCCTCAAAGTCTCTGGATCATTCCTCTATCACAAGAGGAAATCAAAACTGAATGTCAAATTAAAAAATGACACACAGATAGGTAAAGGGGATTGTGGGGAATGTAGTTTGGAGAACATATTCTAAATAATACACTTAGTAGATACTATTGAAATTAGATTTGACTCTAGCAGATGTAGTTGAAATGATGTATCTGTAAAACATTATTAAAAACATACACATTGGTAATCAAGTGAACACACAAACTTATAGATATCCATTCATATTCCATAATGTTTGTATTTGGAAATAATGTCTTTTAAAATGAGTTATTGAATTCACAATAAAAATATTGATACTTTATTTTAATCTTGGATAAGATTTTACCTTTCAGACTATACATACATACACACACACACACACACACACACACACATATATAATTATTTCTTTCAGTTCTACACACTGACCATGAATAGCCACATTTTGGATTATGTCTTATACCATATGGTACCCACCGTTTATTTCTATTCTACCTTACAGTGATACTTTCCAAGCAAATAAGCCATTGTTCTTTAGTCAAATATGACATGCCATTTCTACATATATATCCCACATTTTTCTACTTGCCTAATGGAAAGTGATCTAACTTTCATTTCCAATTCTGAAGTCTTTTTCACTTATGCTCTTACTTTATTTGATCTTATTCTCATACTTTATTTTACTTAATTGTAAACTCATTGAGAGCAAGGCCTGTAGCTACTTTAATGACAATAACCTTTTAATTCTTAAGATAGTACCTTGAACAGGACAAAACCAGTTGTTTGTTGAATTCAAGGATGTTTTGAAGCATGTAATTTTTTCTTTCTTTTTCTTTTTTTTTGGTGGTACTCACTCACTCTTTACTTTAAACAAAAGCTCATATGTTTCATTAAAACATTTTAATCCTATTTTCTAAATGTTGCTTAGTTCTATCAAGATCAATTAAAATATCCTTTTGGTTTTTTCCTAACCTAATATCTTAAAATAATTTAATTAGTGATAAAATATAAAGACCAATTATAATTTCCTCTATAATTGGGAAAATTCCATTTAACAATATCTCACCTTGTAACATATTTTATTTTGATCAGTTCCCTTAGGTAGGACAGATTGTAATCCTTCCTAATTTTGTATAAATCTTATTCAAATTTTCTCATTGTTCCATTTAGCATCAACATAAAGTACTCAATAACTTATTCTTGTTCTATTATTTCAATGTATTTAGATTAGAGCTATCCATCTGTTGTTTCAAATTATTAAATAATTTGCTCATCTTCTGTTCCTTTAAAATATGTACTTGATTATGTGTCTATGCTGCTTCTCAGCCAAGTTGTTATTAATGTGTCACATGAAACTTATAAGCATCTAATGCATCTTCAGGGAAGTTTTAGTTTATAAGATAGATCATGAATATTGCTATTTTTCCTTGACTAATAGAAACTAATATTTGGGAAGGGAGGTCTTTCAATTTTACTTCACCCTCAGTCTTCAAATTCCAGAAATTAATTTCTAAATTCATTGTGATTTATGTTAATGTATTTGTGATTTTTCTAGACAGAGCTAAATTGTTATTGGTATTGATGTTGTTGTTTTTGGTGGTGTTGGTGTTGATATGTGTGTGGGTTTGGGGAGTTTGGCTTTGTTCCCTACATGGTAACAGATTTAGGGTTTTTTATAGAAATTTAGTTAGGATGTGGATCTGGGGTATAGTTACAAGCTTTTGTAAGATTGCTTTCACTTTCCTCCTTTCTATTTTCTATCCATATTTTCCTAATAATAAACTAAGTGTTTTACTTTTAATAAACTATGCACTGGCTTTTGTTCAAACTCCTGCCCCCAAAAGTTATCACTTCACATCCTGGAATACATATATACATGCATAGTATATTTCACTATATATATATATATATAGTGAAAAACAACCTAATAGATTGGTCAAAATGACAATAAAGGAAAGTAATAAATGTTGAAGTCTATGTGGCAAAACTTGGGCACTAATGCATTGTTGGTGGAGTTGTAAGCTAATATAACTATTCTGGAAGGCAATTTGAAACTATGCATAAATAGCTATAAAACTGTGCATACACTTTGATCCAGTAATATCACTATAAGGACTATATTCCAAAGATGTTGTTTTTTGTTTGTTTGTTTTGGTTACAATACTCACTTTATTTCCCTCCCTCCCCTCCACCCACCCTTCTTCCTGCAGCTGATGTGCAATTTCATTGGGTATTACTTGTGTCCTTGATCAGAACCTATTTCCATGTTTCTGTTTGCACTAGGATGTTCATTTAGAGTCTACATCCCTGATCATATCCCTTAGATCCATGTATTCAAGCAATTGTTTTTCTTCTGTGTTTTAACTCCCACAGTGTTTCCTCTGAAAGTGGATAGTGGTTTTTCTCATAGATTCCTCCAAGTTGTTCAGGTTCACTGCATTGCCACTAATGGAGAAATCAATTACATTTGATTGTACCACAGTGTATCAGTCTCTGTGTACAATGTTTTCCTGGTTCTGCTCCTCTCACTCTGCATCAATTCCTGGAGGTTGTTCCAGTCCCCATGGAATTCCTCCAGTTTATTATTCCTTTTAGCACAATAGTATTCCATCACCAACATATACCACAATTTTTTCAGCTATTCCCCACTTGAAGGGCATCCCCTCATTTTCTAATTTTTTTTTTTTTGCCACTACAAAAAGGACAGCTATGAATATTTTTGTAAATGTCTTTTTCCTTATTATCTCTTTGGGGTACAAACACAGAAGTGCTATGGCTGGATCAAAGGGCGAGAATTAAATATTTTTAAAGAAATTAAAACAAACAAAAGTTACACAATAAAATTTCATCATAATTAAATTAAATTACATTCATTTATCAAATTTTGTACAGTCATTTCCCTTGAAGTGTGCCCCTTTTTAGTTTCGAGATCTTTTCCTTTCCTTTTCAACACTAGAGATTCCTTCTGATTTATCAACTCTCTTTGATATCTCTGCATTAATTGATATAAGAAACACTGATGACAGATTTGATAATTAGATAATAGCACTTGTTCAATAATATCAGGACAGTTTTCTTGGATAATTTCTTGTAGTATTATGTCAAGGTCTCTTTTTTTACAGGTTTTCTGGTAGACCAAGGATTCTCAAATTGCCTATCCTAGATCTGTTCTCCAGGTCCATCATGTTCTCAATGAGATATTTCCTGTCTCCTATTTTTGTCATTCTTTTGACTTTGCTTTACTAATTCTTGCTGTCTTGTGAGATAATTAACTTCTTGCCCAATTCTAATCTTTAAAAACTGATTTTCACCTATGGTCTTTTGCTTTTCATTTTTGATTTGGTCTATCCTGATTTTAATGGCTTCCAGCTGGTTTCTGGTCTCCAATTTGTTTATCATTTTATAAAATTTCTGGGTTTCTTCTTCTAAGTGGAAGATTCTGTCTTTTAAACTGTTTTATTCTTTTTTGAATTACTTGCATTTCTATTTCCCACTATTCTTGCCAAGTTTCTTATATCTTTCTCACTTGGTTCTTGAATTCCTTTTTGACTTCCTGGAGAGCTTGTGACCAATTTCCACTTTTTTTGGGGATAGTTTGGATGTCTTTGCTAATTTGTAGCCTACTGCTGTCTCCTCTTTAGTCTGCTATTTTTCTCCATAGAAATCCCGTGTCACATTTGTGTGTGTGTGTGTGTGTGTGTGTGTGTGTGTGTGTGTGTATGTGTGTTAATTGTAGATTGTAGTTCTTTGGTTTTGGTGGCCATTTCTGCATTAGTTTTCTTTTCCCTTCCTAACCAGATGTCTGAGGAAGGAGGGTAGACCTCTCTCTGTGTATTGAGCTACAGAGTTGTTTTTGCCCTGAGGCTATTTTCCAATCTTTGACAAGTCTGCTTTGTGCAGCCCCTTTCTGCCCTATCTCTGGACCCAAGTTCCTCATTATTCAGCCTCCTCTGGTCCCAAGACTTTGCTACCCCCCAAAACCTAGGAATTGCCCCAGCACTCTCTCTGACTCTGGCCCAGTAGATGGAGTTGGAGAGGGGTGATTAGCTCAAGCTTTGATAGGTGTGATTTTACCCCCTTATAGCATAGAAATGCTCAAGACCTGCCTAACTTCAAATCTGCATCCTACAATAGAGCCACTTCACTTGTCTCATTTTGGTTTGTGTCCTTTTGAGGTACTTTATATCTGTTGGTTGTGAGGTGAAGAAGATCCTTGCTTCTATTCCATGACCATATTAGCCCAGAAGAACCCCATGTGCTATACACTTATTAATTTAGATATTTTTTCTTAAAAAGTATTTTCCCAATTTAATGTAATTACACTTTTTACATATATTCTTTAAGATTATAATATCTAAATTGTCTCTCTTCTTTCCTTCTTTCACCCCTGATGGAGACAGTAAGTAGCTTAATCTGGTTTATACACATGTATCCATGCAAAATATACTCTTTTATGGGTCACTGTTGTAAGAGAATACTCATATAAAACCAAATATTAAATTTTTAAAAATAAATAAAGAGAAAAATAGTATGCTTTGATCTGAATGATCAACAAATATGATGGAGATAAATAGCATTCTTTGACACAAGTTCTTCAGAATTGTCCTGGAGAACTATATTGATGAGAAATAGCTAAGTCTTTCACAATATTGCCGTTACCATGTATACTGTTTTCCTTTTAAAGCCTATTTCACTCTGCATAAATTTGTTTAAGTCTTTCCAGGTTTTTCTGAAATCATTCTACTCATCATTTATTATAGGACTATAGTATTCTATCACCTTCATATACCCGTTTTCTAACCATTCTCCATTTAATGGACATTTCCTCAATTTCCAATTCTTTGTCACCACAAAAAAGAGCAGCAATAAATATTTTTGTACAAGTATGTTCCTTTCTCCTTTAAGAAATATATCTTTGGAATATAGACCTAGTAGTGGTATTACTCTTTAAAAAGGTATGAACAGTATTATAATCTTTTTTGGTATAATTCCAATTGGCCTGTAGAACAATTGAATCAATTTCCAAATATCACATCCCCGCTAACATTTGTCATTTCTCTTTACTGTCATATTTGCCAATATTATAGGTATGGGGTAGGATCTCACAGTTTTTAAAAATTGTTTTTCTCTAATTAAGAATGAGTTAGAACATATTTCATGTATTAATCAATAGCTTTGATTTATTCATTTGAAAACAGCTTGTTCCTATTTTTGACCATTTGCTAATGGAGGAATGAATTATGTTCTTATACATTTGATTCAGTTATCTATATACTTGAGAAATGAGGATTCATTAGAAAAAAATTGCTGTAAAATTTATTCCAACTTTGTTGTTTCCCTTCTAGTTTGGTTACACTGATATTGTTTATATAAAAGCTATTTCATTTAATATAATCCAGATTATTCATTTTATATCTCATAATACTCTCTATCTCATATTTGGTAAAAAAATTCTTCCCTTCTCCTTAGACCTGAAAGGTAAACTATTTTATACTCTGCTAATTTGTCTATGCTATCACACTTTATGTCTATATCCTATAACCACTTTCAACCTATCTTGAAACAGGTTGTAAGATATTTATATCTAATTTCTGCCATGCTGTTTTCCAATTTCCCTAGTAGATTTTGCCAAATAGTGATTTTTGTATGCCAAAAGCTGCATTTATTCATTTGGTTTTTAATATTTTTAATAAGAATGGGTTAGATATTTATAGGCTTTTGGGCATCGATTGAGATAATTATAAGATTTATGTTAGTTTATTATTGATATAGTTAATTATGCTAATATTAAATCAGCCCTGTACTCCTGATATAAATCCCACCGAGTCATAGTGAATGATCCTTGTTATATATTGCTAGCGTTTTATTTAAAAAATTTACATCTGTGTTCATTAATGAAATTAGTCTATAATTTTGTTGTGACTTTGCTCTTCCTGATTTAGATATCAGCACTATATTTTTATCAAAAACAAAATTGATAGGAATCTGTCTTTGCCCATTTTCCTAAATAGTTTATATAGTATCTGGATTAATTGATTTTTAAATGTTTGATAACATTATTTTGTGAATTTATCTGTCATTAGAGATTTTTCTCAGGGAATTCATTACTGGCTTGTCCATTTTTTTTTCTGAGATGGGATTATTTAAGTATTCTATTTCCACTTTTGTTAAAGTGACAATTTGTATCTTTTGTAAATATTTATCCATTTCACATAGACAATGGGATTTATTGGTATATAATTGAAGAAAATAACTCCTAATTATTATTTTAATTTCCTCTTCATTGTTGGTGAATTTGCTCTTTTCATTTTTGGTACTTATGATTTTATTTTCTTTTTTGAGTCAAATTAACCAATATTCTTGATTCTCACACTTTCAATTTTATTAATTATGTCTTTGAAATTTAGGATTTCTAATTTGGTCTTTAAATTTGAGAATTTTAATTTCTTTTTTCCCATATTTTAATAATATGTGCAATTTATTGATTTACTTTTTCTCTATTTTATTGATATATGAATTTAGGTATAAATTTACATCTAAGTATTGCTCTGATATTTTTTTCAAAATATTGATGTGTTGCCTCCTCATTGACATTTCTTTAAAGAAATTATTGCTTACTTTTACAATTTGTTCTACAATCTACCCTTTCTTTAGAATTTGATTTTTTACTTTCTAATTAATTCTTTAATTTTTAATTCTATGGACTCCTATTTATTGTGTTTTTGTTGCATTATGATCTGAAAAGGATGCATTTATTATTTCTGCTTTTCTGCATATAATTTTGAAGTTTTTATGCCATTATACTGTGACAAGGAAATCACTTTAAAAGACTGATATATATTAATTTAAGGTCGCCAAGGAATTCAGCTATGTAATTCCTAAATGAAAACTCAAGTCAGCAGTCAACCTTTTATGGAATTTAATTACAAACAGGAGGAAGAAAGATATTGAGAAAGAGAGAGAGAGAGAGAGAGAGAGAGAGAGAGAGAGAGAGAGAGAGAGAGAGAGAGAGAGAGAGAGAGAAAGGGGAGAGAAGGGAATAGGGCTTAAATACCCCCTCTGTTTAGGCTGGGCCAAAAGGCCCAAGCCCTTAGATAGCTGAGGCAAAGAAAAGAGATCAGTCCCTATCACTCACGTGACCAAAATGGAGAAACACTCTCAGGGGCCTCCACCTCCAGCTTCCTTCAAAGCAAGCTTCTCAGAGCACCACCTCTCAGAGCAAAACCTCTCAAAAACCCACCCCTCAGTCCTCAGACCCCTCTATCTTTAAGGAAACCATCTCAGTTCCCTCCCCTCAGTTCTCACATCTACCAATCACTGTCCATGTCTTCCCTATGCCAATGGTGGCTCTAGCTTAACCCAGGACCGCCCAGAGGTCTGTGGCTTTGCACATGTCTGTTGAAGGTCATATTCTCAAATAATTAAATCTTGATCCTTTGCTGCAGCCCTTCCTAAATCCTGTTATCCTGAGTAGGGTGGAGATTGGAAGTTCCAAGACCTGGTTCTGTCATTCCAAGTATCTCTATTGTATCAATTCTAAAATCAATCATGACTCAAAGAACTTCCTGTTCTATGCTTAAGCATAGGTCAAAGCCCTTTCCATTGTTCAGCAAAAGGTTTCTGTCCTAAAGTAATCTTAAGTAGGGAGGAGAAGGACCCTCCCATGCCAAGGGGGGGTTCACATTCCAATAGACTATCAGTAGGAAATTTTAAGGTTTACAATACATTATGAATTTTTGTGTAGATGCCATACAATTTTAAGAAAAATATTTATTTCTTTCATTTCCCATTCAATTTTCTCCTAAGTTCTATTAAATTTAAAATTTCTAAAATTACTTTAATTTCCTTAATTTCTTTCTTTGGTTAGATTTATCTAGTTCTAAGAGGGAAAGATGGAAGTCCCAAACTTCTATAATTGTACTGTCTATTTTAGTCTATAGCTCATTCAATTTCTCTTTTAAATATTGGAAGCTATCCCATTTCATGTATACATGTCTAGTATTAACATTACTTCATTGTCTATGGTGCCTTTTGTCAAGACCTAACTTCCTTCCTTATCTCTTTTAATTATATTTATTTTTGACATAGTTTTGTCTAAGATCACAATTACTACCTCTCCTTTTTTTCTTACTTCAGCTAAAGCATATTAAATTCTGCCCCAAACCCTTACTTGTATTCTCTGTGTATCTGAGCTTCAAATGTGTTACTTGTAAACAGTATATTTTAGGATTATGTTCTTTAATCCACTCCACTACCTGCTTCCATGTTATCGGTTCATTCATCCTCTTCACATTAACACTTATGATTATTAACTGAGTATTCCCTTCCATATTTATTTTTCTGCTGATCCTGCTTTCTCTTTTCTTTCACTCTTTCTTTCTCACAAGTGTTTTAGTTTTAGCTTCTGCCTCCCCCACTTAATATTTCCTTTTATTACTGCCCCCTTTCTTCTTCTTCTTCTTCTACTTCTCTATAGATTCATATAGGTTTTAAGACCAAAATGATTATGGTTGTTTTTCTATCTCTGAGCCAATTTATCATTTTATTTTTAAGTTTTGCATGTAGCGATTTTGATCTCACTGTCCTCTTTGTGTTTGTTTAGGTGATTTTATTAACTCCAGTTTTTTCTTGTTGCTACCCTCAGCCCCAGTTTTTGTTTTCTTCACTTTTCAGTTCTTCTAAAGTGGTATAATGGATTTTGGTCTTGCAACTCTGAAAGCCAAATCTTACTGGTGATTCAGTCTCCCCCAGATCCAGCTGACAGCATTCTGGAATCTGAACACTGTGAGCTGACTTGTGCTAGATCTTAGCTTCAATTCAGGATTGGGCATGGGCTCTGGGCCTACTGTTAGACTTGCACTAGTCAGGAAAATTATGGCCTTTCTTGTGCTAGAGTTTAGTGTGTTTCTGAAGGCTTGTGCTAGGGTTTGGAACTTAAATAAATGGGTATGGGGGTGCTATACTGTGGTTTAGGCAGGGTCAGAGGATATTGATGTTGGCTTCCTCTGATTTCAGAAGTTTGAGTAGTGGGTATGGGGTGCTCCTTGGTTCAGTCTTATTGTATGATGCTGTATAATTGAAAATTTGTTACGCTAAAATCTGTTACATTTCCTGGGAACCCACTGACTTTCTCTCATTATGTACTTCTTGTAGACAGAGAATAAATTCAGTGGGCAGTCCTGCTCAGCCTCTTTGGCTTCCTGTCTCAAGCATGGTGGTGGTAAGTGGGGATTTTGAATAGGTTGATTAGCCATGGGCAAATGCTTGGTTTTTTATTTTATATCCCTTTTATTCCTTTATTTCTAATGATCATTAATAAATCTCTTAAAATATAATATTTTTATTATTTGAGATTAATTTTAATTTTTACAGTGCCTTCCTCTCTCCCCACATGGAAACAGAAACTCTCTGTTGAAGGAATTAAAATTAAGGGTTTGACTAAAATATCTGAAAATTATAAATAATATGGTGGTTGTCAATTTAAAATATTATATAGCTCAAGTCAAAATGACTTTCAGTAGTTTTTATTTACAAAATAGGTTGATAGAGTGAAAGTTGAGAAACACAAAAAAGAGGGTAGAGAAGATATTTAGCCTATCACACTGTGACAAAGTATGGCCCTAAAGGAGGAGTGCCAGGCTGAATCTTTCTGCTCTTTGAGGGAGGGGCCCTAGGAGGCTGGAATCTTGAGGAGTCAGAAGGTTCCTCATGAAGAGCAGTTGGTCTCTCAGTTTTGAGAAGCTAAAGAGGGAGGGTTGGTTAAGACTTTCTCCTGAGGTTTACCCACCTTTTTCCTGTTAGTGACTGGAAATCCTTCTCCCCAACAGTTCCCAATTGAAAAGACTACTGAAGAGAAACCTCAGGAAAGACATTTGAGTCTCTGTCAGACTTTATCTCATCTCCTGTTGCCCTGGGTCTAAACTGTGTCCAAGGGGCCAAACCAAGGGTCAGTCAACATGACTATCTCTCAAGGGGCTCAGGATGCTAAAGCCTGAGTTCCCCCTAAACTTGAGTAGGGAGGGAAAAGAGGTTAGTTAGAGGGACTCCCTTTCCCCACTTTCCTTTCCCATTCTTTTCCCTGCCAGACATTTCTTGTTTTACCCTAATTGAATAATTTACATTAAAGTGGTTTCCTTTCCCAAATCTGAGTCAAGTGTGAGTGGACAGCTTCAAGAGGGAGGGTAACATTTAGGCTTCAGTAGTGGAGAAGGACAAGAGGGACAAGGGGGACAAGAGCAAATCTTGGAGAGTAGCTATAGCTAAGGATGGAAGGCTTAAGGGGGAAAATCTTCAAGTCTCCTCTCCTTCCTCTGAGCCAACCTTAAACATCAGCTGTCTCTTCTAGATCCTGTTTCTTTTACCACCTACACACCTTCTCCATTACAACAATAAATATTGTTCCAGTTCTGGACTCAGCTGACCATGACTTGTTAACCCTCAACCAGAATTAAACTTTCTCCAGAAGTCAGGAAAGGAAAGCCAGCTATTCACTTACCCATGTTCCCTCCCCAAAGCATTTTGTAGATGATGTACCTGTTGATGATGACTCCTGAAGCCGACCTCTAGACCCAGAAACTCAGGGCTTTTATAGTGACTTTTTGTCCCTTTTCCTCTTCAGAGGGCCCAATCACAGCTTTCAAATTGTCTAGTACTGCCCAGAGGTCACTGTCTTATGAGATCCCTTCTCATCCTCTGAAGGTGTAAATTATTATCAACAGGATTCACAATTCCCTGACTGATTGATTTGTTACCCACTTTAGCAAATGACTTGGGAGCACTCTTAGTGTCTGGTGAGGTACTAAGTAGGGTTAATAAAAAAAGTTGGATTCACACTTCAAAGTCTGGTGAGATACTATGTAGGGGTACTAAAGTTAGAGTTAACCAAGTGTTAACTCAAAATAGACAAAGAGAACAAAAAGTTCCCTTTCACAAGTGTTAACTCAAAATAGACAAAGAGAATAAAGAATTCCCTTTCACACTGTCTACCTTCCAAGTTGTTTTCTATAAGAAAATTACTTAACATTCCCCTCTTGTTTGTTCTTTGATTCTAGTATTCATATTTTAAGATTGGTGTTAGAAGATTTTCAAAGAGGCTTGATGCTTTCCATGCCTCCATTTCTACCCTCTTGGCTATCAAATTGTTCTTTGTACTGATTTACCATGCACATTATATTCAACAGATCTGAGAGTTCAAATGATTGTTTTTTGGAGTTTTTAGTATGCTTAGCATTTGTTCTTAGGGTATTGGCAGGTCATGTTTAATCAAATCCCAAGCCAGCCCCAGGAAGAGTAAGAAAATCTCTTAGAAAGTTATATGTGTTGCTACTTCATTATATCTTCTCAGATAAAAACAGAAGGGGTGAGAAAGTCTCAAAACCACCATGAAATGCAGTGGATGACACCATTTTGCCTTAATTCCTGATACTCTTCTTATAAGAATTTTTCAATCATTTCCTTTTCTAAGAATCTCTTTAATATGTAGATTCATATTGCCTAATCTGATCATGACAGGTATATAAAGACCTGCATACATTTCTATGCAGAATTTATTAATTCTTTGTAGAACTATAGCTTTCCAGTAAATATCACATGACACAGTGATTGCACTTGACCCATTAAAGTTATGATTTTCTATTCAATAGAGTTTATGCCTCTTAATTTGGTTTAATGTAACCATTTCAGGGTAAGCCAACTAATGTATTGTGGGATTGCAAATGCACATACAAATTGAAGGATTGATTTCTTTTTTTTTTTTAGTGAAAGGAAATTTTTTGTTTAGTGAAAGGAAAATAATTCATTAAACATTTAAAGACAAAGAAACATTAGACTGGCCATTCCATGTCTGAGTCATAACATCAAGATTAACATAATGAGAAACAGACCCTGTATATTGAAAGGGAAAAAAGAAACCAAACAAACAGAAAGACTTGGGCATTAAATACTTCAGCTCAAACTAATGAAGGTTCTTTTGACATAAAATAACATATATCAAAATATAATGTAAAAAAAAGTCTGGTTATCTGACATTGCACAGACGGCCCTCTCTCTTCTGTACAGATTGAATGGCTGTCTTTTCCATTTTTAAGTTTTGTATTACATAGACATAATATTGACAGCCAATTCAATTTAATAGAATTTTCTCTCTTTTTGATCTCCACATACCACTTGATTGACATGTGTTCCCCAGCTAGAGGATATAACTTGTTTGAAACATTTCCTGTTTCTTTTTGCTTTGTTTGGAATAATACTTAGAATACCCTTAGGGAAAAGGATGCAGAACTTGATATCTTTATCGCTTTCTTTTCAGAATTTCCACAGAGACGATTTGCTTTAGTTTTTGTAATGTGGCAATATGTGTAGGAATGGGTCTTATATTCTTCATGGCTTTAGGATACCTGATAAGTGCAGTAGAGTAATATCACTCATCTCATTTTCTGATGACATTCTGGTTCCCATTATATTTCAAAGGTATGAAATAATATATAATCAGGCATTTCAGGGCTAACCTTTGACTCCCAGACACTTTTGAAACAAAAACAACAGTAACAAACACAAAAAGTACTATTATCTGCATTGCCAAGGTTTCTGGAAAGTAGAAGGATAAATGTTTCAAATTATGTTGATATGGAACATGTCATAACTTAAGTAATAAAGCTGACATCAGTATCCAGGTAAGCAGCTAAAAAGGATGGGACTGAAACTCAAAAGTTCCTCATTGATTCAGGTATATAGAACACTGGATTTAAGGTGCTCACTGTTATAGCTTCCATTAGTTCCAATTAATTCTTCTTTTTATCATGTATAGATGGACACAAAAAAATCTATTGGGATGAAAATTATTTTGTTGCTTTGAACATAGTTAAATTGGGTATATGTTTTAAAATATCTCATATTTTTCTTAATTTCTGTCTAAAATAATTTCAACATTTATTTTTTAAGAACAAATTTCCAAATTCTCTTGTTCTTTCTCCCCTCACCCTTCATAAAGAAGGCAAGAAATTTGGTATAGTTTATTTATGTGCATTCACCCCTACACATTTCCATTTAAGGCATGTTATAAAAGAAAACACTGATGAAATAACAAAACAAAAAAATTAAGAAAGTTAAACTCTAAAAAATAAAGTAACATAGAGCTCTCTAAAGGTGAGAACAAAAAAGCTTCTTCATTCTTTTAGAGGAGGGAACACTAGACATGGTTATGTTGAGATTTGGCTTAGTACTAAGCCCAAGGCAATGAGATGAAGTCTTGATGCACTGACAAAAAATATAAGACAAAGAACAAAAAGGAGAGGTTTGGTTATAACAATATTGAAGTTTGCTAGTGACAAGAAAGAATTTTGCATCAAAGAGTCTATTCTTATCAGGGCTTCATCACCGGCATATGGTTCCTGCTACAAGTTTTCTCTATCTTAGGGACCATCCAGGTTGATTGGTTTGAGCTGGTTCAGTGGTTTTAACAATAAACAGATTGACAGCATCAGTTTTACCTGACTGTACTAATGCAAAAGACTGTATGTAAACCTCTCAGCTCATCTTGATTGAGTGGAATATGCTGAGATGCTAGGTCTGGTACTAGAGAGTGTGACAATTCATGAAAAAAAAAGGAGAAGCATTAGCAAGGAGTTAATTTGGGATTTGTGATGATATTTAGCCTCTCTTTTTTTACCATGGTTTTCAGGTTGTCCAAAATTCTTATATAATTTCCCCTCAATCTATTTTCCACCTTAGTGTTTTTCTTTTTGTTTGTTTGTTTTTTTTCTTTCCTTACTTTCCATCTTAGAATCAAAACTCTGTATTGGTTCTAAGGCAGAAGAGCAATAAGGACTAGACAATGGGGGTTAAAGTGATTTGCCCAGGGTCATTCAGCTAGGAAGTGTTGGAGGTCAGATTTGAACCTGGGATCTCCCATCTCTAGGCTTTGTCCTCTATCCACAGAGCCATACAGCTGCCCCCATATATCAGTTGTTTTTTATAAAGGGACATTTCACTATCTATATATCTATATCTATATCTATATCTATATCTATATCTATATCTATATCTATATCTATATCTATATCTATATCTATATGTGTGTGTTTTTGTGAAGATTAAATTTAACTCTCCCCTGATTATAACAATGAAATTAATTAACTCTCCCCTGATTGTGAAGATTAAATTGTACCCCCTGAGTATTTTTAGAATACTCTACTTAAAGTTAAGTATGGAGATCTGACCATTTTTAGATCTAGTCACCAAAAATGTGAACATCCCACTTAATCACTGAGTGGGAGGTCTGTGACCTATGTGTGTGATAGTAGGTGAAAAATCA
This sequence comes from Monodelphis domestica, assembly GCF_027887165.1. Lineage (NCBI taxonomy): Eukaryota > Metazoa > Chordata > Mammalia > Didelphimorphia > Didelphidae > Monodelphis > Monodelphis domestica. Next base: position 370,546,993 of record NC_077229.1, read on the forward strand.
GAATCAACTGACTGCCTTCTGGGCAGTCCTGAAGCAGAGCATCAACTATGATTGGAAAACATAAAATTAGGGGGAAATATAGGAAGTGACAAAAGAGAAAATGTCTTTAGAAGGGACAACTTCCTGAAGGAATTCAATTTTTCATGCTTTCAAGTTGAGGCTGGTGAAGAGGGGCAGAAGGATCTGTTGACTGGATCTGAGACTCTGTTCCTTAGACTGATATACAGGTGAGTGAAAAGTTGACTTTCAACTGATGGATTTTTATGAAGAGACTTCCCAAGGTCCTGGACTACAAGGGCCGAGACTTATCTGGTTGAGGACTAAACTCCCCTGCCTGGGTTGAGCCAGGAGGCCAGAGATAAATTACTTAGTATTTAGGCTAACCCAAACCCTTATCCTCTTTCTAATTTCTTACTTCACTCTTTTTACAATTTGTAAATCAATTGTAAATAAATCTCTTTGGAATTAATAAGATTCCTGGCAACCACGCTCTTAAATAATCCAGTCCAACTGTTTTACAAATAACCATTTATCCCCTTTAAGCAATGTTGCTTTGGACTTTGCTTTATTATTTCTTATTGTCTCATTGATTCATTCCCTCCTCTTGACCATTTTTAATTTTTTATTAATTGTTTTCTTCACTGACTTTTTGTACTTTCTTTTTCAGTTGGTCAGTTCTATGTTTTAAGTTGTTTTGTTCTTCAGTGAATATTTGAACCTCTTCTTTTCCCATTTGGCAAAGTCTGTTTTTGAATGTATAAAATTCCTCATGGTTTTTTTTTTTGCTACTTTTATGAAGCTTTTGAGCTTTTGAATATTTTTCCTTCATAATGTACTTGAAACTCTTTAATTTATTTCATAAATTTTCCTCTATCTTTCTTATATAATGTTTGAAATTTTTTTAAATATCTTCCAGGAATTCTTTCTGGACCTGTGACCAATTCATACTTTTCTTTTAAGATTTGCACAATTTAAGATTGTAGCTGTTTTAACATCACTGCCTTCTGAGTTTATGTATTGATATTCCCTGTCACCATCATAATTTTATACAGTCAGGTTCTTTTTTAAATGTTTTTACTCATTTCTCAGGCTATTTCTTGTTTTTTAACCTCTTGTTAAAGTTAGACTCTGCTACCTGTGTGGAGGGGCCACTGTCTTAGGTTTCCGATTTTTCATATTACTATTTTTCAGAGGTAGTTTTGGGGGTCTGTAAGTTTTTTGTTCTTCCAAGGTGTTGTGATCTAAGGGGAGTTGTGCTTTCTGTTTTCTTGGTCTGTGCTCTGTTCTGTGAGAGACCATACGAATTCTTCTTAGCTCTGGAAGTGTGATCAGGGCCTCTGTATCCCTATGACTGCAAATCTTATTGCTTCTTATGTGCCTTGAAATATAAATTAGGTGGAATTCTTGTGGTCAGAAGAATCAATTCTCTTTTCAGTCTTCAACCTGAATCAAAGGCCCCTGATCCTTGACAACTGACCAAAACCCTTCTTCACCCCTCCTAATATAAACAAGGGTCATGCCTCCCTAAATAGTAAAGAGGTAATATACCTCTTTACCCTAGAAATGTGACCTAGAACTGCATATGGCCAATGAAACAGCTCCTAGTTCCAGCAAAGAATAACCCATAATCTCTTTTTGACTAGTTGCCTGACCTGCCTAACCCATCTTTGAGCAAAGAATTTCCAAGGGCACTGCCTCTATTGATGCAGCTGGCCTCTAAGATCTGCCGCTATGATCTATGGTACAATCTGTACCACATGGCATTCAGGACCTGACCATCACTTCAGTGAGAGAGAGCATTTCTTGCCCACTTCCTTCGTTGTCTCAAACAGGGAAATTGTTTTACTTGACCATTTATTTATTGATTCCAAGACTCCAGAATTTGATTTAGGATGTTATTTTTTAAAAAGTAGGAAGGTAATTAGGGAGAGTTCAGATGAGTCTGTCCTTCTATTCTGTCTTCATGGCTCTGAGAATATATTGAATATTTTGATTGAAACACTGAATACACATAGAACATGAATAAATTAGAAGTTAAGATTAGGAAAACATTTTTCCCCTTAGAATTAAGTTCCTTTTTTGGAAAACATATATTTTAGCAATCTGTAAATATTTCTCTTTGAAACAGAAACAATAATAAAATAGGTATTTTGATGAATGTAATGTACTATGGAAATTAAAAAAAAAACTAGATAAAATATTATAAAAGCATCAAATCAGGAATACATTTATCTGACAAGGTAAAATTAACAAAGCCTTACCTATAACTTTGAATATAACCCTCCAGATTGTGTGATCTTTTACTATAAAGTGGAATTTTTTTCTCTTGAATGTGCATAACACCCACAAATGCTAATGCCTATAAAATTAATTTCAGTCTCGCTCATCAGTAAATCCCTGTTGTATTTTTCTAAAGAGAAAACAACATATGCTATAGCATAGCTTTCCTTGATTAGTTTGGCTTCTATGGTGATATGGATTCCATTTTTTTAAACACACTTGAGAATTCTAGGGAAACATTCAGTTGAGTTATTCAAAGTCCCAATGGAGATTAATGTGTAGTTTTCAATTTATTTCCTCAGGATTGCTTACCATGAATGCTTCCTCTAAGGACTTATTTTCAGCATTTTTCCCAATAGAGTTTACAAGTATATATTAGTAATAGTGACTCTAATTAAACTATTCTAGAGTCAAATTTGTGAGAGAAATATTATCTACTAGGTTCCTCATTATCTCTGACCCTGAAAATATGCCATCAACATACCCATATCAAAATATATGAACATGAATGAAGATGAAGGTTAATAGCATGCCAGAAAAGTTTACAAGAGCTAGTCAAATATTATTGTGAAAAGAACCAGGGAAAGCTAGGCTCAGGAATATTCATGTGCATTTGAATATATTCAGCTGACAATGAAAGTAGTGTGGTACAATCAAAAACGCTCTAAATTTGGATTCAGAGAATCTGGATTCCAATCCTGGTTCTACCACTTACTATCCATGTGACCTGGGGCATGGCACTAAACTTCCATGGTATTTAATTTTCTCTTCTCTAAAATAAGCATTTTGACTAGATGACTGCTAAGGTCCTTCCAGTTTTAAATCTATGATGCAGTCACTTTTGGGTCCTCATATTTAGTTCAGAGATCCTTCTGGAATATGTTCATTGTTGTATCAGAGTACATAGCATAGAACTTTCTGCAATTCCAAAAATTTGTTCCATTTACTTGGAGAGACTTCTATGAAGTAGGACAAAATGAAATGAGCAGAACCAGGGAAATTGTGGGAAGAGTAACAGCAGTAAAGTAGGATGATCTACTGTCAGTGACTTAACAGCAGTGCTAAAATTCAGCATCATTCTAAATGACTAAAAAGAAAAAAACTTTCCATCATCATAGAAGAAATCATGGAGTCTGAATGCAGAATAAATGTTGCCATTTTTCACTTCATTTCTTCTATGAATTTTCCACTAATCTAAGGTATATGTTTTCTTTCACAATATAATGAACACGGACATATGTATTTTATAATAACACATGTGATAACATATATCATATTGCTACCATCTTAGGAAGGGGAGATGGATTATAGGGAAGGAGAGAAAATGGTTGGTTAAATGACAGAAAGTTCTTATTGAAATTTGTATTCACATGATCTGGAAAAATGTATAAAAATAATAACAAACATTGTTTCCCTTTGACTGTCAAGATTTAGAGGTGCAAGGGGCCATATCCATATAAGCAGTTTGACTCAAGCCCAACATTATTCCAATCAAGAAACAGTACCAAAGAGGTTCTGTGGCTTAACATTGATCAGGGGCAGACCCAGGAAACAAAACAACAACAACAAAAAAAACAAAAAACAAAAACAGTTTTAGGGGATCTTACTTGCCCATTGGATAATTTCAATTTCGAATGTCTGAAATATCCTCTTTGAGTATCATAGGTGAAAATAAATCTTCAGGGGAAAATAATCCAATACCAGATCCAAAGATTCTCTGTAGTTTTAGTAAGTTGTTTAAAAGATAATTAGGTTTTGAAATTATTACAGAAAGGCTAAGTGATGTTATCTGCCAAAGATAACTTTGATTGGTGTAGAAAAAAGTCCATTTCAAAAAGGTCAGTCTTTCTTAGAAAACAAGCTCAAATATACTGATTTTAAACATCCTGACAAAATGCTCCTCAAGATTCTAAAATTTATTGTTATCATTGCCCTCCCCTTGATTTCAACTAATACAATATATTGGAATGGTGAAGTTGCATATTAGTAAAGCATTTGAAAGACTCCAGTACCTATATTTCTGTGAGAAACATAACTTATAAATGTTATTAACATGTCTCCTCTCCCTGAATTCCTGTATTAGTTTCAAAGTATTCCCTTAAGGCTTCCAAATGCCTTTCCTCCAAATTACACTGACTTTTCTCATTTTCTCAGGTAATGTTAAATTCTAGGAGATGGACCCCATTTTCCACCCCTATTTTCCTAAGGCAGTATATAACTCAAACACCATACTCTAAATTAGAATTTCACTGAAGATAGCTATAGTTGCCATCCTAAAAGAGAATGGTATCATGACAGTTGCAAACTGTAACAAATATAAAATGACATTTTAACATTCAAAACTCTGTTCACATATAAGGGCATTAGAACATTCCCAGTTTATATATATATATATATATATATATATATATATATATATATATATATATATATACGTATATGCATAAATTAAAAACACGTGTGCATATTAACTCCCCTCATTCACAGAACTTTAAAAAATGTGACATGCTGAATTTTGTCAACCCTATCTCAGTTTCATTTAAACAATGGATATATTGAACAATTGGAAAAAAGCATTTTCTTCTTGATTGAGATAATCCTGAAGGTCACTTCAAAGGTTATTTCTGGTCAGATGTTGTATTCTTTGCCTCAGACCACAAATAGTGTTGCTTATACTTCTCAGTCACTAGGAATCTAAGGTTTAGAGCCCTGAGTTGCCTTTTAAGGTCTTCTAATACCTTTATTTTACTAATGAGCAAAGTGAACCTTGAAAATGTTGTTACATGTCTGAAAAAACTTATGTTTATATTTATTAATACATTTTTTTAGTCTGTATCGTATCTGCCTACTGATTGTAAGCTCCCTGATTGTAAACTTTGCCTTTATAACTCCCCAGGTACCAAGAATTTTTACTCATCTAAAAGGGAGGCATGTTGGTACAAGAAGAAAATATGTTGGATTTGGAATCAAAGGACCCACATTTGAATCTCTGATTTTCAACCTATAGAACATCAACAAATAATTCAAACAGTTCTCTGAATCTGAGTTACTTATATATAAAATGAGATGGTGGGCGAGATGACTTCTAAGAAATCTTTTTGCACATCTTAATGTATTGATCACATAATTCTTTATTTTGAGCTGTTATATTTCTTTTACTTTCTGGAGTTTAGGAGGTAAATATTTTAGAAGCTATATTGTATTCTAAAGGAAGTTATTTAAACATTTTTTTTCTAATGAACTTATGTCTCCAAGGTCATAGTCTTAACTGCTTACCATTCCTCCTTTGGTTAGAAAGTGAAGCATCTGATGAAATTCAAAACTCTCACAGATACATTGTCTACTTATAACATCCAAACCTTAGCCATCCTGTAATGACAATTTAATCCCCTCATCCACACTTTAAATATTTCTACCCAGGTCCAATCCTAAGGACATATGGGGAAAATCTAGTAGAGAGGAAATATTTGAAATTGATATTAAGAGAGCAACATCTCTAAGGATGTGGTAGAACATGAAATCAATGCACCCATGTGTGCAGTGCATTCACACACTCACATCAACACACACACATGCCCACAACTCTAAACAAACAAATCCATCATATGAAGACAGATAAAATATGTGAGAAAAGAAAGTCTCAGAAATGTGGGTTTGGGATTTGAGGATATCTTATAATAGAGATATATTGATTTAAAGAGGAGAGATTATTTAGCAACTCCCCCACCCTCATTTCCATCAACTCAAAACTCACAATCCCTATGCTGTTCACCCCTTAAAAATGGAAATCACATTATGGATGTGAAATTTCTTATACTAATGTCTCAAAATATAATGTAAACAAACAAGGGAGAATCCTATAGTCATCTTTCTATACATTTATGGAATTGTTTTTCCTATTACTTAGTAGGAAGTAAGAAGGAAAAGAGGAAGAAAACATTATTTATACTTTTTAAGTAAAAGGCAAATATGTAAAGTCATGGGTTTAACCTCAGGAGTATAGATCATCTGACTAAATGATAAATATTCTCCCACAAGATTTCCAGAACGTGGATTTGTCATTGTTTTGCCTTGTCTGGTTTTTAAAACTTTGTGAGATACCTCTATCTTAAGAAGGTTCTTTTTAAAGATTCTTTAGGTTTTAAATTCACTGGTGGGGATGTGAGAATAACACTTGATGAGGAAAGAGTAAATGTCCCCAGCAAAGACTCAGGATAATTACTTGGTGCTTTAAGATCACATACTTATAGCTAGAATGGTCTTGAAAGGTCATTTAGCCCAGCTTTTGGTTTTTACAGAATAGTTACATGAAGCTCAAAGAGATTGTGACATACGCAAAATCGCTTAAATGATTGAGGCAGAATTTGAACCTAAATCCAATGCTCTTTGTATATGACAATAGCTAGCCGATGAGCCAGGAAGTATATGGTTTTGCAAATTATGAAAAACTTTTACAGTGATTATGGGCTAAGATCAATGTGAGGCCTAAATATAATACGTAAAACCCTATGCTTGGATTTTAAAGCCCTATTTCGCTCACAAGACATTCTATCCACCTTTTGACTCCATGCATTTTAAAGTTTGACTATGTGAATTTTAAAACTACTCCACCCTATGCAGACCATACTTTAGAAGATCTGATTTAGCTATTTCCTGATTAGTAACAATGGAGATACTTGATTTAACAGAATCAAGTCTTGGGAACTCTACATTTCTCCAGCCTACTTAGTTTTACAAGGCCAGGAATTACTGCACCATACTTAAGGATTAAGTATTTGAGAAAATGGCCTTCAACAGACATGTGCAGAAACAGCGTACAGACCCCTGGGCTGTCCTAAGTCAAGCTAAGCTAATATCAGTACAAATGAGACACAGGAAAGTGACATAAAACCGTCTATATAGGGCACATCTCTTGGGCTCTTTCCCCAGAGAGGCGGCTCTGGCAGGCAGCATGCTAAGCGTTCCAAAATCTTGGAGGGGTGACAGCTATTTGTCTGAGTTTTGGCATTGAATTTGCCCTTGAGCTAATTCAGGTTCAGGCATCTTGGCTGAGCCCTCCTGGACTTCAGGCTGATTCCTTCCTCCTCCACACTTCAACCCTTACTTTCTAGATCCCCTAATCTTCCAGCCTGGCACAAGTCAGGTGGGAGAAAATCCTATACCCATTTCTTCTCCCTTTTTCTTAATTTCTTTCCACCATATTAATTAAATCACCATAAAATTTTCAAACTGACTTGGGTATTTTAATTTTTATTATTTGGGATATCCATGGCAACCAATAATTAATATAATTTAGGCCACAATGCTAAAATTATCCTTTACAACTATTTATCTCCTCTTCACATTTTGGCTTCTGTATCTCCCTTCAAGTATCAGTTAAAATCCAAGATTCTGCAAATTCCCTTTATTGGTTTCTCTAAATAGTAGGGAGTAGTCTTTGAAATAGTCTCCAATTTACCCTATATATATATATTTTTTTTTTGTTAATAGTTTTCTGGAAATTTATTTCTTTACTGTTTTAATTTGTATACTGTTTTAATTCCAGTACTTAGCCTAGTGTCTGATACTATATTAGTAGTAGTCTCTTGGTAACCGAGGATGACGATTGTCTTTGTGCGTTTTCATCTATGGTAGATGAGTGTGCATAAAGACACTTGTGCATGAAGGAGATTTAAGTGGAAAAGTCGATGCACAGAGACAGTCCCACTCTCTCGGCATTGGAAGCCTGGGTCCAGTGGCACGAAAAGTCATTACACCTGGAGGCTTCCTCAGCTGCATTGGATGGCCGTGTTGTCTTTTGTGCTCCAAGACGTCCTAAGCGCTCCACAGTGCTTTGCTGCGTTGCCATCTCAGCCGTTGAACCTTCTTATTGGTTTCTTCCGTCTGTTCGGCCTGAGCAGTCTTCACATGCTGGGTGAGCAAAGCCCTGGTTCACCAGGGGTCTACGACCCTATGGCTACTCTAACAAGGTTTAGCCGTCCTGTCGAAGCTGTTTCCTGGGGTTTGGCCGCTGCCGCATGCTAGCAGCTACTGGGAACCACAAGTGAGAGCTGGGTGTCAGGTGTGGGTCAGAAGCTGGAGAGCTGCCCTAGAAGGGCACAACAAGCCCTCCATACCAGAGATACTACCCCTCCCTGAACACCATTAGGGACTTAATAAATTCATGTTGACTTCATTTACTTGTGTAAGTGTTTAATTTGATTAATTCAGTCAAGTCATTGATTGATAAAGGATGGAAGTGCTGAGAGGAAATTCAATCGCACCCCTTATTGACATTTTAATAATAATCATTCATCTTTATAGACTACAAAAAAGTATCCTTACAAAAACCTCATGAGTTAGGTTGAGCTGCTCAAGACACTGAATTTTATTGTCATCATTGTTATCTCATTCTTTTGAAAATGAAAATACTGAGAGGTTCAAGGAGTTTTATCTGGTCACAGAAATGTCCAGATGGAAGAGCTAAAACTTGAATAAAAATTATTGATGCAAAGAACAGTATCCTTTCCATTCCAATATTAAGGATTTTAAAAAAAGTAAAACTCATGTGTTTCAATATTCTATTTCCAAATGTAAGACATCACATAAACATAAATCTATACTTAAAAAGCAAGCATTTGCTCTCTTATTTTAAAAAGTATACTTCAACAAATGAAACAACTGTCACTATGTTTTTTATTAAATTTACAAAATCCATGCTATAATTGTAGCTAAAAAATTTTCAATCAATATATTGGAAGAAAGTAAAAAAAAAGCTAAAGTCTTTTGACTATATTGTAGAGTTGATGTATTTTCAATTTGTACAAGATTTCACTACAAATTGGTTTGCTTCAAAGAGGTTCTTATAATACATCAATATTTGAATGCACTGTAATAGAGGCACTAACAGAGATATTGAAAATCAGACAACCTGCTATTTTGGCAGTATGCTAATTAAGCAAGAGAAAAAAATGTGAGTTTTGTTATAAAGCTGACTGAACATCCTGATGCTACTAGAAAAAATGTCTAATGAAAAAGTAAACTGTGCTGGACTGTCAACTACAAAATATTTTTAATTTTTTTTCTTTGTAAAAGCATGAAATGGAAGTTTTACAGAAACAAAATATCTATAAAACAAAACAAATTCTTTTTAGGAAATAAAGCAAGGAGTTTATCTCTTTGTGAATAAGTACTTGTCTGTTCCTTACATAATGAACACTTTAGGGAAATGGACAAGGATTTTCTCAAACAAAAGCTTAAACTCTTTCTGAAAAGCTTGCCCCAAAAGAGAATGAAGAGACTTGTTTCCAGGAATCTGCAGTAAATATTCATGGAAGTTGTGTGGTTGATGGGGAAATGAACCCAGTGAATGATAACATTGTTTATTTCATTTTAAGGCATTGATTCCTTTTATCCTTGAGAATTATAATGTCCCTTGCTTGGACTTCACCTAGTATATGTAAATGTAAAAATTGGCCCAGTGACCAAAAATATCTTTAAAACAAGCAACCAAATAGAACAAAATGAAATTCATCATACCCTGACACTGTACTGTGGATAGAGTAAGCACTATATTTTTTGACTGATTTATACATCTCTTACTCAAGAAATCATATCTCCACTGCCATCAATAAAAAGATGAAGAAGACAAAGAAGCTTGATCTATTTCCCCTCATTTATGTCTCAATAGAGTTGTGGGTTTATTTCTATCCCTTCATCCTTGTTTCCAATTTTGGAATGAATAGATGCCCATGCTTCTCTCCACAAACTGTTCCTTAAAATTCTTTAACCATTCCCTAAACTTCCAGTATCTTGTTAACTAATTACTGTCTTCAACTTCCTTCATCGGTTATATCTTTTCTTTTTAGATTCGCTTCTTTCTTCATATCATTGAAAAAATGTATTTCTCTCTTGTTATCATTTCTGCTTTTGATCATTTATGGGGTTTTTCCTACAACTGTTTTATGGATACTTCTACTCTCCACCTCAATGCCAAATGTCTCACTTTCTCACCTTCTGTTCCCCAAAAATTCATTCTATGTTTATGACTCACAAAGCTCTGGGCATAGTTTTCATCTTTTTCCCCAAATTCCAGTTCCTGGTGAGGGAATTAAAATTTGACATATACTACAAAGAAATTTGTATTCTTGAGCTGTGTAAATTATTACTGATCAAATAATGGAAGCATCTATGTGTTGTGTTAGATGGTTAACTTTGACTTAGGGGCAGAGAAAGCCATTGTACAGATTAGGATGGGCTCAGGGTTTCTCCTAGGAGTGTCTTGGACTTGTAAGAAGACCTAGTGAGATAAAACTACTTATATGTAACTTCAAAAAGAAAAACAACTTTTTGTATTTCACCTTTACCTTCCAAGTTTCCAAAATAAACCTATAGCAATAATAGGTAATGTCTTCTTCAGATTTAAAAGTGGATTACACACCACCAGATCTTTCCTGTTTTGCTCCAGGGTATTTAAAAATCATTTCAAATGTATAAAATTGTTTAGAGCTTTAAAAGTCAAATAGATGATTTTTTTAGATTTATTTATAACCTAATGGAACTTGAAACATTTTTCATCAAAACATGGTGCTTGATAGTGACAATCCCAGAACAGACCACAGAGAACTTCACAAGGTTTGTCTGAGATCTTGACTATGCAATTGATATTGCATATTCTCATAAAATATATGCACATATAATGCATGTGTAATATAGAATTATTGTATGCACAACCAGATATAGATAACAAAACCTTTAATTATAATGTAATAATAATTAAGGAAACTTTCCAATTTGCAGAACATTCCTTTTTGTTAGACCTCTACTTTCTGTCTAGGAATCAATACTAAATATTAGTGCCAAGTCAGAAGAGTGGTAAAGAGTAGGCAACTGAAGATATGAGACTTTCCCAGGAGTCACACAACTAGGAAGTATTTAAGGGCAGATTTAGACTCAGGACCTCTCCACCTCTGGGGCTGGCTCTGTATTCACTGAGCTACTTGGTTGCCCCCAGGGCAATGTTTCTAGTGAGCAATGTGTCCACTGCTCCAAAGGGAGATGTCAGGAATACATTCCTCCCTTTTTATTAGCCCTGATAATGCAAGAAATAAACTCCTCTTATTCTTCAACTGCAGTAGAGTGGGGATGAGGAAAGAGGGGAAGGAAAAAGCAAAATTAAAAAAAAAACACTCCATATTTGCCAGGGCCTCTGCCAAGTGCTTTTCAAATCTTACCTCATTGAAGTCTTACAACTCTGTAAGGTATGTATTGTTATTATTCTCATTTAAGAGTTGAGGAAACTAAGGCAAATAGGAGTTAAGTAATTTCCCAGGATAATAGAGCCAATAAGTATCTGAGGCCTAATTTGAAATCATGTCTTCCTTTCTTCAGACCCAAAACACCATATCCTTGGAGTCACCTAGATGTACCTCCATTTCTTTCCCCCAAAGCAAGTAAAATTAAAACTACCTTCAATATAAATTCAATTTTGGCATTATAGGCTTCCAGCATTACTTTTTTTCTTCTTCTTCTCATCATTGTCTCTCTGTAGGAGAGTACCTACTGAGTCTTTGTACAGTGTATTTTCTGCTTTGCCAATGCCATTTATCTAGGGAGAGCAGAGGGTCTGCTCAAACAAGAAAGATCTTAAATAGGTCATGACTTCTTGGCGAAAAAATTATCATTGTAACTTTCCTATTTTGACTACTCAGGATCCTTTAAATTTTGTTCCCATTAAATAAAAGCTTCAATTGGTTTCCTCTTTTCTCTCCTTTTGCTAGATTAATAGCTATATTACTTAGTCTCTTTTTTCAAGTGCCCCCTTTACTTCTACTCTCCCTTATCTTCATTCCTCTACTTCTCACAATATCTCTCTATCCTTATTCAATTTCTTCTTCTTCCTTCATATATTAAAGAAAACACTTTCCCTAGCCCTTGCTAAAGCAAATCTTTCAAACTCTTCCCTAGAACTAATCTTCTCCCACATTCTACTTCTACATAAAATAATTATCCACTAATTGGCTGTTGTCACATGGTATTTATGCTTTGTTTACTTTGATATATCCATGTTCATCACATAGCACTTCTTTTTTCAGTGTATCATAAGCTTTACTATATATAACACATTTATTAGATGCTGAACAACTATGGACTACTTTTGCATGTTTTCTCACTTAATCATCAAATAACCCTGTAAAAGTATATGATCTGAGAATCTGATGCTGTGATGAAACAATAAGCTCATAATACATGCCTGGAAGGAAATTGACTAATCTTCTAGGTTTTTGTCTGGAACATTGCTGAGAATCTATTTTAATTATATTTTTTCAAATTTCATGTATATATGAGTTTTAGTAATTATATTGTGACATTTTTGTGATCCAGGGTTCTGCCATGGCAATAAGTATTTCCATATTTATTATGTTGTGAAAGAAACATACCATTTATAAAAGAAAAAATCATGAAGGAAAAATGAGAAAATGGAATGCTTCAATCTGCATTCAGATCACATCAATTCATTATGTGGTGGTAGATAGTCTTTTTTCATAATTAATCCCTTGGACTTATATTGGATCCTTGCATTGTTGAAAGTAATGTTATTTCCAGTTGGGCATTGCACATTATTTTTGTTACTTTTTGCAACACTCCCCTGGTTCCTTTGACTTCACTTTGCATCACTTCATAAAATTCCTTTGAAGTTTATTTTTTTGGTATCTTGTTCAACATTTATTATGACTCAGTACATTACAAGCATATATCGTACTTTGTTCATCCAATCCCCAACCGATTAACATCCTTTCAGGTTCCAGTTGTATTTTTTATTTGCCACCACAAAAAGACCTACTATAAATAATTTTGTACAAGTTCTTTCCCCTATATTTAAACTCTTTGGAATACAGACCTAATAGTGGTATTGCTGGGTCAAAAGGTATGCAGAGTTTGATGGCCCATTGGACTTGTTTCTAAATTGATCTCCAAAAATGGAAGTATCAGTTCACAACTCCACCAACAGTGTGTCAGTATCACAATTTTTCCCTATCTCTTCCAACATTTATAATTTTTTTCTTTTCTTTTCATAGTAGACAGTGAGAATTGCTTAATGAGAAATACTAAATACCTATGCACATATATGTCCATACAATGATATTATTCTCATTATGTGGTCAATTTTATTTCTGTTATGGTAAACCATTCTAGTAGGTGCTTGTTTGCTAATTCTTGACTAGGAATGGAACAGAATTTTTTCCAGGCATAAGATAAAGTCAAGGTACTCATGATGAAAAAATACTAGCCAGTCAAAGAAAGATGGTTGGAGTCTGTTTTCAAATCAAAGCTGACATTTTTCACTTTATTTCCTTCATGAATTTTTTATTGTTTATGTGATGTGCATCTTCATTCATGGCATGAGGGATATGGAAATATGTATGGCATGACAGCACCGACAACATATATCAAACTATTTACTATTTTAGGAAGGAGGGAAGGGAGTATGGTAGAGAATCTGAATGCCAGAATGTTGGATAATAATTGTCAGAAATTGTTTTTACATGTAATTAAAACAAATATTGAAAAAGTTTCCTTTTAAAAGAAATATAGCCAGAAAGGGAAGGAAAAATATAAAATTATAACTAGCAAGGATGGTAAGATTGAGTAAGATTAATTTGTTTTGCCTTTAATTACTTTAGCCACATGGGTATATATGTAGCTAGTAAGAAGTGGTCAACAGATAGAGAGAGACTGAATGAAGATGGGAGAGAGATTGGGAATGATATTGAGGGCAATTTACCTTGGCAAGGAGAACTACCTCCTTTCAGAGACAAAAATGGAAGGAGAGACAATAGATGTCTGAATAATGTGACTTGAGGATGAAGAAAAAGGGGAACTGTCTTGAGACTTCTTTTTAAAAGTTAAATAAGACAAAAAATTCTCAGCAGAAGGGAAAAAAAAAACTAAGGCAGAAACTGGAAAGTTTGGAATAGCTTCTGTTCTTTATGGACTAATGAATTGATTAGGAAATTCTAGTTCAGTGTAAATAAAATATATCCCTTTGGTATATTTTAATTAATATGCAAATTATTTAACCTTATCTATCTGGTATTTATAAATGTAGTAATGGAATTATATATCAGTTTTAAATATTTTAACCTACTAAAGTACACATATTCTACATATATCTTCATAAAAATGTTCTGACTTTCCTAGGCTCTCTCTTCTGTCTCAATTGATATAACATTGTCAGTATTCCTTCATCTCACTCCTTTTCATTTTTCATCCATCTTATAGCTATTTCCAAATTAGCAATCATTTGAAAAATTATCATATTTTTCCCCTTAACATTAGCAATTTTCAATGCTTTTGTTGCAAAATTATGTCCCTACCTACCTACCTATAAATAAACTTTATTCTTTTCACCCACAATTATTCAGGGACTTCTCTTTGATATTTATTATCTAGATAACTCATCTGTAATCTTAGTATAGAAATGAAAGTAGAACTAACAATAATACAATGTTTCCCAAATCAATAAGAGAAGACAATTTGAGACATAAAGACAAAAGAGCAAGGTAGGGTTTCGTAAAAGGATCATTGGATTTGGAGTCAGAAGAAGTGCATTTTACTCCATGTTATTTTTTTTAAACCCTTACCTTCAGTCTGTATTGGCTCCAAGACAGAGGAATGGTGAGGGCAAGGCAATGGGGAATAAGTGACTTGTCCAACGTCACAAAACTAGGAGGTGTGCAGGACTAGATTCAAACCCAGGACTTGCTGTCTCTTGGCCTGGCTCTCAATCCACTGAGCCATCTAGCTGTCAAGTTCTATTCAAGTTCTGATATAAAACTAATATGTGACCATGGGAAATGCCATCCATGTGGACATCTGTTTTCACATTTGAAAAACTTTTGGTTAGGATAGTTGAAATAAGAGTTTCTTCCTAATGTTACTATTCCATGATTTTAAAACTTCATTCTAATAATAACTTTGAAACTTTTATCTTGAACTATTATAATTAGAAATGTTATTATTATGCTTCTGATATATGATTCCAATATGAT